>NC_140503.1:54374800-54990800 GCF_964339955.1 Pipistrellus hanaki | reverse complement strand
CACTATAATAGTAATTCAGCAATTGTCCTCTGGTTTGGCATCCAGAAAACTAATATGAAAATAGATGTTATTGACAATTTTTAGATATAATCTGTACCATTACATAATTAATATCCTGTTTTATTAATTTCATGATTTGCAGAATAAAAATTACAGAATCAGACATCCTAAACTTGTGTTAATTGTGCTAATTAGATATAGATTCTTACATTAAAAAGTTAGTTTGGTAGAAATAATAAAACATAATAAATTATTATAACAAATTTTCTATTGTAAGTTCCCTTATAAAGGTAGAAAGAAAGTTTGGGAAAGGAAACAGAGCGAGAAGAGGAAGACTTTAGGAAACAGAAAGAATTTGCACTGGGCCTGGAAGGTGGTATGATTTATGTGTACAACAATAAGAAGTGAAAGCCATTCAGGTAGAGAGAACAGTAGGAGCAAAGTCAGAGAAGTCAGAACAATGGAGAATCTGCAAGGATTGTCAAATATAATGCTTCAGTATGTCTGGGAAATATAGAGTACAGATAGTGGGAGATATAGAGGAGATAGTGGGCACACATATGTAATACCTTAATCAGCAAAGAATTTTTTTAAAAATGGAGATAGTGGGAAATAAGGGAGAAAAATAGTCTCTAGAGTTAGATTATTGCCTCTCGCAATTATCTTGGCAATTGATAATAGTACCTGAAATTAAGGCACTATCAATGGGAATGGAGGAAAAAAATTAGATTGAAGAAGTATGTGAAAGATAGAATCAATAACACTTGGCTACTCAGAAAACTACAGGACACTTAAAAAAAGAGATAAAGGAATACATAAACAGATGGAAGAACATACCGTGTTCATGGATTGATAGAATCAATATCATAAAAATGTCCATACTACCCAAAGCAATCTATAGATTCAATGCACTTCCCCATTAAAATACCAATGGCATATTTGACAGACCTACAACAAATTTTTCAAAAATTCATCTGGAATAAAAAAAAAAAAAATAGCTGCAGCAATCCTGAGAAAGAAGAACAAAGTATGAGGATCTCAGCAAGCTATACTACAAAGCCACGGTTCTCAAAACTTCCTGGCACTGGAATAAGAACAGACATATAGATCAATGGAAAAGAATAGAGAACCCAGAAATCTACCCAAACCACTAGGCTCAAATAATATTTGACAAAGGAGGCATGAACATACAATGAAGTCAAGACAGTCTCTTCAATAAATGGTGTTGGGAAAATTAGACAGGTACATGAAAAAAAAAAATGAAACTAGACCACCAACTTACGCCATCCACAAAAATAAACTCAAAATGGATAAAGGACTTAAAGATAAGACATAAAACCATAAAAAATACTAGAGGAATCCACAGGCAGCAAAATCTCAGACATATGCCAAAGCAATTTCTTCACTGATACTGCTCATAGGACAATGAAAACTAAAGAGAAACAAATGGGACTACATCAAAATAAAAAGCTTTTGCACAACAAAATAAACCATCAACAAAACAACAAGAAAGCCCCCTTCATGGGAGAACATATTTGCCAATGTTATTATCAGTAAGGATTTAATCTCCAACATTTACAGGGAACTCATACAACATAACAAAAAGAAGATAAACGATCCAATAAAAAAAAAAAAGAGCAATGGACCTAAATAGATACTTTTTGAAAGAAGACAAAAGAAAGGCCAAGAGACATATGAAAACATGCTCAATGTCACTAATCATCCAAGAGATATAAATCAAAGCAACAATGTGGCACCTGTCAGAATGGCTATCATCAACAAATCCACAACGACAAGTGCTGGCAAGATGCGGAGAAAAGGGAACCCTCGTGCACTGCTGGTGGGAATGCAGACTGGTGCAGCCACTGTGGAGAAGTGTATGGCATTTCCTCAGAAAACTAAAAATGGAACTCCCATTTGACCCAGTGATCCTACTTCTAAGAATATATCCCAAGAAAACAGAAACACCAATCAGAAGGATATATGCACCCCTGCGTTCATAGCAGCACAATTTACAATAACTAATATTTGGAAACAGCCTAAGTGCCCATCAGCAGATGAATGGATTAAAAAACTGTGATACATCTACACAATGAAATACTGTGCTGTGGTAATAAATAAATAAATAAATAAATAAATAAATAAATAAATGAAAATATCAATAAAAATAAATTCTTACCATTTGCAGCAGCATTGATGGAAATGGAAAGCAATATCCTAAGCAAAATGAGCCAGTCAGAGAAAATTAAATATCACATGATCATTTATGGAATATAATGAACAACATAAACTGATGCACATTTATGGAATATAATGAACAACATAAACTGATGCACAAAAACAGATCCAGAGACAGAGAAGCATCAATCAGAATATCAAACCTCAGAGGGAAAGTAGGGGAGAGTGGAGGTAAGGGGGAGAGATCAACCAAAGGACTTGTGTGCATAAAATAAGCCTAACCAATGGACACAGACAAAAGAGGGGTGAGGGCATGAGAGGGGAAGGGGGGGGGGGCCCAATGGGACAATAAGGACACATATGTAATACCTTGATCAATAAAGAAAAAAATCTTTAAATAGCACTTGGCAACAGAAAGGAAAAGGAGAGAAGGAAAGTCAAAGATGATGGCATGTCCCCAGTCCATCTATTTGAGCTTCATGTCCCAGTCTTGCTAGCTTATCACCAAGCAGGAAGAGAGAACATTTCAAGGTCAACAGTCATTCTGAGACTCCTCAGATGTGAGGGTGAAGTTATTTTTACTCTCATTGGTAAAATAAAACCTGCACATTATTAACCAGATCCTTCAGGAAGCCTGAATGTTCAGGGGGTCTCTAGAATGGCCATCTTAACTTGAACTTCAAAACCTAACCTTAGAGGAAAGTTTTAAAGGTTTTATGTTGCCACTCTTTAGTCCTTAGGGGGTTGAAATCTGAAAGCTCTCTTTTCCCTTTTTGAGATATAATTGTGACATATTCAGTTTCATCTATATTAAATATTTAGTGTGACAAACTCTCAATCTGTGGGTTGATCAAGGAGATACTGTAGATTTCGTCATTTGGATTCCACCCTCTGCCAATTTTCTGAAGAGTCTTTCCATAGTGCTCTCACTGTGTAATCACTCCACCATAACTTGATGGTATCACACTTCAGAGAACCTTTCATTTAAATGCTGTTTCCAGGAATCATTCTCACTGTGGTTTGTGGGAATTGCTTGAGATCAACCCAGAGCATTTCACATGTCACATCTGTCCATCAACATTGCTTCAGGTGACATTTTCAGTGCACACTTATCTACGCTCCTAAACATGCTTTCCATTTAAAACAACCCATCACAATTTGCATACTTTTACAAAAGTGTAGGGAACAAATTGTTTGAAAAATCCAAGTGCAGGAACTCCGCATGGGACCTTAGCCACACGATAATCAGATGCTTTCTGATAAGCCATGAACTGAAGTCTACTTCCTGGACACTCTTTCATAGGTCACCCTAATGGAAACCTGATATACATAAGACGGTAACTAAATACTGAGGCCACTGGAGCAGAGCACCATAAAGAGAAACGTCCCAGGGTCCTCTTGGGTCTGACCGGGAAACGTCCAGTCCAGTTAAGAGAACACAGATGTAACTTCAAAGGGCCTCCAAAAGAGTGTAAATTCTCCCTGATAAATCTTTATCTCCTCGGGATTGAACTGTATGATCCTCGGGCATTTAGTGATTCGCTGACATACATTTCAGTGAAAGACGAAGCTGCTTTATTTAATCCAGCCTTGAGTGTGGGGACTTTCTTCTTCTGAACTATGGATACAGGCATGACATCTAAATGCACACAACTGGTAGCAGCAATTCTATTTGGGTCTCCTGATTGTGTCGGTTACTATGACGCTAACCATGCCCGTTCCCTCCTGGGGTTTAAGTAAACAGGACCACCACTCTCCGCTCTTAGCCCGGGATTTATAGGGGCCGTGTGTCTGGCACTTGGGGAGATGTTGGCTTGCTCTCACCAGTGATTACATATACAACGTTGTCATATAATTTTTGGATTTTTTTTTTTTTCAAAGACTTCAAAGCTCACAACCTTCTGTGAACTTGCTTTCTGGGCATGTTTATCGTGGCAAGGAATAAAGGGAGGAGTGCTATGCAGAAACTTCAAATTATGAGCACTTCATAAATGCATTTCTGTACGTCCATAAAATGTCAAAATGTTCGGGGGGGGGGGCGGGGAGCAAAAAGGTTAATTCATTTACCACCCATACAGGGATAAAGCCAGGCCACAGAGAATGTGGCTTACATGTTGGTTTGGAAGGGCTGTTTGATTCTTTCCATGATCAAGATATTTTATCCTAATTGTTTGCTTTGCTAAATGAGTGGTGGTTATTTGGCAAGTAGTAATGAGTTTACTTCCTCCCCTCTCTTTTTTGAAAGTGACCAGATGTCTCGTTTGGGGGAAATATCCTGTGACATGGTACAGAACAGGCCTGGTGTGTCTTAAGAGGACACATTGCATGAGCGCGAGAGTGGGGGCTCTGGGGTTAAGCTTGCCTGTGGGTGAAGCCTGGCCCTGCCACTTTGTAGCCAAATACCAATGGACAAGCTACCTATTGGTGTGAGTTGCCTCATCTGTAAAACTGGGGTGACAATAGTGGAACCTACCCCCTCCAGCTGTGAGGATCTAAGATAGCCTAGTGTATGGATAGTACTTTATTGTTATGATTAAAACATTGGACGGAGAAATAAATGTATTTCTTTCCAGCTCAGGAATTAAGCCCTAAAGGAGCAATAAAACTTCTCTTGCTGGGGTTCTGAATGCTGTACCCCCATAGCATTTGTTCATCTTTACTGGAGCACTTACAAGGTAGATGCCCTTCCCTGCATCAAGCACTGTGCAAGAGCCTTCTAGTACATGTGACAGCCACAGAATCAAGCGCCATGTTAGCACTGATTGATGCCAATCTTCCCGTAAACACTTTCCTACCCATGCTCTAATTGTGTTTCATTCATCCAGTAAGAACCTAGCATGTGCCAATCAATGGGCTCCCCAGAGGCAGCTGCCCAATATCCCCCGCTCTTACCAATTGATGGGTAAATTTTTCTGCAAGGACATATGCCCAGGGATGGCTTTTTAAGCTTCTATCTTTCTTTGCAGATTTGTGTCTTTTGAATGCTGAGCATCACAGTGAGTCACCATGACTCACAAGTGATCAATCACCAAGGGACATATAAACGTTTTTGACTAATCACCAGCAGCATTTTCTCCTGTTATGGGGAACTTCTTAGAATGTGCTCTTGGGATAAGATCTGAATCACTGCCTCTTTAAGGCATAACAAACAGCTGGGGCACAAGAGCAGTCCTGCTCTGTGTCACTCCTCACCAAGAAGCATCTGCCGTCCCTCCCTGTGAACAACGCTCACTGTGCTCCTCTGTTGGCGAAGAGGCAGGCATGCTCCTCAGAGCTGGGCTTAGGGTGAGAGCTGGGAGCGGTGCCATCAGCGAGACAAGTGACCGTCAGAGAGGGAACAAAAGAAATCTAACATTTATTAAACCCCAGAGCCTAGGCCTCCAGACCACCACTTCAATCATCTTTCCACTATCCCACACCTTGGTGACAAGATTCAAGATTTTCTGCTCAGCAACTCTTGACCCCAGTTCCCACTGATCAACTTAATGATCAATATCCTGGTAAAGGCTGTGAGCACAACCTGCCAATTCTGATGCTCACCTCAGCATCACCCTCGCTGAGAAAATCAACTGTATGGTCATCCTGCAATCTGTAGGCCACCCCGGGACAGTCTGTCTCATACACTGGTGGTGAGAGGGTGGGTGGTGCAACCTTTCTGGAGGGCAACCTGGAGGCGTACAAAATACCTCACCTGTGTATACTTTGGGACTTACTCCTCTCACTTTGGGGAGCATACACAGAGAAATGATCAGAGATAAGGCAAACGGGTATGTGTCATTAGCAAGGGACAAGGCATCACTGGTACATATATAGATGTAAAATGAAATATATGTTCAGTCATCAGCCACATCGGACTCCCTAAAAGACACCACTGTCCACTTTGGACCAGGTACTGGAATTGAAGGCAGGATGCCAAGGATGAGCAATCACATGCGAAGTGTACTTGTAAACTTGATACCCAAACATGGCAATAGAAATCCAAAACAAACATAACATTTGAGAACATCAAGTCGTTCTATATTTTGACTACAGTAAATGGATCGTCAAAGTATGCATTTATCCAAACTCATAAAGAATGAGTTTTAGGGAGTAAATATTTTTTAAGTCTAACTTGTAAAGTCATCCAAATTTCATTAACTGTAAATATATCTCAATTTCAAAACAGGTATTAGAAAGAAAATTTTTAAATTAAAATACCACTTTCCAGTCACTTTTTATCTTGTTTTTCTTTTGTTCCTCCCTTATATCCACCCATACCACCACCACCACCTCCTCCATCTTCCAATAAGTTTGTCCGCATTCTATAGCCTTTCTTTTTTCTAAAACAAAGTAAGCATGAACAGGACTCAATTGCTGGTATGGGAAAACTGTGTAAATAATTAAATGTGTCCATTATATAGATTGGTTAATATTTCTTCAAATGACTTTTGTGTATTATACTGAGCCTAATAGTCCAAATATTAGGTAGTTCTTACTGTTAGTCATCTTCCTATAAATTTGAACTTGAGAAATGTTCACTGGTAGTCTAGGAGAGTGGTAGGCAAACTCATTAGTCAACAGAGCCAAATATCAACACTACAACGATTGAAATTTCTTTTGAGAGCCAATTTTTTTTAAATTTAAACTATATAGGTAGGTACATTGTTATTAACTTAATTAGGGTACTCCTAAGCTGGCCTTTGCTAAAGACTCAAGGAGCCAAAGAGCCACATGTGGCTCGAGAGCTGCAGTTTGCCAACCACCGTCCTAGACTATACATGTTAGGGACAGTAACTTCATCAACGATGTGGTAAATATATATTTTTACTAGAAATCACATTTTGAGTCCTGGAGTTCACCTGCACAACAAGATGTTTCCTGCTTGATGGGCTGACAGAAATTAAAGTTGGACAAGCACAAACAGGTAGAGAAAGTAACACCAACATAGGGAGAAACTGTCCCCCGGGGGAGGGGGAGGAGTGATTCCTGACAGGAGATATCTAGAACTGTAAAACCAAGATCCCACTGCCCAGGGCTGCCAGCCTAGCCTCCCCTGCCCACTGGCTCTTCGACTCAGCCCCCACCTACAGGATCCCAGAACCAACTTCATTCTCTTCTGACCCTGACCTCCTTCATCTGACTGAAAATAAGTCTCCAGCCTCCTGTGCTTCTTTATATACTTTTAACTATTTACTTCATTACTTGTAATGTTTTTGCTTGCTTTGTTTTGTTTTCATGCTTTTATTTAGAGATGAGGGAAGAGGGAGAGAGAAATATCAATGATGAGAGAGAATCATTGATCGACTGCCTCCTGCACGAGCCTGCAACCTGGGCATGTGACCTGACCGAGAATTGAACCCTGACCTCCTGGTTCATGGGTCAATGCTCAACCACTTAGCCACACCAGCCGGGTTGTTTTGTTTTTTTAATTGACAGAGTGTATTCTAAAGAGAAGCACAGGTGAGATTTCTGGTTATTGAAGAATGATCTTTAGGAAGGTCATTAACATTATCATGAACATCCTTCATTCTACATTAAGCACCTTTAAGTCAGAAAACAGGTGTTTGGGTTGTTTTGTTTTGTTTTGTTGAGGTAATATCAGTTTATAGCATTATAGAAGTTTCATATGTATGACAATATATCTGCATATACTACATTATGCTCACCACCAAAATTTTAGTTTTCATCCATCACTATACAATTGACCCCCTTTTTTATTTTCCCTCCCTTCACCTTCTTCCCCTCTAGTAACCACCAATTTGTTGTCTGCCTCTGTTTTTGTTTGTTTTGTTGTGCTGTCTTCTATATTCCACCTATGAGTGAAATCATATGGCATTTGTCTTTCTCCAGACTTATTTCACCTAGCATAATATACTCAGCGTCCATCTATGTTGTTGCAAATGATAATATCTCATCTTTTTTATGGCTGAATAATATTCCACTGCATATGTATGTATTTCAGATCTTTTGCCCACTTTTAATTGGATTGGGTTTTTGCTATTAAATTCTTTATATATTTTGGACATTAACCCCTTATCAGACATACGATTTGCAAATATCTTTTCCCATTCAGTAGACTGCCTTTTCAATTTGTTGATGGGTTCTTTGTTGCACAGAATCTTTTAAGTTTGATGTAGTCCTATTTATTTTTTGTTTTTTGTTTATTGTTTTATTTTTGTTTTTGTTTTTGTGGGGGGGGTTGTGTGGGTTTTTTGTTTTTTAGTGTGTGTGTGTGTGTGTGTGTGTGTGTGTGTGTGTCTGGGTTGGGGGAGGGGGAAGGCTTGCATTTGTTTCCCTTGCATTTCAAGTCAGATACACAAAAACATTGCTAAGATAAATGTCCAGAAGATAAGCTTGCCACCTATTTTTCTTCTGTGTGTGTGTTTGTTTGCTTGCTTGTTTTGTTGTTTTGTTATGTTGTGTGTGTTTTCAGAGAGAGAGAAAGGGAGATGGAGAGAGAGAGAGAGAAAATTTGATAAAAGAGAGAAATATCGATGTGAGAGAGAAACATCCATTGGCTGCCTCCTGCATGCACCTCGACTGGAGATCCAGCCCACAACCTGGACATGTGCCCTGACCAGGAAATGATGGCTGAAAAGCACCAGTGATCTTTCAGTTTCCAGGATGGTACTCAACTAACTGTGCCACATTGGCCAGGGCTTTTCTATGTGTTTTATGGTTTCAGGTCTTACATTCAAATCTTTGCTCCTGAACTCTTTTGTGAGGAGAGAGGAGCTACTTAATTATCATTTCAAGCTCCTCACTAGTAAGCTGTCTTTTCAGATTCCCTAGTTCTTCATGATTCAGTCTTGGAAGTTGATCCTAAGAATTTATCTATTTCTTCTAGATTTTTTTAATTAGTTGGCATTTATGATTCTTTGAATTTCTGTAGTATCCATTGTAACTTCTGTTTCATTTCTGATTTAATTTATTTGAGCCTTCTTTTTTTTCCTTTTTTCTTTTTTTTTTTTTTAGTGAATGAGTCTAGCTAAATTTTGTCAATTTTGTTTATCTTTTCAAAGAAGGAGCTCTTAGGTTCATTGGCCTTCTCTACTGTCTTTTTAGTCTAGTTCATTTCTTTCCACTCTAAGTTTTATTATGTCCTTCTTTCTACTGACTTTGGTCTTCCTTTCTTTTTTTTTGTTGTTTTTTCCCTCATTCTTTTAGGAGTAAGAGTAGATTGTCTATTTAAGATTTTTCTTTTTTCTTGAGGTAGGCCTGTATTGATATAAACTTCCCTCTTAGTACCGCCCTTGCTGCATCACGTCTAGTTTCATACTGTGGTGGTTGAAAAGGATGCTTGATATGATTTCAATCTTCTTATATTTATTGAGATTCGTTTTGTGTCCTATCATATGATCTATCCTTGAGAATGTTCTATGTTCAATTGATAAGAATGTGTATTCTGCTGCTTTGTGATGGAGTGTTCTATTAAGTCCATCTGGTCTAATGTGTCATTTAAGGCTGACATCTCCTTATTTACCTTCTGTCTGGATAATCTATATATTGATGTAAGTGGGGTGTGAAAGTTTCCTATTATTATTGTACTAGAGGTCCAGGGCACAAAATTTGTGCACTGTTAGGGTCCATAGCAGCTGCCAACTGCCAGCCAGGTACTCCCTCCCTTCCCCCAGCCAGCCTTGCCCCCTGGTCAAACTCCAGGACAACTCCCAGTCAAGGGGACAATTTGCATACTACCCTTTTATTATATAGGCTTGCTGTCAGTGTCTCCCTTTAGGTCTGCTAATAGTTGTTTTATATACTTTGATGCTTTTATGTTGGTGCATATATATTAATAAATGTTATGTTACCTTGATGAATTGTCCCCTCTATCATTATACAACATTCATCTTTGTCTCTTGTTATCTTTTCTGACTTGAAGTCTACTTTGTCTAAGCATCACTTTCTTTTGGTTACCATGTGCTTAGAGTATCATCAGCTGCTGGCGACACTAGGTTTGTGGGTGCTGGAGGGCTGGGATCTCACTTCTGCCACTGTTGGGAAGAGGGGAGATACCTGGGCCGCAGGTACCACCACAGCTCCTGGAGCCTCCAGTCTCAGGTGCTGCCACATCTCCTGGAGTCTCTGGTCGTGGGCTCTGCCAGCACTGCTCCTTTGGTTCCACTGCCCCCACCAGGTCCAGTCCACCTTCAGATGTACATCCATATGGATCTCACAGGCATCCTGGTGTGCTGTGCAAAGCATCCTTTGTTGGCTTATGGGTGTCCTACTGGTTATAACTTAAAGGGCAAAGACAAAAGGGATGATTCATATTGTCATCATGCAGATGTTTAATGATGTCTGTCTTCTCCTTAAGACTCTAAGCTCCTTGAAAAAAGATACTGTCTGTCTCATGCATGTCTTTATGTTCAATGACTAGCAGAATGCCTACCATCTTGTTGGTACTCAGCAAATCTTATTCCTGGGGCATTGGGATATATAATAAGAAATATATATTTGGTCTCTGTCCCTGTTTATGACATAGAGACCCTAAAACTCTTGGAATTTCCTAAGTGATTAGAGGGATAGAGTTGATTTGTCTTTTTTATGTTGATGAGGTGACTTTTGGAAAGCACTTAAGGTTGGGGGCTGGTTGCCAATGGAGTCAACCATGTAATAAGAGGGTTGAAACTTTCAGTCCACCCCTTGACCTCTGAGTACCCTAGAAGCCAGGTAACTTTCTCTCCTCTGCCCAGTCCCTTGTGCAAGTCTCTGCCTGGAACCCTTGAAAACTAGAACTCTACCTTGCTCTTACTGGGCCAGCCCCCTCCTCCAAGGACCAAAGTCCAATCCCTGAATGTCCTCAGGCCTCTGAGTCATGCTGGTTCACATCTCTCTACTAGCTTTACTCCTTTCCTCCCAGCAGCTGGACCTTCTTGCCAGTATGTGCCCCATTCCCTCACAGGCTATATCTATCTGCCAGGACCTGGCTCCTCTTTGTCTGGCCCCTTTCAGTAACAACAGAGTGCCAGTTCTCAGTGTGGGTACATAAAGGAGATTCCCAGCAACTAAACCCTCAAAGTATCTCCAAATTCCAAATCTGAGACAGTATGGAGAAAAACATTATCCCCCACTATAATGTACTACACTGTCCTAAACTCCAATGAAAGGCTCAATAAGAGCATTTAAAACACAGCCTACTGAGGAACATGATTCATTCTCAAATATGTTCTGAAATATTTTTAAAATTCACAAACAAAGCACAATCATATGCATGTTAAAACAGTGCAAATGAAAAACATGAAAACAATTACCAATTGCTACTCTATCCGGAGAGGGACTCAGGAGAGGGAGCAGTGATTGCTAGCTGGTGTTAGTGCAGCCGTAGCAGCCAGCTTTAATCTATGTCCACTGTGGGCTAGTCAAAATTATCTGAGGTCTTCACCATAGACTTACTTATAAAAAGAGTTGCCATCCTCCTCTTGAAGATGAGAAAGCTTCTGAAGAGTAGAAGGTCTGAACCAGTGTCTATCCAAGACCAAAGGCTGTGTTTTCTCTCAACTCCATGTGGCCTCGGGAGAAGAACTTGCTGCTGAGTGACATCACCTAGCAAGGCGTAGGAAGAAGGAGCTTGTTCATGAGGCGATGTCCTGGACAGAATGAGCACATGGTAGGAAGTATAAAATCTATTTGCCTGGCAGGAGTGAGAAAGTAACCAGGGATGGTTGCAAAGTATGAGTATGGTGAATAAAAGGACAACCATTTAAGGGTATGGAAGATCAAGAAGGCTAAAAATTTAGACCTAATAGCACAGGCTCTGAGAGGCCTACATGGCCTTTTGTTTTGTTTTGTTTTTTGTTTTTTTGTTGTTGTTTTTTTAATATATTTTATTGATTTTTTACAAAGAGGAAGAGAGAGAAACATCGATGAGAGAGAATCATCTATCAGCTGCCTCTTGCATACCCCCTACTGTGGATGTGCCTGCAACCAAGGTACATGCCCTTGACCAGAATCGAACCCAGTACCTTTCAGTCTGCAGGCCAACGCTCTATCCACTGAGCCAAACAAGTCCCAGCCTACATGGCCTTTTGAATTGGATGTTGACTGTAGAGAATTCTTTGTTGGAAGCTGTGTGTAGCGTGTGATGAGTGAGGAGAGCAGAAGAGGGGACCCAGTTGGGGCCTGTGTGGGGATGACTGGAGCAATAACTGGAAGGATAAGAAGGAAAAGGAGGATTGAGAACCCAGATATCAACCCAAATCACTATGCTCAATTAATATTTGACAAAGGAGGCACGAATATACAATGGAATCAAGACAGTATCTTCAATAAATGGTGTTGGGAAAATTGGACAGATACATGCAAAAGAATGAAACTAGATCACCAACTTACACCATACACAAAAATAAACTCAAAATGGATAAAGGACTTAAACATCAGACGGGAAACCATAAAAATACTAGAAGCATCCACAGGCAACAAAATCTCAGACATATGCGAAAAGAACTTCTTCACTGATACTGCCCCTAGGGCAATGGAAGCTAAAGAGAAAATAAACAAATGGGACTACATCAAAATAAAAAGCTTTTTTACAGCAAAAGAAACCATCAACAAAACAACAAGAAAGCCCACTGTGTGGGAGGACATATTTGCAAATGTTACCACTGATAAAGGTTTAATCTCCAACATCTACAAACAGCTTATACAACTAAATAAAGGGAAGATGAATGATCCAATTAAAAAATGGGCAATGGACCTAAATAGGATATTTTCAAAAGAAGACAGAAGGAAGGCCAAAAGGCACATGAAAACATGCTCAAAGTCACTAATTATCCAAGAGATGCAAATCAAAACAACAATGCGGTACCGTCTCACACCTGTCAGAATGGCCAACATCAACAAATCAATAAACAACAAGTGTTGGCGAGGATGCGGAGAAAAAGGAACCCTCGTGCACTGCTGGTGGGAATGCAGACTAGTGCAACCACTGTGGAGAACAGTGTGGAGTTTCCTCAAAAACTGAAAATGGAACTCCCATTTGACCCAGTAATCCCACTCCTAGGAATATATCCCAAGAAACTAGAAACACCAATCAGAAAGGATATATGCACCCCTATGTTCATAGCAGCACAATCTACAATAGCTAGAATCTGGAAACAGCCTAGGTGCCCGTCAGCAGATGATTGGATCAAAAAACTTTGGTACATCTACACAATGGAATACTATGCTGCCATAAAAAAGAAGGAATTCTCATCATTTGCAGCAACCTGGATAGAACTAGAGAACATCATGCTGAGTGAAATAAGCCAGTCAATGAAAGAGAAATACCACATGGCCTCACTCATTTATGGATAATAAAGAACATTATGAAATCTTCACTGAGGGAGAATCCAAGATGGCTGCTCGGGTAGGCAACTAGCCGCAGCCGCACACAACAATTTTAATAAAATACAACTAAAATATAAAATGGACATTACCCAGAACTACAGGAAAGTCGACTGACTGGAAATCCTACAACAAGAAGCAAGGAGAAAACCAGAAGGAAGCACGGAGGAGCTGTAAAAGCCCAAGGTACGGAGACACGCGAGAAGAGGACGGAGCCGGAGAGGAGGGAGGCCGAGTGCCTGGCGGGCGTTCCCTAGCGGAAAGGAGATAAAACTCCAACTGTGCTGGGCCCCTCACTGCTCTGAACCCCCGTTCTGGGCCAGACCCCGGGGACTCAGGCTCAGCCATAGGGAGCTGGGCTGTAAGTCGGAACCCCGGGGTAGCGGAGAAAGGAGGTCCCGGAGGCGCGCACACTGCCCCCAGAGAAGGGACGGTCAGCTGTGCCGCGGGATTGCCCTGACGGGAAGGAGACTGGGGCTCCAGACTGCTGTGAACGCCACCTCCAACTCCACTTCCAACTGAACTGAACCCCAATACCGGGCTCATTGTGGGAGAGCATAGACTGTTTGGCAGCAGGCGAAAATCGAGGGCACCTTTCTCTCAGAGGCGCCGGCAGCGAGCACTGAAGGACCCGCATAGGGCGGGGCTGACGGAAGCCAAAGCTGCAGGCTCCACCCTGAAATCCCGTCCCATCTGTAACTGCGAAATGCGACAACAAAATAGATCACAAACGAAAGAAATGGAGGACAAAAAGCGTCTGGATATAGAGTTCAAATCTACGCTTATAAGGTTTTTCAAGAATTTCCTAGAAAAGATGGATAAGGCCTATGAGGATATGAAAAGAGACCATCAAGAAATGATAAGGGAACAACAAGAAATAAAGAATACATTGTCTGAAATAAAAAATATTCTACAGAGTCCTAAAAACAGAAGGGAAGATCGCAAGAATCAAGTCAAAGATTTGGAACATAAAGAGCCAGAAGACACTCCTCCACAGAAGCTAGAAGGCAAGAGAATCCAGAAAATTGAAGATAATGTAAGAAACCTCTGGGACAACTTCAAGCGAACCAACATCAGAATTATGGGGGTTCCAGAAGATGAGAGAGAGCAAGATATCGAAAACATACTGAAAGAAATAGTGACAGAAAACTTCCCCCACCTGGTGAAAGAATTTGACTTACAAGTCCAGGAAGTGCACAGAACTCCAAACAAAAGGAATCCAAAGAGGACCACACCGAGACACATCATTATTAAAATTCCAAGAGCAAAAGATAAAGAGAGAATATTAAAAGAAGCAAGAGCAAAGAAGGTAGTAACTTATAAAGGAGCACCTATACGATTGTCAGCTGACTTCTCAACAGAAACCATGCAGGCCAGAAGGGAATGGCAAGAAATATACAAGGTGATGAATAGCAAGAACCTACAGCCAAAAATAAGCTACCCGGCGAAGCTATCACTCAGAATCGAAGGCCAGATAAAGAGCTTCACTAATAAAAAAAAGCTAAAGGAGTTCATCACCACCAAACCAGAATTATATGAATTGCTGAAGGGGGTTCTTTCAGAAGAGAAAGTAAACAAAGATAAAAATTATGAACAACAAATACGTAATTATCAACAAGTGAATCTAAAAACCAAGGAAATTAAAAAAATCTGATGAACAATATTAACTGTTGAATATAATAGAATCAGAGGTATGGAAGGGGAGTGAACTGACGATTCTTGGGGAAAAGGGGAGAGGGGGGCGTGGGAAGAGACTGAACATAAACTGTGCACCTATGGATGAGGACAATGGGGAGAGGGGAAAGGGCAGAGGGTGGGGTGGGAACCTGGTGGAGGAGAGCAATGGGGGGGGGGGGGGGGGAAGGAACATTTGTAATAATATGAAAAATAAAAACTTATTTAAAAAAAAAAAAAAAAAAGAACATTATAAACTGACAAACCAAAAGTCAAATATAAAATTCACTGGTGTTCTGCCAGGCCTATAGGTTCAGTGGTTGAGCATCAGCCTAAGAACCAGGAAATCAGAGTTCAATTCCCAATCAGAGCACATGCCTGGGTTTTGGGCTTGATTCCCAGTAGGGGTGTGCAGGAGGCAACCGATCAATGATTCTCTCTCATCACTGATGTTTCTATCTCCCTCTCCCTTCCTCTCTCTGAAAAATAAATAAATAAATAAATAAATAAATAAATAAATAAATAAATAAATAAAAATTCACTTGTTGCTAAAAAAAAAGAAGAAGAAGAAGAAGAAGAAGAAGAAGAAGAAGAAGAAGAAGGAGGAGGAGGAGGAGGAGGAGGAGGAGGAGGAGGAGGAGGAGGAGGAGGAGGAGGAGGAGGAGGAGGAGGAGGAAAGGAGGGGCTGAGGAAAGACTAGTAGCTAGTGGGAAAGAGGATTTGAAAGGCAGGAAAAGGGTGGCCGTGGGAAATGAAGAAAGTTTTCAGAAGTATCTATTCTAATTAACTGTGAGGGGGAATTGTGTGACCTAAATTACAGTTACTTGGGTGGAGCAAAGAAGAGAGGAAAGAGACTATAAAGACTAAGAGAGAAAATTGATGCTGGAGTCAGTTGTTATAGATGACTTGTTCTAACAGCCTACAAGGAAAATGAGATGAGCTGGGAAAGTTAAAATAAGATTTCCTCCTGTGTAATTAAGAGCTTGAAAACAACGGAAAGAGAACAACAGGGTAGGAAAGATGGATACATTGAGCCCTCACTGATATTTAGGAGATTCCCCAGGTAACCGTGACAACCTGGTGCAAGGGGAGCTCACAGCTTTCCAACCGTCTAAGATGAGCCAGGTTGTCAGTGCAGGTCTTGACTCTTGACTTACAACTGGCCTCAGGCCCTTCTTAAGTCACTTACAATCAATTTGCTAACGTGTGATGTGGGAGCAATAACCCTTTCCCTGTCTACCCAGCACCCTTCCCAGTCGACACTAGGAACTCTTTAAGTAGATATAATATAGATAAGCAAGGATGGGGAAAAGTTTAAAAGTACCATAAATATCATTAACCAGTAAGTGTTATTTTCCAAAGTGTATTAATATGTATCATGTACCATAACATGACTTTATTTATGCTAGTTCCTGGGCTTAAGACACTCGTGGAATGAAACAACACACTCAGCTTCTCTGAGGGAAATTATTTATGTATAAATTTTAATATGTTGACAGCTGTGGTTTCTAAATATCCACCTGAATAAACTGCAAGAGAGCCAACAGGGGACTTTTACATAGAGACCTGTGGGCCCCACTCCTGGAGATTCTGATTCTGCAGTTCTGGGCTCAGACGGGATGGGGTTGGGTGTGGGGGGGGGGGGGGGTGTCTGTACTATTTGAAGTTCCTAAGATGGTTCCATCATGCAGGCAGATTGGGGGAGTACTAACTGAGAATGTACCAGAACCTTCTAGAAGCCCACCATGAAAAAAACCTGTGAGTCAGATATCTAGTGCCTGTGATTTCCCAAGACACTCTTGGCCCACACCTGCTCCCGGAGCCACCTCCTCATTGCTCTTTTCCTTTTTTCTTAAAGCTGCCTCCATTGGCCCAACCCTTAGGGTTCTGTCCCCCTTCCTAAGACCAGCTGCAATAAGGGCAGTCATTCCTTTTCCTCTTCCTGCTGTGCTGCCCCTGAAGACAAACACACAGGTCCTTTCCCTCTTAAGGGTGTCCACTGATGATCTGCACAGAAGAAAAACAAAAGACAAAAACACTTGGGGAAGAGGTAAAGTTTTCAGACTCTCTGAGGTCTTGCCACCACAATCGCAGTCCATGGTTCTTATTTCCCATCAGAGAGGGATTTTTTTAGAGTAAAACTCTGAGAAGAAGGTTCTGGTGCCTGGAGGATCCTGGGTTCACCTTCCCCCATAGACACATCGATTCTGCAGCTACCCACAGGACAACTTCCTCTGGAAAAACACCTAAAAACCTCCGGCCCTCACATCACACAAACAAGAGGGAAACAACAGTGAGCTGGGCAGAGGCTGAACCACAATTTCACCATAAAGGGAACTCAAAACCAGGAGCTTCTCCCTGAACCCCACATTAAGCACCCCAACTTTTAAGACCTTCATCTGAGAGGTGAGTTCTCAAAACACTTAGCTTTGAAAACCCAGGGGGCTCCCCATAATGAGACCCACGGCCTTAAGGATCTGATAAATGGCTCTTAAAGGACCTGAGTGCTCAGACTCACCTACCCCAGGGCAGCCAACGTTACGTGAATGAGGCTCCTAAAGTGTAAGCCTGAAGAGCAGAATCTCATTCAGCACAAATCTAAGAGCCAGCATCTTTATCTTTATCTTTATTTTTATCTTTATCTTTATCTTTATTTTCAGTGTTAGTCTTCTTTCTCCTCTCTCTCTTTCTCTCTCTCTCTCTCTCTCTCTCTCTCTCTCTCTCTCTCTCTCTCTCTCTCTCTCTCATCTCTCTCTCTCCCCTCTCTCCCTCCCTCCCTCTGTGGGCACCATCTATATGCTCTCCCTCTACCATTCCAGCCAGCAGGTGTCATCTTCGCACCCTCCCTCTACCATGCTCCAAACTCCAGTATCTCCCAAAGGGAAGATTTTACACGTCTTGCTGTCCTAGAAGCATCAAAAGAAAAATAATCTGTTGCGTACAAGGGAACCCCCATGAGACTATCATTGCCATTACACCAGTCTTAAAATAAAGGTTAAAGGGACTTCTTTATACTGAACTTAAAGGGTGCTGACCTGACAAGAAAACATACGAAAATACAAATCTCACTGGTGATGGTAAAAGTAGTGGATTCATCGCTTACGTATATAATAGCAAAGCCTATTCGTAATTGAAAGCCAACATCTAGTATGATATTGGTGGCAAAAATGCAAAGGAGGGGAAGAAAAAGTAGAAGACATTCACAAACAAAAAAAAATCTTATGACCATTATATACTATTTTTGCATTCACAATCAAATTATATTTTCCTTCATTTCATCATGGAAGAAGGAAATAATGTTGATGGCATATTTGCAATTATTTTTTTTTTACATCTTCCCTCCTAGCCACAGTGTCTACCTTTACCCAAATACCAACTCATACCTACACTCCCTTCAACGCCTCCTTCAGAGCTCACCTTCTCCTGGAAGCCCTCCTGGTTAGTCCCAGTGGAGGGAACCACTGCTCCCCTCCACACTTACGGAAACAGTTGGTACCGCCTCATATTACACTAGCAAATATTGTGCGTGGTCTTGTTAAGTCAGTTCTGGGGATTGTATTGTCACTTCCTCAAAACAGGATCCCCAGCTCAGCCCAGCGCTACCAGAATCCCTGTGTGGACCACTTTCCCACTCCCAGCTGGAAAGTAGGAAGCAGCCAAACACCAGGATGAAGAGCAGAGGAATCCTGCAGTTTGGCACTTGCTTGCAGGTTCCAGGCCGCTTCACAGGCACTCAATATGTGGCTTTTGGCAGTAAGACTAGTTGCCGACCTGCCTAGCTGTTGGGATGAGCCTGCCAATGGAAGCTGCTTAGTTCCTCGAGCCTAGCAGAGCCATGAAAGGCTGTGACTGATATTAAACAGTGATTTTTGCAAGATCTGCTGAATTTATGGGGAGTGTGATATTTACCTCTACAATTCCTGAAGATAGCTGCCAGTTCTTAATCGGATTGAGCATGACTCTTGCTGTTTAGCTTACTTTTAAAGTTGTCTATTTTTTTTTTACCTGTTTTTAAAATCATGATCAAACTAAGTTGAACTAAGAATAAAGAAACTTTAATTAACTGTAGGTTTAAAAATACATTTTACTAAATCTTAACATTAGTTTTAATACTTACTCTTCATAGTATCTAGTCTGATTTGAGGCCCGTGTAGAGATTGATTCAGAAGGAGAGTCTCTTTTGTTAGACTACAGTGAGATCAACAGGATTGAGAAGTAGGTTTTAATAGTTAAATTACTATGATCTGAAGAGTAAACCCATTTAAAGAATTTCTGCACCAGGCAGGAGACTGCACGCAAGATTCACAGTGCCTTCCAAGTAGATTTAGCCCTTTTCCAAGCAGTTTAGGAATCTTATTCCTGGGGTGTTACTGCCATCTAGTGGAAATTTTACTAAGTGTGAAATAAATGCTTTCTCGAAGTTACCCCTCATTTTCTTTCTGTTTCTTTGATAACAGTTTTATTGTAGTCCTAGAGGCCCAGTGCATGAAATCCGTGCACAGGTGCGGTCCCTAGGCCTGGCCAGCGATCGAAGCACAAGCGTCTGGAGTGGAAGGGCAGGTCCCAGCTGACCTCTGGGCCCCTGGGCAGCATCTAGGTCCCATGCACCACCACCACCCCAGTCCCCATGTGAAGATGTGGTAAGCATGGCCAGACACTGCAGGCGGGGACACAACATGGGCCTCTGGGCCACCCAGCGGCGCCGCTCGGAAGCTGGCGGGCAGTGCACTCTCTCCCGGCCAGCCCCACAGACTGGCTCCTACCTCGGGGAGTCTGACCAGCCACTGCAGTCCCGACTGCTGTGACCCGGCTCACCAGGAAGAGGCCATGCAGGTGCGGGCAGGCTCCTCGCGGGTGCACGGCACCTGAGCACGGGTGCTTCCCCAGTGCACAAGCCCTGGCGTCCCAGAGGAGTGTAGCAGGGGGGGTGAGAGCAAGCTCGATGGACACCCCGCATTCTCACCACACCTCCGTCCCCATCACCCCCACCCCTAGGTAGCCAGTGAGAGGTCGCAGCCCCCTGCCCAGGTGTCGCAGAAGGTTGGTCACCACCATCCAACCCAGTTTCCTGTCCCAGCCTGGGGCCCAGCCCCAATTGGGCGATTAGGGCCTGCTGGCTGCTGGTTGGCATCTGCAGAATGATTAGTCGGGGTCTCCCCCCTCTCCCACCCAGCTCCCTTAATGCCCTGCCCCTGCTGCCACCACTGGTTGCCCTCTGTAGGGCAATCAGAGGGGTGATCGGGCCTCTGCTTGCACCCACCTTGGCCCAGCACCACCCACTCACCTGCTCCACGTTTCTGCCACAGCCCCGCTCTCATTGGGGTCCATTGAGGCCAGCAGTGCTTCCACTGCTGCCCACTGCCAGTGCCACATCACCATGTTCCATGCCGCCCCCTGGTGGTCAGTGCACATCATAGCAAGCAGTCAAACTACCAAACTCCCAGTCAATCTCCCAGTGGGGGCTGGGGGGACAATTTGCATATTAAGCTTTTATTATATAGGATAATTTATATATCATGCAATTCACCCATTTAAAGTATACAATTCAATGGTTTTTAGGATATTCACAGAGATGCCGAAACTGGTTTGGCTCAGTGGATAGAGCTTCGGTCTGTGGACTGAAGGGTCCCAGGTTCGATTCTGGTCAAGGGCATGTACATTGGTTGCGGGCACATCCCCGGCAGGGGGTGTGTGGGAGGCGGCTGGTCGATGTTTCTCTCTCATTGACGTTTCTAGCTCTCTATCCCTCTTCCTTCCTCTCTGTGGATAATCAATAAAATATATTTTTTTTAAAAAGAATATTCACAGAGTTGTCAGAGATCTAAAATATATTTAGCCTTTGTTATACAGAAGAGCAAATGTGAAAGAACTAGCAGGGCTGGTGGCTCAGTGGTTAGCACAGACTTATGAACCAGGAGGTCTTGGTTCAATTCCCAAAGTACATGCCCACGTTTCAGACTCAATCCCCAGTAGTAGGGGAGTGTGCAGGAGGCAGCCAATTAATGATTTCCTCTCATCATTAATGTTTCTATCTCTCCCTTCCCCTTACTCTCTGAAATCAATAAAAATATATTTTGGGGGGGGGGGGGAAACAATAATTTCCACTTAATTATGGCTGTGTGATTCTACACCAGTCTGCTAAAAGGAAAGAAGATAATTACTGGTGATAAAACTCATGCTTCATGAAAAGAAGTGTCATTAATGAGGAAAAAAAATGTCAGTTTTCTCTCAATGTTCATTCATCTTCCCTGAAAAGACACAGAACACTTCCAAACAGTGATGATTAAATCCAAAATTTATATGTTCTGCGTTAGTTAATCTATAACAACCAATTACCATTGCTTACCTTTATCAGATTTTCCCAACACCATTATACTCCTGACTAATGAAAATGCTAAGAGAAGTCTATTAATAGCTTGCACAATATCCTTCTAGCTAATGCTGAATGGTTAATTGTCTTCAATGGCTAAATGTCCTTATGAAATACTAGTGGCCTGGTGCACAAAATTCATGCACATTAAAAGGAGATTAATTAGAGGAAGTATTTTACTATTGCTATTTGCCCTTTCTCTATAATAGAAGTGTCAGAGATGAAAGAAAATTAGTAAAGTGTATATGAAAATCTTCCTCTTGTCAGAGTCTGAGACGTGCCAAAGGACCTAGATCAAGTCCCTGCCCACCCATAGCATCTCCAAAGCGTGCGAGACACAGCCGACCCCACCCCATTGGGCAAGATCCAGACCCAGGTGGTCCCATTCCCCATCAAGCCCCACCAGGTAGGAGGCACAGCCTCAGATCCCCTGGCCCAGCACCAGATGGGGGGCACAACCTCAGGCCCCCCAGCGCACCCTCAAGTCTCCTGGCACGGCACTGAGGTAGGGGTCATGGCCTGAGGTCCCCTGGCATGGCACTAGGGTGGAGGACGTGCCTTGAGGGCCCATCATGCCCTGCCAGGCCGGGTGCATTGCCTGAGGTCCCCCATTAAGCTCCTCCAGGTGGGGTGCACAGCCTGAGGTCCTTTGGCCTGGTGCTGAGGTGGGGGTGCAGCCTGAGGTCCCCCAGCCCTGGCCAAAGCAGGCGGAAGTGATCTGAAAGTTCTCTGCATCTAAGTCAGCACAGTCCATTCTGATGATTATCTTGAAACTGGTCAAGTGGAGGTCTGGTTTTTATGGTTGAAAGCAAATCTGGAACTGGAACATCTGGTTGCTGGAGTTAGCCTTCCTGAAGCTAGTTTCTGGAACTCTTTCACAAATATGACATTTGTCTATGGGTCACATATTAGCTAATTCATCTTTTACAAAAACACTTTTAACAGAAACAATGTTACAAGAATAGAGGGGTGGGTTGTAACCACACAGCCTGGCTCTTGATTGTTTGTGTGTGTTTTTTTAATTGTTTAAAGTATTACAAATAGTAGTACATGTATCTCCTTTTTATCCCCAATTGACCTTTCCCTGGCCTTTTTAGAGGGCATTTAGAGGGCTGGGGAGTTTAGGGGTGGAAAAAGGCAAGAACAAAACCATGGAGAAAGGGATGTGCATGATATTTTTCTAATACAAAGTGTTCTTGAAAAATAGTAGATGGAATTAAATTTTGGCCCATTTTTTTTTTAAATCAATCTTTATTGTTCATATTATTACAAAAGTTCCTCATTTTTCCCCCCTCCACCAGGTTTCCACCCCACCCTCTGCCCTTTCCCCACCTCCCATTGTCCTCATCCATAGTTTGTGTTCAGTCTCTTCCCGCATCCACCACTCCCCTCCCCCCCACCCCACCACCAACCCCCCCCCCCCCCAAGAATTGTCAATCCACTCCCCTCCCGTATCTCTGATTCTATTATAATCAACAGTTAATATTGTTCATCAGGTTTTTTAATTTCCTTGGTTGGTTTTTTGTTTTTTTTTAATAAACTTTTATATTTTTAAGAATAAATTTTAAAATCTAATAATTTTAAACCTTGTTTTTTCTGCCCTGGGAACTGAGAAGCAAACTTGTTTACATGTAAACTTGCCCTTAGGCTATCAAAAGGCGTAGTCATTCAAATGTAAATGAGCACATTGTTTAAAGATAGCTGCTGGCTGGAATTGGATTACCTGTTCTGGGTGGGAAGGGCTTGTCCTCCCTTTTCTCCATTAAAGTTAAGGTGTTAGCTTTAAAACCCCTTTTTGGCAAGAGACCTTAAACTTTCAGAATTTTAAATTTTTCAGGTAGCAAATCAATTACTTAGCATTTTCTCAAATCAATAATACTTCCACATGCCCAAGGATACACTTCACACAAAAGACACTTCCAAATAGATCAACCAACCTCATCCAGACCCCACACAAGGCACTCACAGATCAACACCCCAGCGCTACAACAACTCAACACATCCAGATCTAAGCCTTCATCACTTGATTCAGCAGACCCTCAAGTTCCCCCAAAAGTTTCCAGCCATGTCTGAGAAGCAGTCCTGGGGCATGGGCAGGCAAGGAGCGAGCTGTTCCGGGCCTGGCTGCTCCAGGCCTGGCCTCTGTTGCTCCAGGCCGCTCCACGCCCACCTGCTCCGGGCCTGGCCACTGCTGCTCAGGGCCTGGCTGCTGCTGCTCGGGTCCAGCTGCTCCGGACCCAGCTGCCGCCACTCCACGCCCAGCTGCTCGTGGCCTGGTTGCTCCTGACCTGGCTGTTCCGGGCCCAGCCGCTTTGGACCTGGCCGCTCCCAGCCTGGCTGCTGCTGCTCCAGGCCCGGCCACTCCAGGCTTGCCGCTCCCGGAAGTTTTGGCCCATTTTTAAATATTTAATGCCTGATGATAATCTGCTCATAGTAGAAACTCAAAAAATATTTGTTCATTGAGTACAGTGAAAGCTCAAGTCAAATGCCAAAGAGCCAGAAAATAAAGTTTAAACTTCATTTTAAAAACAAAGCTTCCCAGAAGATGTTCCTAGAAAGGGTAAGCAATGTGCTAAGCTCCTGAGCCCCTCCTTCCTCGGGGACCCAGCTCAGTATTCTGTTCTCCAGGTATTCTAGTAAAAATATGACAAATATGCTGTAAAAATATGACAAATGCCCATAGATGGCATGAGTGACAGAGGATGTAAAGCAATGGGAGTCACTGAAGTGAATTGAGCAGTGGAGGTATAAGATGATAGCAATATTTAGAAAAATATTAGTTCAATGTAGCGCCCAGGCTTGACACTAGAATCATTGGGAAGATGTATTCAAAGAAAAGGAAGAAAGAAAGGAAGGAAGAAAGGTAAGAAAATTAAATTTGTTTCTTCTCCCTTCCTCTCACCTTTTAAATAATACCCTGATATTTTCCACAATATGAGATTTTTTTTTAAATTTTAATTTATTGGAGTGACATTAGTTAATAAAAGTATATAGGTTTCAGGTATACAATTCTATAATATATCATCTGTACTATATTGTATTGTGTTTACAACCCCAAGTCAAGTCTTCCACTACCATGTATCCCTCCTTTTCCTTCTTCAACTCCCACCCCATCCCACCTTCTAGCAATCACCATACTGTTGTCTCTGTCCAGGAATCTTTTCTTTACTTAATCCCATCACCCTTCTCACCCAGCCCCCAGCACTCTCCCCTCTGGCAGCTGTCAGTTTGTTCTCTGTATCTGTGACTCTGTCTGCACTTCACGATACTGGTATGTGAATGACTCTGCTCCCAGGTCCGTGGGTGCGCCCTGACCGGCTTAAAGTAACCAGCGTTCCCCTTCCCCAGGCCACAAAGATTGGTCCAAGAATGGGCACATAGCCCAGTCCAGGATTTTTTTTTTTTAATCTTTATTGTTGAAAGTATTACATATGTCACTTTTATTTTCCCTATTAACCCCTTCTAGCCCACACTCACCTCCTGCCCCAGGCCTTCACCACACTATTGTCTGTGTCTATGGGTAATGAGTTTTTTAAAAAATAAAATAAAGATTTCTTTAAAAAAAAGATTCTTGCCCTGGCGGTTTGCTCAATGGACAGAGAGTCAGCCTGCAGACTGAAGGGCCCCAGGTTCAATTCCAGTCAAGGGCACATGCCCAGGTTGCAGGCTTGATCCCCAGTTGGGGGCCTGCAGGAGGCAGCCGTTCAATGATATTCTCTCTCATCATTGATGGTTCCATCTCTCTCTCCCTCTCCTTTCCTCTCTGAAAGCAATAAAAATATATTTTTTTAAAGATTTACATTCTGCCTGAAGTTGACAGAGGACACATGTAACCTTAAGTGGTTGGCAACCATCTTTAGATCATGATGGACAGCCTACATGAGAATGGAGGCGGTGACACAGAGAAATGGTGAAAAGAGAAACTGGGTCCAGGTCCCAGCACTTATCCCACAAATGAAGGCTCCTGAAGCCTGTCCTATCTCTGGCCTCTGCAGTTACTGCTTTCATTCCTGTTCTGCTTAAGCCAGTTTGAGTCTCATTTTATTTCACTGAAAAATTGCTGATGCACAGGCTCAAGGATAAGGGAGAAGTGAGCATTTACAATAATCTAGCAATCTGCAGTGTAGCTATTTAAGGATGAGACCAGAGGAATCTAAGAGGCTTTGGAGTGACTAGCCACGAAGGGTGGCATTGGGATGGAAACGGAGGGCTGGCTCTGAGCTTCACCAGGAAAGAAGAGGTGCCAGCCAGAAAGGTTTCTGTCCTGAGCCCTCCTTAGATCAACACTACTGCCTTCTCCTCAGGGGTAAGGAAGGCCACCAACTCCTCCCTAGAGAAATGATGCAAGCAGACACTAGATGGTAGCTGGAAAGAGTCGGGGAAAGCCAGAGAGCTGATCCCAGGAATAAAAAGAGGAGAGTAGAAATGTGGGGGAGGGGCCCTAGCTGGTTTGGCTCAGTGGATAAAACGTCTGACTGAAGGGACCCAGGTTTGATTCTGGTCAAGGGCACATGCCCAGGTTACAGGCTCAATCCCCAGTAGGGTACATAAGGAGGCAACCAATCAATGATTCTCTCTCATCATTGATGTTTCTCTCTCTCTCTCTCTCTCTCTTTCTCCCTCTCCCTTCTTCTCTGAAATCAACAAAATATATATATTTTTAAACATGGGGAGGGGAAGATTGTGAGAGAAAATTTGCTGAAGGAAAAAGAAAACATGGATAGAAGAAACCTAGAGAATAGGAAGGCAATATATGCGTGGGTTCGGAACCAAACAGATACCAGTTCAAAAATAGATACTAGTTCCATCTCTTACTAGCTGTGTTAGTTCTCCTCTCCAAGGGTCCCTTTCCTGCCTGTAAGTGAGCATGATAATGCCACCTTTAGATGACAAAATTATAAGCAGGAAGCCGCTAGCAGAGTGTCTGGCAGGAGTAAGCATTCTTACTTTTATCTCAGAAGAATAAGATGAATGAGCTCTGGCTGGGTGGGTCAGTGATTGGAGCATTGTCCTGTACACCAAAAGGTTCCAGGTTCAATCCCTGGTCCAGGCACATATGGAGCCAAATGATCACATCAATGTTTCTCTCTCTCTCTCTCTCTCTCTCTCTCTCTCTCTCTCTCTCTCTCTCTCTCTCTCTCTCTCTCTCTCTCTCTCTTCCTCTCTCCCTAAAATCATTGAAAACATATCCTCAGGTGAGGAGAAGGAGGGAGAGGAGGAGAAGGAGAGGAGGAGGAGGAGGAGGAGGAGAAAGGAGAGGAAGAAAGTGAAACACTGTTTTACTCATATCCTGACCCTCCTCTGTAGCAAGCAGCAAGGATTCACTAATTAAAAGAAAAGGTCACACTAAAAGAAATGGCTTTTGAGAAATGCCAATGTTTGCTTAATTTCCTCTGTTTTGTACATTCTCGCACAGAGCCTCGTAGTAAATGTGTGTTGAATTGGGCTGAAAGTAGTTGAGAATCTTCAAAGGGGCAAGGGGGGTTGGGGTTCACTTAACAGAACAAAATATTAAAAACAAATTGAAATATCCTGGGGGGGCTGCAGGCATGGCTCAGCAGTTGAGCATCTACCTATAACCAGGATGTCATGGTTCCATTCCAGGACACATACATACCTAGGTTTCAGGCTCTATCCGCACTGTGGGACATGCAGGAGGCCGCTGATCAATGATCCTCTCTCATCCTTGATGTTTCTCTCTCTCTCCCTCTCCCTTCCTCTCTGAAATCAATAAAAATATTTTAAATTTTATATATATATATTTTAGAGGCCCAGTGCACAAATTCATGCATCAGTGGGGTCCTTCGGCCTGGCCTGCGGGGTCGGGCTGAAACTGGCTCTCTAACATCCCCTGAGGAGTCCTGGATTGAGATAGGCTGCAGGCCAGGCCAAGGGACCCCACCAGTGCACAATCGGGGCAGGGAGGAACGCAGGAGGTTGGCCAGTGGGGGAAGGACCATGGGAGGGCTCCAGGGCGTGTCCAGACCACCTTGCTCAGTCCCCATAGGTCACACCCCAGCAGCAAGCTCACCTATTGGTCTACCGGTTGGAGCATCTTCCCCCTGGCGGTCAGTGTACATCATAGCGAGCAGTTGAGCATCCTTAGCATATCACGCTTTTATTATATAGGACATCTCAGGGGCTTGATTTCAGTTGTCATAATATGGCACTACCTCACCCTACATTTGTGCTGACTGGGCCAGGAGGGCCAAGTAGGAATACAGTCCCGAGCCCTTATCCACCACTGGCGCTTTTGTTCTTCCTTGAAATTCTTGCCTCAGGAGACAGCCTGGCAGTCTGGCTGAAGTTGGGCATGGGGTGGAGAAGGGAGCTAAAGAGAGACCAGGCTGAAAACCCCCAGGACCCGGAAGGAGAGATGGAATTCCGATTTGGCATCGCACCTGCTACCTGCTACCAACAAATGCTAGGACTGGCTGGTATTCCTTGGGCGCTTCACTGAGCGTCACAAATAAGTCATCCCTGTAAGGCACTCTACGAACGGCAGCAATACATGACAGCCCTATGCCTGCATTATCTCCTCGAACCTGAACCTCCACTAAGGCTGTCTTATCACCATTTCTTTGTTAATTCTTTCTTCTTTAAAGTATTACATATAGCCAAAACCGGTTTGGCTCGGTGGATAGAGCGTCGGTCTGTGGGCTGAAAGGTCCCAGGTTCGATTCTGGTCAAGGGCATGTACCTTGGTTGCGGGCACATCCCTGGTAGGGGGTGTGCAAGAGGCAACTAGTCGATGTTTCTCTCTCATCGACGTTTCTAGTTCTCTATCCCTCTCCCTTTCTCTCTGTGGAAAATCAATAACATATATTTAAAAAATAAAGTATTGCATATGTCTCCTTTTTCCCCCATTGCCCTCTCCCCGGGTCATCACCATTTTTATAAGGAAACTGCGGCTCCTCCGAGGTGTCAAGTACTTCGGTCACAACGCAGGAGTCCAGTCTTGCCGCCCCCCCCCCCCCTCCCTCCACCCCCCAATCCCGGCCACCCCAGACGCTCAGAGGCCGGCGGGCGGGGCGGTGTCAGAGTCCCCGGAGCCGCCTGAAGCCACAGGGACGCCCGCGGGGCGGGCCGGCGCGCAGGTGGCTGCTCTCCCACGAGGGGGCGGGTTCAGCGGGCAGGTCGCTCCGGAGCCTCGGGCGGGGCGGCCCCCTCGCCACTGCACCTGCCGGCGAGCCCAAGAAGGTGCCCGCCGCCCAGGCTCTCCGCCGCCGCCGCAGCCTCCCGGGCGCCCCGCGCAGCCCGCCCGCCGCCCCCGGAGCATCCCCGCCGCCGCCGCGCTGCACGCCCGGAGCGCGCCCTCCGCCCTGGAGGGCACCGGGGGCCCCTTCGGCGCCATGCTGCCCGCCGTCTACACGGCCGTGGCGGGGCTGCTGCTGCTGCCGCTGCTGGTGAACCTGTGCTGCCCCTACCTCTTCCAGGACGCCTGCTTCTTCCTGCACGTGGCCGGCCTGGCCAGCCGGGTGCGCCGGTTCGGGCGGCGGCGGCCGGTGCGCACCGTCCTGCACGACTTCCTGGACCAGGCGCGCCGGACCCCGCACAAGCCCTTCCTGCTCTACCGGGACGAGACCCTCACCTACGCGCAGGCCGACCGGCGCAGCAACCAGGTGGCGCGGGCGCTGCGGGACCACCTGGGCCTGCGCCAGGGCGACTGCGTGGCCGTGTTCATGGGCAACGAGCCGGCCTTCGTATGGCTGTGGCTGGGGCTGGCCAAGCTGGGCTGCGCCATGGCGTGCCTCAACTACAACATCCGCGCCAAGTCCCTGCTGCACTGCTTCCAGTGCTGCGGAGCCAAGGTGCTGCTGGCCTCGCCAGGTGAGCCGCGCGGGCCGGCTCCTCGGCCCTGGCCTTGGGCTCCTCCGAGGGGACGGGTGGGGGATCACGTCGGATCTGGAGGTGAAGAGGAGGGAGGGGGCGGAAACTCTTCCTAGAAATGGTAAGTGATGATCGTTAGAACCACCCGTGGGAGCTGACCGTCCCAGGCACGGTGTCAAGCGCTATCCGGCGTGGCTTTTCATCCTCACAACAGATAAGGGTTTACTATGGGGCTTTATAGGTGAGGCCCCTGGGGCCAGAGAGGGGAAGCCTCATTCCCCAAGTCAAAGAGCTGGGAGGAAGGGGTCAGGTGAGCAGGACTGTCCACCATGAGAGTCCAAGCTCTTAAACAAGACCGACTGCGTTCAAATGTAGAGGATGGTGACCGTGTACACAACAAAAAATTGTTCTCGCCTCTGCTACTTGATTGGCTGAGTGATGGTGGGAAAGTCACCTTCCCTCTCTGGCCCTTGGTTTCCTCGCGTGCAATGGCTGCTTCCAGTCCCCAAGTACTGTTAGCCTCCCTGGATTCTCACTGCAGAAAAGGGACTCTACTGATCCCCGAGGAGAAGACTTGGGGGATCTGCTGCGGGGCCCTGGTGAGCCCCTTTTGCATCCATAGCGATAGTGTCCTTTGGTTCTGTTGCCACCTCCTGCGATATTTCAACAAGACCTGAAATGGTAACTGCGCGCTACCGTGGTGACCAGGACAGGAAGCAACCAAGAACCTGTGACGCTACCCCCCAGGCTGCAGGCTTTCCCTTCCCAGAAAACGTATCTCTGCACATGATAAGGACTAGAAGTGGCTTCTCACTGTGCTGGTAAGAGGAGGCCGGCTAGGGGCGGGCTGAAAGGCCTGGAGGAATAGGGAGCCAGGGACCCTCACCTTTCTGGGAAGCCTTTCTGACATAGCCCTATGCCCGATGCTTTGATTAATTACCCCCGTTATAGAGCTGAGGGAAATGAGGGTTAAAATTCCAACATGGCCCCTAGCTGGTTTGTTCAGTGGTTAGAGTGTCAGCCCACAGACTGAAGGGTATCGGGTTCCATTCCTGTCAAGGGCATCTATGTCAGCTGCAGGCTGGATCCCTGCCGCCACGGAGGTGCGTGGAGGAGGCAACCCAATAGATGTGTCTCTCTCACACGGATGTTTCTCTCTCTCTCAAAATCAATGGAAAGAATATCCCCAGGTGAGGATTAACAGGAACAACAAAATTCCAACTAGGTCTATCCAGCTTCAGAGGCCTGACTTCCCTCGGGTGGTGTTCCTTCCTCTGCACGGCTGTACGGAAGTAGAGCTGGAAGGCATCAAACATCCATCTGCTTTCCCCTTCATTTCACGGCTAAGGAAACTGAGGCAAGCTAAGCAGTTTGCCTTTCAGGAAGATGAGGTAGCTATTCACTTGTGAGAAACCAGGAAATGTTCACATCTGTTCCATGTGGCATAATAGATCCCAGAAATGAAGGTGTTATCTAAAAGCTTAAAAGCAGGGGTGCGGGAGTAATGGAGTAATTTGGAGGCCAGGTCCTTTCAAAGAAAACTCCCAATAGTTTCCAGTTGCCTGAGAAATGATTTAATGAAAGACTTTTTTAAATCTGTTCCTTTACCAGTCCATTCAGAGGGAAGTCTTAGCACTGTGATCTTTGTACCACTTCAGGAGGAATTGAAATGCTATTACACTGCCCAGAACTGACTGTCTGGCATTGTGTGACGATGGGAATGCATTCTGAGAAATGCATTGTAAGGCAGTTTGTCACTGTGCCAGCGTCATAAAGTGCCCAAACCTAGATGGCTTAGCCTACTACACACCTCGGCTACCTAGTATACCACTGTTGTATATCCGTTTCATCAAACAGTGAATCTCAATGGATTCACCAAACCATTATCGTGCAGCACACGACTATGTCCCAGGCCCCCTGTGAGGGAGGTCAAGGACTGTGAGTTTTGTAGACAAAGAACTTGGGTTTCAATGACCATAATAAAGTTTGGTTCTGAATTTCAGGTCAACAGTACAACCAGATATCTCCATCTCCACCCAGACAGCAGTCCCCTGCTGTTGAGCATTATTGTTTGGGTCGTTTTGCATGGAGAACATAATGAAATTCCAACAGTTAGATCATGCTGGAGCCAAGCTTTCCAGTGGACCCATGGCATTTTCTGGCAGTGAACTGACCTTTGAGAGAGGCCACACATTTGCAAAATATTCAGTTTTTCCAAATCTCTGAGGGACTATGGCACAGCGTGCAGAATTACACTCTGACCGGAATCAGTTCCTGCAGAGGAGGCAGGGCACGGAGTCCAAAGTTGCATGCTGAGTAAACGTGCCCACGTGTAAATGTGTTGAATTGACAGATTCTTAGAATTCTTTCAAGTTGGAAGGAATCTTACAGATATTCTAATCCTATAATCTTCCAACTCCAGTGAGTGTATTATACTTCAGTTAAAAAAAAAAAAAAAAAACTAAAAAAGTAATTTTAATGAGCATAAGAATCACCTGGGAAGCTAGATTATTTTGAAAAATGGATTCCTGAACTCCAATCCCCAAAAAGCACTGATCCGGAAAAACTGTGGTGGGACCAAGGATGAGTATGTTTATAACAAGCCCCACCCCATCCTCACATGATTTTGAAGCAAACGGTCTGAGGATTAGACTTTGAGAAATGATTAGTCTAATTTCCACTTGTTTCATAGCTGAGCAACTTCCCAGAGGTGTAATATCACTAGCCTGGAGTCGCATGGCTAGTTAGCAACAGAAAGCTAGGGACAGAATCCAATTTTCTTTCTCACTTTCAGGGCCCTTATCCTGTTACTCCATCTGAACATGGTACATAAAGGTGAGGGGTTTTAGAACTTCGTGTTGGCATGGTGACAATTCAATAGGGTTTGAGTCTGCACTATCAGGAATTTCAGTGCCCGGTTATTTCTTCAGCTTTTCTCTATTTCCCAAAAGTCAAAGATTCACCAACACTTCCCCGAGTCAAACAGAAGCCCCTGCCTCCCAGAGAATATCGTCTTCTCTCTGTAGTACATCTCTGGATCCTTCTTAGGGTGCAAATAATCACATGGAAAACAATTGCCTTCGCCTGTTTGAATCTGTGTTAGCTTTGTTGATAGAAGCCAACTTGTTGGTCTGGCAGTTTTTCAGGCAATCTCCCAAACGTGGAATATGAGAAACACAGGAATTAATTCATTATAATTATATAGTTATATAATTAATTTCATATGACATAGGATATCTTATGAAACCATCCAAAAGAGAGCTTAGTATGATTTTATTATACTCTCCATGTAAAATGACCCAAACAATAATGCTCAGTTTGCTTTGTTTCCACTTAGGCTTTCCTAAGCTAGCTCTCCTACGAGAGGGGTAACCCAGGGCTCCCATCCGTTCCCTGGCCAAGTCTCCACGATCTGAGCCAATATAGCCAATATAGCCATGCAAAGCTCCCACAGGGTGGCCTCTACTCTCATACGAGGCTTTAGTAACAGTTAAAGATGCTTCCTGTTGCAAGACCCGGGTCCAGAGAGGTTATAAAATGTTCCAGGTTACTTTTGACCTGGATTTTAAGGTTGTGAAAAACAAAATCGGACCTTTAAGCAATGTGATAAGAGAAAATGCTTCCAATTTTTTTTCAAAGATGTTGCATCATTGTAAGTTCGAAAATGGGAGAACTTCATTATAAAACTAGTGTCAGGACCAAGGAGAAGTCTTGTCATATAAACTTTCGAGGTTAGATTAAGAAAAGCAGATGGCACACCAATTTAACCTCAAATCAAGAAGCATTTAGAGTCCCCACAAAGTACAAGCTAGTTGTCAGAGTGGGGTGAAAAGTTAAAAAAAAAAAAAAATGAATTAGTTCAAGAATCTTACTGTCCAGCAAAAAAAACTAAGCCACCTACACCTCTGATGGTGACATCCAGGAGAATGTGATAAGTAGGCTGCAGGAGCCCCCAAGTGCTATGGGGGGGGGGGGGGGAGCAGAGGGTGACAACTGAGCTGAGCAAGTGCAATTGGGGAGGGGGCACTTCAGGCAAGAGGAGCCCCAGAGGCATTTTTCATCAGTTCTGTAACTCAGTGAGATGCTTCATTAAAGAATGTTACTGTGTAAGGACGAGAGCAGGCTGGACTTGAATAATAGTAATTTTTTAAGCTGTTTATTGGCAAGATTCCACTGTTGAAAAAATAGGGACTCAGAGAATTCAAGGAATGGCCAACAGCAGCAGCCTAACTCTGTTGGAAAGAGATCATTTTCCAGTGTCAATGTTAGCCAAGGATCAGGGCACAGATATAATCTTATCTCCACTCCTGTTATCTCTCTAGGTTTCCCAAGGAGTAACTTTGATGAGTCGCTTTAATTCTCTTTGATTGTCTCAAGGACATAGAATTCTCTCATATATCTAGCACATAATACAACCACTGAGCCATACCACCAGGCAATAGTCACTCAGTAAATGTTGCATTGAGTTGTGCTTTTCTGGGTGAATGTAATAGACTCTCTTCTCTGAAGCTTTGGGCGAGAGGGAATAAAAAATGATGTAAAACAAATCACATGTATCCTGATTTGAAAAAATCTATTTAGACCCAGTCTCCCCCAGGCCCAGACTCACCCTATCAAAGACTTTATATCTGAGTTTACGTCTGGCAGTGGGTATAGGAGAGAGGTGCCCTTTCTTTCTTCCTTTCTTCCTTTCTTTCTTTTTTCTTCCTTTCTTTCTCAGGTCTCATTGCCAGAGAGGAAACTAATGATGAGCACAGGATGGGCTGGAACCATAGTGTAGGGAGTCTGTACATAGGATGGTGGGGGACAGAAACACAGACATCAAATAAGTAGTGTATTCTAGGGCTAGGGTCCCAGCCAAGAAACCCAAGGTCTGAATGGATAGCTAACTTAAACATGTTCTCAAATTTTCTCCTTAGCCTGCTTAAAAGGGGGTGGTAGTACATTTCTATTCAAAAACAAACTAGCACTTTGCTAGTGTAACTGGGAATACTTTTTTTATTTTCTTTTTTTAAAATATATTTTATTGATTTCAGAGAGAAAGGGAGAGAGAGAGAAATATCAATGATGAGAGAGAATCATTGATTACCTGCCTTCTACATGCCCCCCACTGGGGATTGAGCTCACAACCAGGGCATGTGCCCTTGACCAGAATTGAACCCAGGACTTTTCAGTCCACAGGCTGACACTCTATCCACTGAGCCAAACCAGGTAGGCCCTTTTTTGCTTTTTGCTTTTTTAATTCGAGTGACATTACTTAATAAAAATATATAGGTTTCAGGTGTAAAATTCTGTAATTCACTATCTGCATATTGTATTGTGTATTTACCACCCCAAGTCAAATCTCCTTCAATCACCATTTACCTCCACTTTTCTCTTCTACCTTCCCTCTCCCCTTTCCCTTTGGTAATCACCATACTGAGTCTATGAAGTTGTTTATGGGTTTTGTTTTGCTTAATCCCTTCACTTTTTTCACCCAGCCCCCAACCTCCCTCGGCTCTCATAGCTGTCAGTTTCTTCTCTGTACCTATGAGTCTGTTTCTGTTTTGTTTGTTAACTTATTTTGTTCATTAGATCCTATATGTAAGTGGACATATGACTGCAGTGTGAATAGTATTTACAGAGTCATAATCTTGTCGATTCAGATTATGATTTTTAGCTTCTAGACAAAGCTCAGAAGACAGAATTATGGTCTCAAAATAGATGTAAATACCATTATCTTAGACAATGGTATTTGTCTAAGTGTAAAATGAACTGTTGTGAGTGAACATGGGTAAAATGGGGGTAGGGATTTTGAAACATTTAAAGTGTCTGATAGTAATATATAGATGTTTTCAGGTAGCAGGAAAAGTACATTACTTGGTGATGCAGAGTTGATTGCCAGAAGAAACAGCTTAAAAAGGTTTCGTGTTGAGGAGGGATGAAGTAAAAGCCTGTTGATTTTCATTATAAACCCTTTTGTACTATTTGATTTATTTTTATCAGGTCCATGAGTCTGATTAAAATGTTTTTTTAAAAATGTAAATGCATCCGCGCTGGTCTGTGTGGCTCGGTTGAGCATCATCCCAGGCACTGAGAGTTCGCTGGTTCACAAACATCTGAAAAACAAAGCATATAAGATGACTTAGGTAGAGCCTCCCCAAGGCAGTTCTCTGGGGTATTGAGTCACCTTCCCATTAATATCCACTTTAGTCGTCACAGTTCAAGATAAGTAAGCTTAAAGGCCATCTCATCTATGGTTTAAGAGCACAGAAATCCGAGTAGCAAACCTTAAATGTGGTTTGCATATTAAATCAGGATCTAAAATTCCCACAGTAAAAAATACATATTTGTGTGATCCAGTACCCAAACACCCACATAACTGAAGCAAAACCTGTAAAAAAAAAAAAAAAAAAAAAAAAAAAAAAAAAAAAAAGCCTATCTTTTACTATGCATGACGTTCTCTGAAAATTTCTATTTCATTCTATTTTACTAGTAATTTTAAAAATACTGGTCACTTTTTTTTTTTTTTTCTCTGTAATCCTCACTTGAGGATCTTTTTCCATTGATTTCTAGGGAGAGTGGAAGAGAGAGGGAAAGACAGAGAGAAACACATTGGTGGCCTCCTGCACCAGCCCCGACCAGGGCCCAGGCCTGGGAGGAGCCTGCCACGAGGGTATGTGGCCTTGACCGGCACCCTTTGGTCCGAAGGCTGAGCCAAACCAGCTAAGGCAATACTGACCACTTTAAATGACTTTAATAATCTACTCTTGTATTGTGACCAGGGTGAAAACACGCTAATCGTTGTTTTTCTCAAACCAGAGATGTGCCTGTGAACTTTGGAGCTTATTTCTCAGATCAGCTGAAGCTTCCTAATGGAACTTCCTGTTACTGATTTGTGTTTTTTTTTTTTAAAAAAGTCAACTTCCATCCTCTTTGTTACTTAGCATGGCTCCCTTATTTTCATTTCTCTTCTCTTTCCTTTTTCACCTCGGATCCTGTGGGGCACATATTGGGAATAACTAAATTTATTTGAGATGTATGCCAATATATGCACTTACATATATTGGTGTTTACCCATATGTTCATTTGTTTGTGTAGATTTTAACCAACCATTTGCTGCTTAAGAAAAACCACTAAAACCCAACCTTCCCTCAACTATCAGAACCTTGTGATGTTAATTCCAAGCATTACTTGTCATGTCTATGCATTTTAACAAAAATCGTGTGTTGATAACCTGAATGGTGAGCCTAGTGTTTTCCCGGGGTAGTGTCTTGCGACGCTGAAGAATGAGCTACGTGGACCAGGAGATTTAAGCAAAAGTGTGGGAAATGTATTATAAACAGACTCAGACTCCCCGCCAGGGGAGGGGGGCCCAATAACGGGCTGCCCCTGAAAGCCTTGTAGTCCAGGGGGATAGATGTGCTGCAGGCCTGCTTCTGTGTGTCCCTGTGGTGTCACCTGATTGATTCCCTCAGTTGTTCTTGCCCAGCCACAGACCTGAACTTTCCGTGTTTCTGTGTGTTCCTCCTCTGTTCCTATGCTGAACTTTCTCTGTTTCTGTGCGTTCGTACACCTTGTTTACTGCAGGCCTTTCCTTGGTTTCTGCTTGGTTTGTTCCTATGGTTAGGCTGTTCAAACTGCCGTGTCTGCCCCTGCCAATGTTCCACCTGCCTCTGTTTTCCTCTGGACCCCGCCCTAACTGCTTGCATTTCAAGTTAACCCTCTCACCTGTTGCACCAATAGAACTTCAATGGCTAATTTTATTCGTTTGGCTTTTTTTCTTATCAAATTCAGAACTGCAAGCAGCTGTCGAAGAGGTGCTGCCAAGCCTGAAGCAGGATGATGTGTCCGTCTATTACGTGAGCAGAACTTCCAACACAGAAGGAGTTGACTCTTTCCTCGACAAAGTGGATGAAGTATCAACCGAGCCTATCCCAGAGTCCTGGAGGTCTGAAGTCACGTTCTCCACGCCTGCCTTATACATTTATACTTCTGGAACCACAGGTAAAAATAAAGAAATTCTAAAAGAAATGGACCTATCCCTTAAGAAGGAGTTCAGTGGTGGGTTAGGTTTTCAAAGGGGCCCTGATTGTGCTCCGGTGGGGTCCCTTGGCCTGACCCGCGCCCCTCAGGGAATCTCGGAGAGCTGGTTTCAGCCCAATCCCACAGTCCAGGCCAAGAGACCCCACTGGTGCACAAATTCCTGCACCAGGCCTCTAGTATTTATATAAATGCTATCTTCCCATGCAACACTGAGTTGAAGCTGTTTGCTGCTGTGGTGTAGGATGACTCTCAACTCCAGGTCTAAAATACTATATTTTATCACATTGGGATGTAGCACATTTATTTTTATGAACCACTAAGAAAAAAAAAAGTGCCAATTAACAGTGTTACTGGAGCACTTCTATATGGAATGGGCAATAAATATTAAGGGTAGGATGTACTAGGTGTGTTCCTAGGAGCTTTATTGCATTTGTTCATACAGTTCCCCGACCACTCTTATGGTGATACTGTTGTTATTCCCAAAAGTTATATACTACATTGCCAACCAAATGGTAGGCCGGATAGTTAACCAAATGCTTCTACTACATACAGACTGTACCTTAATATATGAGACTTTGTCCTCAATTCTTAAGAAAATGGAAAAATTAAATTGTAAACTTCCATTTGGGAAATTAATGAACCATTGGTGAGTGACTGGGAGCTCTAGTCTTAACACTAAATAGATAAGTATGGAACACCTTCACCGAGCAGGTTTGGGCTGTCAAAAATAAAACCCATTCTAGGAAGAAAAAGAGAATCCACATCCTTATCGAATCCTGTAATTCAGAACTTATATTTATGTAGAAGATAATTGGGTTGATGTTTATTTTATTTTTCTTCTTGTCGCTAAATAAAATTTTGCTCTTATAAACATGAATTCAAATAACTCCCTTAAGCAACTGGAAGACAAAATGTTTTCTGTGTTCCTCCAAGGGCAGTCCCTAGCACAAAGTTATATAATAGTTACCAAGCACTCTTAATTCTTCATTAATATAAAAATCTTAAATTAGGAAAGTTTCTGAAAGTACTTTAAAGTAGCAAAGGCTATGCATGTCTATATATAATTCAGTGCTTTTACTATTCAGAAGATTCTTTTTTTTAATATATATTTTATTGATTTTTTTTTTTTTTTTTTTTACAGAGAGGAAGGGAGAAGGATAGAGAGTTAGAAACATCAATGAGAGAGAATCATCAATCATCAATCAGCTGCCTCCTGCACACCCCCTACTGGGGATGTGCCCCGCAACCAAGGTAAATGCCCTTGACCGGAATCAAACCTGGGACCCTTCAGTCCGCAGGCAACACTCTATCAACTGAGCCAAACCTGTTTGGCAATTCAGAAGATTCTTTTTCCATAGTGAATACAATGGGCTTATTGATGTTTTCTTCTATTTCTTAATGTATTTCTTAAAATGGAGCATTAAATACTAACACAATGCCAGAGAAAATGAATTTTGAACTGTGTTTATAATGATGGTAGTTTGCAGTTCTTTAGGCGATACCTGGTGAAGGTACCATCAAGTACTGAAAGTCTGAGTGTACAGAGAACTGCATTTCTTTTCAAAAAGCCAATGACCCACTTAGGTCTTAAACGCTAGCTCAGCCCCTTAGTAAGGCCTTTACACCCTCCTCAATCAAGTTGACCTTCCATAGGAAACAATATAAGCATATCCTTTCAATAAGGTCTTACAAAAAAAACTTACGTAAATTATAGTTATGAATATACAAATGTACTTAGTCTAGTACACTAAAACTACACTGCGATATCAATTTTCACCTTTCGGGCTTGCAAAAATTCTCCCATTCGAGAGCACACCTTGGCAAGGCTATGAGGAAGCATGTACATTCGTATGTTGCTGACGGGAGGAAAAATAGGGACTGATCTCACACCTGGCGCTGTGGCGGTACCTATCAAAATTACAAAGGCTTAGGGCTCAGCTATCATTTTAAGCAACAATCTCAAAATAATTTTTATCCAGTAATATAAATAGACACTTTGTTTAGTGCCAGTGTAAGAAGTATAATGATTTAATAAAGTTGATTAGTCCATTAAAAAAAATTTACAAAGGCATGTCTTTTGACCCCACAATCTCATTTCAGCAAATGTATCCTACAAGCATGGTAACATTCATAGTGTGAACTGCCATGTGGACTGGGTTATTTACTGCAGCATCATTTAAAATAGCAAAATGGTGTGGATAAAATATAATATACACATACAAAGGACTGGGTGCAACTGAGAGAGAATAAATGAATGAATAAATAAGGGAAATTTCTATGTACAAATGTGGACAGGTCTCCAAGATAATGGTTAAGTATAAGGAAAAGTGCTAAAGAGTGTTTTTATTTTTTAAATGGAAGAAAAGGCAAGAACATATAAGCAAATGCTTATAATTTTATATATATGTGTGTAAAATACATACAGAAACTCTAGGGGATTACATAAGAAATCATAAAGGTAGTTATGAAGGAAGGTAATGGGGTGGATAGGCTATTTACTCTGAATCTCAGCCTTCTTATCTTCATATTAGAGAACATAACTCTACTTATCTCATAAATTATGAGAATTAAACGAAATTTTGAAAATACTCTGTAAGGTGGTAGACATAGAGCAGAAATGGAATAGCCGTTTCTTCCTTTCTCTTAAAGTTACTACAGTAATAACCATGTCACACAGGGGTCAGCAAAGTCTGGCCTGTGGGCCAAATATAGCCCCCACCCCCGCACACAGACCTGTTTTTGTAAATAGTTGTAGTGGAACACAGCCACATTCATTCCTTTATGTCAGCGATTTTCAGCTGGTGTGCCGCAAGAATTTTTAAAACATGCAATACCTGACTATTTAGACAGGGGCACTGACTGACCTCTTTTCCCTTAGATTGTCAAATTAAAAAAATGATAGCAGCCAACACAATAGCCATCCAGTGTGAATGAATCAAAATTATACCTAATTTTTTTGTCAGGTTGGCAAAAAATATGTTTGTTTGTTGTGCTACAGAATTTTAGTAATTAGTTTATGTGTGCCATGAGATGAAAAAGGTTGAAAATCGCTGCTTTATTGTTTGGTTGCTATGGGCTACAATACAGGAACAGAACTGAGTAGTTTTAACAGAAACTGTATGACTATGCAAAGCCTAAAACATTTACTGTCTAGTCCTTCATAGAAAATTTTGCCAACTCCTAGTCTAACGGATTTATGGCCCTTCAATCTGCAATTCTCTAATCACCCTACGATGAATCTTAAGCCAGATCTCTCTCCCAGACCACATGTCTGTGAATGGCTGGTCTTGGCTCACTCAGACCTACTCTTGTATCTTTACAAAGGTCTCCCAAAAGCTGCAAAGATCAATCATCATCGCTTATGGCTCGGAACCGGTCTCAGTCGTGTAAGCAAGATTAAGAAAGATGATATCATCTATACCACTCTGCCCTTGTACCACAGCGCTGCGCTTATGATTGGCTTACATGGATGCATTGTGGCTGGTAAGCTTTTTCTCTCAACAAGGCAATGAAGGTCAGTATACATTCACATCTACTCATAAGAAAAAGTAATTCAAAATTTGGCTACTCTCCTGTGTGGTAGGAAGGTGTTAATAACAAAGCTATTTGACTCACACCTGGCAAGCAGATATTTAAATAATTTTTTTCATGCCTGTTTACCTAATAGTATAATGCTATAATTGTTCAGTATGTCAAGGAAGAAACTTATAAAAATATTTGATGTCTTTATCCAGGTCAAAACATTTGATTCTTTTTGTTTTACCATTTTTATTTTTTTTTTTTTTGAGAAAGAGGGGTGGGTGTGGAAAGAATATCAAATATCAATGCAAGAGTGATCATTCAGCTGCCTCCTGCAGGCCTCTTATAAGGGATTGAGCCTACAACCCAAGCATGTGCTCTGACTAGGAATTGAACCAGCAGCCTTTCCATGAATAGGATGACACTTGACCAACTGAGCCACAGCAGCCAAGGCAAACACTTGATTCTTATATTCCATACATAATTCTCTGCCATCATTTCCATTTTTAGAAATCTGAATGTTGGTCTCTATCAGCATCTCATTTGAACTTTTCCTTCAGTTGTTCCCATTCTATTTTATTCCTCCCTACTCCTACAACTCCTCAGCTCTGGTCAGAATACCTGGCTTGTCACATCCTCTCTTTCCTTCTCAAACTTTACTGTTCAAAACAGAGTTGCCACCCTCTCTTCTTTCAGTAGGATTGGTGCTAATCTTTCTTACATTAAGGCTCTGTCTTGTATCCACCTCTTCCAGGAAACCATCTCTAATGCTCTAAGCTAAAAAACTTAACTCTTTCTCACCATGTTATTTTATTATAAATAATTATATATGTGTATACAGGGTATCCCCCCAAAAAAATGTATACACACTTTAACAGCTCATAGCTCAATTTTGAAAATGAAATGTATTTTAATAAGCACTGCCTTTATAATTATTCCAAGTATGTGTATACATTTTTGGGGGGACACACACACACACATATATATATATATATATATATATACAATTGCCCAAGACCCTGCTCCTTTCCCTCACCAACTTAGCTGCTATAAAACACTTAGCCCCATATCAGCCTCCAAATCAGCTAGAAATTAGTGGCCCTGATCATATTCATTTCTCAAGAGCTAATGCAAATCCTACCTCTTCCAAAAATTGCCTTTCTCAGCCCTTGCTGAGAAAGGCACACACACACACACACACACACATACACACACACACACATACACACACACTCATACACTCACATTCCCTTCAGGACTTGCTTGAACCTTTTATTTATTGCACACTGACTTTTTTATGTCTTCTTCTGTCTAGATTGGAAGCTCCTACAGGACAAAACCAGGTCTCATTTGGGGTTTTATGCATTGAATATACTTGGTACTCAGCACATTTATGAGTGTAATACTTGTGGCACTCTTCTTACTAACCCTTTCTATTCCTTCTCTGTAGGTGCCACCCTAGTTTTGCGGAACAAATTTTCAGCCAGCCAGTTCTGGGATGATTGCAGAAAATATAATGTCACTGTCATTCAATATATCGGTGAACTGCTTCGGTATTTATGCAACTCACCCCAGGTAACTCCTCATGTTTTATTATCTTTTTTAAATGGATAAGATGGGAATTCAAGTCAGTTTGGGTCTGGGCTTTTGCTGGTTTGCATCTATCAGTTTTTATTTTTAGACTTTAATTATTTGTCACAACAAAGTGCTTGGCACCACCCCATCGCACAGAAGAGATTTGCTGAATAACATTTGCTTTTAATATTATTACTCCCTACCTTTGTTCCTGTTTTCATATCTTACCCTCTTTTCCACTCTCTGCCTATTTAAAACCTACTCACTTTCAAAGCTGAGCTCAAATGACTGTTTATGTCAAACCTACTTGGGTCACTCCAACAAGAGTCATTACTCTCCACCCTACATCATTTCACATCTACCCCATGGTGGCCCTTGTCCCATTGCAGGTGTTTGTCTTCATGTCTCCCGTTCTCCCTGGGGAATAAAAGTTTTGATGGCTGGGACCACATCTTGTCTCCCTGCCTTCTCTTATACCAAAGGCATTCAGGAAACTTAGTTTATGTTACTTGAATGAATAAATCCCTATGTGGCTTTGAAACTAAGTCTGATGCCCCAGAGTAACTCCAAGGGCCCTGGATCTATCCCGTTTACATTTGTCCAGATATCTTGATGGAATATTTGTAAGAGCACCTCCTGCCCAGTCCCTCAGTTCTCACCAGATCAGGCTTCTCAACAGTGGCACTGATGACATTTTCGGTCCCTTCACCCTTTGCTGTATGGACGTATTGAATGCACTGTAGGATACTTAGTAACATCTTTGGCTTTTACCCAGGACATGCCAGTAGTATCCTTCCACTCTTCTTTCCCCAACTCCTGATAATCAAACTGTCTTGAAACACTCCGGATGTCCCCTGGCAGGCAAAATCATCCTCAGTTAAAAAAATACTAGACTAGGCAATGCAGTAAATTCACCAGATTCTACTTCCTTTAATCATTTCACTCATCATATGAAAATAAATTGGAAGGATCGCTAAGTTAATAAATTACTATTTATAAACATTAGTTATGATCAACTTATTTAACAGCTGCTGTGTATAAGAATTTTGTGTGTAAGACGTTTAAGTATTGTAAGAAGCTCTAGCCCAGTTCTCTCATTCGTTTTGAACCACATGTCACCTCATCAGAGGCCCCTGCTATTAACAATGAAGTTATCACCTGCCTTTTACTGCTCATTTCATGGGTTACTGCTTTTCGCAGCACTGTCACATCTGACACAGTCCAGGTCTGCATGACTGTTGTCTGTCTCCCCCAATTAAATGAAATCTCCATGCCAGATCCCTAGCACCAAGATCTGTTATCTGGCACATCCTAGGCAGTAACAAATTTTGCCGAATGAACATCTAAGTTCTTACCAAGGAAAGACATAATTAAGTTAAAGGAGGTAATATGTTCCCCCAAAATGTTAGGGCTTCACACTTATTATTCTGATTTGGGGGGCAGATTCAAAGGATTCATGAGGGTCATACTTAGCGGTAAGCGGGGTTAGGACCTCTTCTACAGCAATTTCTGTTGGTGTCATCATTGAATTTTTTTCACATAGTTTTCCATCTGTTCCTCAAGGTTGCATGACTCTCTTTTAAAACCCAGAAACCCATCTGAGGCCCTTCTGTTTGGCTTTTCTTCTCTGTCTAAAGTTACCTCCTTGTCAAATAGAAGTCTCCTGAGGGAGAGCATGTTATTTCTATTAGTTCTATCGGGATCTGCCTTTGGACTTGAGGAAAAGAAACATTTGTGTGTAGCTCTTTCAGGCTCACACACACTCTAATAATATACCACTACACACCCATTTGATGGCTACTACCAAAAAAACAGAAAACAACAAGGGTTGGCAAGGATGTGGAGAAATTGGAACCCTGTGTACTGTTGGTGGGAATGTAAAATGGTACAGTTACTGTGGAAAACAGTTCCTCTAAAAATAAAATTGCCATATGATCCAGCAATTCCTCTTCTGAGTACATATCCAGGAGAACTTAAAGCAATGTCTCAAAGAGCTATTTGTATACCATGTTCATAACAGCATTGTTCATAATAGCTAAAATATGGATGGAAGCAACCCAAGTGTCCATGGATGGATGGATGGATAAGCAAAAAGCTGAGGCACAGGAAGCTACACAGATTCTGAAAATCTCTTGGCATGTAAATTTGCTCAGAAGGAAAAAGTGGTAACTTATGCTTATGAACTTGCTTTTTAAAAGTAGTTATATTGTTCACCATGAAGCTGAGTTCTCCCTCAGAATTACCCTCCTCCATTCTCTTGTCTATAAGCATAAACTGGCTACTGGAGTTCTAAAAACTGTACGGGGGAAAGGGAGCTGGGGGTTTCCCTGGTCAGTAAGTATCAATAGATATTTACTCAATATCTATTTCCAGTGCCTCACCCCTTCCCTGCTGGCTCTTGGGATCCTTGACTTCAAAACCTCTCTAGGTCCTCTCCAGCGAATAAACCTCCTGTCTATCTAGGGAGGGAGAGGGGCAGCAGGTCTAGCTGTTTCCTACACAGACTTTCACTTTCAAAAATCCTCTGACACCTCATCCCATCTTCAGTTGTGTTTGGTGTCTTCAATGTCTTGTTGGCACCTGCCTCTTGTTTCACCTCCCTCAGTCCTGCGATGTCACTGACCTGCCTCTCTCTGCTCTGTACTACATAGTTCCCTGTTGCTATGCCTCTTGGTTTCTAAGACAATATACATCTTTTTATTGTCCTCCTGAGTTCTGGGAGACTTCCAAGAAGTGAAAGGGCAGAAGGTATTCACCATCTTAAAAAAAAAAAATTTCCTGAGTCCATGTTCTTACCAGTGAATATGCTAGGCTTCAGCCTGCCTCCCTAGGAGAGGAGAAAGCACCCACTGACAGGAATAGAGGGGTGAGGCTCAATGTCTCTGCTCTACAGAGAGGCCTCTCTCCCTCCAGGGGATCTCCCAACTGCGGCCACAGGACTGTCTGAAACACGCTCTCCCACATCACTCTTCCATGAAAGGCCCCGTTAGGATGCTTTGCCACATTCACAATTCATTCTCAGTAAAGCAAAGCCCTTCTCATCTGGCCCAGTCAAGCCCAGTCTCACCTTCTGCCACACTGCTCACAGTTAGTTCCCAATATGCCAGGCCCTTCATCCCACCACTCTGCAGCTCTGCACGTGCCTTCCAGCTAACCAGAGGCCCTTCTTTCTCTGGATGGCTAGGATACCCTCTGCACTCTTCACAACACACCTTCTGTGGCACCTTCCCTGATTCTGCTCTTTCCCAACTTCCTCTTGCCTGTCCCTGTCCTGGCCCCACAGGTCAAACTGGTCACTCTTCACTCGCGCTGTTACATACCTCTCTGTTCTGTTTTCTGCCAGAATGGCGGTGATACAGAGATAGACATTTGGGGCTACGAAATGACCACAGAGATTACCTAGTTTTGGAAGGATGGCAGATAACATTAGGATATAAGCTGAGTTTATCCAGCTATTTCAGAGTTATGGTCTACCTTATTTCCCCTTCCTAATATCATGCCTGCTATGTGTGGCCCCTAGATCTCTTTTCTGGTTCCCTTTTCCTCCTCCTACCCGGGTCACACTCTTTGTAGGCAGGACAAAATCTCATTTAACCCCTTCAGTCCCTAATTGGAGTAGAGAAACATTCAGCTTTAGAGGTATCTTGTTCCAATAAATAACAGGGTCACTGAATGATGCTGTCTTTTTAGGCAATGACACAAACTAAATGGGAACTGACAGCTACACATGACAGGAAATGAACCAAACTAGCCTTTCATTGTGAAGAGGTGCTCAGAATGCTAAGCCCCAAATATAAATGGAAGACGGGTAAATAGATAAGACTCTTCAACAATAATACTGTAAAAAAAAAAAAAATTTCTTAAGTTGCTATCCAACACCTCCCTCAACATTAGATAAGAGTGATTGTCTAATTTGAGTATCTTCTCTTATTTCTTCCTTTGTGTATGTGGCAGAATTTTCTTTGATTCGTTCAATGAATATGTATAGAGCACCTACTATGAGCTGCCCCCTCTCCCACCCTAGAGAGAGAAAAAGGAGGTTTATTCACTGGAGAGGACCGAGAGAGGCTTTGAACTGAAGGGTCCCAAGAGCCAGCAGGAAAGGGGTGAGGCACTGGAAATAGAGATTGAGTAAATATCTACTTACTGACCAGGGAAACCCCCAGCTCCCTTTCTCCGGTAGAGCTTTTAGAACTCCAGTAGCCAGTTTATGCTTATAGACAAGAGAATGGAGGAGGGTAATTCTGGGAGAACTCAGCTTTCCCAGAAAAGAAATTAGACTTTGGTCACTGCCCATCACCAGATAGAGCAGCCCACCGAACAATAGCCTCTCCCCACCACATAAGGCTACTGAAACAACTTAAAAAAAAAAAAAAAAAAATATATATATATATATATATATATATATATATATATATATATGTGTGTGTGTGTGTGTGTGTGTGTGTGTGTGTGTGTGTGTGTATATATATATATATATATATATATATATATATATATAATTTCAGAGAGAAAATGAGAGGAAGAGAGAGAGATAGAAACATCAATGATGAGAATCATTGATTACCTGCCTCCTACATGCCCCTTACTGGGTACTGAGCCCAAAACCCAAGCATGTACCTTGACTGGAAATCAAACTGTAACCTCCTGATTCATAGGTTGACACTCGACCACTGAGCCACACCAAACATCTTTTAGTTGCCTTATTTTCAAATATAAATAGCCATTAAGGTCCAGCAGACACCTGAGAAAAGCCTCCAACAGGAATGATCATTTAAAGCACATGTGTCAAACACAAGGCCTGCGGGCCAAATCCAGCCCGCCAGGCCTTGCAATGTGGCCCGCACCGCGCTGTCATCACTGCACTCCGCTGTCAGTTTATAACATTGTCAGTTTATGACTGTTCAGTAAACCATTCGGCCCGCGATTTAGGCTGGATTTTAGATTTTGGCCCCTTCTCTGATTGAGTTCGACACCCCTAATTTAAAGAAAAGAAACAGCAGCCTTAATTCAAATAACAGGAAAAACTTCCCAGAAATCAGTAATTAATATCCTCAGAGATATAAAAGATATTATATCCATAAAACAAAAATAGTATGCTATCAAAGAAATAATAAGATCTCCTGAAAAAAATATATTTGAAAATATTTTTTATCTTTAGAAAGTTTGGAAGATAAAATTAAAAAATCTTCCAGAAAGTTGAAGAATAGGTAAAGTGATGGACATGAGTGGAGGCAATGTAAGAAAATTAGAATATCAATCCAAAAGATCCAACATCTAATTAATAGGAAATCAGGAAAAGAATAAAGAAAATATAAAGGAGGAAATTATCAAAGAAATAATACCAAAAAAAAACTTTCAAGAACTGAAGGACAGTTTGAAAAGGCCAATAGAGTACCCAATGAAAACTATGTCAGGATGAAATTTAAGACCAAAAAATGAGGAAGAAAAGATCCTGTAAGAATAACATTTGACCTGCCAACAACAACACTCCAGGATGGAAGACACAGGAGCAGTGCCTTCAAAATGCTAAAAGTGTTGCCTATCTAGAATTATATATCCAATCAAATTATTGATCAAGCGTACAATAAGAATAATTTTAGACATCCAAAGTCTCAAAATAATTTACCTCCTACTAGTAATACATCCTCCTTCAGGAAGTTACTAGAAAAAAATGTTCCTCCCAAACAGGAGCGTGAAGGAGAGAGATGAAACCCTAGGACCTGGGAAGGAGAGGGAAGGGAAGCGCCAGGCCTGGGGAGCAACTAGTCCAGACTGGAGCTGAGGCTCAAAGGAGCCTAACGGAAATTATATCATCTGATTGATCTCACGATGAGGAAAATTTTTCTTAGAGGCTGTTGGAAAATGAGAAAATACCTACAAAGAGAAACTAGAAAAGCAAAGCAAATGGGCAGGGAGGTGATTAATTCTAGGAGAAACAGAAATTTATTCAAGAATTTAATCATAGTATATCACTTGACTCATCAAATTGAGCAAAGCAATTTGAACACTGAATATTGATTTTACCAGAAATTGTGACATTGAGGAAATGGGAGAGAGCTTGATTCTCATCTAGCACAATAGGAAATCAATAAGTATTGTCTAAAATTGATTAACCAAAAGATAGTAGTATAAGCCTTTAATCTATACTAATAAAAGGGTTTTATGCTAACTAGAGGCCCGGTGCATGAAATTCGTGCATGGAGAAGGGGTGTCCCTCAGCCCAGCCTGGGACCCCTTGAGGATGTCCGACTGCCCATTTAGGCCCGATCCTGGTGGTTGGACATCCGTCTCACAATCCAGGAGTGCTGGCTACCAATCACTCGCCTGCCTCTGCCTGATTGCCACTAACTGCTTCTGCCTGCCAGCCAAATCACCCCTAACCACTCCCCTGCAAGCCTGATCAACACCTTACTGCTCCCCAGCCTGCCCAATTGCCCTTAACTGCCTTCTCCTGCTGGCCTGGTCACCCCTAACTGCCCTCCCCTGCCAAACTGGTCACCCCTAACTGTCCTCCCCTGCAGGCCTGGTCACCCCTAACAGCTCTCCCTTGCAGGTTTGCCCCCACAATTGCCCTCCCCTGCAGGCCTGAGTCCTCCCAACTGCCCTCCCTTGCTGGCCTGGTCTCCCCCAACTGTTCTCTGCCAGCCCGGTCACCCCTAACTGCCCACAACTGCCCTCCCCTGCAGGCCATCTTGTGGTGGCCATCTTGTGTCCACATGGGGGCAGCCATCTTTGACCACATGGGGGCGGCCATCTTGTGTCTTGGAGTGATGCTCAATTTGCATATTACTTTTTTATTAAATAGGATTAGATCAGATGGGCCAGACTTCCTTCCAGACAAAGCCATGGTGGCAGGGGCAAGGCAGAGGCAGTTAGGGGCTATCAGGCTGGCAGGGGAGAGTGGTTAGGGGTGATCATGCCAGCAAAGGAGAGCAGTTAGGGGCGGTTAGGCAAGCAGAGGCAGTGAGGGGCCGTCAGGCAGGCAAACAGAGTAGTTAGGGGTGATCAGGAAGGCAGGCAGAGTGGTTGGGCGATCAGGCAGGCAGGAAGGTGAGCAGTTAGCAGCCAGTGGTCCTGGATTTTGAGAGGGATGTCCGACTGCCAATTTACAGGATTGGGCCTAAACTGGCAGTCAGACATCCCCCAATGGATCCCAGGCCACGCTGAGGGACCCACCTCCCCACGAATTTCATGCACCAGGCCTCTAGTTTAGAAATAAGAGAATAAGAAACAGCTATAAGTTAAAAGGGTGGTGAGCTGGGACAAAGGATGAGAACAGAGAAGTGAATTAACAGCTCCCTTCATCTAAAAGCCTTTCAGTACTATTCAATTCTTAAACTATTATATGTATCTGTCACTCTTTTTTTTTTTTCTTCTTTTTTTAACTAAGGAAAAAAAGCACTTTCTGAAGGCACATAGATTGGAATTTGAATCTTGGAGAAACTATGTTGCAGCCAGAATGATTTTGGCAAATTATTTTAATCCTCTCAGGTTTAATTTCCTCAATTGTTATTTGAAGCAAATGCTTTGATGGGGTTCTTTAGTAACCTAGGGAAATGCCTGGCACATAGTAAAGCACTCAGTGAAAGCCCTCTGCTACTCTGATTACCGGGGCCCTACATTCCCCTCTGGCTACACTGACCTCTCACCCTCCATCGGCCATTAAATCCCGTGAGGATTTAAGCACCCAGGTGTTTTTGCACGTCGCAGCTCACCTCTAGTGTGGAGTAGAAGGTTTGATCCTTTCAAAGAAAGCTGAGCCAGATGACCTTTGACTTCGCATACAGCTGGTTCTTTTGAGGAGTGGCTTTGGTGATGTGAAAACACCATGTCTCCTCTGGGAAAGGAAAACCCGAGTCGCAGCCAGTACACTCAGCCTTCTCACTCTTGGGTGAGAACCAGCCATCTCAGAAGGCTCCAGGATCTCGAGGTTTGTGTGTGTGTCCACAAACATTTCCAGCCTAGAGCCTTAATCTCTTCTGTTGACGTAATAAGATCCCTCAGATTATGATGAAAACTGAGCCCATGGTATTGTGACTATGCCTGCCCCAGCTACCTGCTACCGCAGGTGACAGCTGCACCTGTGAGGCTGGCCCACTCCCACACAGCCAGGGCACCTGCAGCCTCCTGCACCCACCGCCCTGCCCTGTGCTGGTGTCACAGCTACTAACTGTTGAACAGGGAAGTGGAGGGTTTCCTGGTGGAGTTATTTCCTCTTTTCCTTCAGGGATTACATTATATGCAAAGCACAGGTTCAGGTACTGTGAATTATATACCCTGTTTCCCCGAAAATAAGACAGTGTCTTATATTAATGTTTTTCTCCCAAAGTTGCGCTAGGTCTTATTTTCAGGGGATGTCTTATCTTTCCATGCGCTAGGTCTTATTTTTGGAGGATGTCTTATTTTCAGGGAAACTCGGTAGAAATATATTTGACCTCAAGGACATTTACAATCTAATGGGGTGGTCAGCTGTGGCAAAGGATAATATATTAATGGCCTAGTGCATGAAATTCGTGCATGGCTTGGGGGGTGTCCCTCACCCTCTCCAATCTGGGACCCCTCAGGGGATGTCCTACTGCTGGTTTAGGCCTGATCCCTGTGGACATTCCTCTCATAATCTGGAACCACTGGCTCCTACCCTCTCACCTGCCTGTCTGCTTGATCGCCTCTAACCACTCTGCCTGCCAGCCTCCTCACCCCAACTGCCCCCCCTGCCAGCCTGCTTGCTCCCAACTGCTCCCCCGCCCCCCTTGCTGGCCGGCTCACTCCCAACTTCTCCCACCACCAGCCTGATCTCCTCCAACTGCCTTCCCCTCCTGGCCTGATCGCCCCTAACCACCTCTGCCTCAACCTTACCACTATGGCTTTGTCTGGGTGGTGGCCACAGAGCCAGCTGGGTTAACTAAGGAATCCAAGCCTCCCACCTGCTCCAGCCAGCTCTGTTGCTCCAGCCGGCACCGCCATCTTTGTCACATCAATTTGCATATTCCCTCCTTATTGGCTGTGGGTGCTGCCATCTTTATCGTGAATTGACGGTTAATGTGCATATTACTCTTTTATTAGATAGGCTATTTGGTTTCAAAGGTGTTTACAATCTATTGGGGGGAGATAGATGTTCACCACCCAGTAGACAAGGAAATGAACTAAGAGGGTGATTGTGGGCTGCATTCAGAATAAGTAAGGTCTTGAGTTTACATGCTAGACTGTTACTTGGGAGTTTCTCACATGGGCCTAGGAGCAGGTAAGCCCAGGTCATGGGTTTGTTTGTTTTTTTTAATATATTTTATTGATTTTTTTACAGAGAGGAAGAGAGAGGGATAGAGAGTTAGAAACATCAATGAGAGAGAATCATGGATCTCTTGCACACCACCTACTGGGGATGTGCCCGCAACCAAGGTACATGCCCTTGACCAGAATTGAACCTGGGACCTTTCAGTCCGCAGGCCGACGCTCTATCCACTGAGCCAAATCGGTTTCAGCCATGGGTTATTTTTAAGCAAAAGGAAGTATCCTTCCAGTATCTGTGATCTTCTATTCTTGGAATGGCTGTGAGGCACAGCAGTGGTGGGGGGTGAGGGTCTCTGAAAAGCTGGCATTTCTTACTGAGAACAGTGACTATGGACAGATGGGATGCCACAGAATTCATTATCCCAATGGAGACACTTGGGAGTGAAAGGAGTGTAACAAGCACATCAGGACAACAGCATACGCTGAGACATGCCTTGGCAAACCTTGGTCTCCCTACATAACAGGTATTATAAAAGGGAATAGATTCAGTGACCTCTGGACTTAGAATTCATCCAGTTTCAAACAGCTTTTCAGGTACCATTAGATTGTAAATGCTTTTGAGGCCAAATAGACATCTATATCATCTGCAGTACCTGGCACAGTTCTCTATACATTTCCTCCTTGGTAAGGTTGCTCAGGCGGCCCAGTTTTTACCAGTGGCCAGCATCTGTCCACCTCTCTGGTTAGGATTCCTGAAAGAGCTTCTGCACCTGCGTTTTGACCAAGAAGCTACTTAAAAATTAAATGCATATATGCTGCTCCCCAGGTCCCTTGGCTCCTCCCACATGGAAACCAATTCAAGGCTTGCTTTGGTTTGGTGTATACGTGCCTTATCCAGACCCTCACCTTTATCAGAGGACTGCCTCTCTCTTCAAATAGTTCTTGTCCAAGAGGAGCCCCTATTCCTAAATCACTTCACAGTGATTCCACAGAGTAGGGAAGGATATATATATATATACTCTGTGAGCATATGCTCTTCAAAGCAAAATGCTGTTCTATCCAAGAAATTAAAACTTGATGTTTGAAGCAAGTCCTCATTACCCAGCACTTTTACCCCATTCTATTCAGTTTTTCGTTAGAATAGAAATCATAGAGTAACAAAATATACAAGTTAAAACTATATTTATTATTTACCTGCCTCTCCCACATGGCTGTGATCTCCTTGAGGACATCAATTGCCTTATTAACTTAAAATCCTATATAATAAAAGACTAATATGCAAAGCAACCAAATAGCAGAACGACCAGTCGCTATGACATGCACTGACCACCAGGGGGCATATGTTCAACACAGGAGCTACCCCCTGGTGGTCAGTGCACTGCCACAGAGGGAGCACTGCTCACAGCTCTCCCCTCCTCTGTGGCAGTGCTGAGGACCCCTCGGGATGTCCAACTACTGGCTTAGGCCTGCATCCCCTGAAGTGTCCCGGACTGTGAGAGAGTGCAGGCTGGGTTGAGAGACCCTCCCCCGCCCCCACCCCACCCCCAGTGCACTAATGTTGTGCACTGGGCCTCTAGTATAATTATAAAAACCATAGGTTTAGGCATATTTGCAGGAGCCTCATAAATGATATGGTTGAGTGGAATGCACCCCAATCTTAACCCCCCCCTTTCTTGCTGGCACAAGCTCTCCTTTACTTCTTACATTCAAAACAGCTTTTCCTTTTGTGATTTTTATTTATAGCGAAGCATATTCCTCCCAGGCCACTGATGCAACTGAGAGCCAGCTTTCTCCTACTCTCCTGTCCCTGTGGGGCAGTTTCATTGTCTCGGTCTTGTGCCCGCTGGTCTATCTGTTAAATGAGGGTATGAGCAAGATGATTCTCTCCAGGCCCCTCAGGCTCTAATATGATTGCTCTTTAATGGCTCTGTGGAAAATGACCTTTTTCCTTGGGCTGCATTCCTAGTTTTCTTCTTCCTTGTCGAGTGAAAAATCATTGCTTCAGATCGTTCTAGTCTCTGACACATCTTTGCCACATAGCCCCTCCTTTCTGGCAATTCACTAAAATTCACCAGCACCATCAAGAAAACATCAATACACTGTTCTAGCTTCCGATTGGATATGGATTAAATGTTGGCATCACTGAGTTCTGTCAAATTGTCTCAGCTTGCCTCTAAAAAATCAAAATGGGAAAATATGGATTAAATGTTGGTCCAGACTGCACGTGTTGAGGGAAAGGAGGAGTTATGTGCATGAGTGATGTGTTCACTAAGGTGAATTCATGATCACCATAAGTATGTGGAAACATAAAGCCAGTTATTCATAGGTGAGTACTGTCTCCAGAGATGTTTCAATTTGGTCTCCTCCTCCTCCTCCTCCAACAGAAACCAAACGACCGTGATCACAAAGTGAGAGTAGCCTTGGGAAATGGCTTGCGAGGAGATGTGTGGAGAGAATTCATCAAGAGATTTGGGGACATTCACATTTATGAGTTCTATGCTGCCACTGAAGGCAATATCGGCTTCGTGAATTACACGAGAAAAATTGGTGCTGTTGGGAGAGTAAACTACCTACAGAGAGTAAGTACATTGAAAAATGAGAGCACATATAGGCAGTTTTCAGAATACAGAGATTTCTTAAAAGCTATGTCATGATGATGTTTTTTATCAGAATTTCATAAAGCATCAGAGCTGCGATCCATTTATATCACCAAGAGAGGTTTTGTTCAGTCTCTGTAACAAGGACCTCAGGAAGATCAGGTGCTGTAATTTAAAAATCTTAATTTCTGTGAATGACAACCCATATGCCTTTGCCATCTGCAACTCAGGTAAAGTTTTCCTATGTCACTTATATGTGTACTAGAGGCCCAATGCACAAAGGTTTGTGCAAGAATGGGCCTTCCTTCCCCTGGCTGCCAGCACTGCCTTCGCTGCAGTCAGAGCCACCTTTTCACTCCAGCCTGCAACCACCTTTCCGCCTTCCCACGTGCCCAGAGGCCTGGAGCAGCTGGGGCGGTGCAGAACACCAGCATCCTGCCCCACCCTCACCACCCCCACACACACTGCTTGGCGCCTGCTTATACAAATTAACCCACCATCTTTGTTGGGTTAGTTTACATACTCACTCCTGATTGGCTGGTAGGCATTGCAAAGGTATTGTCAATTTGCATCTTACTCTTTTCTTAGTGTAGATAGGATAAAACACCTGAACATTACCAGTTCCGTAAGTTTACCATACTCTGTGAAATGGTGAAATGTGGTATTTCCATTTCATTGTGCTGTGAATTACTACCAACTGAGGAACTTTTTACATATAAAGGGGCAGGGCCTCAGCCCCTAAGCTTCGGATGCAGACATCTTGAGGAGAAGCCCAGGCATCAGTGTTTTCTGAAAGCTCTGCAGCCAGAGATAAGAAGCATTATCTTAAAACGTTTGTGTTCTAGTAACTGCATTAAAAAGATACTTCTTATTAGTTGAGATGTAATTGACATATAACATTATATTAGTTTCCGGTGTACAACATAATGACTCAATATTTGTATATATTGCAAAATGACCACTACAATAAGTCTCGTTAACATCCATCACCTCATATAGTTATCATTGTTCTTCTTGTGATGATAAGAACTTTTTTTTTAATTCTCACCTGAGAATATTTTTGCCATTGCTTTTTCAGAGTGGAAGGGGAGGATGAAGTGAAGGGAGAGAGAGAGAAAAACATCTATGTGAGAAAGCCACCTCCACTAGGGGTGGGGAGCAAACCTGAAATCCAAGTACATGCCCTTGACTGGGAGTCAAACCCACGACCCTTCGGTGAGCAAGCCATACTCTAACCATTGAGCACACCAGCCTGATCTGTCATAAGGACTTTTAAGATCTACTCTCTCAGCAACTTTCAAGTATGCAACACAGTATTATTAACTAATAGCGCCCTGGTACATAGATTCGTGCACATTGAAAGGAAATTAATTAGAAGGTGACTGGCAGGTCGGAACTGAGCAAAATGGGCCGGACACACCCTGGAGCCAACCTCCCATGTCCCTCCCCAGCTAGCCTTACCTGGGACAACACTGGCTCAAAGGGCATCTGCGGACTGGGCAGGGTCCCTCTGTCAGGTGTGGTTCCTCAGCCTGGAACTGGCTCTCTGACATCCCTCGAGGGGTCCTGGATTACAAAAGTGTGGTTCTCAGGTGACACACCCCAGAATCAGTCTCCCTCCTCTCTTGTTTCAGGTGTGTCACCCAAGAACCACAGCTGTCAAGTCACCACAGCTTGGCAGCTCCTGCATTGAGCATCTGCCCTCTGGTGGTCAGTGCACATCATAGCTACTGGTCAGAGCATCTCCCTGGTGGTTATTGCACATCATAGCTACCAGTTGGACAGTCAGATGGTCAGACAGTCACTTAGGCTTTTATATAGAAAGAGAGAGGCCCAGTGCACAAATTCATGCATGGGTGGGGTTCAGCTGGCCTAACCTGATCAGGGCTGATCAGGCTGGGCCGGCTGGAGGAAGGGACCACAAGTGGTTGGCTGGCCAGCCCCACACCCTGGTTGAACTTCTAGTCAAACTAGTCAAGGGGACAATTTGCATATTAGCCTTTTATTATATATGATAGATAGTCACCATACTGTACATTACATACCCAGGACTTATTTATTTTATTACTGGAAATATCTATATTTTAACCATGTTCACCCATTTTTTTAAGTAAACATATCCTCACCAAATGATGTGTTATTATTGATTTTAGAAAGAGAGAGAGAGTGACATCGATCAATTGCCTCTTGTTCACACCCAACCGGATCTAACCTAGGCATGTGCCCTGACTGAGATTCGAACCTGCAACCTTGCAGTTTATAGGATGACACTCCAACCAACTGAGCCACACCAGCCAGAGCCACTTTCACCCATTTTTTACCTATTCTTCACGCCTCACCCCTGGCAATCACCAATCTGTTCTCTAAATTTATGAATTCATTCTTTTTTCAGATTCAACATCTAATGAGATCATGTAATATTTGTCTTTCTCTGTCTGACTTATTTCATTTAGCATAATGTCCTCAAGTTTCATCCATGTTGTTGCAAGTGACAAGATTTAATTTTTATGGGTGAATAATATTCCCTGTATATATACATATCACTGTATATACACCACACTTTATTTATCCTCTCATCTATCAATGGACATCTAAGTTGTTTCCATGTTTTTGCTATTTTAAGTAATGCTGCAATGAACATAGAGGTGCATGCATCTTTCTAATTACTGCTTTCGTTTCCTTTGGATAAATACTCCAGAAATGGAACTGCTAGATCATATGGTAGTTCCACTTTTAACTTTTTGAGGAAACTCCATAGTTTTCCATTGTGGCTTTACCAATCTGCATTCCCACCAACAGTGCACAAGGGTTCCCTTTTCTCCACATCCCCTTCAGCATTTGTTATTTCTTTTTTATATATATATTCTTTTATTGATTTCAGAGAGGAAGGGAGAAAGAGATAGAAACATGATGAGAATCATTGATTGGCTGTCTCCTTCACACCCTCTACTGGTGATCAAGTCCTCAATGTGCCCTGACTGGGAATTGAATCATGACCTCCTGGTTCATAGATCAACACTCAACCACTGAGCTACACCAGCCAGGCTCTTGTCTTTTTTATAGTAGCCATTCACAAAGAAGTGAAGTGCTATCTCATTGTGGTTTTGATTTGCATTTCCCTTATAATTAGTGATGCTCAACATCTTTTCAGGCACCTATGGGTTATCTACATGTCTTCTCTGGAAAATGTCTATTCAGATTATTTGTCTACTTGTGAATTGAATTGTTTGTTTTGCTATTGATCTGTATAAGTTCTTTATTTATTTTGAATACTAACCTTTTATCAGTTAAATGATTGACATTTCCTGTTTTTAAGCCAACTCATATGTGTATACTAACCTCTTATCAGATAAATGTTTGACATTTCCTATTTTTAAGCCAGAAGTCTCTTTTATTGCCTGGGATCTCCAGACAATCTCTTTGCCATTTTTGTGCTCAAGCAGTCAATCTCCCAGGTGACCACCTATTCTTCAAAATCTTAGGAAATGCTGAGCCTCCACTGGCTTGAGCAGTGGCTGCTGTCTTTATGCCTCTGGTAACTTGCCCTGGCCAAAACAGCCACCCATGGCTCCCAAGTAATCTGTGTCTCCAGGGACTGACCAGGAGAGTACAGAGGGCAGTGATGCAGGAGCATAAGAGATTTGGCTCTAGAGATCAACTCCAGCATATGGCTGAATGATCCAGGGAAAATCACTTTTTAAAAAATATATATATATTGTATTGATTTCTTACAGAGAGGAAGGGAGAGAGATAGAGAGCTAGAAACGTCAATGAGAGAGAAACATCGACCAGCTGCCTCTTGCACACCCCCTACCGGGGATGTGCTCACAACCGATGTACATGCCCTTAACCAGAATCGAACCTGGGACCTTTCAGTCCGCAGACCGACGCTCTACCACTGAGCCAAACTGGTTTCGGCACAAATCACTTTTATGTTCTGTAGACCTCAATTCATCATCTGTAAAATAGAGATTAAAAAGAGAAAATATAGAGCCAGGCCCAAACTCAGTGTTGTTAAAGGAAAAGTGTTGTTGAAAGGACTCAATTAAATAAGTTATGAAAAGACCATTAGAGGATGTAGCCCGAATGCCTGTCACATAATAGCCTGGAATAATTGTTAGCTATTATGATAATTTTAATTCCATTCCTTCTATTTATAGGCATTCCCGAGTCCAAGACACCTCCCTGACAGTGACAGCCAAACCCATACTACGCAGGTCTCTCCACTGTCCTCTACACCTGGGCCAACCAGTATGGTAGCCACTAGCTAAGTGTAGCTATGTAAACTTAAATTGCATAAATAAAAATTTTAATTTAGTCCTTCATTCACTCTAGCCATCTCTCAAGTGTTCAGTAGCCATACTTTGTGATTACCATGTTGAGCGGTACAGATAGAGAATACTTCCATCATCATAGAAAATTCTACTGGGCAGCACCACTAGAGACTGAAAATCGATTTCCCACTCCATACTGGGAGAGGGGCTGTCTTCGCTAGTTTCGCTGTCTTCAGCCCAGGCTGTACTAGCCCAGACCTTGAATACCCACGCTAAATGCAGTTCAGAATAAGAGAGGGCACAAAGCTGGGCCGAGGCACGGTGCAAGCTGTCTGTGTTGTTAGGATGAGTTACAAGGAAACAAACCACATGTAAGGACCTTAGGAGTTGGTGCTGTATGCTACTAGTTCTTTGTATCACATCCATTGATCGCTGTGTTTTTAACAAATCTATGTTTTAAAATATTCACTTCCTTTACTGAGAGTTTATACTCCTTGATGGTGATAATGGTCAGAATGGTGGTTAACTTGACTGAAGGGGCAGGAGGAAACTTCCTAAGGTAATGAAAATGTTTTTAGTATCTTAATCTGGGTGGTAGGTACATGGGTGTACACACATATAAAATTCACCAACCTATACGCTTAAGATAGGTGTTCTTTATATACTTTATGCATGCAGTACTACAAAAAAAAAATGTGAAAATGAATGCTTAAAATTATCTATTTTAATTTTGCTAGAAAGTTGTATCTTACGAGCTGATTAAATATGATGTGGAGAAAGATGAACCTGTGCGAAATGAAAATGGATATTGCATCAAAGTTCCCAAAGGTACAGTGGATTTTTATTCAACTAACCATTCATTTTCTTCTTCTTTTTTTTTAATTTTTTTAATTTTGAGAGAGAGAATTATTTGTTGTTTCACTTATTTATGCATTCATTGGTTGATCCTTATATGTACCCTGACCTGGGATTGAACCTATAACCTTGGCATATGGGGATGAGGCTCTAGCCAACTGAGTCCCCAGCTAGGAACTAAGCTGTCATTTTCTTACCTTGACAAAGTGACTGTTAGGAACTAACATATCATTGCTAAAATGAACACCTGATAAATTTATCAGAATGGAGTGGGGAAAGAGATATATTTTTGTATACTCGAAATAGTTACAGAAACTCTAAAAGATACTAATTTAACCACTACATGTAACATAATTGTAGTTTGAAACCTAGCTTAACAACTTCTTGATTGTGAGGTTAGCATTTTGTGAGAAGAGATATATAATTACTAGAGGATCAGTACATGAAATTTGTGCACCAGGGGAGGAGGGGAGAGTGTCTCTCAGCTGAGTCTGCACCTTCTTAAATCTGGGACCCCTCGAGCGATGTCCCACTGCCCATTTAGGCCCGATCCCTTTCACAATCCAGGACTGCTGGCTCCCAACTGCTCTCCCCTGCAAGCCTGGTCTCTCCCAACTTTCCTCCCCTGCTGGCCATCTTGTGGCGGCCATCTTTGACCACAAGGGGGTTGGCCATCTTGTATGTTGGAGTGATGGTCAATTTGCATATTACCTCTTTATTAGATAGGATGGTTAGAAAACTATAGTTTTAGGGAGTCTTTACCTTTACGCTTAAACTACTGTTCATTTGTTTAATTATGAGTATAAAAGAGGGGTCTTCAAACTACGGCCCGCGGGCCACATGCAGCCCCCAGGGGAGTCTGATCCTGCCCGCCAGGTTTTTTGGGCAGTGAGCGCAGCCAAGGTGTTACAGTAGGGATTAGTAGTTCATATAGTCCGGCCCTCCAGCTCTCTGAGGGACCGTGATCTGGCCCCCACTTTAAAAAGTTTGAGGACCCCTGGTATAAATCATTATTCAGTAAAAGGTTAGCATTTAAACATTACAAATGTGTGGCCATATAGAGTAATATGTGTACATAGTAAATGTATATGTGTGTATATGATGTATATGAATATACATGCAATGTGTAGCCAGCCTGCTGCTAATGAATTGCATGGCATCAAATTTAAGAGGTTAATAATAAAATGTGCCCACTGCAAGCTCATAAAATAATAATGTACTTTCTTCTGTCTTAGGTGAAGTTGGACTCCTAGTTTGCAGAATCACAGAACTTACACCATTTAGTGGCTATGCTGGAGGGAAAACTCAGACAGAAAAGAAAAAACTGAGAGACGTCTTTAAGAAAGGAGATGTCTATTTCAACAGTGGCGATCTCTTAATGATTGACCATGACAATTTCATCTACTTCCACGACAGAGTTGGCGATACATTCCGGTGGGTTTCTCTGAATTATGGAGGAACATGCATAGTTTGGCGTACTCCTAAATTGGAATCCCATTCCATGTTGGTTATGGTACTCCATTTTCTTCTATCTCTTTAGCATGTCAATTTTTTTAAATATATTTTATTGATTTTTCACAGAGAGGAAGGGAGAGGGATAGAGAGCTAGAAACATCGATGAGAGAGATACATCGACCAGCTGCCTTCTGCACACCCTCCACCGGGGATGTGCCTGCAACCGGAATCAAACCTGGGACCCGTCAGTCCACAGACCGACTGAGCCAAACTGGTTTCAGCTCTTTAGCATATCAATTCAACCTCCTGTATTCCTAGAGAAAAAGGAGCAAAATATCTGAGGAGTCACTCTTCAATGCACAGTTAACTTGGTTTAGCAACACCAGGTGAAAGTAAGGTGGGAAACCTTAGTATATATACTAATATGTCTCTCAATAGCTTAGTCCGTCCAGTTCCTTCATTATTACATGTCACCCATAGGACAGCCAGGGATCTTCAGTTTTCAATTATGGGGCTTTCCTTCAGCTAAAACCAAAGGCAAACTGAGGTGGAGCTGATTCAGTTGAAGAAGTGAGGGATTTGGAGCCCCACCTGTTTCTCTTGCTCTCCATCCCCAACCAGGTGGCTCCCCACAGAACCCCCAAGACAGTGCAGCAGTTGAAAGTCATAATAATAGATCAGGAAATGAATTCCCAACAACAGCACGATCCTCCAGCCTCATAACACCTTTGCTTAATCATCTTCCTCCATGAGCTCCCTGAGGCCAGGCCCCAGCTCCCAGCACAGTGCCTGACACACATAATTCCTTTTTGTATGAACGAATGAGGAAGGGATGGAAGTTGTATATTGAAGTAGAAAGAGGGTGGATTTGAATGAGAACAGAGTTTCCAGGCTCACCTCTGCCCCTGAACATCTGTGTTATCAAGGCAGGTAGCCTTTCTCTACCGTTTCTTCATCCATGAAAGGAGGGTCCCTCTGATCCTCATTGTTCCTTCCCTCTGTAATATTCCCTAACTCAGGATCCCTGTCATTATTTTATGCCACCTTCATGTCATGGAAAAAAAAAAAAAAATCCCAGTAAGGAGAAAATCGACTTCTAAGAGATACAAAGAAAAAACTGTTTTAATGTAAAAAAAAGAAGAAGAAAAAATTTTATGAAGTGAAAAATAGCACTTGGTTGGGCACTAACATTATAGTCTCCTTGCAAATAAAGTATGATATTTTATCTTATTAAGAGCTTTCTCATTGCCCTGAGACCCTTAAATACAAATATGAACTTTAATTAAACAAAAGTTCAATTGAATGAAACAGCAACCAAAGTTAGAGAATGAAGAAAGGGAGAGACCCACATACAGCAAAAAGTCATTGGTGGGTTTTTGTTTGGTTTTGGTTTTGGTTAATCCTCACCTGAGGATGATTTTTTCCCATTGATTTTTAGAGAGTGGAAGGGAAGGGGAGAGAGAGAGAGAAACATCAATGTGAGAGAGACGTATGGATCGGTTGCCTCCCACACACAGCCCAACCGGAGCCGGAGATCGAGCCTGCCACCGAAGCACATGCCTTTGACTGGAATCAAACCCTCCATCCTTCGGTCTGAGGGCTGGCGCTGAGCAAGCCGGCTAGGACCATTGATGGTTTACTTTTTATTTCCAGTGCCTTTCTTAGGCCAAGTCTGTGTTTTGACATTAGAACAAAGTCATGTTTCATGTGGCTAGGTTGAAATTCCACATTTTATTACTTAGGAGTATGCCTTTGTCTTTTGTTCCTCAAGCAGGATGCCTCTCCCATGATGAAGTCAGGGAATTTGGGGACCAAGCTGAGGTATAGAGTGCAGCCACCTCACAGAGGTCTGGAGGGAACCAGCTACTCCTTGTCATTGTATCCAGAGCCAGAGACCACCTGTGACCTCTGCTAACCTCACCTTTTCTTCCAGGTGGAAAGGAGAAAACGTGGCCACCACTGAAGTTGCTGACACACTGGGACTGGTTGATTTTGTCCAAGAAGCAAATGTTTATGGAGTTCCTGTGCCAGGTATGCATGAGATATTCTAAATCTGTGCCTAAATCGTTATCATTTTAACCCCAGGGCAAGCTATGTCATTGCCTTCTCCTGTCAGCCACTTGAGTAAGGGGCTGTGTGTGGCTTATGTTCCTTTCTAAATCAGCCCGGTCAGCACACCTGAACCTGGCCTTCCTCTGTGGCTCAGCTCCCAGCTGGGTTCCCCGATAAGCCACGTCTCTCCAGTTCCATGCTGCATCTGGAACTCCTCAAGAAAAGATCGGAACCCTGGAGAGCTGGGAGATGGGATGTGAGACACAAGTAAGAGCAAGTGCAGTTGCTAAGAGAAGAAATTGGGAAGCAGCTGGCTTTGTCCAGACTCTTCTTTTAAAGCAGGTCCCTGACCCACTTAGCCCACCCAACTGAGTTTCAGAATCATGACACAGAGCAGTGTCACCACCGAGCCTTTTTCCATAGACCTGCTTCTGCCAGCAGCTTAGGGAGTGCCCAGGTCTGACTTGGAATCCTGGCTCCAATACCTGCTGGCTGTTTGGCTTCAGGCAAATCACTAACCTTTTGCACTCCTCTGTCCCCTCTCAGGGGACATCAGAATTCTAGCATATCACTCGGATGTCCCCTCTCAGGGGACATTGCAGTTTATTAGTGATTACGGGGAATTGAGTTATTTCAACGCACGTTTCTGCCGCAAAGTAGCGTCGAGTAGCCTGGTAGCCAATGTCCAGAATGGTTCAGAGTGCAAAGGGCTAAAATTAGGGGTAATACCAGTCCTGTAGTGAAGGTTGTCTAGAGAACTAATTCACTTCAATGAGATAAATAGTAAAAATATATTTGTCAGACATGAGGGTTGTCATGAGGAGAAATCATTTTTATTATAGACCTGTGCACAGGTCTATTATGCACAGGTGCACAGGTTTTATTATGAATTTGTGCACAGGTGGGGTCCCTCGGCCTGGCCAGTGATCAAGGTCGATCAGGGCTGGCTGGGGGGGCGGGGGAGGGACCACGGGAAGTTGGCACACCGTGGGAGGTTGGCTGTGGAAGCGCACTGACTGCCAGGGAGCAGCTCCTGCATTGAGCATATGCCCCCTGGTGGTCAGTACCCATCATAGCTACTGGCCGGTCATCTGGTCATAAAGGTCACCTTGGCTTTTAAATATATAGATGTCAGAGAAGACACTATATCACTGTCCAAATATGAGATGCTATGGGTGTTAGTACTCCCCCAGAATTCAGGATGTGGGATTCCACCTACAGGCAAAACAGAAACCCCACAGTTCCTTTTCCTGAGCTGTGACGGTTGCATGTGACCTTGTACTGCCCTTTTACTTCTCAAAGAATATTCAGGACTTTCTCTTACCTGTTCCTCTCCAACCCTGTGGCAGCAGCACAATGGGAAGTGTAGCCACACCCGGGTCCCAGAGCGTGAGTTGTACAATAGAATACGTCTCATGTTGGACCTCAGGCTGAATTAGCACAAGCGTGGTTGCCAGCCATCACACCATACGGGGCTCTCACAGACCTCACCTGGAATGTTGCACACACTTTTATTTGCTGAACTTTAAATGGTAACAACACAAAAGAATGTGTAGGAGAAGGTGAGAGAATCTAGGAAGTGGAATGGAAGGGCCAGTGTGACTCCTGAGCCAGCAGCACCATCCTCCTCACCCGGGAGCTTCTTGAAAATCCTCCAAATGACTTTCTGGGGTGGGGCCAGGGAACGGTGTTTTAACAAGTCCTTTAAGAGATTCCTTTATCTTAAAAACTGTTTTAATTTATTTTAGAGAGAAGAAAGAAGCGGGGGTGGGGGGACACAGAGAAACATCAGTGTGAGAAAGAAGCATCAGTGCATTGTCTCCTGACCAGTAATGAAAATGGTAACCTTTTTGGTGCATGGGACAATGCTCAACCAACTGAGCCACACCAGCCAGGGCTAAGTGATTCTTCAAAACACTGAAGTCTAATGTTGGAGTGATAAAAATGTTCTAGAACTAGATGCTGGTGGTAGTAGAACAAAATTGTGAATGTACTAAATGCCACTGAATTGTACACTTTAAAATGGTTAAAGTGACGAGTTATATGTTTTACACAATTTAGAGACAATGCACTAAAGTCTTGAAAAGCACTGACACGTAGTGATTCCCAAAACCTTGCCAATAGGAATCATCGGGGAAACCTTTTAAAGCCCAGTCTAATGGATCAGAACCTCGAGTTTGGGGCTCAGAATTTTCTTGTTTTCTTTCTTTCTTTCTTTTTAAATTCCCAAGTGGCTGTAATGACCAGGAATGTGTAGGAGCCACTGATATAGAACAAAGAAAAGGAAGCTAATGGTGTTCAAATGCTAGACGTCAGATAAAACAAGGAGCCAGTGTGTTCGTCCCGCTCCAATGTGCAGAATGAAAACAAGGGGCTGAAATGACCAGGGAGCCAGTGTTAGCCTGAGAACCTGCTCTCACCTGAGCAGCCAACACAGAGAGGGTTGTGTCCTGAGGTAGGGACTGTCCCACCAGCTGGAGGGTATGAAGAGGCAGGGTGTCCACCTGGGATCCTGTGAGGATTCTGACAGCAGAGAGAAATCAGAGGTGAGCTCTAGAGATGAGCGAGGTGAACTCTGGAGTCCCTCCCAACGTTCAGGTTCTGGGATCCTCATGGGGCCTTCTCCGGTCTCAGTTTTGGACCAGGAGGTCCAAAGAGGGAACGTCTAGGTTTAGGCTTAGAAGGGAGTTGGGTTTTTATAGGTGTCACACCAGCACTGTCCAACTGCTCTCTACAACTGTTATTATCAGTCGAATGTTCTGCAGTGACCAACGTGTTCTATAGCTGCACTGTCCAGTGTGGTGTCCAGTAGCCTGCATGTGACTGTCCAGCAACTGCAATGTGGCTAGTGCAGCTGAGGAACCGAATTTTTCACTTCAATTCTGTAATTCATTGTAAGAGCCACATGTGACCGGTGGCTACCGCGTTGGGCAGCTGCTCTAGAGAAGCCCTGGCCAGAACTGCTGCAGACTGGAGCCTCCCCGCTGGATCCGAACCAGCCCAGACCAACCTGCAGGAGCCTGGGTGGAGGCCTGAGACCCTACAGGCCCCTTCCCCTCCCTGCGAGTGCCAGAGCAAGAAGCAGGGATCCCGTCGACACTGAAGATTCGTGTTGCAGCGGCTTCTGCCTTAATTCTGAAAGGTTTAATTGGAGTCATTTGAGATTCCTGAGATAGGTGCCTTCCCGAGAGCTACCAGGGACCCCTCGAGAAAGGGGGTCCAGATGTCCCGCCTCCCTCAGATCAGAGGCAGATAAAACATTTTTCCTCTTGGTTTCCGCCTCCTTTAGAGCTGTAGGTAAACACACAGTCACCATGGGAGAGATGTGGAAGCTGGGGCCCAGGTGACGAGGGCGGTTCCCTCTCCCTCTCTGATTACAGCTAAGTAGCTCAGGGAAATGGACCTGGGCTCCCACTAGGTCTCCTGGATCAGGTAGCAGATAGATTAGTACCTCATTACCACTGTCCTCACAAGAAAACCACGGAAATTACTGCCCTGCCTGGCGGGGAAGAACGCTAGTAGAGTCCATTTTCCCTGTGGAGAGCCCAGCCTCTGCGGAGTAAGGGGCACCGGCGGGAGGGCACCCAACAGCTCACTCACCCTTGCACCTGGCCTCCTCCTCCTGCCCCGCAGCTTCTCTAAATGCAGAAAGACAAAGCTGTTAGGAACCTTGATTAAATACGTTAAGTCTCAAAGGTGGAGTTGGTGTCTAGAAGCACAGCAGACCTGACATTGCAGTCTGAAGAACAACCTGAGCTCAGTAATTCATGAGCACAGCAAGGACTTTTCACTGGAGCAAAAAACAAAACAAAACAAAAAAGTTCCTTTAGCCGCCAGTTTGACCTGTTTCCTACTCAAGTGTTCCACGTAGACGGCTGAGAAGGGGGAAGATGACAAGCACAGGCTCTAGAGCCAGACTGCCCCAGGATTTGCCATGTGAACTTGAGCAAGTCTTTTAGTGTCTTTAAGCTTCAGTTTCTTCCTCCGTAAAATGGAGAGAACTTTTGAACCTCTTCATAAGTTCGTTGTGCCGGTTAAATGAGATGGTCCATAGGACCTGGCATATAATAAAAATTTCAGTCAATGTATAGCTGCTAGTAGTAGTGGCAGCAGTATTTTCATTTTAGGATAACTTTTACCATATTTGAAATAAAAATTCCAACTATCCAAAAGAAATGTATGGCATAATGCTGCCTCCGTCTACTCTTCTTGGAAACAGCAAAACATTATAAATAAAATAGCTACAGCACATCTAATATTTTTTCATGTTATTTCCAGGTCATGAGGGTCGAATTGGCATGGCCTCGATCAAGATGAAGGAAGGGCATGAATTCGATGGAAAGAAACTCTTTAAGCACATTGCCGACTACCTGCCTGCTTATGCAAGGCCCCGGTTCCTAAGGATACAGGTGAGACCTCTTGTTATCAAGTTCAATTCTCCTCTCTCATGGAGACCCTGTCTCTTAGGCAACAAATCCCCTTCTACCATGGCGACCACATTGGCCAAATTTTCACTACCCTTTCCAGGAAGTTCAACAAGGAAGCAGAAATATCAGAAAAGTAGAACTAGCAGAAACACAAATCCTTATCCCTTTCTTCCTAAAATTGACCAGGCCAGTTCATTCAACAACAGTGTTAGCAAGTAACGCTCAAAGTCTATGTTTGGGGATATGTGACAGACACTTAAAACAGAAATACTCTGACCCTCCTATTTGTTATTTCCCGTTTTGGAGAATGGAAAAATCCACTGACGTCATAGACCTTTCTATGGTGCGAAGTTCAAATGGGCGTCATTAGCCAGTTGGAGCTACCAAAGGTTTAGCTCTCACCACTAGAGGGATTTTTTTTCTTTCTTTCTTTCTCAAACATTAACCCCTAGGCTCATTTAACACTCTCACTTTTGGACTTTGAGCTCTTCAGTCCTGAAGAATTGAGAAGTGTCAGGTTACCAGGCATTGCTGTGGCTACAAAACTGATGTTCACAAAGCACTGACATTTGCTTTACAATGAGATCATAAAAGTTAAAAATATCCTCAGATCATCCCCTATTAATGGAAGAAAAGACAGATCTTCAGTGGAGCAAACAGGCTGAAAGAATAGAGTTGTCTGTGTAGGTGGTCACACCTTTAATCAGGATATTCCACTCATACCTGAAGCTCACCAAGCAACAGACTCTGCGCTCCACATTTCACGCCCCTCAGGTGATCTTAAAGCTTTAAGGGAATGAGCCCTGGCTGGTGCTCCTACACCAAAAGATGATGGGTTCAATCCCCAGTCAGGGCACATACCCCCAGGTTTCGAGTTTGATTCCGGTCAGGACGAATGCAGGAAGCAACCAATTGCTATTTCTCTCTCACATCAATGTTTTCTCTTTCTTTTTTTTCTTTTTTTCTTTTTTCTCCCTTTTTCTCTCCCTCCCTCCTTCTCTTCCCCTCTCTCTAAAATCAATAAACATGTCCTTGGTTGAGGTAGGGGAGGGGGAAGCTTTAAGGGAATGAAAATTACCTTCACACAGGGCCCCCTAGTGGAGCTTCAGGAAAAATGATATATCCATATCATACAAAATGCATTCACAGCTCTCAAAGGAGCCAGAGGTGCCAGCCTCCTTGCCCCACCTCTCTCCCTTTCCCTGCACCTGATCTGTTTGCAAAAACGCCACAACAATGTGGGCTGTTTGATGTCTTTCAGGACACCATTGAGATCACTGGAACTTTTAAACACCGCAAAGTGACCCTCGTGGAGGAGGGCTTCAACCCTGCCGTCATCAAAGATGCCTTGTATTTCTTGGATGACAAAGCAGCAATGTATGTGCCTATGACCGAGGACATTTACAATGCCATACGCGCTGAAACTGTGAAACTCTGAACATTTCCAGAAAGAAACTGAACGGACCCAACTTTAATTTGATTAAAGATTGTGGGGTGCATTTTTCATGCATACCAATACAGGGAGCCTTTTCTAAATTACACCTACACCTCTGCAAGTGAAGAGACTTAGAGATGATTACTTTTCAGTGTGCCCCTACTGGTTTTAGTTGCAAACTAAGCTTGTTAGAGGGAAGGAGGGGCGGGTGTTGTTGCTTTTTGTTTTTTAATATGTAATAAAATAGATGACCGCCAGTATATGAAATGGTACTCTCCTTCCTTTATCCTGAGCCTGGTAGTCCCATTGGTAACTATTCACAGATGCCTCACTCATAATGATTATAGCAATAGGTAATACAGGGCAAGGAGTTGGGAGGTTGCGGCGGGGGGGCGGGGGGTGGGGCGAATAGCCCAATGGAAATCCCGCTTCTGTGTAAGGCTAACTCTCCCCTTGAATAGCATCTGGCCACCGCCTAAAACAGCATTATCCAAAAGGTGAAAGTGCCGCCTGTATAGTTCTTAAAGAAGACTCAGCGATAGCACCAGCATTCGACACATAAAAGGTGCTAGGTAGATATTCTTTAATCACATCAAGGGCTGCAAACAAATGCCTTCAGGATTCACATCGGTAATGTCACAAATGAGTGTGGCAAACGTGAGGTTGGCCACTACTCTGCTTCGGTTGGCTGCGTGTTATCATGTGAAAATACAGCCCAGGCACTGCTGGAATCTTCTGATGATTCAGAAGCTAGAAAGCTGGGTATACATGTGAATCTCCCAATTTTTAAAATGTGAAGTCTCAAAATATTTTCATTTATATGCATCGCAAATGAAATATACCTGTGACACCCCCAGTGCCACAGGCCCCTCAGATCTAAGCTGGTTGCATAGCAAAGCCGATCTCCTGCCAGAGAGCCTGTCCAAGGACCCAAGGACCCTGCCTTTGATCTCCCAGGGATAATTTGAACCCAAGTGATGGGACACCACATGACCTTTGTTTCTGGCGTTGTGCAATGTGTTACCTGTAATCCTGCTGAAGTGGATTGGTGGTGAGCAGAGGTTGAAGCAATGACGTCATGTCACGAGGGGCACCTTTTTTGGAGGAAAGGTCAGCACTTGCACTTTTAGCCAGAACATGGTGTCCCGGTAACCAGAGCCAGCTGGGGGTTGTCCACCTTTGACATTTTAGACTTTCCAATTAGAAACTCTTTCCCAGACTGACCAGTGAGGAGTTGGATGGGATCAGGCAGGGTAGGGTAAGGGCCTTGTGGGTAGGGAAGATGGTAGATAAGGAGGAAACAAACCAGATGGTCAGGATGTGAACAAGATAGGCAGAGTGTACCCACTTCCCCCTCAACCCGAGAGCGGGAACTAACAGTGGGGAGATGAGGGCTAAAGGAGATGCCTGGTTTCTGTAAGGGAGCCCAGAGAGGGCAAAAGCAGAGACGTTTAAACCTGGGCTAGTGAGCTTCCGCGGCAACCCGTTTGGGGACCCTTCCCTCGTGTCGAGAACTTTGTTACTTTCACTGTAATAAATGTCACTTCCCTTTGCTCACCCTCTCCCCACCATGAATTGTCCATGGATTCATTCATCAACATCTTGAGACAATGAACCCACCAGCTCACACTCACGTCTCAGCGGCTTCCTCAGCCTTCCACTGCCCCAAACCTTCATGATTCCTGCCAGACATTGTGGTGGTTAGAGGCACCAGCACAATATCCTCATACCTCAGTTTGCATGTGTGTACACAAAATTAAAACATTACCTGTTACAGATAATCAATTCTGAAGACTAATTTTTTTCTCTTCTAAAAGGGTTAGAAATTGTGCTCATAGAAATACCTGAACAAATCATAATTTAAAAGTATCAGTGGGTATTTTCAAAAACAAAAGTTGATATCCATGTAAATCATTCAACAGGTCTTCAATTTCAAATGTATGTTTGAAAACATGTAATCAGTGCATTTATCGGAGGCTATGAGCACCAAAATAATTTGGAGATAAACCCAGGAAAGATCAGCATGAAATGGAAGCTAATGAGAACCAGTATAAAAATGGATAAGATTAATCAAGTGCAGTGACCCACCCTAAGGGATGATTTGTCAGTGTGAGGCTGGCTCATCCATCCACTATACGCTTGATCTTAGCCAAAAGGCCAAGTGATCATCCATCCACCCTATAAGCATTGAGTGGGTGCCTGCTATGGACTGAGAAATGAAGTTCCCCAAGCTTCTATCTAGGAAGTCAGGTCAGACATTCAAGAAAGTTGACTGGGAAGACCCCTAAAAGGAAGGTCCTGGTCCTTTTAGGTCAGTGATTGAGCACTGACCTATTAACCAGGAGGTCACGGTTCAATTCCCTGTCAAGGCACATGCTTGGGCTGCAGGCTCCATCCCCAGAAGGGGATGTGCAGGAGGCAGCCAATCAATGACTCCCTCCCATCATTGATGTTTCTTTCTCTCTCTCTCTCTCTCTCTCTCTCTCTCTCTCTCTCTCTCTCTCTCTCTCTCTCTCCCTTCCCCTCTCTGAAATAAATAAAAAAATATTTTTTTTAAAAAAAAAAAAAGAAGAAAAGGAAGATCCTGTCCTTGTGTTTAAACTTTTCAACAGCAATTGTTTTTGTGGCGGGGGGGCCAGATTTGGCAGGGATCTCCCTTTTCTGAGTCCAGCATGGAAAGAGAGATGAATTGGTTCTGAGTGGAGGCGACTGGGGATTGAGAAATAAAAGAAAGAAAGAAAGAAACAAAACGCAGAAATAGAAACAAAGCTGGGACTGGGTGAGACCGCCATCCTCTCTGATGGAGGGACAGGAATCCAGAGCAAACAGAGCAGAGTTTATTTTATACCCCCAAATACCAGGGGGTTTCACCAAAAACTTAGGATCAAAGGAGATCATTTGCTTTCTAGAGTAGTCCGGAGCATTCCTGGTGCTTGACTGGATTTACATATCGAAGTCACACTCCCCGACACCTGGGCTGCAATGAAGGCCAAGCGTGTTCCCCGGGCACGGCTCTGCCTGTCGCCCTGAGTTCAGCTGACAACAATTAAAGAAATGGCCATGTGCCTTCCCAGGGGCCCTCTGCGTGTTTTGTCATTGCAGTTGGTGGGGCTGCATGAAGTCTATAAGAGACGCTACGAGGGAGGACGCGTCACACCATCACTCCAGCACTGTTCCCGGGGAGGGGCTGACTGGCCAATACAGACCTCCTGGTCAGTGTGGCTGCTATGCCCCACAGCGCACCAAGTGCCGTGCGGTAGTATGTATATGTAGCTGGTGGTCTGTTCCATTATGATCATCAATTTCCCTTTGCACAGATGTCATGCTTTTATGAAGCTGTAAGCTCCATGAGGGCAGTTTATGTTTATCTTGCTCATCATTATAAGAGATTATTGTGCCGAGATTTCATGATCCCCATGGACCACCAGGGAGCCGAGTCCGATGCAATAAACAAAAGAGCCTCTTCCATGCTAGCATGGGCTCTGTCCCACTCACGCCGACAGCATGGCGGGAGAGAGCGCAAACTTCGACAAGTCAAGGGTTTTTTTATAAGGGTGGTGATGTCACTGCTTTGTCTGACCCTGATTGGTTGGGTGAGGGCTAGGGTCCAGTTGGAGGATAGATCTGCCCTGCCCCACAGCACAAAATGGAGTCCGGAGTTAGCCTTGCTCTGCCCTGCCCTCTCAAGATCACACTAGAAGTCTTATTAAAACAGACTGCTGCAGCCTATCAGAATTGGAATTTGCATTTCTAACCAATTCCTGGCTGTTGCCATGTTTTGAGAACCACTGACATAGAGAAAAAGCATCCAGGGTTATACATCATGTGTGCTTAGTGTAATTCGGCTCTTCAGAGCAGGGTTATATTTTATTAACTGAGGCTCACGTCTCAGATCTGGAGGGACTCAGAGTGCAGCCCCGGGAAAGGCCCAGCACAAAGCTGCACTTTGTCACCGTTAGCCCTCGATTGTTCTTGAAAATTCACATTGACCGCACGCACATATTTCTTTTCTAGATATACAAATCCATATCAAAGTTAAAAGCAAACCTCTTTATTTGATGCAAGAAAAACTGTGGCCTGGGAGGCTCAGTGCAAGCCAAACGTCGCCCAGCTCATCGGCCCCACTGAGCTCCCCCCTGACACCTGGGGGAAGAAACACTTCTCAGAGACCAGTGGTGCTCAGTGTGCGGTCCTGGACCAGCAGCCGTACCTGGAAACGTGTTAGACATGCTCACTAGCAGGCCGTGCCCCAAACCTGCTGAATCAGAACCGCTGGAATGGGCCCAGCAATCCTTCTGAGCAAACCCTGCTGGGGATTCGGACGCAGTCTCAGCTAGAGAACCGCAGGCGTCGAGCAGTGCTTCCCAAGCTTGTGGATGCAGAAGCAGTTCCTGGGGGTGCCTGTGGTCCACACACCCCTTTTTGAGTAGCAAGGGACTCTAGCGCAGTGGCTCCCCATCCTGCGGCACACTAGAACTATTTGGGGAGCTGTCAGAAATCCAAAGCCCAGGTCCAGCCCATATCAATTAGATAAGATTTAATAGAGTGGGAGCCAGGCTTCAGCATTTTTTTCTTAGGGCAGGTCACTGCACTCGATTAATCTTATCCATTTTTAAAGATTTCAGGTGATTCCACTATGCAGCAAAGGTCAAGGACCACTGATAGGGAACAAATATTATGAAACATTAAACTCTTTTTTTTTTTTTACGTTAAGATCTTGACAAAGAGTCTCTCCTTGACCAAATTCCATGCTAGGCTCCTTGTCGCCCCCTTGTGGACATGGCTGCAACCCTGTCCTATAAAGAGGTGAACACTAAGTTTCTGACAGTTAAGGCTACTGTCCTAGGCTAGGATGACCTGAGCCCCCTTAAAGTACCTGCCAGCGAAAACTCAAGGATGCCAAAAGAGTTGACTGTGTTTTCTATTCAACACCTGCAGATGGGCCCCTCTTCCCCAGCCTCTGTGGAGGGTAGGGGCCTAACTTCAGTAAGCACCAGGGCGCAAACCCAGGTGGCTTTCACATGGACCAAACCCCCCTTCTTGCTTTTCGCAGTTTTTCACTTCCCTGACTCTACTGAGTTTCCACATGCCCCCCCCCCACTCCCTGCACCCTTTTTCTCCCTTTAAAGTACCCAGTGACCGCTAGACAAGTCAAAGTTGAGTCCAGTTCCTGTTAGACTCTTTCCCTACTGCAATAGTAATTATCCTACATACTAAAGAGGTAATATGCAAATTGACCATCACTCCAACACACAAGATAGCCATCCCCATGTGGACACAAGATGGCTGTCACAAGATGGCCAGCAGGGGAGGGCAATTGTGGGCGATCAGGCTAGCAGGGGAGGGCAGTTGGGAGGGACCAGGCCTGAAAGGGAGGGCACTTAGGGGCGATCAGGTCTTCAGGGGAGAACAGTTAGGGGTGACCGGGCTGGCAGGGGAGGGCAGTTAGAGACAAAAAAGCCTGTAGGGTAGGGCAGTTGGAGGTGACAAGACCTGCAGGGGAGGGCAGTTAAAGGTGACCAGGCTGGCACCTGCTGTCCCGCCCTTCTGTTGCTCCCCCCGCTCCTCTCCCATAGCTTGCTGCCCCGTCCCTCCTGTAGCTCTCCACCACTTGTAGTTCACTGCCCCACCCTCCTGCAGATTGTGATCCAGTCATTACATGGTCAGTCGTTACACCTCACAATGTAACGGATAGTTAGCATATCCCTCTCTTATTATAAACTATAAGCCACAGTGCCTGCTTTCTTCATACCGAGGGCTCCTCCAGACTCTCTTGTTCACAGTCCAACCCAAATCTTCAGTATCCTCTAAAATCAGAATCCACCCGGCTGGCTCAGTGGATGAGCACTGACCTGTGAACCAAGAGGGCATGGTCAGGGCACATCTCAGGTTGCGGGCTCGATCCCCAGTGCAGGGGGCAGCTGATCAACAATTCTCTCTCACCATTCATGTCCCTATCTCTCTCTCTCCCTCTCCTTCCCTCTCTGAAATCAATTTTTTTTTTTTTTAATTTTAAAGCAGAATCCAAACGTATATGCATTTAGGCTCCAGGACATGAGCTGATTAATTAATCAACGTTTCCATCATCAAGTAAATCACACAGGATATGCTTTTTCTTTTTTTCATAGACAAGCACAGTTTATTTCTACATTACATTTCATATCACAAGCTAAAACCACAGAAGCTGCCTGTCCGTACACCACCCTGAGCCCTTCTCCCCTGACCAAACTGCTAGAACCTTCTGGGCCAAGCTGGTTTACACTCTCCCTTTGTACACTTATATGAGTCATAAAACCTCTATGAGAATCTGAAGAGAAAAAAAAAAATTATAAGCTTCCCCCAATAAAAATGCACGCTCACATAAGCACACACAAACTCAGCGTACAATTCCCAGAGGCTCGGAGCCGCCCTGGCACCCCTGGCTGGCCCCTAGGCTGGCACCCCTGGCCTAGACCATGGCCTGCAGGGGACAGCAGGGCAGCTGCAGCCCGCACTGCAGGCTGCACTCGGGGAAGCTGGGGACGCTGTAGAACTTGATGAGTTTCTTGAAGGCACTTTTCTTCAGCATCATCATCTCGTCGGGGAACCTGGAGAAGATGTTGGCCGCGGAGGAGGAGCCCCCGTTCTTCCCGGGCCCCTCGGAGGACAGCGGCTTCTGGGCACTCACGGGCACGCTGTTGCAGCTGAGCGAGCGCACGGCCTTCTTCTTGCTCCGCACGGACAGGTAGCTGATCAGGAAGGAGGACGGCTTGCGCTTGGCCACGGCCGGGGCCTCTTCGGAAAAGCAGTCGCCCGGCGGGTCCAGCGGGGTTTCCAGGGGGCGGCCGTCTTCCCTCCCCACCAGGCCGGCCCCCACGCGCTGAGGCTGCTGGACGATCCTCCGGGCCTCGGCTAGGTCATCCTCAGCTAGGTCATCCTCAGCCCCGCCAGGGGCCTGCAGGGCCACCTCGCTGCTGCTCGGGGCTCTGGGGCCCCTGGGTTGGGGGATGAGGCCCCTGGCCTGAGGGCTCGGCTGGGAGGTACAGTGCTGACTCAGGATGAGAGTGGCGGCATCACGAATGAGATTCCAGTCTCTCAGGATGTCCTCCCTGGTGGTGAACTGGGAGGTCACGGTGAAGCGGATGATCAGCTTGTCCTGGACAGTGGCCGGGATGAGGAAGATGCGGCCGGCCTTAGCTATTTCCTTCAACACACTCTCCGTGAGACAATTAGGACCCTGTTTGAAGGATAAAGAGAAGTGGAGTCTGTACCTGTAAGCACCCCCAAAAGCCCAGCTATTTACAGTTACATGCGAAGCCATCACTGAATAACATGATTCCTAGCCTCAGAAGAGGACATTACCTTGAGTCGGAAAACCACCAGGCCAAGGTGCCTCTTGGCAGGAATTTCAAAGAAAGGGTCGTTCCTGACCAGAGATTCAAAGTACTTAGCTAGTTCAGTCCCCTAGAATTGTAAGTAGAGAGAGAGAGCTGATGAACAGTCAGGCAAGGGAGAAGCATGCATTAACTTTCACTCTGCTACGTGGGTTTAGGGCCTTCCAACCATTGAGACCAGATGGCTTCGGCCACATCTTCATCTCTGTCTGATTTTGCTTCTCTTCCAAGCCAGAAACCTTCCCATGACTCCCTGTTTCTTGTCATTTCAGACCTACCTCCAGGCTCATGTCTCAGGGCCTTCTTTCAACTCACCCCAGAACCAGAAGGCATGTACTACCCTGTTTCCCCGAAAATAAGACAGTGTCTTATATTAATTTTTGCTCCCAAAGATGCGCTAGGTCTTATTTTCAGGGGATGTCTTATTTTTTCATGAAGAAGAATACGGTACACATTTATTGTTAAATGAAAATAAAAGAAATTTATTACCTATATATGGTACAGTAGTACGGTAGTTGTCAACACAAACCAGACAAACTGTGAATCCTACAGTATCAAGAATTTACTCATTTATTCAATGACAATCATGTCATCATCTTCTGGAACATCATCATAACAATCCAATTCCTGAATTTCCTGGTGAATTTCTTGTGACTCCATTTCTTTCAGAATCAGTGGACCAAATCTCTCATGTTTAAAATAGCATTCTGAGTCATAGCCTAGGGACCTTATTTTCAGGGGATGCCTTATATTTCACTCAGAAGGAAACCTGTAAGTAGGTCTTATTTTCGGAGGATGTCTTATTTTCGGGGAAACACAGTAGTATTTTGTGATCGAGACAATCTGGCCTCATAGTCTGGATTCACAGCTCCTTGACCCGCCAAGGGGTCAAGGGAAGGCCAACACCCAGCCCAGGCCCTGAGGGTTGCAGCTTGTTTCTACGGCACATAAAGGCACCATCTTTCCCTCGCCTCCCAAACCTTTCCACCTCACATGCCCTTGCATCCCTTTTTCCCCGATATTCCACAAAGAACGTATTCTACACATCATCTCCACGTTCACTGTGGAGAGGCTTTGTACCTGTTCAGAGGACACAGAGTTTCTGCTGGAGATGAAAAGTTTCTCAAAATTGAAAGTAGTGATGGTTGCACATTGTTATTTCAGTTAATGCCACTTCGTTGTAGACTTACGCATGGTTAAAATTGTAAAGATTTTTAGGTATGTTTTAGCATAATAAAAAAGTTTAAGCTTTGCATCATATTGATCTTTCCCTGAAATTGGGTCATTTCCATTTTTTTCTTTGTTATTTCCTATATTGTTAACTAAACAAGAACAGGATTTGTCTTCTTTCATTTCTTAAAATTTCTCCAAGCATCCAATCACATCAATCAAACATTTGCTAAATAATTGCTATCCCCTGGTTCTCACACCTGCTACTCTATTTCAAGGGAAGGCAAGGGATTCAGCTAATCGAGTCTTTGACTAGGACAGTGGTCGACAAACTCATTAGTCAACAGAGCCTAATATCAACAGTACAATGATTGACATTTCTCTTGAGAGCCAAATTTTTTAAACTTAAACTTCTTCTAACACCACTTCTTCAAAATAGACTCACCCAGGCCGTGGTATTTTGTGGAAGAGCCACACTCAAGGGGCCAAAGAGCCACATGTGTGCCGACCACAGGACTAGGATGAAACGAGTTTCTCAGCCAGAACCCTTGTCTCTCTCCACTGCCTGGTCTCTTTAAAACAGTCTTCAAGAACTCCTCGTGGTCAGGCCCTGAGGCTCTCTCAGGGAAAGCACCCTGCTCGATATTTCCTAGCTGCTTTATGTGTCTTGCTCTGCTCAGTGTTCTTCTAGCTAACAAAGAGACGGCCACCCTGACTAGTCAACTCCCAGCAGCCCGAGAACAGCCCCGACACCTGCGCCCCACCTTCCTCCCCACGGGGACACAGCAAACCCAGCGCACCCCACAGTCCTCGCATAAACGATCACATACATGTCTGACGTGCGCTTGTAGATTCTTCACCCCGAAGGCCCGAATCACAAACCAGAGCTTAATAGAGCGAAACCGCCGGCTCAGGGGGATCTGCCAGTGCTAAAACAGAGGAACACAGAGCCAGGTGAGAGACAGGACACCGCCCCCTCGGGCCCTCCTGGGCCTTAGCATCCTTGCCTGCCCATCCCCCAGGGACGTGGGTATCACCAGATCTCTGAAGCGGTTGCTAAGGAGCAGCCAAGGCAAGTTACCCAAGGCTGCCCTGTCATGTGATGAAGTCACTGATGAAGGTGAGTAAGTCTTTGACCAAGACCAGGATAAGTGGAAATCAAGTCCATGACCCTGAACCAAGGAGAAGACGCTTTATGCTTAGGAGCAGCTTTAAACATTTCACCCCAGGCTGAAACTCAAGGTAAGGAAGGGCAATACATTTTTCCCCCTAAGGGAACCTCATTTCCTTGAACAGCAGAAAATAAAGTTCTATTTCTCCTCCCTACCCAACCCCCAAACTTTAAAATAGAGCGGTCAAGCCGAAACCGGTTTGGCTCAGTGGTAGAGCATCGGTCTGCGGACTGAAAGGTCCCGGGTTCGATTCCGGTCAAGGGCATGTACCTTGGTTGCGGGCACATCCCTAGAAGGGGGTGTTCAAGAGGCAGCTGATCGATGATTCTCTCTCATCGATGTTTCTAACTCTCTATTCCTCTCTCTTCCTCTCTGTAAAAAAATCAATAAAATATATTTAAAAAATAAAAATAAAAAATAAAAATACAGCAGTCAAGAGCTCAGAGGCCGGAGCCCCACCGACCTGGTGTCTCCTGAGTCTGCCCCACCAGGCTGCGACCTTGGGCAGTGCCACCTACTGGTTCCTCGTGGGGCAGAAAAGGAACAGCACCCCCAGGGAAGTGGTTGAAAAGTCTGTAAAGAGCTTCACCGGAAGTTGACGGTCAGTTGGGCTATTTACACAATTAAAATGTGAGCCACAAACCACAGTAGTATTTCTGCCTCGCACCTAGATGGTCATCATTTCATTTCACTTTCTCCATCCTAACTTCTCCCCATGCCCTCGGGGGCATCTCTCCAGCTTTCAGATTTCAAATGAGCATCTGCATGTCAGCCTCTGTTAGACTAAAATCGACCTTTTTTTTTTTTTTTTCCTGGTGACTAAATTCAACAGAGCTTAAAGTTCAAGGTTGCAGGCACCATAGATTTGAAAATTTTCAGCGCCATATCTCATCAATGTCTCAGATCTGAAAACAGAGCAAAGGATGTGGGAAACATTTACAGTTATTCCGATGGGTAATGTGGTTTCTAGTGACCTCTTCTACCACAATTTCTGTTGACTGAAAAAAAAATATTGACCCTATTCATCCACAGGATTGCCAAATCCTCCAAAACATGCTCACCCCAGCTTCCTGGCCCAGGCGCAGTTGGGACCTTACCCCTTGGTTGAGACAGAATTTCTCCCACATCAAATACTAAGCCTTTGATTTCCAGGCAAAACACTCGTGGTGAGCACCAGCTTGGGAACGTTCATTTACCAGCAGAGGGCATCAAAACCCAGACACAGAGCAAAATCCCAAGGAAGACGTAACCTCCACCACTTGTTTAGATGGACACTGGGAGAAAAACGAATGGATGCTAGGGGCCTTCTCTAAAAAAAATCATTGCTTTCCAGATGCTTATAAATTAGCTACTTTATTTCACCAGCAAATTAAAGGAGAGGCAGAAATTATTTTAATTTTGATTTCTTCACACTGTCTATATACCCAGTTATTCCTCCTGTCACTATTCTAAAACCAAGCCATGCTGACCCAGCTGGGTGGTTCCTGCTTATAGCGCCTTTTGGGCTTACACTGGTGACATGCTCTCCTTTTCTCTGCATTGTCTTGCAGAGGAGACCTGTAAGACAGTGAAGTACCCCTCTCCCGCCCCACATCCCTAATGTCAGAGAACAGTCCCTGAGTTTGGGTGGCTCCAGGTCCCCAGGAATGAAGCCCCTAAGTCTTCTCTCCCAGGATGCTGTGGGCTTCTAGTTAAAGCTGCAGCCTCCTGGGTGAAAAGGAGCTCGGGGCACAGGTCAGAGCAGTAGGGAAGGCCCCCAGGTCACAGCAAATAGCAGCTTTCGTTTTCCAGGCGTTTCTTTGTAGACTTGAAAATTAAATCCATGGGATTAGAGGTGAGAGAAGAAAATGTACAAAGCAGCACTTTCTAGATGTGGAAATAGAAACAGTAAGTTTCCAGACTCATAGATGCAGAGAACAGACTGGTGGAGGCCAGAGGGGTAAGGAGACAGGGGAGGGGTGAAAGAGGTAAAGGGATTAAGAAGTACAAATTGGCAATTACAGAACAGTCACGGGGCTGTAAGGTACAGCATAGAAAATATAGTCAATAATGTTGTAATAACTATGCATGGTGCCAGGTGGGTACTGGAAATATTGGGGGCACCCCTTTGTAAAATATATGATTGTCTAACCACTGTGCTGTATGCCTGAATGTGCACATATAAGGAAGTCAAGGTCACTAAGTTTCCCAACGCCACTGCCGCCTCCCCATGGATATGACAAGCAATTTATTTGTTTGCCCTACAATTACAGGAAGGACTGTCTTCTAATTGAGGCGTTAAATCCGAAGAACCTGATTCCCCAAGAGATGGGGAATGTGAGCTGAGAATGTGGGCAGGTTGGGAAGACGGAGATGCAGCTAGTGAAAACACTGGGAATGTTTAGAAGCACCCAGAAACTCAGGAAGGATGTCCCCGCCCCACCCCAAGGCGGAGCCTTCCACAGGGCCTCTACGTGGACAAAAACAAAAAGGTGATTTAAGCAAGGAACCCCTTTTCCTACTCAAGGAAATTCTGCGCCCTGCCCTGCTGCTGGGTGGCAGGCAGAAAAGATCGTTCAGGACAGAGGAAGAAGAGAATTGCTCCGTTCTTGGTAAGGAGACAATTCTCAGAATAATAAATAAATAAATTTAAGGGCCACAAAAATATTAAAATATAAATAAAATTTTAATAAAAGGGCCACAAGTATTTAGGAAAGGTGCAGACTGCCTCAAAAGTTGGTCTCATTTTTAGGGTTTTTAAGTGTCCTGCGTTTCATGCTGGGCACAGGTCTGCAGTAGCAATATGATGGGGTGGCCTCCCCATGTGCCACTTTCTGACCAGAGCTGACATACAGGAGACTCTGGGGGGTCACGTGCAGCCAACTTCCATTTCAGAAACCCCACCCCTGCTTGCTCCTGGCCACTCACCATGAAGTCGGTGGCCGCACCCGAGTTGGCATGCCTGAGGTAGACGGGGTTCACGCTGAAGGTCTGCTGCAGCTTGTACTTGTTCTTGACCCTGTGGGTTCCCGGGGAGCATAAGTGGCAGAGGCCTCTCCAGGGGGAGCAAGGCTTTCCCGGGGGAGCTGGGGGCCTGGCTGCCACACTCACCAGAACCCAGTGCAGTCGAAGTGCACCATCATCCACTTGGAAGGATTGAAGGTGAAGGAGTCGGCGAACTCAATGCCCTTCAGGAACCCCCGGAACTCGGGGCACAGGAAGGCAGTGCCTGCATAGGCAGCATCGATGTGGAGCCACAGCCCTTCCCTGGCACCTGGAGGGGCAGAGGTCGCCTGGCTGGGAGGTGGGGCCGGGGTGGGAGTGGGGGTTGCCAGCAGCCAGCTAAAAGGCATCTCTTGTCTGGCCCAGCTGGCTGGGGGGCTACAGGAAGAGAGCCGGGAAAGGCCGGCCTGCTCTGGCTTCCCGGGACATCAAGGCCCATGGGGATGAGCGGGCCTCGGTGTGAGGAGTGGGCTGGACGAGGCCCCACCACCTCCTACAGGGAGAGCCTACGGAGCCCCGCCCTGGCCTGCTCCCCTCCCTGGCCAGGGGTCAACACCGGTTGGCCTCATCCTAGAGCTCTCTGGCACAGACCCCAACTTGCCGCAGGCCCGGAGAGCAATATTAATGCATCTAATACGCACATAATGTTAATGTGTCTGGTACAGGCCTTAGAGAGGGATGTCCCTCATCCTAGCTGGTTTCTTGCTCAGAGACTTTAAACAATCACATTTGAGCTTTTTTCTGTCTTGATCTCCCTCCATGGTTTCCCCTACCCTACACTTTTCATTTTCTTAGCCTCGGTCAGAAGACATTTCCCTGTCCTCATTCTCCCTGTGCGTCAGGATGCAGCCTGCTTTACGCCAGTTTTGACATAAAGTGAGAAGGTGAGAAGCCCGAGTCGAGGCTCACACTGTGTCCTCCTAGGACAGGACGCAAGGGAGAGCAGCTCTCGCCCCTGGTCACCCCTCTGGGGGAGCAGTGGCCTGGCTGTCTGGGCGGACACATTTGTCACCCGTGGTGGCTCTTCCTACACTCTCCGCAGTGAGCATGGAGGGGCGGGTTAATTCCACAGAGTTCCTTTCAGGTTCTTGCTCTAGGGAACATTCTAGAATTCATGACTTGTCTTCCCAGCCGGACGGGGCAGACTTACATATGGGGCCCAGCTCTGAGAGGCAGTCAAAGGCACAGACCCCAGTGGTCCCCAGGGTGGCACAGACCTGGAAGCAAACACAGGAAGTTAACGCGGGAAGGTGGGCTCTTGGGACACAGTTGGCTTCAAAGAAAATTTAACCACAGATATTATCTACCCCACCCTTTCCACTAGAGCAATGGGTATCTCACACTACATTTTGCCGTGACCCACAGTAATAACTGCATCTTAGCCCAGTCGTTGTGGCTCGGTGGTTAAGCATCAGCCCATGAATCAAGAAGTCACGGTTCGATCCCCAGTCAGGGCACATGCCCAGGTTTCGGGCTCAATCCCCAGTGGGGGGCCTGTAGGAGGCAGCCGATGGATGATTCTCTGTCATCTTTGGTGTTTCTATCTCTCTACCCCTCTCCCTTCCTCTCTAAAAATCAATAAAGACGTCTTTTTTAAAGAACGAAATAAATTTTATATGGTAACCTAGTACTTATATATATATATGTGTATTTAAAATAAAAGTTTCAAAAAAAATAAATTAAATAAATTAAATTAAAGTTTCGCCGAAACCTGTTTGGCTCAGTGGATAGAGCATCGGCCTGCGGACTGAAAGGTCCCAGGTTCGATTCCAGTCAAGGGCATGTACCTTGGTTGCAGGCACATCCCCAGTAGGGGGTATTCTCCCTCATCGATGTTTCTAACTCTCTGTCCCTCTCTCTTCCTCTCTGTAAAAAATCAATAAAATATATTTTAAAAATAAAAATTTCACCAAACAATACATCCTCTGGCTACAGGAATGCACTTGGAGATTTTTCTATCCCATTTTTTTTTTTTTTGACATGCTGATTATGAACCCCCCAGATTTATTTTCTAACACACAAACAAAACAAATAGCAACTCATAAACTATAACACATTGCACTGGAGGGCCTTTCTGCTTCTGTTTGCAGCATGTTACTGACCTGAATTCTGCCAATATTTCTTCCTTACCGCCCAGTCTATCAGACTGAGCTCAGAACACATTTTGACTTACAAAGACGGGCACCAGGCCCTGCTCCTTGTCCTCCTCGATGGCTTTCTGAAGAGCTTCCCCTCGGAGTGAGAAGTTGCTATCCACGGGCAGAAACTTCATCTTCACAAGAGAGATCAAACCAGCCTTTTCCACGGAGGAGTGAGCCTGGCAGGACCACGGAAACCGTTAGCAGAGTCATCCTGGGAGGAGCACTCCCCGGAAACTGCTGAAGCCAGACTAAGGGAGTCCCTTATAACATTCAACACTGTCCCTGCGGTTCCTGGAGATAATCTCTCAGGCCTGGGCTCCCCTAAGCCCCAGGACACTCGTGTCTAGAAGAAAAGGACTCCAGGGCCAAGACTCGGGAAGCCAAGCAATGGCCTGAAGGTATGGCCTGTGGTGGGCAACTCACCTGGTCAGAGGCGTAGGCAACAAGCCGCGCGTTCAGGGTGGACTCATCCGCCCCGGGCTCAGACGCTTTCATTTCCAGGATTTTGTTCTTTCTTGCCGCCAGTAAGGCGATCAAGGTGGACTCGCTGACTGTGCTCTGTGAGGGAAGAAGGATTACCAGTGGCAGCCTCTCCCTGGGTTCTCTTCCAAATTCCCCAGGCTCTTCACAGGAGTGTGTGTGTGTGTGTGTGTGTGTGTGTGTGTAATAGCTATTCCTCCGGAAAGCATACAGCTCCTGCCTAAGCTCACAGACTTTTTCTGCTTTCTCCATTCACAGCACCCTAAGCAATCCTGGGACACCTCTCTCTAACTTTCCAGGGAAGTAATGAAAGCACATTGTAACCTAAAACCAGCATCTTTATTAGAGAGGCCACAGAAACCAAAAAGAGAAAGGTTAGCTCCTGATAGATACAAGTTTGGTTATAGGTATGCTTGTTCCTCTTGAAAAACATGCTTAAAAGAAAGCACTCCGGTCCTAGCCGGTTTGGCTCAGTGGATAGAGTGTCGGCCCGCAGACCAAAGGGTCCTGTGTTCGATTTTGGTCAAGGGCATGTACCTTGGATGCAGGCTCAAATCGATGTGTCTCTCTCACATCGATGTTTCTCTCTGTGTGTCTCTCCCCATCCCTTCCACTCCGCCCCCCCCCCCCCGCCCCACAAAAAAAGTCAATGGAAAAATAACCTCGGGTGAAGATTAAAAAATAAAATAAAAGATTTTAGAGGCTATACTTTCTCATTATGATGCAGTAAAATTTAAAATATTATGTAGGATATACACTGAGTATAATATATATATATATATATATATATATATATATATTATATTTATATATTAGATTATAATATATAATGAAGAACATATATATTATATATTTATATGTATTATATTATAATATATAATGTATAACATATATTATATATTTATATATGTAAATATATAAATATATATATTTGAAGAACCATCATTTGATAGATATACAAAAGATAGGTTGTAGGACTGGACGAACTGATATACGCTGTTAATTCCTCACTGCCAAGGGCCTCCTGGACCTGGGAGGGATGGGAAGAACCTCCACGTGCTCCTCTTTTCCCATTAACGTACGGTGTAAAGCGGGACAAGGGAGGGGAGTTGTCAGATTGTAAACTAAGAAAAGTGAATCCAGTAAGACAGGAAATGTGATGATGCGTTGACCTTTTCATCTTTTTCAAGGAAAAGAGAAAGAGTGGAGATGGTGGAAGCATCAGTGTGAACCAGTGGGAGTTGAGAAGGGAGTGGCAGCAATGGGTGGGGGTGGCCAAGGAGGGGGTGGTAGCTATGCCAGTGATGGCGTGGGCGACGATGGTGTCAACCATGACAGTGATGATGGTAATGGCGATGGTGGGGTGAGAGTGACATATGGAGACTCCTGACGAACAGGAGAATTGCCCAGGCAAGGGTTTGGCTTATCTCTCACTACTTGTTCCCCATGCCAGGGGGAGCTTGGATAATGGAGGCACCTGCAAGACGCCTCCCCCGTGGCTGCCAGGGTGGTGGTGCAGGAAGTGCTCTGGGAGTCCCAGCATCTTCGCCAGCCAGTCCATGACGTTCATCTCCAGCTCCGTGCACGCAGGGCTGGAAGCCTGGAAAAGGGAAAGCAGCCTCATCCGGTTAGCCCCAGGGCACCAAGCGGGGCCCAGAAATTCATCTGCCTCTGCCCTGGTGTTCCCCTGGCCTTGACAGTATCTCTGGAGAAGGGGTCAAGGCTGGGCCCTCTGCCCCAGCCCCACCCCATCCTCTATGGGAAAAGAATGTGGGGCTTTGGATTCTTGCCACCCTCGATGATGTGGATTCTCCTGGGACTCCAAGCCCTAGAAATGGTTGCTTCCATTGGGCTCCCCAAGCCCCTTAAATACCCAGCTGAGATGCACTTGGTAGGCCAGGAGGAAGTTTTAGGACTAAGAAAGCAAACACTCCTTCCTGGAAATGATAGCTCCTATCTTCCCTTCTCAAACGCCCTCCCTCTCCCCCCTCCCCCCCCACCCACCAACAACACACACACACCCTATAACAGTTCAGGCCTAAAATATAAAGCTATTCTAAGAGTATTCTGGCATAATTTAAAGCTGATTGGTGCTTCTGGGGTTATTAAGGGAAGTCTTAGGGCCTCAGAGACAAGAGCACAAGTGAAGTTGTATCTACAGGTGCCAAAGTGCTTAGTTAGGGTCACAAACGGTGGCAATAACCAGCTCTCAGTCCAAAGCTCCTCTCTTGTCTTTGAGCGGTGTGCTCACGGGGAGATAAGGTCCTTCAGCCTCACTTGCTTCATTTACAAAATGGGGCCTATACTCACGATTCCAAAGGATCACAGGACAAGTTGAGATCATTTAGGTAAAGCTTACGTCCAAAGACTATAGCCATGGTTGCTATTTAACTTGGAACCCTCGTCAGAGACCAGGACCAAATATGTGGGCCCCGGATGTCAGTTCCTGCTGAGTCCCTGTTGCCGCTGGTCACAGGTGCAGCCGCTGCCACTCACCCAGGTGAATCCCAAGCAGTTGATGGCATCAGCCAGCATGTCGCCCAGCAGAGACGGCCAGGAGGTGAGAGCTGGGTAGTAGGCGTGCATATGGGGGCTCTGCCAATGGACCACCTGGAGGCAGAGCATGCACACAGTGACCCCGGGAGGCATGTGCAGGAGGCCGTCCTCCCCAGAGACCCTCCCTGGCAAGGGGAAGCACCCCGTCTGGAGATGGGCTGCTCCCCACATTTTTAAGACAGCCAACGAAGTGACACAGCTCCGTACAAATCAGGCACATTCACAGTGTCCTTGCCACCCACATTTCTCATCCTCTCGGCTAGATCTCCAGGGGAGCGTTTGCACATATGCAAAGACTAGAAGGGAAGATGTGAACTGGAAACTGCTATAGGAATTAGGGTGGGGGGTTCTCGGTAATGTTCACATTAGTCTCCAATGCTTATCTCCCCCGCCACCCCTGCCTGGTAATAAGAAGTAGGGGATACTGTTGAAGACAGCAGTTGCTTGTCTCATCCAGTTTTGTAAAAAGCAGTCTCTGTGTTAGGGATCGCTGAGCTCTCTGGGCAAGCATCTCCTGCGGGGGGGTAGGGGTGAATGGATGTAAATCTGTCCTTAGCTCCCCGGTGGGGATGGAGAGAGGAGAGAAGAGGGAAGGAGAAGTGGAAGCCCAAAGGCACACAATCAGCTTAAGCTGGATGTAAGGAGGAGCCCAGCAGAACAGGTCCCTGAAGCATCCTCACCGGCCTCCCTGATGATCTAATCTGGCTTCATCTCACTTCTCTGCCAACGCACCCTGTTTATCTCTTCATTCGTGGCCTTGAGCAATGCTGTGTGCCCTCACAGGAAGGAAGGTATTGCTCACACAGATATGACCCCCTAAAATCTGTCAGTTCATAGAAAGCTACAACCTATTCATTTCCTCCGCAAATCCTTGCCCAATCCCCGGTCCCTTTGATCCCTTCCCTCAGCCTGTGGGACTCTCTCTTTCTAGCTGTTACATTCTTCTGAGAGCTCATTAGAGGACATCTTGGTGTAGCATCGAGTTATTTATGGGGCACAAACTCCTGTTATCCCTCAAGGGTAAGGACAGTGTCCTGGACAGCGTGGATGGTAGAAGGAGCCTCAGGTTTAAACTCAAAGGCACGGGCTCCAGTGCCACCTCTGCCCGGACCAGCTGTGTCCCCTTGTCTATTTACTCTGAAGCTACTGAACTTCAGCTCCAAGGTCCCATGTTTGCATGATTCTCTTTTGAGACCCATCCTTCATTTTATTTTCTTAAAGGGGATCTTAAAATTTGTAGGGGATTCAGGCCCCATAAAACCAGGCTCTTCCCCTGCACCTCTCTCAACCTCAGTTTCTCATCAAAAACTAAATCCTGACCCCTGGGGTTGCTGTACCAACTGGCCTGGAGGAAACGTGTCCAATGTAAAGCACCAATGTGAACGGTGACCACCTGGTGATGGACACATCACTTATCCGGACTTGACGCTTAGGTGATCATACCACTTCCTCTGAGTTGCACCAGGCGGGAGGCATCGTAGGGAGCAGCAGCATCTCCCACTCTCCATGATTTGCCTTATTTAATTCCCCCAGCACCCATATGAGGTAGGTTCTCCCGTGACCCCTGTCTTACAGCTGAGAATTGGGGCCGGCTGAGAGGCAGCGTCCGTGGGATCACACGTCCCTCAGAGGGGCAGGCAGCAGCGCCCAGACAAGCACCCTGGCTGTCCGATCCCAGAGCCCAACGGCCTGGGCAGGATGGCAGCCTGCCCTCTCTCTCCCCCCGCTGCTCTCCCTCAGCAAGAGCAGGTTTATCTAACCAGGATGGGGATTAAAGCCAAATGATCGTGGTTGTCTTTGTTTTCTTCTCTGCATCGTGGAGGTGGCCGGGAGAGAAAAGCTAACCCAGTTGTCAGTGAGACGCTGGCCAAAATGAGAAAGCAAAGGGCCCACAGCTCTCAAGCCGGCTCCGGGCGGCTGTGCAGCCTGTGAGATGAGATGAGCGATTGGGCCCCGTTACCGACGTGCTTAGCGACATTATTGTGGAAACGCAGAGGAGGGCTCCATCCTCCGGACCCTATCAGGGGGCAATTGGGCGTTCTGGGGAGATACGCACAGTGAGATAAGCCGGAGGGGGCGCTTATCAAAACAGACAGGCCTCTCCGTCCAGAAATGAGCCCCTGTGACCGCACGCCCAGCAACTGCTGGACTTTCTCAATCGAAGGAATCGGCTCATTTCCGCCTCTTCTGACGGTTGCTTTCCCGGCACTACCCACTTACAGTTGGCCCCTCGGCAGATGACATTTGACAGATTCAAATCCACCAGATAATCTTATCGGGGAGCTAGCCTCCTTAGTAAAATTTGTACTGCTATAAAACTTTTCAAAAGATGCTCCTGACGCAGGCTGCCTGGTCAGAGAGAGGAGAATTTGGCCGGGCACGAACTGGCCCTCACTGTCTGAGTTTGAGTAGCTTCCCGCCTCTGGCTCCAGGCACAGGTCGGGCACACCTGAGGGAGGCCACAGCTCCTCGGGGTGATGGCAGCAGATCTCAAGTTGGCCTCGGGCAGATCGGCTGGGCATGTGCTGGTCAGGGGGAGTGAGCGGGACAGCCAGTGTGTGGGGGGGCACAGCCGAGGGAAGGCACCTGGGGGCACTGCACAGCCTGAGGCCCTCCGTCACTCACCAGTGGAGGCCAGAGCCTTGGGAGGAAGACTGGCCCAGGTTAAGACCCCGTGTTTTCCAGGCAGGAACTCTGTGGCTTTGGGAAGACAATGAACTCTGTGCCTCAGTTTACTCACGTGTAAAGCAGAGATCATAGGGTCCCCGTCGGATAAGACAAGCTGGCCTGCAGTGCAGCTGGTACAGAGCCTGGCATGTGGCCCGGAGCCCAGCAAAGGGCAGCCTTCCAGGGAGGAGGACCTGCACTGTCAGCAGGAACACACACCCCCCCCCCCCCAGCTCCTCACTCCCAGCGGCAGGGACATGGCCAGGGCCCATGGCCCATGGCCCGAGCCTCGGCTCCAGCCCCAGCCCCAGCCCCAGCCCCGTGCAGCACCCAGCTTCTGTCTGCGCCCTGGCCCCTGGCTGCCCAGGTCGTGCCCTTTGTCTCCAGGAGTGTGGGCGAGCCGGGGAAAGCCCCTGCTTACTCCCGAAAAGCAGCTCGGTCACCAGACCTCAGCCTGATAAGGAAGGAGGTGGCTGCGTCTCACGGAGGAGAGAGAAGGGGCTGACGCCTCACTCAGCCTCCCAGGTGCCCAACCCTCGGGGGCTGTGTTCTCAGCCTCCTTCTCGCTCTGTCCCCTGTCCCATGAGCCCTGGTCCTGCGGCTGTGCTTCAGGGCCACCCCAGCCCCCTCTCTCTGCTGTGCTCGCCACAGGTGTCCTTCCTCCTCAGACCCAATCTCACCTCCCCCCACCCATTGGACAGCCACACTTCTGTCCTTATTCTCTCTCGCTCCCTACCCGACACCACAGCTCCCCTGGCATCAGAAACCAGGTGTCAGTCCAAGTCCCGGCCCTCCACGTGCCCAGAAGTTGGGTATGAAGGTCGGCCGAGCGGCTGAAGGGTCATCCCAGGCCTTTCTCCCGCCTCCCGCCGCCCTTCTATGCCCCGACGGCCAGAGTCACTCCGTGGCCGTGTCTCACCCCGGGCATGATGACGCGCTCGATGTCCCCAAAGATGCTGCCCCAGCTTTCGGGGTCCTCGGGCGCGCTCTCGGGCAGCTGGGCTCGCAGGTAGCCGGGCCGCACGTCCGGGGTCACCCGCCGCTCCCGCACGGTGCTCAGGTACTGGCAGATGTAATCCACCATCTGCTTCCCTGCAGGGGGCAGAGGAACCGGCCTCGTGTCCCTGGCCCGGCCTGGCCCAGAGTGCTGTGCCCTCGTGTCTGAGCTAAGAAACGTGGTGAAAGGGAGAGGGGCTCATGGGGGAGAGATTGGATGCCTAGCTGAGGCCTTGTTTTCAAAGGAACAAAACGAGTGAGGGTGTGAATGAATGATGGAGGGAATGTGTGAGTGGACAAATGAACAAGAGGGAAAAATCTCCAAAGCATAAAACTCCAGGGTCAACGTAATCCTTTTCCTTTTCCTCCCCTTCCCTGGACAGTATCAGCCTTGATCATCTCTCCCACCTTTCTCCCAAGAACAGAGCATCTGTCAGTGCATTGCCTTACAGCAGAAACTCTGTGGCTCCTTCTATGCAAACACTGTTACACACACACACACACTCACACACTCACACACACACTCACACACTCACTCACGCACTCACACACTCACACACACTCACACACTCACACACACTCACACACTCACTCACGCACTCACACGCACTCACACACTCACACACACTCACACACTCACACACACTCACACACTCACACACACTCACACACTCACTCACGCACTCACACGCACTCACACACTCACACACACACTCACACACTCACACACACTCACACACTCACACACACTCACACACACTCACACACTCACTCACGCACTCACACACTCACACACTCACACACACTCACCACACACTCACACACACTCACACACTCGCACACTCACACACACACTCACACACTCACACACACTCACACACTCACACACACAATCCCACACGCACACAGACCACACGCTTTGTTGGCACAGATGGCAAGTTCCCATCCCGGGTTCTGATGAAAGGGGGGAAATCTATCTGTTCACCATTCCCAATGGATCAAAAATTCCTCGTGTCTTAGAGCCATAGACTTCTTTAAGAATAGGATTAAAACTATAGGCTGACATGCATGCAAAATTTGGTCTTTCTGAGGTTCATGGAATTCCTAAAGCACAATCACAGGCCCCAACTAAGAACCCTGCACTAGCCTGGAATCTTGCTTGAATCACTTTACCTGCGCCCCCCCCCCCCCCACCACCACCACCACCACCCATGCTTAGAAAATTTTTAGATGCTCCCCCTAAAAAAAAAAAAAAAAAAAAAAATTTTTTTTTTAACCAAATGAATGAACAAACAAATAGGCAGAAAGATAGCCTAGCCAAACACTCGGAAGCCCCTGCAAGTGATTTATTCTCCAGGAGGGTGTGCCAGTCTGTGGGGCCTCTGTTGAAGTCTCTCTCGGGCTCGCTCTCTCTCTCTTTCTCTCTCTCTCTCTCTCTCTCTCTCTCTCTCTCTCTCTCTCTCTCTCTCTCTCTCTGTCTGTATCTGCATACTCATCTCTCTTTCTCAATATATATAATTCCTCCTTGGTACTCCTTACGCTCCTTTCCCCATGCAAAAAATCAAGTACAATAAAATAGAGGAATGGAGAGGGAACCTGAGCCTCTTCCCTCTGCACCACCTCATGCAAAATCCCTACGACAGCCTCGGACAAAACCGGGCATGAGACAGACGCTTCTGTGCCCTTCTCTCCTCGTTTTGCTCTCCTTCACCCCTCCCCCGGCCCGATGCTTCTCCTGCCTGCAGCAGGCCCCCCTCCCTCCAGAGGCCGGGGAGCCCGGGGCCCAGCCCTCCACTTGTCCAGGGACAGCACCAAATGTATCTGTGTTCCACACACACACAAGAACCTGCTCTCAGCCGAAAGTGTTTTCAGAAGCAGCGATAGAAGCTAGTGCAGATTAACATCTACAGGCTGACAGCCACTTAGTGAGTTATGTCTGGATGGAGGAGAGAAAAAAAAAAAAAACTTGGATTCTGACTCGGGGCAGTAACTTACAGCAAAGGAATTTCAGCAAACACAACCAGATAGTGGGAGGAGGATATAAAAACTTAGAAAGAAATGACAAGCAACCACCTGCTTCCCCACCCAGGAGAGCCTTGCCTGGACGCAGGATAACCCTTTGGTTTTGCTCCGCACACAAGGCTCGATGTGTAGCAGATGCACACTAAACCTGTACAGAATGTATGACCGAAAGAAAGAGCACTCTGAAAAGTCCACACACAGAAAAATGAATATTAAGAAAGAAAAAATCTTGCAGTGAGTACAGAATACTTAGGGATTTTTTTTTTTTTTTCCTATTTCAGGATATGAATAATCAATGCCCCGTTTGCCATTTAGAGGAGCAGGAATCCAAATCCTCTATTTTGTGCTAGAGTAGAAAAGCATGGCATGGCAGAGTGGGCATATAGGAGAGTGGGTATATGAGAGGAAGAATAAAAGAGATGGAGAGAAGTTCTAAGTTTGGTCCCATATTCTTTTCGCAGAAAAAAAAAAGTTTGCAGCAGCCAAACTAACTCCCAGTCAAATGACACCCCAAAGTGTAAGGACCCACAGCAGCCCTTGCGGCTGGCAGCGGGGAAGAGGGCCCGGGTGCCCTGGCTCACCTCGCTCTCGGTACTCCTCAGGCTCCATCGTCTCAGTCAGGCTCAGTCAGTCTCACTCCTTCTCACAGACTCCAAGAGGTCCCAGGGGCGCTCCTGGGCAGCAGGCTGGGGCCCTGTATTTAAAGGGTCCTCCTGCCTCCCACCTTAGCTCCACCCTCCAACAGCCCTTCCTCTCAGCTGAATCAATCCACCCCTTCCTCTGCCAACGCTCTGAGGGACAGTGACCACGACTTTGATCAAGGAATGGAGGAAGAAAGGTTGCACTTAGCAACCCCAGCCTGCAGGGAAATGTGGTGAAGAGCCCTCAGTTCTGTCTGCCCCTGGCCTCAGACAAGCACCAGCCTCAGACAAAGCTCCCAGCCCACAGCCCAGAGCAAAGCCCAGGGCATGCAGAATAAGTAGCACAACTCATTAGTATTGCTCCTGCCACTGCTTCCCCGTGGGCAGGGAGGGAGGACTGGGCACTTAGAGGGATGCAGGCGCTGTGCTCAGGAGCAGGCAGATGTTATCATCTGGCACAATGAGTATTTTTATTGCTACATAATACATATTGTTGTAAAGAAATGAGAAAACACAGATAAGCAAAAAGAATAACAATCACCAGTCATAATCGCTCTTAGCACTTAAGTGTGTGTGTGTGTGCGCATGTATGTATAAAGGGACATACAGAAACCTAAATGTTCATAGCGGCATTAATCATAACTGCCAAGAAGTGGAAACAACCCAAATGTCCAACAACAGATAAATGGAGAAATACAATGTGATATAGCCATTCAACAATTAGAAGGATGGAAGTGCTGACACATAACACGGATGAACCCTGAGATTACGTTAAGTGAGAAGAGCCAGTCACAAAGCACCACATCTTATATGACTCCGTTTATTGGAAATGCCCGGAATAGGCAAATCACCAGAGACCGAAAGTAGATTACCGGTGACTCAGGGCTCTGCAGTCGAGGTATGTGAAGAGTCAGAGGTTGACAGCCAGAAGAACACGGCTTGGGGAGTTTCCTTCTAGAGGGTTGCTGGAAATGTCTAAAAATTGATTATTGTGATAGTTACACAACTCGGTGAATATCCTAAAAGTACTGAATTGTACACTTTAAATGGGGGACTTTATAATATGGAATTATACCTCAATAAAGCTTTCCTTTATGGGAAAAGTAATATTGACAGGGGTAATAGCTGACATTTATTGACACATAAAAAAAGTACCAAGTACCAAGTTAGGCAATTTAAATGGAAAATTATCCGTTATTTTCCTGTCAAGTGTTGCTTCTGCTCCATTATTTCTCTTCTATCCTTCTGCAAGTCCAATTATGCTTATTTTTTATATATATATTATTTATTTATTTTATTTTATTTTTTTTTTTTTACTGAGAGGAAGGAAGAGGGATAGAGAGTTAGAAACATCAATCAGCTGCCTCCTGCACACCCCCTACTGGGGATGTGCCTGCAACCAAGGTACATGCCCTTGACTGGAATCGAACCTGGGGCCCTTCAGTCCACAGACCGATACTCTATCCTCTGAGCCAAACCGGTTAGGGTCCAATTATGCTTATGTTAAACTTTTTTATCTTGTCTCATAAGTACATAATATATATATAATTGTATATGTCCATGTGTGTGCGTATATATTATATATATTATGATACATTGTATAACATATACATTATAGATATAAATTATATTATATGATATTCTTTTTACTTTCCATCTTCTTGTCTCTTACTTTCAGTTTGGAATTTTTTTCCTAACCTATCTTTGCTTTCTTTATTCATATATATATATATATTTGGTAAGGAATTAAAAACTATAAAAAATGAAAATTTTATGCCTGATAGTGTGATCATGGTTCAATTCCTAATCAAGGCACATGCCTGGGTTGTGGGCTCAGTCCCCAGTGGAAGGATTGCAGAAGGCATCCCATCAATGATTCTCATCATTGATGTTTCTATCTCTCCCTTCCTCTCTGAAATCAATAAAAAAAATATATTTTTAAATAAAAATTCTATACCTGAAGAAAATACAATAACACTGAGAATAGAAAATCAATATGTAGGTTTATCATAATACTAGATATTTTTCTTTCATCATTTCCCCTTAATTGCTCACTTATTCAACAAATATCTTTTGGCCCCCTTCTATCTTCCAGTTGGTGATACAGTGGAGACCAAGACAGACACCAACTCAAGGCATAATGAGTTTATAATCTAGGAGGACAGATGCTCCAAAGTTTTCTCAAAGGGGCACTGTAGGATGTCCTTCTATATGCTTTGAAGTTTTTATTAAAACAACCATGAAAAAATCCTGAGTATACAATTGTACCTAACGACGATAGTAAACATTATTCTTAATAATGTGCTTCAGTGTTTGATGCCAAGAGTCTCTGAGATATTGGGCAAGAATGTGTGGACACAGAGTCAGTCCCCTGGCAGACTGAGGACTTTTTTAAAGCAGCTATAGGCTCATTCAGGTGTGAGCTTTCTTAATATATATTTTCTATAGCAAAGTAAATGTGCAATTTTACTTTGAAATAATTCTTGAGCATTGTCATAAGGATGACAACTGTAAATAATTATGAAAAATTGTAATACAAAAATGAATGCCTGCCCGGCCAGTGTGGCTCAGTTGGTTGAGCATCATCCCATGTACCAAGAGTTTGCTGGATTGATTCCAGGTCAGGGCACATGCCCGGGATGCAGGCTCAATCCCAAGTAGGGGACGTGCAGGAGGCAGCTAATCAATGTTTCTCATATTGAAGTTTGTGGGGGGGTTTTTCTCTCTCTCTCCCCTCTCCCTTCCTTTCTCTCTAAAGTCAATAAAACATTTGTTTAAAAAAAAATTAATACTTTGCTGACAGTTACCTGGCACACAAAAAATTCTTACAAAAAAATCAAGAAGACATTTAAATAATCCGCAAAATTCAAAATTATAAATCGTGTAACCAATCAGTAGTAAGGTTGAAATTGATTAAATCATCTATTTTCTTCTTCTTTTTTTAATATATTTTTATTGATTTCAGAGAGGAAGGGGGAGGACGAGAGATATAAACATCCATGATGAGAGAGAGCCATGGACCGGCTGCCTCCCGCACGCCCCCCAGTGAGGATCCGGCCTGCGACCCAGGCGTGTGCCTTGGCCGGAATCAAACCCGGGAGCCTTCGGTCCGCAAGCTGACACTCTATCCACTGAGTGTGCCAGCCAGGGCTACATCATCTTTTTCAAGTGGTGTCCCACAAGAATTTTTAAAACATGCAATACCTGACTATTTAGTCAGGGGCACTGACTTCTTTTCCCGTAGATTGTCAAGTGTAAGAAATAACAGCCAACACAATAGCTATCCTGGGTAAGGTATGTACACATATAACACCTTAATATTATACAAAAAAATGAGGGAAAAAACACACAATAGCTATCCTGTGTGAATGAATGCCCTGTTTTGAACCATAAATATATAGATCATATAATAAAGTTGTATCTTTTTGCTGTTGTCAATCCTCACATGAGGATATTTTTTTTCATTGCTATTCAGAGTGGGGGGAGGGGAAGAGAGAGAAACATCAATATGAGAGGGACACATCAACTGGTTGCCTCCCACACACACCCCAGTCAGGGACCAGAAGCAAACCCGCAATCCATATACGTGCACTTGCCTGGGATTAAAGCCCACAACCTGCCTAGCAAGTTTTTTCAGCAGACAGAGCATTGGCCTTCAGACTGAAGGATCTGGGTTCAATGCCTGGGTTGCCCGCTCGATCCCCAGTGGGGGACATGCAGAAGGCAGCCAATCAATGATTCTCTCTCATCATTGATGTTTTTATCTCACTCCCCCTCTCCCTTCCTCTCTGAAATCAATAAAAATATATTTTTAAAAAACCACAACTTTCCAGTGATTGGGCCAACACTAACCACTGAACCACAGAGGCCAAGATTATAGTTGCATCTTATTGGTCACATCACATAATAAAGTTGCATCTGATTGGTTAATTCTTGGTACTAGGAATCTTTATATACAAGTACAGACACCTGATTTTTTAAAAAGTCACTTTAGAGCAAAAAAAAAAAAAAAAAAAAAAAAGCAATTACTGTTATTATTATTTTTGTAAATCAATCAAAATTATATCTATTTTAGCCAAAACCAGTTTGGCTAAGTGGATAGAGCACCGGCCTGCAGACTGAAGGGTCCCGGGTTCGATTCCGGTCAAGGGCATGTACCTTGGTTACAGGCACATACCCAGTGGGGGGTGTGCAAGAGGCAGCTGATTGATGATTCTCTCTCATCGATGTTTCTAACTCTCTATCCCTCTCTCTTCCTCTCTGTAAAAAATCAATAAAAAATATTTAAAAAGATAAGATTTTTTTTTAAGCAGCAAAATTATACCTATTTTAGTGTCAGATTGGCAAAAAATAAATTTTGGGGGTATGCTGCAGAATTTTAATAATTAGTTTATATGTGCTTTGAGAAGAAAAAGGGTGAAAATCACTGGATTATATAGTACTATATTTGTATATGAAGGAAGCATTACATATCAACTGTGTACATGAGATCTGAGCTATTCAAATGAAAAACCAAATAAGCAATTAATAAAGTACAGTGGACAAATTCTCTCTCATCAAATAGAGATCAGGTGAAAACTTTTCCAGGAAGCAAATGTTAGTTTTTTGGGGTTACATATATATCTAAAAATGAAGAGGCCCAGGAACTGCATCCAAATTACATTCACTATTTTATTTTCATGAAAGTGAAATATTTTTAAAGGAGCTCAGGCCATCAAATGATTTTAAAAAACAACTATAAGACTATCTGTATATCTATATATTTGGAAAATACTATTAGCAAGTCACAAAAATATTGATATCAAAATTTTGATTTGGAACCAGAAATGTATTTCCAAGGATGATACTGTGTTTTCCATCATAGGTTACACAGAGTAATCTGAGAATGGATTCAGAGAGCTTACGTCAAACTGAACCCATGTGCATTGAGATGTTCTCATAACATGAGAAAGCAAATAGCAAACATCAATCAAAACTACAATATGCCAGTTATCTATAATGAAATCCAAGTACAGTAAATAGTACTTAATGAACCAACAAATACATTAGTTATTTCATTCCTAAGTAGACCTGACATGAGGGAAAGAGTTATTTGTTCAACAGAAGCCAGGTGAATAGAAGAGATTTTTTTTTCCTATTTGCTATATAAGCCTGGGTGCTAATGCCTTGGGAACCTATCCATATGGACATAAAGTTCCAACAACAATACTGTATTTTCATCTGAAAAGGTTTCTCTTCTTGGTATATTTTGAGTCCATTCTCAAGGTCTTCCAGGTATTAAAGCACAAAGAAACTTCATAGATTTTATCTGGAAGAAACTTTGTATAGAGTAATGCAGAAAAAAGTCAGTCATATCAGCAAAAAGCATCCATGAATATGTCTATCAACTTATCAACTCCTGTTATAGGCAAGTGTTTCTTTTAATGTTGGGTAAATAATTTCAGCAATGATCATATTGAAGAAACACATATTGGCATACATTTTCATTAGCAATATGTTTTGGATAAATATATTGGTATACAGATCATTTTGTTATAAACAAGCATCATCCAAATTACATGGATTTCACATATATTCTCTTATCTCTTTAACTTTGCTCTTTTTGAATGCCACAGAGGAAGGCTCCCCAACTCCCAACACTCCACTGCAGTGAACAAATAGAGCAACCCGGTGACAGAGTGAAGTAGAATAATTACTTTGCCATTCATATCATAAGAGATTGACATAAGAAAATAATTCCTAAAGGCCAATGAAAAAAATTACATCCCCAAGTCCTTTGGAGAAGTAATTCAGATATAATTAAAATAACAATAAATGAAAGTTAGTTGAGAAGCACAGTCCCTGCAGATACCACTCTCATCAGATGAAGATTTCCCAAAGCATCAGACTCAACTTCAAATCTGGAATCCCAGAGTCCCATAGGGAAGTGTTAGAATCAGAACCAAGAAATAAGGCAACAACACATCTAATGAGTTCAGTACATAACCAATACTATTCTAGATGTATAGAAAAGAAATAATTAATTACAAGGAATTAATTCATTAAATCTGAACACTCAGGGCATTGGGCTTGATTCTCTCACAAGCTCTCACCAAGAAAGGCTGCTCTGGAAGATGTCTGTTCACACATAAAAGGAACTAACTAACCATCAAAGTGGCAAATCCATCCTTACATCATGGAAACACATTAAGTGCAGGTTTCTGAAAACTTTTATATTATTTTATTTTGTACATTCTTGGAATCCTCTGCTCCAGCCCACTGAAAACAGAAGCTAAAAAGAGAAAAAGGCAACCCGTTTCTTTAGTTATAAATTCTTGTCTCAATGATTTCATAGAACAGTAAATCAAGTGTAGATGATTGAGGATTGATACGAATCCTACATAACAATCAGATCTGAAAGAATCTGATACTACCACAGACTTCCTCCTCTTAAGTGCTAATTACTTTCTCCCATCTATCCATTATATAAAAGATCAAAATGCTTTCTTGCACCAGGTTAGTCTCTAGCAGAACAGAAAACTAGAAATAAATTAGCTTTCAGAAGCTTGTTTCCAACAGTCTCAAGGCTCTTCAGGGCCAAGCTTAGTCTGGAGGCAAGACTATACCATGGCTGTGCTCCGGGATGAACACATGAAGTTGCCTTCTCCACTTCAACACCGCATGCCAGGGACCCCCACCTAACATAGGCCCATGCGTGCACTAAAGTAATGAAAAGCAGACATAGAAAAAGTAGCTTCATGCTACTGAAAATATGACCTGGCTTTTGTAAAATGTAGTTTTAGATGATTTAAAATTTATGTCAAGGCATTTTTATACACTAATAATGATGTCTCAGACAGAGAAACTAAACAATTCCATTACCATAGCAACAAAAATTTAAGATCCCTAGTAATAGCCCTTGCTGGTTTGGCTCAGTGGATAGAGCATCTGCCAGCCGACTGAAGGGTCTTGGGTTTGATTCCAGGAAGAGACATGTACTAATTCCCAGCCCTGGTAGGCGTGTGCAGGAGGCAACCCATCTCTTACGCCCATGTTTCTCTCTATCTCTCCCCCTCCTTTCCACTCTCTCTATAAAAATCTATGGAAAGAGGAAACGGCAGAGAGCCCTGTGGCAGCCACACATGTGCGAGCTGCCATGATGGAAGTCAAAGCAAAACAAAAATTCACAGAAAAAAGTACAAAGACGTCACAAGAAAAAAAACAGATTTTATAAAAACAATGATTCTGGTTTTTCAAAGACATTCCAAAGAAAAGTTGTTAAGGAAGGTGGACCTAAAATCACATCTAAGAACTTCCAGAAAAGTGCCACAAAACCAGGGGAGGAAGGTGTGAAGCAGTTCAAGAATAAACAACAAGGGGATAAAATACCAAAGAACCAATTCCAGCAGGCAAATAAATTCAACAAGGAGAGAGAACTCCAGCCAGACAGTAAAAGTGATGAGTCAGCAGCCAAGAAACCCAAATGGGATGACTTCAAAATGAAGAAAGAACTGAAGTAAAACAGACAACCCAGGGATAGTATCAACAAAGCAGATTTGGGAGATCGTGAGAAAACTATGATAAAGAAAAAAGAGTGAAGTTAATGAGTGATTTGCAGAAGTTGATTCAAGGAAATATAAAAACGCCCTGACCGGTTTGGATAGAGCATTTTGTGGCACTTTTCTGGAAGTTCTTAGATGTGGACTGAAGGATCCCAGGTTCAATTCCGGTCAAGAGCTTGTACCTTGGTTGCAGGCACATCCCCAGGAGGAGGTGTGCAGGAGGCAGCTGGTCGATCTTTCTCTCTCATCAATGCTTCTAACTCTCTATCCCTCTCCCTTCCTCTCTGTAAAAAAATCAATAAAAAATTTTTTAAAAAGGAAATATAAAAACTACTAGGCACATGTGCAGGGATATTCCTGCAAGTCTTCTGGCGGGCTTCCCTCCCGCGCTCCCTGCCCCCCCCCCCTCCCCACCTCTCCCAATGCGGCGGGCAGGGCGGGGCAGGCCACCTCCACCATCAGCTCCTTGGCCGCAAGCTCACTACCACCACCGAAGTGCAGTGCGCCTTGCCCTGCAAGCCCAACCTGCTGCCCCGTCGCTGCCATTGCCTCCACGGCCGGCCGTGCCCACTGCCCCCACCTCTGGGGCTGCGCACATCCCCACTCACCCCACTCACCCACCTGACCCGCCCGGCCCACCGCCCTGGCTGCCTCCTGCCACGCTGCCTGCATGCCTCGCCCCCCACATGCTGCCAGTGCTTTCCCTCCAGCAGCCGCAGCCGCCTTGCTTTCCACTTTCCCTCCCTCTTCCTTCTTTGCTGTCTTCAGTCTTCACTCCTCCCTCCCCTCTAGTATGCAAATTAGCCACCATCTTTGTTTTATTAATTTGCATACCCTATCTGATTGGCTCGTGGGTGTGGCTGGTGGGCATGGCTTGTGTAGCAGAGTGATGGTTAATTTGCATTTTACTCTACTATTGGGTTAGATTGCATTTGCACATGACTCAACTCGTGTGATGCAGTGTCACATTCAGTTTGGCAATGAAGAAGAGAGAAAACAGGCTTTTGAAAAAGTGCAAGATGACTTGGTTGGATTAAGTAAAGCTAAATATTCCAGACATATTGTTAAGAATTTTCTCATGTCTGGGGTAAACCGCAGAATGAGGAGATAATCTGAAGTTCTAAAGGCCATGTGAGGAAGATGCTCCGACACGCGGAAGGCTCGGCCGTCGTGGTGTACCATACGACGACAAAGCCATTGTAGAGCAGAGAAACATGTTGGCAGAGCGCTCTATGGGAACACATTTCAGCTTTACAAGTCAGCAGATCACCCAACTCTGGACCAGGTGTTAGAAGTGCAGCCAGAAACACTAGAACTTACCATGAATGAAATGAAAGATTCTAACTCCAATGGCCCAGAAGGAAGCTGTGATGAAGCGCTCATTGGTGCACAAAGTATTCTTGGACTTTTTAACCTATGCGCCCCCAAAGCTAAGATCAGAAATGGTCGAAGCCACCCATGAAGTGGCGGTATACCTGGCGCACAAACATGATGGTGCCAGTGTGGCCATGCACAGCACACCCAAGGACAGGAAAGTGACTGTTGAAAAGGTGGCTAATGACCTATACTTCCATTTGGTTTTACTGGTGGCATTTGATTGTGAAGCAGATAATCATATCTGAAATCATTAGTTCCTTGTCTAACATATTAAATGACAAACATGGAAGGAAGGCCCTGTTGTATTTAAAGCTCCCAAGATCCTGCACATACAGTACAAGAAACCAGTGAAGTTCTGCAGAAAGGAAATGGAAACGCACACAGTATAAAAGGTAACAGAGATCCATCTCCCCAGCTTCGTAAAGCTACCTGCAAGATGACACCCAAGAAACGGTGCTAGGTAAGTCTGCCTGTGTGTTGGTGTCTTCCATCGTGGGAGCTGCCATTGCAGACACTCAACCTGCCGTGAATGCCATCGCCAGCTTGGCAGCAGCAGAACTGTGTCCTGGAAGCAAGGATGGAGAGCCTCACCCTGCAGGACATCCTGCAGGACATCTTGTTTTGAAGTGGTTAATAGAGCAAGATAAAATGATGAAAGAGCTGAAACTGGTTTGGCTCAGTAGATAGTCAGCCTGCAGACTGGAAGGATCCTAGGTTCCATTCCGGACAAGAGCATGTACCTTGGTTGCGGGCACATCCCCAGTAGGGGACGTGCAAGAGGCAGCTCAACAATGATTCTCTCATCGATGTTTCTCTCTCCCTTCCTCTGTAAAAAAAAATCAATAAATTATATATTTTTTAAAAGAAGCAGAAGATACGGTTGTTTTGCAAAAACACTTGTAGAGCGTGTCGGTACGAAGAACCTGACGTCCTGGGCTAGTGTAAATCGAGGTGCCATTCTTCTTCCTAGTCTTCTCCAAAGTTCTGATCAAGAAATCGCAAGCAAAGTCAAAGCTGGACTAAAAGCCTGATTTCCACATTGGAGAGAGAGAAAAAGGACCAGCAGAGTAGAAATGCTGCTTATAAACACTGTCTGTGTAGATGGAAACAAGTAACAAGATGGAATCATTGTTTCTCTGCTGATCTGTTTTCCCAGAGTGGAGAGAAGGGCTAGGGTCCACCTGGCTGGTAATTTGTGTACTCTGTTTATGTGTTTCTTCTTTGTAAAGAATATGTGGGGTCCCTCCTATCTCGCCCAGTCCCGATCCCCGATTGGGGCCATGAGGGCAGGCCAGCCAGGAGGGACTGTGGGAGGGCTCCACGGTGTGTCCAGCCCTCTCGCCTAGTCCCAAATGGCTGGACCCCAGCAGCAAGCTAACCTACTAGTCAGAGTGTTTGCCCCCTGGTGGTCAGTGTGTGTCATAGCGACTGGTCGACCAATCTGTCAAGATACTTAGCTTTTATTATATATGATGCTTTTTTTTTTAATTTTTTTAAGTATATCTTATTGATTTTTTACAGAGAGGAAGGGAGAGAGATAGAGAACTAGAAATGTCGATGAGAGGGAAACATCGACCAGCTGCCTCTTGCACACCCCCTACCGGGGATGTGCCCGCAACCAATGTGCATGCCCTTGATCGGAATCGAACCTGGGACCTTTCAGTCCACAGACCAACACTCTACCACTGAGCCAAACCGGTTTCGGCATATTTATGATGTTTTCTAAAAATGCCCTTTAAAAATAAAAAATAAAAATCTATAGCAAAATATCCTCAGGTGAGAATTAACAACAACAACAACAAAAATGAAAATAAATGCTATAAAAAACTTGTCAATGTTTCATTATAAAAACAAACAAACAAACAAACAAAAAAAACACTTAACTAAGGAGGTAAAAGACCTGTACTCAGAAAACTACAGGACGTTGAAAAAAGAGGAAGAGAAAGATATAAACAAGTGGAAGAAGATACTATGTTCATGAATGGTAGCATTAACATCATTAAAAAATCCATACTACCCAAAGCAATCTATAGATTCAATGCAATCCCTATTAAATTACCAATGGCATAGTTCACAGATCTAGAAAAAATACTCCAAAAACATATATGAAACAAACAAAAAAATTCTGAATACCTTCAGCAATCTTGAGAAAGAACAACAATGGAGAGATCACAATACCAGATATCAAGTTATACTACAAAGCCAATGTAATCAAAACAGCCTGTACTGGTATAAGAACAGAAATAAAGATCAATGGAACAGAACAGAGACCCAGAAATTGGCCCAAGCCACTACAATCAACATTTGAAAAGGAGACAAAAGAATACAATGGAGTCAAGACAGTCTCTTCAATAAATGGAGTCAAGACAGTCTCTTCAATAAATAGTGTTGGGAAAATTGGACAGATACATGAAAAAAAAAAAATGTAACTAGACCAAAAACTTACACCATACACAAAAATAAATTTGAAATGGATAAAGAACTTAAATGTAAGTCGTGAAACCATAAAAATCCTAGAAGACACCATAGGCAGCAAAATCACAGACATTTCTCACAGCAATATGTTTACAGATATACCTCATAGGGCAAAGGAAACTAAGGAGAAAAGAAACAAATGGGACTACATCAAAATAAAAAGCTTTTGCACAGCAAAAGAAACTGTATGGCAATGATACATCTGATAAAGGGTTAATATCTAAAATATATAAGGAACTCATACAACCTAACAAAAAGAAGACAAACAATCCAATTAAAAAATGGGGTAAAGGGTTTGGCTCAGTGGATAGAGCGTCGGCCTGCAGACTGAAAGGTCCCAGGTTCGATTCCGGTCAAGGGCATGTACATTGGTTGCGGGCACATCCCCAGTAGGGGGTGTGCAGGAGGCAGCTGATCAATGTCTCTCTCTCATCGATGTTTCTAACTCTCTATCCCTTTCCCTTCCTCTCCGTAAAAAATCAATAAAAATATATTTTAAAAAATAATTAAAAATAAAAATTAAAAATGGGGTAAAGGACCTACATAGGCACTTCTCCAAAAAGGACATAAAAATGGCCAAGAGACGTATGAAAAAATGCTCCAAGTCACTAATCATCAGAGATAAAAATCAAAATGACAATGAGGTACCATTTCACAGGTGTCAGAATGAATGGCTACTACCTACAAATCAACAAACAAATGCTGGTGAGGATGTGGAGAAAAGGGAATGTTAGTGCACTGCTGGTGGGAGTGCAGACTGGTGCAGTCATTATGAAAAACAGTATGGAGCTTCCTCAAAAAATTATATAGGAAACTACCATTTGACCCAGTGAGCCCACTTCTAGGAATATATTCTAAGAAATCTGAAACAGCAATCAGAAAGAATGTGTGCACCCCTTTGTTCATAGCAACACAATTGACAATAGCTAAGATCTAGAAACAGCTCAAGTGCCCATCAGCAGATGAGTGGATAAAAAAGTTGTGATGCATTTACACCATGGAATACTATGCAGTAGTAAAAAAAGGACCTCTTACCCTTTGATACAGCATTGGAGGGACCTGGAGAGTATTATGCTAAGCGAAATAAGCCTGTCAGAGAAAGACAAGTATCACATGATCTCACTCCTATGTGGGATCTAATGAAAGAAAATAAACTGTTAAACAAAATAAATCCAGAGACCTAGAAGCATGAAACAAACTGTCGAATGTCAGAGGGAAGGTGGGGGAGGGTGAATGGTGGGAAAAGATCCGAAGAACTTGTATGCATATATGCATAACCCATGGACACAAACAATAGGGGGGTGGAAGCCTGGGCAGGAGGCAGGAGTGGACTATCAGGGGTCAGTGGGAGAGAAAAGGGGCCATATGTAATACTTTCAACAATAAAGATGTTTTTAAAAAATAAAATTTATGTGAAATTTAGTAAAAAACTGGGAGAAAAAAATGTTTTTTTCTCTTCCTTAGTTTTTAAATTTGTCCTAGAACCTTTATAACAGTTTCCAAGTAACAACTATCAAGCTGATAGGTCACAGATCATTTACTATATTACCTACTGAAATGATAACTGCTAACAAATTCCCAAGGAGCTACCTCACGGACTTTCAAGACAGTGTGAAGAATACGTATTTTCATGTGGCAGAATATGGCTTTAATACACAGAACAAGAATTTTAACGTGTGAACAAAATGTGGTCAAAATATAAGTCTACACTGAACATATGTGGAAAAGATATTTAATTGTAAAATAGAAAAGTAGGCCAGAGTAATTGGTTCTTAAGGGTAATTGCTTCTTTTTACAGTATAGATCATCTAGAAGGGCCTTAGGGTTAAACATTTTCATAAAGCAATAAAACATTAATGCAAGAAATAAAGCAAGAAAAACTGTATGAAGTTACACTTTACAAAAAAAAGAATGAACAGTATGTCAGAATGTAATGTTCATACACTGTGGAATCCGACAATATTGTGATGAGAGCGGTCGCAGCAGACATACAGCTTTCACAGGGAAAAGTAAAAGTTATGGTAGACACCTCTATAGCATCACTGTGGTACAAAAAGTTCTTGTTCTACATACAAAAGCATTTTTCTCCATAAGAATAATTTCCTGGGGAAGGGAGGGGAATGAGTCCATGAAATATTTCAGAAACCCATATGCTTTGAGTTTTCCAAAAACATTATCTTAAAACATACTGCCTTAAAGTGCTTTCATGTGGAAATCATGATGGAAGGCACAGAATACAGTTTCACGTCCCCACTATGAAATTTTCAAAAAAGCATAGATTTTGTAGTTTGCAAATTCAAGTTATCTTGTAAGCTGCTCCTTCCAAGAACACTATCATTCCAATAAAACCAGCTGCTAGTTTACTTAGTTAAGATGACCTACAGAATAAAAGAAGGGTTTTTTCCCCCTAATAACTTTCATCATCTTTGTGGGGAAAATACCTATACAAGTGATACATTTTGAAATTATAAAACATGCAGAATATGTACAAACACAAAGTTTAAAAAATATTTGCTTCATATACATGTAAATCTACTTGGGTATAGCTGAAGTTGAACAAATATAAAAATTTGTCTTCTAAAAAATGTTTTCAGAGAATCTGAGACAACTTAAAGCTGTACAAACATTTCCTGGGAGAAATCTCTTCATACAGAAGCTTTAACCTACAGGAGCAATTCCAGTATCAGTCCACCACATAATTATGACACATTTGGTCTAATCAACGATCACCCTTAAAATTGTTCTGTTTCTGAGAAATTAAGGTTCGTTCGTACTAAAATCAAAAAGAATTCACAAAAACAGTGGCTTATTGTGTTTTTGGATCTCTTCAACAATCTTTATCAACTCATTTAGAACTGTAAAAAAAAAACAAAAACTATTTACAGAATTCAGTTTTAAATACATTTGACAACTTCCAAAGTTCTATGTTACAAGGATTCAGACCACATGGCTTTAGAGTCCAATTATCAATCTGTAGTCTCTTCTAGCCTCCTCTCTTCCCATGACTGCACCTTACTGTGTATAGTTCAAGCCTGTATTCTTCCTTGACCAAAAGTAACTCAAACTACATGTTCATTTCAACTAAACAGCTTCTTTATTAGTCTGAAGACGAGTCATAGCTTCTAATTTCTGTCTGTAGGCTTCTGCTTCTTGTTCTTTCTTTAGAAGCTGCTGTCGATATTTTTGGGCCTCTCGGTTTGCTTCATCCAGCTGTTTCTGAAGAGCTTCTCTCTCCTAATTAAAAAAAAAAAAAAAAAAAGTTGTTGTTTTTTCAACTTTTGCGTAAATGCATTATTAACATCTACAAGCATGCATCCTTTCACAAAACAATAGTACCTAAAAATAGTTACCTATTGATATTTCCTAGACAAGCTGCCTTTTCAACCAATTCAGTAATAATTAAAGCCCCTGATTTTGTGCTCCACACTGTGAGATACAGATTGCAGTTGTTGTTGTTGTTTTTAATCTCAAAGAAATTATTCCCTAATTAGATATAAGACTAACATAATGATCCCAAATAGGTACCTGTACTCTCATATGTACTACAAAAACTAGGGAAGAATTTTAAGAAGGAGATATACCATCATAGCTCTCCATATCTTTATCTGCATTTTTATCTAAAGATAATATTTTTAAAAATAAAAATAAAGATAATGCTTAAAAACAGTATTTATTGAGCACTCATCATATGACAGACAAAACAAGATGACTTCCAAGGACAAGCCTCTAAGACAGATATTATGAGCATTTTACAGATGAGGAAAATGATGCTCGGAGACGACGTGGCTTTCTCATGTAACATGGTAAAGAGTCAGGTTTGTGAAATGCTGCTATTACTGCTTATATAACTACCTTTCTCAAAGATAGCGAGCAAGATTCCTCATCTCTAAAATGACGAGTGCTGGTCTAAATTGGTGTCCTAAATTATATCATTTCACAAATCAATAAAGTACTAATTTCTCTACTGTGATTAGTGAATTACTCAGGTATAAAATATATGTACTGAATTTCTCAATAAGTTGAGAGTTGAAACAGATCTGGTCCTCCTCCTCACTCCGCCTCTGTTCAGCGGCCCACAGGAAAACACTTCACAGGTTCTCATCCCACACCTCTAATGAGCACAAGAACAAAAGCTTGCCCTGCACACACCCACACTCAAACAACTTACAGAGAGGCCTAGGATCTATTAGTGTGGTGGGGGCTGAGGGTAAGACTATTAATCATAAGAAAGGCCACATTCACACTGGACAAGACACTTGACCAGAGGAAACTGAAGGCATGGGGTCAACATCTTGCTGGGGAAAAGGGCAGTGTGAGAGTCTCATCCACTGCCTTGACCCTTATCCAGCGTGAAACCAAAAATTCCCTCTTCTTCATTATTCACATGGTCCACAAGGGGGAGCATATTTACTACTTCTGCCTTCCTGTAAATCCGATTCCCTTCCCTACACTGGGAATAAAGCGACATCTAACATTTATTTTTCCCATGGGTTCATCAAATGTGGAAGTGGTTGGCTACACAAGTAGTATTCAATCTTCCAATTGCACAAAATGTACAAGTAGAAGAAAGATGTGCCCTTCATCTGCATTTTAAGAAATTCCCAAGCCCTACTCTGCTACCCTTTTCTTACCCACTCCTTACCCCAGGCAAGATAACAGAGTAGGAACAAGTCAGAAAGAACACCCAAAAGATGGGCCTCATGGAAACAATCCAGGCCAGTGCCCTGGCAGTGAACACGGAAGGCTGAGCACAGCAACGGGAAAGGGGAGATGGGGCTGCTTCCCCAGGAGCTGGGCCCTCACCAACGGGCAGGAACCCTTACAGCTATTCGCACATGTTATCAAATGTCACTCGTGTTAAGAAAGAAGATCCTTTGGTAGCCAAAGTTTTGAATATGGATAAAAGTAATTTGCCCTGATTTGGTAGGAAAAATTAAAACAGATACTCTAAGGTATCTTTGCCTGGTAGCTATTTATTAACATTTAGGAACAGCAAGGGAGTCACAAGTATTTCAAAGGATAAAAGCAAACTGAGTGAGATAAATAATCTAACAGTGAATACAGTTTAGTCCTATTTTCCTTATTTCATATATTTTTTCAATTAGTAGAAAGTATCTTAATATAAACTAAAAGCATAGTTAATATTATTAAAGTTCGTTTGTGCTTTTATTTTTTACTTCTCAGAAATATAGGTATTTGGGGAAAGAATCTTTTTGCCATCTTACTTTTCAAAACATAAAATCTCTAAAAAGTGGAAAATATTATTTTTTATTTTACTCAAAAGATCCTGTTTCCAAATTCATTTGTTCATTTACTGAACATATTGACATGTAAGATACTTTCTTAATGCAAACAGTAATTTTGTTGTTTTGCATATAAATAGTGAAGCAGAATCACATTTGAGATTTATATTTAAATAGAAATGCCAATCCAATGGCTTTGATGTTTTGCAATAAAACCACAATAAAAAGAATTTTGAGGGGGGAAGCGGGGGGAAAAAAGAGTTTTGACATTTTTCAATAAATATACTAATATATTAGTATTAATAATTAGTACTAATATTAATACTAAAGTATTTCCCTTTTAATAATAATATTTTCCCTTTTAATAATTAGTACTAATATTAATACTAAAGTATTTTCACTGTCTAACATTGAAAAATTTCAAAAAATAAAATAAAATCTGCTAAGATTTGGTAGCAAAAAAAGAAAATATTTGTCTTACACAACTCTAAACAAGAGCCATATATTATTATTACATTAGGCAATGGAACAACAGAGTGAGGAAAGACTTGAGTTTGCTTTTTCATTTTGAAACAAGATTCTTGAATTCTGCTTCAGCTAGTAGCAATTATCTTTTACTGAGCATTTACTATATGCCTACCACTGAGCTAGTCCTTCACATGTACTCTCCTTTAAACCTTACACAATCTGATAGTGGAGGTGCTAATATTTCCCCCTTTTTAGTGGTGGGGAAGCCAAGCCTTGAAAGGTTAAATTAACTTGATCAATATCAAACAGAGAATTATAAAATATAATTCAAATCTAAATCTGATTCCAGACCCATATTCTTAAATTATTAAATGTTTTGTTTTGTATTTTAACATGGAAACTGGACAGGGTATAGGAGCTTTCCATTTGTTTGTGTGTAAGCATCAATTTTCTAACTGCCATAAACCAAATATGAACCTGGCTTTATCGAAATATAGCCATACCTATTCATTTCCAAACTGTCTGTGGTTGCTAACCTGTCACAATGGCAGAACTAAGTAGCAAAACACAGACTATTTAGCCTAGAAAGCCGAAATTATTAGCTAACTAGCCCTTTCCAAAAAAAAACCTTGACTACTCCAGCGCTGGGGGAAAAAAAATTATCAAAAAGGGATATAACTGCTCAGCCACAGTGGCTCAGTGATTGAGCGTCGACCTATGAACCATGCGGGCACAGTTAGGTTCCCCGTCAGGGGTACATGTCCAGGGTTTTGAGCTCGATCCCCAGTGAGGGGTGTGCAGGAGGAAGCTAACCAATGATTCTCTCTCATCACTGATGGTTCTTTCTCTCCGAAATCAATAAAGACATATTTTAACAAATAAAAGGGATATGACTAAAAAAATTTAAACTTCGGAAGATCAAAAGGTTCATCATTAATAAAAGGAGAGCAAATTTTAAAAATTTTATCAAATGAAACATTTTGTAAAGTTTATAGAAATTAATTTTTTAAAGAACACTAAGGATCCCAATTTAAAGAACACTTAGGATCCCAATTTATCACTGGTTAAAAGATATAAATTATTCATTAAAAATAAACAAACTTGCTAATAAACATATTCATCTTTAATCTCCATAGCAAAAAAAGAAATAAAAATATAATAGGAAAAAATCTGTTACTCCTAATGTACTAATTACATCTCCTCCCTCCCACATGTACAAAGAACAGTTTGAATTTCAATTCTGATTAGGCTAGTGTTTATTTATGGATGAAATGCAAAAACAGCACACTTCTTCCAAAAATATACTATACAGTAATATGAAGGGGTGATAAAATGATATACATTATTGCAATTTGGTTTTATTCATACCTCCCTCTGAAAAAATAAATCCATTTTATTTCCTATATTGCTATAATGCAGATTTTGAAAGCCATATTTACAATAAATTTTCTACAATTTGAACTAATTTTTCTGGAGATTATTGATAAATCTCTCTTATGTTAACTGGGAAATTGTAAATAAAGGGTGTTCCCAAAAAATGTATACATACATGAATAATTATAAAGGCAGTGTTTATTAAAATACATTTCATTTTCAAAATTGAGCTATCAGCTGCTAAAGTGTATGTATTTGGCGGAGAGGGGAGAGGGGGAGTAACCTGTACATATTAACACTTTCTTTATAGACAGTCACTCTGGTAGCTGTGGATACACACAGAGAGAAACCCAAACATGTCAGATTCTATGTAATGAGTTAATTTAATTCCTTTACAGCAGTTTCTATGTCCTGTGCATCATTATAGGATGTTTAGCAGCATCTCCCTGGTTTCTACCCCAATATCAATGGTATGCCCCTAATTATGATAACCCAAAATGTCTCCAGACACTGCTAAATGTCCCCTGGCATGCATCAAAACTGCCCCAGGTGAGACCACTGCCTTAGAGAAACTTTTGTGAGAATGGCCAAACTGTCACTTAGATTATATTAAAAAATAAAAAATAAAAATAAAAAAATCTGCCCCAAGACAATTCTATTGATTATCTAAGAAAATAACTTCAAAAAACCACTTCATGTATTATAAGGAAATGATTACCTGATCTGATGAGAACACTAGAGGTCTCCTCATTCTATACTCCAGCCCCCCTCTACCATCTAAACTTACTGCATGCTTCAAGGTCTCTCTGTAATAGTTCTAATACATCATGCAACCTTGGCTTGAACATTTCTGTCGATAAAGAATACAATTTCCACCCCCAGAAAGCTCTACTTACTAAAAACAAAACAAATACTCTTCTTTATACCAAGTTAAAACTCTATCCCCTGAAGGTGTATCTCCATGGTTCTAGTTAATTTATACATCTCAATTCATACTTTCCTGATATTTATCATTATTTCCTCTTAGTCTCTGAAAGACTGTAAGAGAGGAATCAGGTGGAACTTTGAAAAGCCAGCAATTCTCACATTAAATAGATAAAGCTACAGGATGCACATTCAATAATTTAAAAATATAACTGATTGAATTCAATCAGTTTGTGTTTAATAAAATTTCAAGTAATGCCCTGGCCAGGTGCCTCAGCTGGTTGGAATGTCATCCCGTCACCTAAAGGTTGAGGATTTGATTCCTAGCCAGGGCATACCTAGGTTGCAGGTTTGGTCCCATCGGGATTGGGGCCCATACGGGAGGCAACCAATCAATGTTTCTCTCACACATCAATGTTTCTCTCTCTCTCTCACTCTCTTGTGTCTCTATCTCCTCCCCCCCTCCTCTCTCTAAAAATCAATAAACATATCCTCAGATGAAGATTTTTTTTTAATTTAAAGAACTTTAAAAATAATTTTTATTAAATAGTTAAAGCAAAGTACATGACAAAATATTTTTCACCTTGCCCTGGCCAGTGTGGTTCAGTTGGTTGGGCATCATCTGGTGCACCAGGAGGTTGCCGGTTCCATTCCCGGTCAAGAGCACATGCCTGGGTTGCGAGCTCAATCCCTGGTGGGGGTATGCAGGAGGTATCTGATCAATGTTGCACTCTCACATCAAAATTTCTCTCTCTCCCTCTCCCTTCCTCTCTCTCTAAAAATTAATAAACTATTCTTTAAATAAGAAATAAATAAGTCACTCTTTAAAAATATATATATATATGCATGCATATATATATATATATATACACACACACACATATATACATACATACATACACAGGGTGTCCCCAAAATTGTATATACACTTCAATAGCTGATTTCTATTACATTTTGAAAATGAAATGTATTTTAATAAATATTGCCTTTGTAATTATTCAAAGTATGTACATTTTAGGGAGACACCTATATATATATTTTTACTTTATGTGCCAGAAAAGATCATCTGACATATCAGAAGAAGATATTTAAAAGATTACTAAATAATAAGTATATGATACCATTCAATAGAATAAATTGCTAGTTTGTAAGAACTTCAATGTACTAAATATCACTTTAAATTTTGAAGAAATAAAACAGCTCACCCTCAATAACTAAAGAGATAATTTTACCAAATATTCTGGTTACAAGATGAACCAGATAATATTTTCACCTCAAAAATTTTTTGTGATTGTGGCCAACAATATGCCAGTCTTACATTTAAATGAACTTGGGCAAAGGATATTTTCTAATTATCCTCAATCAGGATTATGTTGCCTTCTAGTGACTTCTTTTTTTCAATCCTCTCTTTTCTCTTATAAAGAACCTTAAATATTCACCAACATATACTATTCACATATATCAGAAATTATGAATTTGTGTATAATGAGTAATTTTTTAATTCTCATAAAAATGCCAAAATAACTTTTTTAATAAATGTATTGTCATTTGATATAAGCTAATATCCAATTTGGGGTACATAATTTTATCTACAGTCACGTGAGAAAAAAACTTGCAACGTAACTAAGGCTGAGTTATACTTACACAATGGTTTATATTTATAATCTAGTTTGGGAGAGGGTAAAAAAAAGTTGAATTCTGTCAAGAGCTAATCTAAATTTAATTTTCCTAAAGGATTTATTAAGTAAAATAAGTAGTTAACTACAACTTTATAATAAACCCAGTTGAAAAGTATCAACCTTTTTTAAGAGGATCCTCCCATCCTAAATAGGCATTTGCACTTCACTTTTGAAAGAAAAAAAACAGTTTTAGTCAATATACAGTGATATTTTCTTTAGTGACTTGTGAGAATGATGTATGTAAATTTAATGGAAAATGAAGGATGGCGTGAAAGAACTAAAGAACTAACATTCCAATGTTACCAGGATGACACACTTCATTACAAATTCTTCACTCATTCATTCATTCATTCAATATTTATTTATTGAGGGATTGCTATATGTATAAAGCAAAAAATTAAAACAAAATAATACTATATGCTTTCTGTATCAAAACAACACTGTCAGTAATAAATATAAAAGACCAAAAAAAAAGCAAATTGAATTTATTTTGGATGACTGCAGCAAAACACACCGGGTAAAAGACTCCTTACTTCTATTTCTGCAGATTCCACCCGGTTTTCAATTATTTCGATGCATTGTCTCTTAGTTGGTGGTTCTTCACTTATAACAGTTTCTTCTGCAATGTCTGTTGCTGGTACTGTTAATACTAAAATGAAAAAATGTATAAGTTATTTAATTTTCAGTTAGATTTGGTTGAAATAAAACTAGTCAACATTGTTGATGCAACTCATCTAAAATAAATTATATTCTAAAACAATTTCAAAACACTGATTTGCTTTTGAGGATGTCCCTATTTGTCTTCATCTTCTTACTTTACTGCAAGTCTCTCCTTGTTTAAGCACCTACTTATTTTTATAAAATTTTATATATAATATAAGTGTTAACCAGTTTGGCTCAGTGGATAGTGTCGGCCTGCAGACCAAAGGATTGCAGGTTTGATTCTAGTCAAGGTCACATACTTCAGTTGCAGGCTCCTCCCAAGCCAGGCCTTGGACAGGAAGCATGCAGGAGACAACCAACCAATGTATTTCTCTCTGTCTTTCCCTCTCTCTCCCACTCTCTAAATATTAATGGGAAAATGTTCTTGGGTGAGGATTAAAAAAATTTATTTCATATATAATATGTTCTTTCACATGACTCAAACTCAAAACAATATTTTTTAAAATATATTCTATTGGTTTTTTACAGAGAGGAAGGGAGAAGGGTAGAGAGTTAGAAACATCGATGAGAGAGAAACATCAATCAGCTACCTCCTGCAAACCCCCTGCTGGGGATGTCCTCGCAACCAAGGTATATGCCCTTGACCGGAATCGAACCTGGGACCCTTCAGTCTGTAGGTTGACGTTCTATCCACTGAGCCAAATCATTTAGGACTCAAAACAACATTTGACAAGCATATTTTGAGAGCGCTCATTCCATTCCTAAAATAGATAATCATTTATTGGTGTCTCATGTACTATTCTTGTTAATTTATGTAAAAACAAACATGAATATACATTCTTTTTTTGTTATACAAAAGGTATCAAATAAAACATACAATTTTTCATACAACAGATACATCATCTGCAGTTGCTTTCTTCACTGCACATATATAAGGTGTCTTTCATCTGTATATATAAAAGCCAAAGTGACCGGTCAACCGGACGACTAGACAACTGGCCAGTAGCTATGATGTGCATTGACCACCAGGGGGCAGATGCTCAATGCAGGAGCTAACCCCTGGTGGTCAGTGCGCTCCCACAGCAGGAGTGCCGATCAGCTGACTACCAGGCTCATAGCTGGCAAGTGCAGCTGCAGGGGTGAGAGCCTCTCTCACTGCTGCTGCAGCTACAGGTGCAGCATGGCAGGGATGAGCGGGAGCAGCACCATGGCCAGCTGCCTGCCGTTTCACGCATTACTATATCCCTCGGGGGAAACCAGCAATCTGACATCCCCTGAGTGGTCCCAGATTGCAAGAGGGTGCATGCCAGGCTAACGGACCGCACCAGTGCAGAAATCCGTGCAACAGGCCCCTAGTCTGTACATAAGAGCTTTCTTTTATTTAGTTGCACTATAATGTATGGATAAGCCATTATGAATGTTGTCTGTTTATGCACTTTGCTTGTTTCTCTACTAGTTTGTTGGTTTTTGTTCCAATTTTTAGTATCTTTATATAAATGTAAATTATATATGATTTCTATAGTTAGGACTATAGAAATGGATGTGCACACTGAAGCCCTGCAAAACAATGGGGAAAATTAAAATTGTTCCATAGACTTAAATGTTTTGTGTGTGTTCTTTTGTCAAAACATTAAAATCTGTCATTTATAAATGTAAACACAAATGAAAAAAGTAAAACTAATATTTAGTGTGATGTAATTTAAAACATTAGAAATGAGGAAGTTTTATTTAACTCATATTGTTACACTTACAAATTAACTCAAGAATTTGAAAACCTTGTACAATATTTGTTTCTTGGAACTGTCTACATAGTATATATGTTCAAATGTCTGTTACACATTTTAAAATTATGGAATCTTTAAAAGTTTATTTTAATATTCAGTAGGTTCCTCTTATTGTTATTCTTTTTCAGAGTTTTCTTTCTTTTTCTTCTTCCCTCCTCCCCCATCACTATAAACTTAGAATCTGTTTAGCTACTTGCAGAAAGAGACCTCTTGGTTTTTGTTGTGGGCTGAATTGTGTCCCCTCAAAGTTCAAATGTTTAAGTCCTTACCCTCAGCACTTCAGAATGTGACTGTATTTGGAGATAGGGACTTTAAAGAGGTGAATACGGTCAAAAATAGGGTGATTTTGGAGTATCCTAATCCAATATGGCTGGGGTTATACGAAGCAATTACCAGGACACAGACAATACACACATATGAGGGACAACCATGTGGGGACACAGCAAGAAGGCAGCCACCTGCAAGCCACAGAGGTCTCAGAAGAAACTAAAATTGCCAACACCTTTACCTAGGATTTCACACTTCCAGCACCCTGAGAATACAAAAAGCTCTTGTTCAAGTCACCCATTCTATAGTATTTTGTTATAACAGCAAATTAATAGTCTTTTTTAAATATCACACTACAGGGGAGGAACCAAGATGGCGGCATAGGTAAACACTTGAACTTGCTGTCTCGCACAACCACATCAAAACTACAACTAAAAGAAAAAACGAATATCATCCAGAATCATGGGAAAGCTGGCTGAGTGGAAGTTCTATAACAAGAAGGAAAGAGAATAGCACATCTAGACAGGAAGGAGGTGCAAAGGTGTGGAAGAGGGAAGGTACAGAAGTGCATGCGGAAACGAGCTAGTAACTGAGTACGCTGAGGTCTTTTTCAATCGGGAGAGAGATACAAACCCCCAACTGCTCTGAATTCCAGTTCCGAGTGAGACTCTGGGGACCCAGACTCATAGGGTGAGAAACTGGACTGTCTGGCATCGGGACAGGAACAGGAGGGCGGCTTTCTCTCAGAGGTGGTAGCAGCATTCATTGTTCCTGCCCAGGGCTGTGGGACACAGAGACCCAGGGACCTATAGGGACACAGAGACCCAGGGACCTATCCGGGGCAGGGCAAATGGGCAACCATTGCTATTTGCACTGCCCTGTAATTCCCTGAGACTATGCCCCACCCAATTTATAACCCCACCCAAGCTTGTGCAGAGGGGTTTGCATATGAATGGACTGGCCTTTTGCAACCTAACTTAACAAACAGCAGTTAGTCAAAGATCCCCAGAGCTTCCAAAAGAAGGCCTAAGGCTCATCAGCAGCCTGAATTGCTTCACAGCTGCGCCCCATCTGGGCACCTCCAAACCCCAAACTAAGAGGAGGAATCTGCAGATCTCTGGGTGGTCTCGGGCAATGGTTGACTTTGTACTTCCCTGGCGACCCAAGAGCCATTGTACAAAGTCGTCAGTGTGAGACCATACCAGATTACAACTCTTCAAATCCATAAGAGACACACTCAGGGGGCAGACTCAGTGAGCACCAAATCTCCACTGAAGCAAGTCTTGCCCCATAAGGGTGTGTCCAGCACCAAAGTTCTCCCAGCGTAGACATAACTGATCCTCACAGCCAATTGGTCTGGAGGCCAATTTAAACCAGTGATACCAACAGCAACCAAGGCTTAACTACAATAAGACTGTGCACATAGCCCACAAAAGGTACACCAAAAACATACACCTCAGGTAACTGGGGAGGCTGAGCCACTGGACCCTATAGGACACCTAGCACACAAAGCTACTCTATCAACTCAGGGAAGCAGCCAAAATGTGGAGACAAAGAGACAGGTCACAAATGAAAGAAATGGAGGAAAGCAAACTACTAGATAAAGAGTTCAAAATCACAGTTATAAGGTTACTCAAAACTCTTCTTGAAACCTCTGAGAAATTTAGTGAGAACCTTGAGGAAATGAAAAGGGACTAATTAAAAATTAAGCATACACTGACTAAAATAAAGAATAATATACAGAGATCCAACAGCAGACTAGAGGATCACAAGAATCAAGTCAATGATTTGAAATAGGAAGAGGCAAAAAACACCCAACCAGAAAAGCAAAAAGAAAAATTAATCCAAAAATATGAAAATAGTGTAAGGAGCCTCTGGGAGAACTTCAAGCATACCAACATCCGAAATAAGGGGATGCCAAAAGAAGAGAGAGCAAGATACTGAAAACTTATTTGAAAACTTCCCCTACCTGATGAAAGAAATAGACTTACAAGTCCAGCAAGTGCCTGGGTAATTGGATTAGTTCTTTAAGGCTTTGTGAAATCACCTGGGGCCTGAAGAGCTCTTAGACCAGCTATCAGCAGGTGATTTCTACAGAACAGGAGAAAGGCCTCTCAGGCTTCACAGGTCAAGGTCTCCTCTTGTCCTGCTAAGTGACAAACTCCTTCCTAAGTGTCATACCTCCTCTCCTGCTAAACCAAACGCCGTTTAGGAGAACTTCTACCTCCAGCCTTTCCCTTCCGTAATTCCTTCACTGGCCATGAAGAGGCATGATCTCTGCAATTCTACTCATTTTCTAAAAGTATGTGTGTGCACATACTTTTTGTTCGGGGACTGGGTGCAGGTGATGCTTTCTAAGCTAGGAACTTGCTGCCCCGTCTCTTTCTGCTTCCTCCACTATTCCATCCGATTCTATCTATCTTAGTCCTGCTGGCTGCACTGCACTGCACTGCCTATTCAGTCTGGGCCCTGTCTTGCTGGGAGTGTGTACTTATTGCTGATTTCTGAACTCAACACTTTTCTTTTCTTGAAGCACCATTGTAGGTTTTCATGAGACTTCTCTTGCCCTGACTGTAATGTTCTTAGATAATTTTGGCAGCGCTTAAAATGTGCAATTCTGTGTTTTTTTTTCAACCTTTTAGATTCACTGAAAACATAGTTGGGGCTTCTACTTCATCCATCTTATTGCTCTCTGTGGTTCCCGAGGGGGGAAAAAATGGAAAAACTGTCAACAAAGCTGCTAAAAGTTGCTACCACATAGCTATTACAGTCTTAAGTCTAACTTTTTATTTTAGGTAGCTTTTCCTTACATGGTATTTTTAAAAGCTCACATGATATCTGAATTGCATTAAATGGACTAAGAAATTATCATCCAATGCTGATTTTGAATTATTTATTTAAGCTTATTTTCAAGCAGAATACTTTGGGGCCAATTCTTCTTTCCTCCTGGTATATACTCTGATAAAGCAAGCTAACTTTAATATAGCCTAAGCCAGTGTTTCCCAAATTGTGGTACGCATACCCCCAGGGGTACAGGAAGAGTTTGGTGGGGGTTCAAGTTGCACCAGAGTTTGGTAGGGATATGCACTGCACAGTGCTTAGCTGTGCCTAATTCTACGTTCTCATGAGTACGAGGGGTACTCAGCGTTATGAAAATTACAGAAGGAATACACATGTCAAAAGTTTGGGAAACACTGGCCTAAGCAAATAAAGTGAGGCAACTAAATCTGTTGCAAAGGGTTACAAAAACATAACTTAAGGCAAACTGAGAATAAACAGCAACTTTATGGAAATGCCTACTACTCACCTTGCTGTCCATCTGGCATGGTCACAATGATGGGCTGGCCTATTCCACTGGTTGGAATGGAGTGCAAATTTCCAAGCTGGATTCCATCCGTTACTATTGTGATGACTTGCTGACCCCCTGAACTAACTACTTGCTGAATTGCACCATCCACTGATTCTGCAGTAACTACTTCCTCCGTAGCCACTACTGGGGGAAAAATATAAAAGTGAAAATCAGTGAACATATATAAAAATAAAAACAGAAGTTTCTTTTTGCTTTAGTACCTTTGCCTTCCCTGCTTCCTCCTGACACAGAAAAGCTTGTACATGGTTTTAAACTTTAGTCTATACATATCTATGTAAACATTATGAATACAACTCCCACAATTTACAATAAGTGAGCTCCAACTATTCATGCATGTGTGTGTTTAAATAAGCAATTCCTCTTCATTTAGTTATATGAGATACCAAATTTGTAAGGTCTCCTAAAGTCACAGATATAACAAAGGATACACCTGCTTAATAAAATTCCATAATCCAAAAGATGATTTTATATGTGGTTATACTCCATTTACATTTACATTTAGTATACTCCATTACATATACTACATTTACATTTACAGTTGATAAACATTTCAATATCTAATGAAACATGAAAATTTGTATTTTCAAGTAGCCAGACTAAATAGTATTCCCTTTTTGGATTATGTGAACAGGGTTTGCCTTGATAAGTGGCATGCATGTCTGGTATCATATGAATATATTATATTTAACTAATATGTAATATATTAAGCATAATATATTATATCATAGTAATATACTATGATCTACTATAACAATATATTAATATAGAACAATTAATAACATAATAAAAATTATCAATGTAACATATATATATATCATTGTACATCCTAAAGGATGCTAAAACCATTGGTGAAATGTTTTGAGGAAACAAGATATTTAAATGTTCCCAAGGTATCACACCAAAGATTAGCATTCGTTAGAAAAAGGGAACTATAAAGATCTAGTGGTTGCCACTCTCACCAGGCGGTCATTATCAGGACAGCCTGACATTATGTGCCTCCTGATGTGATGCAATGTGAGATTACAAAATATCACTGTGTTCTTCCCAGAAATGTTTGGCTTGAATCTAATTATTAAGAAATAAATGAATCCAGAATGTGGGTGATCCTGCAGACAACTGGCTTAGACTACAAAGATTTCAATGTCATAAAGAACAACAAAGACAATAGAATAATCCTAGATTTGGGGGAGACTAAAGAAGAACAATAACCAAATACAATGTGTGAACTTTAATTGGACCCTGAATGAAAAACAGCTTAAAGGACATCTTGGGGATAATTAAAGAAACTTGAACTATGGACCATATGTCAGTAATGTCACTGAATTAACATGATGCTTTTGGGAAATATAATGGAGGTGTGAGCAGTAAAAGGATGCCCTTATTCTTGAGAAATACACGCTGAAGTATTAAAGAATGAAGTGTCAAGAAGTCTGCAGCCTACTTGGCAAAATAAAATAATTTGGGTCAAATTCTTAAAACTTTGGTGGTGGGAATGAACATGCAGATGTGGCAAGATGTTAACAGCTGTGAATATAGGTGAAAGGTATAAAGTTCATCCTCCAATTTTTCTATGGGTTTGAAAACTGTCAATATAAAAAATGTTTAATATAACTATTTCTGAAAAATGGAAAAACTGTCAACAAAGCTGCTAAAAGAAGTGACATAAGAACTATTTCTAAATTATATAGGGTTTTTAATAAGTTATCTGAGGCCACTTTTTACCAAAAGTATAATTTTTAAAAAAAAAGCATTCTCTCCTCAAGTGCTACTATTCAGATACACAGCTGCTCAGAAACATATTAAATTGCTACCAATTCCCAGGAGAACATCATGGATATCAATTACCACAACATTTTCTGAAGACAGAGGCCCTACATATGTACTAGTATACTACATTTTTTTTAAAGGCAGGGGGGTACTGGGACCCTACTTTCTAAGGATGCACACATGGCAGCAGGCCTGGCTGCAACTCTGTTCTTTATTTTATAATCAAGGGTTACAATACAAACTGCAGAAGATAATACTCAAAATGCAAAGAGCCTTTGTGTTTTTGAGTTCTCTCATTTTTTGTTTGTCTTAAACTATAATTAGGCTTTATCACCAAGCACTTAAAAAAATTTCAGGAAGATAATTATAAAATGAAATGTAGGACATAAAATAGTAATATATTCAATAGAACTACTACTCAGGTTTTCAAACACATAGACTATTGCTTTGATTTTTTTAAGAAAATATCCATATGAAAAAGAAATGTTCACTCAGGTTGAATGCTAACTACAAGTAGTGACTATTTCCAAGCATTATCATCTGTAAGAAATTTCTGAGATCACACACAATCAAGGCACAACTCCAGAACTTTCATCTTTGCACTATCTGCAATGACTGTCATTAAAATAATAAAGAGTTCTTGCCTTTCATCTAAAAGCTTTCTTTTTAAGATGTGCTATGGTAAGGAATTTAAGAAAAAATAAGGAAACCAATTACATCAGAAGACAATGGGCTCCCAAGAAACCCTAAGAACGTAGCATAGAATACATGCTCAGGTACCTTAAAAAATGGGCTGGCCAAAGATAGAGAAATCAGCAGTCACAAGTTAATCCCTTTAATTTTATGCACAGGAAAGTACACTATGAGAACACTTTAAATATATATGTTTCAGGAATATACTTGTTTTTTCCAAAATTAGTGAAATGAGAGCATAAGGGGGATAAAACAACGTATACTTTAACAGAACCTCTGCAAATCTTGACAGTCAAAAGAAATGTTCAATTGTGCTTAAATACATAGAAGCTATACATTATATTCAGATGCTAAATCTTTTAACTAGCTAGGTACCTACCACAATAAATCAAATAAAGCAAAATACTAAAGAGAAAAAAGGAGCCAAAACTAGACTGCAAATTAGATTACTAATATGATACTGGAAGATGAAATATTAGTAAAAATAAAAGTATAATTCATAAAATTATCAAAGTGAACAATGGAAGTTTCGAGCAAACATAGCAGATAACTACTTAACTTAGAGTTAACTAAAAGATAAGCATTCCCTCAGTTTAAGTAACTACATTTAGTTACCATCTTAGATAAAATATGAATAACAAATATATATCAACAAGTGAATCTAAAAATCAAGTGAATAAAAAATCTGATGAACAGAATAAACTGGTGAATATAAAATCAGGGGCATAGAAAGGGAGTGGACTGACAATTCTCAGGGGATAAGGGGTGTGGGGAGTGTGGGAAGAGACGACTAAAATCGTACACCTATGTATGAGGACAGTGTGGGGGAGGGGTAAGGGCAGAGGGTGGGATGGGAACCAGGTGGAGGGGAGCTATGGGGGAAGAAAGAGGAACAAATGTAATAATCTGAACAATAAAGATTGTTTAAAAATAAAACATAAATAAATAAAATCCAGATTTTCAGCTCCCCATGAAAGAGCAGGATCTGGCAACACTGAGCATAAGATTAGAAATAGCTGTAGCTGAGAAGCTGAGGCCTCCCTGCCCTGCCTTACTCTCTTTAGAAGGCCATTATCTCAACCCTGCCCACTTTAGCCTTTTATATGACACTAGAGGCCTGATACACGAAATTCGTAAATGGGTAGGGTCCCTAGCCCTGCCCGACAATCAGGGCTGATATGTGGGGTGACTGCCGGGGCGATCAGGGGAGCCCGCTGCTACTGTCCTATTGCCCTTACCATATCAGATGAAACAAAGAAGAAAAAGCCCTCTGTCTCTGGGTTCCAGTAATTGCTGTCTCCTTATGTCTCTTCAAAACCTCAGGATAGCAATGCACATTGCTATTATTAGCCAAGGGGTAACTACACTACATCTTGTGGTTTCCCTACTCCCTAATAGCACCTTCTAGCACCTTGGTTGGTCTGGGGCCTGAGGGCTGGGGGCAGCTCCTGAATTGAGCATCTGCTCCCTGGAGGTTAGTGTGTGTCATAGCGACCAGTCATTCCGCAGTTCGGTCTATTTGCATATTAGCCTTTATTATATAGGACTTGAGGCCTGTGCACAAAATTCGTGCATTGGGGGAAGGGGGTCGGTAGAGGTTCCCCTCAGCCCAGGCTGCACCCTCTCCAAATGGGGACCCCTTGGGATCAGGCCTAAACCGGTGGTTGGACATTCCCCTTGCAATCTGGGACTGCTGGCTCACTTGCCTGACTGATTGCCCCTAACCCTTCTGCCTGCCTGTCTGATCAGCCCTAACTTTTCTGCCTGACTGCCTGATTGCCCCTAGTTGCCCTCCCCTGCAGGCCTGATCTCGCCTTCCAACTGCCCTCCCCCGCCAGCTTGATCTTGCCCCCAACTGCCCTCCCTAGCCTGACCTCACCCCCAACTGCCCTCCCCTGCTAGCCTGATCATCCTTAACAGCCTCTGCCTCGACTCCCTCCACCATGGCTTTGTCCAGAAAGAAGTCAATCATCCAGAAGATGCTGGTTGACTGGCCTAATTAGCATATTACCCTTTTATAGATTATATAGGATAGAATTGCTTAAATGGGAGGGAAAGCCTTTTTCATCAAGAAGAGATGCTCTTGACAGACAAAAATACATAATCCCTATATCTGGACTAATAGCCAGCCATATGCACTATACTGCCGGTCATTAAAAAAATGAACTGCTTTCTTACTGCTTATACCAAACAGCTGTTGCCCTTAAAACCCTTCCCCAGCCCTCACTTTAGGTTCTGTCTTCATAGTTCACCCAGATTAGGTTCTGAATGGTTGCTTTCTATGCCAGTCAATGTCAAAAGCTCCGCCTCCTAGGCAGCCCTTAGTTCCTCCACTTCACCCAGATTAGGTTATGATTGGTCAGTTTCTATGCCAGTCAGCATCTCCAGGCCTATCAACGGGCCTGATTAGAGAGGCGGGTTGATCAGCAGCCCCAGGGGAGACCCAAGAGAGAGTTGCAACTGCTGGCCAGGCCCCAAGAGAAAGAGAGAGGCAAGGGCTGATCAAGAGCTCCCATGGAGGCTACAGATCAGACCCTGCTTCTTGCTCCAGACCTCTCTTCAGGCCTGATCTGCAGCCACCTTGGCAGTTAGCACTGACTGCCGGTAAGTAGAGCCTTCGGTCGTTTTGGATGTTACGGACCCTGGGTTTTTATATATTAGGATTCTTGGCCTTTGTGAATATTTGAATCTCTAACTTTTAATGTACACATGTGACTTGTTTTTCTAACCTGGAGTTTCTGAAGAGTTGGACAAGGGAGCAGATGCTTCAGCTAAGGCAGCTAATGTAGCTAATACTGATGTAGAGGAGTTTCCAAACTGAACAGCAGACACACCTGTTTCATCTGTAAGAAAAGAAAAATTAGAGTTTAATTTTTAAGGAGCTTTCATCTGATATTCTGTTTCACCTTATTCAACTCTTAAATGAAGCCTGAATAATATTAGTTTTGTGATAAACAAGCTTGGATAGCATTAGTTCTGAAAGATAATACTGCAGTATGTTTTGCAATATCACCTTTCTTTAAATTACTTTCTCATAAAAATTTGGGTGTTTTTTCAATTATACCAAAGAAAACCAAGGTTTTTCTTACCCTCATTCTCCAACTGTCCTTTCTTAAAAGGAAGGATACCTACTAAGGCTTAAAATCCCAATAGCTATCCTATATGCATCTCAATACCTGTTGCCTTGGATGAATTTTCTGAAGATACCAGACCTGTTAGGTTCACCACCCCTCCAGGTCCAATGATAAACTGTGGTGTTGCAGCATGGATCGTCACAGTGTCGGGACTCTCTGGGTTTGTGTTGATTTGATTCTGCATAGCAATCTGGGGGACAAATCACCACAATATTTCAGAATTATAACCAGAACATATAGCACAGGCTTTCAACATAGTACAAACAGAAATACAAAAGAACATTCTGTAATTTAAGAAGAGTCATATAATATAAATGGTCTATTTTATCTTTTTTATGGTCTACTAAGAATATAGAGGTAAACCAAAAGTATGAATTTATATTCTAAGTTCCCATGAGCTAACGCAGCAAAATCCAACGATAGGAGAAAAAGATATCTGAAAGGCTTTTATAGAACACAGCTGAAAGATATGCAGCCCTGTGGCTTCAGAAATTGAATTATTTGAATTAAATTATTTCCTCTGCTATATTCAGCAATCTATAACACGACATATATAAAGCATGTCCTTCCCAATTGTTCTACATCTTCAACCTAACCCCCAAACTGCACTCCTAGGAAGAGGCCTGGAAAAGTTCATTTTCCTGAATATATCCTTTAAGTGACTAGCTGAGGTCTAATAGAGTCAGATGGTCTTAGAGAAAGAGTTTTATTGGAAAGGAAAACAAGAAGACATGCAAGAAGAGGCAGTAAGAAGATAATTTACATCAATGTTGTCTAGCTGAAGAACAGAAATGTTGGTTATTAGAAAAACTTGACCAAAAGCCAAAAATAACCAAGCTCACAGATTTTTCTCAGGATGGTGAGAAATGAAAGAAACCACTCAGAATGATAAAGACTGTATCACTCACTCAGGGGACATTATGGCTGCAAACAAAATTTTTTTGTGAAATATAACAGACTCTGAAACACCATATGGTAGCCAAAACCATATGGTATGCAACAAAAAGAACAGAATAAAATGTGTAGGAGAATTTAGGAATTTAACACAGAAAGTAACATCTTATCTAATCTTCTAATGTTACATGCAAAGACTACAGTCTTACAATCAGGAAAATGAAGAGTAATGAACGAAAAGCAAAAGAAAAGGCCGGTCCAAAATAACTGAGTCCAAAATGAAATGCTACAAACTGAATAGTTCAAATCATCCATAAAACAGAGATCTTTTATTTATTTTCTTAAAAGAAAAAGTTACCTGTAATATCTCTGCTAAATCTTCATTCCCATTGTCTACTGAAATATCAAATGCAGTTTTACAAAATTTACTCTGCGTGTGTACATCAGCACCATATTTGATTAAGAGCTCCACCACATCTTGATGGTTGTGTTCTGTGGCCCAATGTAGAGCTGTCATCTTTAACATGTCCTTTGCATTGACATCAGCACCATGCTACAAAAATATTTCAAAATAAGAGATTTCTAAAATATGAAATACTAAAAATTGCTGAAATGAAAATTCTACACATTACACTTTAAAAAAATTTGCTACTAACATGATCAACCATTTTTTGTGTGTTGAATAATCTATATGCTCCAGGATCACCACACATCTGTCACTTAATCGATTTTCTATCATGATGACTTTCCTAATTGCTTTCCTTCTAATTTCTTAGGAGAGCAGCACTGATTTTTTCAGTCACCCAGTTGTGAGCATGAAGGGCTAGAACAGAATAAGAAGTGAAGGGAAACTATGAGCATTCCTCCCAAACCCTATTTTTAACTCTAGTTCCTTATTTACACAAAAATATCCTTTGCTTTCAAAACCAGTGTAATATAAAGAAATTAAGGGGGGCCAACTAGAGGTACACTGTCCATTATGGTAGCCATAAGACATATGTGACTAAGCATTTGAAATACAGCTAGTCCGAATTTCAATGTATATTTAGTCTTTGAATGTATATTTAGTGTATATTTCAATGTATATTTCAATGTATATTTCAATGTATATTTCAATTTCAATGTATATTTAGTCCTGTAATTGTAAATATACATTGAATTCAAAGACTAAACAGCAAAATAAGGTTGTAAAATAAGCAACAAAATAAGGTTTATATTGATTTCATGTAGAAATAATAATATTTTGTATATGTTAAGTAAAATATAGTATTTAAATTGCTTTTTACTTTTATAAAATAGAAAATCTATAATTACATACGATTTGCATTTGTAGCTTACATTGTATTTCTTTTGGACAGGCTGATCTAGAGCAGAGATTTTCAACCTTTTTCATTTCACAGCATACATAAAATACTAAAGTGATACAACACATCAAAAAATATATTTTTTGCTGATCTGACATAAAATAAGTATAATTTTATTTGATTTACAAAAAAATTTAATAAATAATAGTAATTACCTACCCTTTTTGCTCCAAAGTGACTTTTTAAAAAGATAAGTGCCTATCTCTATATATAAAAGCCTAAGCAACCAAAGGGCGCCAGCTTCCAGGCTCAGGGCTGCAAGCGCAGCTGGCAGCAGCAGGCGCAGTGGGACTAGATTGAGCGGGGGCAGCGTGGCACCCAGCCTGGGCTCAGGTTCCTCCCTAGCCATCTGCCACTTTGCACACTATTACATCCCCCAAAGGGATTGCAAGAGGGTGCAGGCCAGACTGAGGGACCCCACTGGTGCACAAATCCATGCCCCGGGCCTCTAGTACTTACATATAAGGATTTCAGATACCAACATTTAACCAATCAGGAACAACCTTATTCTGAGACAAGACCAATAATATTGGTCATTTTTTTATTTGAAATCTAAGTAAAAGTAAGTCAGAGCTCCTGACTAAATAGGTATTGCATGCTTTAAAAATTCTTGTAGCACATCAGTTGAAAATGCTGATCCTAGAGGCCAGAATAAAAAGGATTAAGAATACCTAAATCTATCATTCTGTTTCAGAATTTTCTTTTTGGCATTTAAGTGATTAAAGAAAAATCACCATTTGCATTATTTGTTTATTTTTAAATTATCTAAGCCTAATATCTATTTCTTTTCCATGAGCATTTTAACTGTGTTAAGACAAAACTATAGGCCTTCACCATGGCAGACATCAAGGTTTAAGAAATCAATTGTTTGACTTAACTAAGAACATACCTAGAATAATTGTTTTAATCCCCTCACAAAAGAAAACCTTAAGGCAATTTACATTTGATCTCATTACACACACAAAATGAGATAACATGGGAGGAGGGGTAGATATTCAATAAAACTAGTTTTCTTCTCCCTCTTATAAAACCATAACCCCTGCAGGGATTTACTTTTCAAAGTACAAAAAGAGAGAACACATACCTGAAGCAAAACCTCTACTATGCTGGCATGGCCCTCAGAAGCTGCCATATGTAAGGGTGTTCGGTCCACTTTGGTTCTGGCATCCCTACTTACACCAGCTCGAAGCAGTACTTCTGTGGTGGAATAATGCCCGTACTGTGCTGCCAGGTGAAGTGGAGAAGTTCCCAGCTATACAAGAAAAAAAAAAATCCACATTCATTGTCATTTTAGTACTTTTTAAAAAATATATATTTTATTGATTTCTTACAGAGAGGAAGGGAGAGGGATAGAGAGCTAGAAACATCGATGAGAGAGAAACATCAACCAGCTGCCTCTTGCACAGCCCCTCCTGGGGATATGCCAGCCAATGTACATGCCCTTGACCGGAATCGAACCTGGGATCTTTCAGTCCGCAGACTGACACTCTATTCAAACTGGTTTCGGCTAGTACATTTCTATTACTACCTTCTATTTTATATTTTGTTTAAACAGCAAAATTATACTATCTGTTTACATAATAATTCAAAAAAAGAATTTATGCTCATGACATTTTCTTCATAGAGGCCTTCAAAAATTTCCTCAGTGAAGAGGAAAAGTTAATATTTCAGATCAGATAACCTAAACAAAATTAAATTCATCAGGGATTAGAGATAATTAGGGTTTGAGAAATTTTTCAGAATATTGGAAACTGTTCCTCAGATCAACCACACGAAACTTCTTTTCATCTATGAAATTCATATCAAATAAATGTAATAGTGTATGTTTTTATATTAAACTCTTTTATAGGACTTAAAAAGTAAATTAAAGCACCTAAATTATATTTTTAAATGAGTTCATATAAGAAAAAAAATTTTTTAAAAAAAAATATGATCTGAGGTGTGCTGTCAAAGGTCAGCCAGGACAGAACCAGAACAGAGCCCATTATATTAATTTCATGTGGTCTAAGCAAGCCACTACATTAACCCCACATTCACAATATCCACGGCAGTACTAAAATGTGAATGGAAGCTTGTTTGGAGGTTCTAGCAGAGGAGTGCGACCACTCACATACCCTTGACCCAATACCGGTCCTCTCCTCTGGGGGGAAGGCCGTCCTCTTCGACCTAGAGCTAGCACGCAGCTTCGGGAGGGAGGCACATGGATCAGTGAGGGAGGAGGGGGACACCCACCTTGCCAGCCAGATCAGCTGAATGGGGGTGACAGATGTCGCAGCCAGATTGCCCTCACATCCACTTTATTTTGTTTTTGTTTTTAAATCACTTATATATCTCTAAATAATATACTCTTGGTTTTGCCTATTTTGAACTTTGCTTAAATAGAATCATACTGCATGTAATGTTCTATGACTTACCTTCAGTATGCTCATAAGATTCAACCATACCGGTGAATTTAAGTGTAGTTCACTAATTTTCTTCGCTCTGTAATAGTCTACTGAATGAATGATTTAACTAATTAATTTAACTATTTAACCTAATTAATTTAACTAATCTACTGATGAACATTTGGGTTTCTAGTTTTTGTTACTATGAATTACGCTGCTGCTGCTAAAAACAGTCTTAATCATGTCTCAAGTACATGAACAAGAGTTTCTCTTGGGAATGTTTTCAGTTCAACATCACAAGGATGCACATGTTCAAATTTACTAGGTACTGCCAAACTGTGCTCCACACAGCTCTTCACCACCGCTTGGCACTGCTAGACGTTTTTTTCCTGGCCAATCTGGTGGATATACAACTGATACTTCACTATTTTACTTTGCATTTATCCAATTAGTAATGTAGCTGAGCATCTCTCCATGTTTATTGGTCATTTGAACTTTATCTTTAGTAAAGTAGCATATCAAGTCATCTGCCCATACTTCTTTGTCTTGTGTTTTTACTACTGCCCTGGGAATCCCATGTTTTATGGATACTAATCCTTCTTAAGATCTTTTTGTCTTGATATACTGTGTCACTATGATGTATCTATTCTTTGAGATTTTTTTTTATCGATCCTGCTGGAGATTTGATGAGCCACTTCAATCTGTGAGCTACCATCTTTCATCAGTTCTAGAAAAATCTGACATCATGTCTTAATATTACTTCATCCTTATTCTCATTCTCCTCGTGGATTTGTGACTACATATATCTTAGTCTTTCTCACACTAGCCTTCATGACTCCTGACAGCTTTTACATTTTGTATTAATTTCTGCATTGTATGCTAGATGATTATTTTCATATATTTCAGTTTAGTAATTTTATTTCAGCTATTCTCAATCTGCTTATATTAAAAAATTATCTAAAGTTTTTATAAGTCTTCTGTTGTCAGTTGTTTCAGTAGATTATTGTTCAAAATATCTTGTTTCCTTGTCTGTTATTTTTTGTTTTGTTTCACCTGTTATTTTTGACTGTTCTTTTTTCTTGGAATTTCATTTGTGGATATAAAGCCTAGAATGAAGGTAGGTTCCTCCAGAAAGGCTAGTCATTTGTTTCTTCCAGGAACCTAGGATCTAGTCCAAAGATCAATTTACATTCTTTTTTCAGTTTATGTACAGGACACAAATGTGTGCAAGAAATGGCTTGTGACTCCAAATCTTTTCCTATCTCCATCTGATGTATTGGTTCAAGTCAGTTCCTTTACTTTGCAGTACCCTAATAAGAGAGACAGGGGCAGAAGCAGGTAGGAGGAGGAAAGGAGTACTTCTGACTTATCCTTATACTGAAGGTGCATCTCTTTGGGGTTCCAGAGTTATGGGGAGAGACTTTCCTAGGAGACTTCTTTCTGTGAGCAATCTCAGGTCTTTGCCTTCAGTAATCCATGCCAATGAGGTGGGAAAACCAATAGGCAAATTTACTTAGTTCAGCAAATGTTCTTGGGTAAAATTTCTCTGGGTTCTGCCTTTTACTTGGTTTTTCAGGTTGATAATCTCTATTTTCTCTCTAACTCATAAGGGCACTTAAGATTTTTGAAATATTTAATCAAAATATCTTTATCTTTAAAGACATGTTAAAATATGTATGGGTGAGATGATTCCTAGACTTTACTTTAAAATAATACATAACAAAAAAAGTAAATGGGGTTATAGAGAAAATAAAATTCATCATGATTTTATAATTTTTGAGGTTGAGTAAAGGCTATGAAGGGGTTGATATATGTTTGAAATTGTCCATATTAAAATTTGTTTTTTGTTTTGTTTTTAATGAAAAATAAAAAAAAAAAAAACAGGAAAAGTCAGACAAAACCAACAAAATTAAAAATCTGGAATTTTTAGTTGTTACCAGTGGAAAGGTTAATCTAGATTCCTAGCCTTCTGAACTCCCAAAAGCAACCCTTTTGATTTAACCCCAGAATTAAAATAGAATTATGTTTTTTGTCTTCCTCACAGTTGCTTTCAGTTACTAAGAACTTTCTATTCCAGTCTTCCTCTTTGGTCATGTTTGCAATAGTTTTATAAATGTCAATTAAAATGCAAACTTTTTTTTATCCTTTTTAGAAGCCATTATAACATTCACCCCAATCTTTATCTGTTATTTTCTGAATCAGAAATTGTACCTGTGCTATTTATAAGACTTTTAATTTAATTAAATTTAAGTTTAAATTAAATCACAACTAGTAACATTTTATATTCATCCTCTCTTATTAAACTCCATAGTCTAAAAGAAAAACCCTTTTATAATACAAACCATTCTCTTCAAAAGACAGCTATAATTCTGAAGTTGCAAACAAATTTGCAAAATAAAAATTTTATCACTTATATACACAATACTAAATTTTTATCTGAAAAAAAAAAACCCTCAAAAATAAGAAGAAAAAATACCACATTAGAATCATTCTTTACCCAGTCTGTAGTAAAAGGAGCTCCATTTGCCATCAAAATACGAACTTCATCATCTTGACCTGCTCGTGCCGCTTCTAAAAGCTTCTTTCCCAAATCTACCAGGGACATCTAAACAAAACATAGAGGAATTTAAAATCTCCAGTTACAAAAATGTCCCAGACTACTGAACCAATAAATGACCCAACTTTTGAGATCTACTCAGAAGAATAAATATATATTGAAACAGATCTATCAATAAAAATTATGTAAGTAAATATGTCTGATATGTATCTACATATATATAATCATTTTTATAATGTGAACAATCTAAAGATTGGGAAATGGCTGAATTGTGAAATCTAGTAGAATAATATGCAGTAATTTAAAATAATAGTTTTGAAGTTATAAAATAGCATTAAAAAGCTATGTCATGTTAAGTGAAAAGATAAAATACAGAACGAGTTTTTGAATGGCAAAATATGCCCAAAGAGAACAAAATGCTGAAAATTATTTGTGTGATTATGGGAAATTTGCCTCCAGTTTACAAAGCTTCTTCCATATTACTATATTATCTTCCTAATTTAAAAAGTGGATTATTTTATTTTATTTTTTTCTTTATTAAGGCGTTACATATGTGTCCTTATCTACCCATTGCCCCACCTCAACCTCCTCACTCATGCCCTCACTTCTGCGGTGTTTGTGTCCATTGGTTAGGCTAATATGCCTGCATACAAGTCCTTTGGTTGATCTCTCCCCCTTAACTCCACCCTCCCCTACCTTTCCTCTGAGGTTTGACAGTCAGATCAATGCCTCTCTGTCTCTGGATCTGTTTTTGTTCATCAGTTTATGTTGTTCATTATATTCCATAAATGAGTGAGATCACATGATATTTATCTTTCTCTAACAGGCTTATTTCACTTAGCATAATGCTCTCCAGTTTCATCTACTATGCTATTGCAAATGGTAAGAATTCCTTCTTTTTTACCACAGCACAGTATTCCATTGTGTAGATGTACAACAATTTTTTAATCCACTCATCTGCATATGGGCATTTACGCTGTTTCCAAACCTTAGCTATGGTGAATTGTGCTGCTATGAACATAGGGGTGCATATATCCTTTTTGATTGGTGTTTCTAGTTTCTTGGGATATATTCCTAGAAGTGGGATCACTGTGTCAAATGGGAGTTCCATTTTTAGTTTTTTGAGGAAACTCCATACTATTTTCCACAGTGGCTGCACCAGTCTGCATTCCCACCAGCAGTGCATGAGGGTTCCTTTTACTCTGCATCCTTGCCAGCACTTGCCATTTGTGGATTTGTTGATGATAGCCATCCTGACAGGTGTGAGATGGTACCGCATTGTCGTTTTTAAAAAAATATATTTTATTGATTTTTTGCAGAGAGGAAGGGAGAAGCAGAGGAATAGAGAATTAGAAACATTGATAAGAGAGAATCATCAATTCAGCTGCCTCCTGCACAAACCCACTGGGGATGTGCCTGCAACCAAGGTACATGCCTTTGACCGGAATCAAACCTGGGACCCTTCAGTCCACAGGCAGATACTCTATCCACTGGGCCAAACCGGTTAGGGCTGCACTGTCATTTTGATTTGCATCTCTCAGATTAGTGACTTTGAGCATGTATGTCTCGTATGTCTCTTGGCCTTCCTTGTGTCTTCTTTCAAAAAGTATTTAGGTCTGTTGCTCATTTTTTTTTTTTATTTTATTGATTTTTTACAGAGAGGAAGAGAGAGGGACAGAGAGTTAGAAACATCGATGAGAGAGAAATATCGACCAGCTGCCTCTTGCACACCCCCTACTGGGAATGTGCCTGCAACCAATGTACATGCCCTTGACCAGAATGGAACCCGGGACCCTTCAGTCCACAGGCCGACGCTCTATCCACTGAGCCAAACCGGTTTCGGCCTGTTGCTCATTTTTTGATTGGGTTATCTTCCTTTTGTTAAGTTGTATGAGTTCCCTGTAAATACTGGAGATAAACCCTTATTGGTGATAACATTGGCAAACATGTTCTCCCATTAAATGGGCTTTCTTGTTGCTTTGTTGGTCGTTTCTTTTGCTGTGCAAAAGCTTTTTATTTTGATGTAATCCCATTTGTTTATTTTTTTAGTTTCCATTGCCCTAAAAGCGGTATCAGTGAAGAAACTGCTTCGGCATATATCTGAGATTTTGCTGCCTGTGGATTCCTCTAGTATTTTTATCATTTCCCATCATGTTTAAACCCTTTATCCATTTTAAGTTTATTTTTGTGTATGGTATAATTTGGTGATGTAGTTTCATTTTTTTTTTTTGCATGTATCTGTCCAATTTTCCCAACACCATTTATTGAAGAGAATGTATTGACTCCATTGTATGTTCTTGCCTCCTTTGTCAAATATTAATTGAGCATAGTGGTTTGGGTTGATATCTGGATTCTCTATTCTATTCCCTTGGCCTATATGTCTGTTCTTGTGTCAGTACCAGGCAGTTTTGAGAACAGTGGCTTTGGAATATAGCTTGATATCTGGTATAGAGATCCCTCTTAGTTTGTTGTTCTTTCTCAGAGTTGCTGCAGCTATTCGGGGTCTTTTTTTATTTCAGACGAATTTTTAGAGTTTGTTCTAGGTCTGTGAAATATGCCATTGGTATTTTAATGGGGAGTGCACTGAACCTATAGTTTGCTTTGGGTAGTATGGACATTTTAGTGATGTTGATTCTACCAATCCATGAACACGGTATGTTCTTTCATCTGTTTATATCTTCCTTTATCTCTGTTTTCAGTGTCCTGTAGTTTTCCACATATAGGTCTTTTACCTCCTTACTTAAACTTATTCCTAGGTATCTTAATTTTTTGGTGAAATAGTAAATTAAAAAGTGAATTTGTTAAGGGACAAATTACATCATGTGGCTGTTAAATAAGGAAATGCTGACATTGAGGAAAATTATATACTACTGACTTACTAAACAGGAAGAATGATGAAAAAAACAAAAATGCAGGATATTGACAACTTAATATAGTAAACTTATTGATCTGCTTTCAAGAATTGCAAAATAGCCGAAACCGGTTTGGCTCAATGGATAGAGCGTCGGCTTGGGGACTGAAAGGTCCCGGGTTCGATTCCGGTCAAGGGCATGTACCTTGGTTGCGGGCATATCCCCAGTAGGGGGTGTGCAAGAGGCAGCTGATCAATGACTCTCTCTCATTGATCTTTCTAACTATCTCTCTCCCTTCTTCTCTGTACAAAATCAATAAAATATATTTAAAAAAAAAAAAAAAAAAAGAATTGCAAAATAGCTGAGACCGGTTTGGCTCAGTGGATAGAGCGTTCGGTCTATGGACTGAAGGGTCCCGGGTTCAATTCTGGTCTAGGGCATGTACCTTGGTTGCAGGCACATCCCCAGTGGGGGTGGTGCAGGAGGCAGCTGATCAATGATTCTCTCTCATCAATGTTTCTAACTCTCTATCCCTCTCTCTTCCTCTCTGTGAAAAATCAATAAAATATATTTTTAAAAAATTGCAAAAATAATGATGCATTTGAACAAATCAACTTCTCTCGGAATTCTGCAATTATCTTAATTATTCAAAACATCATACTTAAGGACCTAAGATACTTAAGTTACTGTGGTTCCATGAGAATACAACGGTGTAGTAGACTAATATAGCTAAATACTTTTAAAATCAGTGGTTCTCAATGGTAGCAACAACGACTCCTAGAGGACACTCTATATATGGAGGCATTCTGGGGATTGATGGACTGAGGAATGGGATAAAAGCTCTACTAATATTTAATGAGCAAGTGCCAGGGAACTAGAGGTGCAGCAATACAGGGAACAATCCACTATGGAAAAGAATTGCCACAGGTCCTGGATGAATTTCAAACATTCTACTGAATATATCTAAGACTAGAATTCAATATGTTAAAAAAAAATTATTTTCCACAATTATTAATGTATCCCAAATTTTCCAAAATGCAACCATACTATAAATCTATATATATGTTCAGAACTTTACTAAGAGTTGTTCACCAAATTGGAAAATCATGTCACCAATCTCAATGCCACTTGGGTATGTGAATCATCACTATAAATGACACTTTTATCAATTATGCTTTCACAGCTGTCACATTCATAATAATTCTATGTGTAGGTGGCAATCATTTGATACCTCTTGTGCCAGCTAGTGTGGTGCACTTGAATATTTACATACTGAAATATACATTTTATTATAAGTTGCTTTCCTTCTATTTCTCCTGTATATTAAAACTAGAGTATTATAATGAGTTTTTAATTAAGCAGATAGGTAATATTAACTATGATTTTTATTTCCAGTTAGCAAAAGGGGCAATATAAAATATTTATTATAAAAAGGAAGCCAGAAATCTAACGATTAAAAATCAATTTCTAAAAAATACACAAGCTCTGGCTAAGTGGCTCATTTGGTTGGATGTCATCCTTGCACCAGGAGGTTGCCAGTTCAATCCCCAGTCAGGGCACATGCAAGAATCAACCAATGAATATATAAATAAGTGGAACAACCAATCAATGTTTCTCTCCCTCTAAAACAAAAACCCAAGTCTAAAAATGAAATCTACATTTGCTCAAAAGTACATGCTAAGAAGGCCATCTAGTGGTAAAAGGAATTACACAAAATTAAAATTTTAAAGCTTAAAGTCTATTTTGCTTTGAATTTCTGTAATTCATAACTCACAGAGCTTTTGTGAATTTAAGCATCTACTGGACACGAAAACACTCTTTAAAACGGTAAAATACTACCTAGATCCATGTAAATTGCTACTAGCACTTCTAAAAATGAATATGAGTAAAAACACTTAGAAAATATAATCCTCTAAAATAATAATAAACGTCGGTTGTCTCATTGAAATTTTTAGAATAAAATATCACTTCAATAAAATTCTTCTAAAGTTCTTCATCAAGCGATTTGGCACTGTGAATGTACCAACATCCTTTAAGAAGTTCATGCTCTTTGACCTAGTAATATCACTCATATAATCTATCATAAGGAAACTATCTGAAGCATAAATATTATAACATAATGTTGTAAAATGGGGAAAAATTAAAATGCCTTTGTGTAAATAATAAATTAAAGTAAATGATAATGGAATATTGTGGTTTTTATTTTTTACTTTTTATTATGAAAATTTTTTAACAAAATCCCAACAGAAACAATAGTATAATGAATTGCCACTTAGCCACCACCTAGCTTCAAAATTATCAATTCATGGCCATCCCATTTCCCATGTACAAGTATTATTTTGAAGTAAATATCAGACATATTTTATCTATAAATACTGCAGTATATATCTCTAGAAAATAAAGATACCAAACTGAGTTCAAAGGTTTCAAATTAGTATGTCCTAAAACTGAGTTGTCCAATACAATAGTCACTAGCCAAAAGAGGCTATTGAAATGTGACTAGTCCAAACTGAGGTGTGTATAAGTATAATACACCAGATTTTGAAGACTTGGTACCAAAAAGAATGTAAAACAGCTTATTAATAGCTTCTGTATTGATTACATGTTCAAATGGTAGTATTTTTATATATGGAGTTAAATAAAATATATTATCAATATTAATTTCAACTGTTTCTTCCAGGCGTTTTTAATGTGCCTATTAAAAGAAAACTTTAAATTAAATATGTGGCTTGTATTATATTTCTACTGGACAGAACTTCTTGAAGGCAGCAACTTTAAAAGTTGCAAAAAGTTGCAACTTTTTGTTGTTGTTGCTGTTAACCCTCACCTGAGGATATTTTTTCCATTGATTTTCAGAGAGAGTGAAAGGAAAGGGGAGAGAGACAGAGAGGGAGAAACATCGATGTGAGAGAAACATATCGACCAGTTGCCTCCTGCATGCATCCTAGGCTGGGAATCGAGAGTGCAACCGAGATACGTGCCTTTGATTGGAATCGAAAACCTAACCCTTCAGTCTGCAGGCCAATACTCTATCCACTGAGCCAAACTAAGCTTGGATTGTAATTTTTAAATATGTAAAATGTTTTCACAACTCAAAAGTCAAATATACCACTCTGGTGGGGTATACTGTTAACGGTGAGGTTATGCATGCATGGGGACAGATGGTGTATGGTAAATCCTATACTTTTCCCTCAATTTTGCTGTGAACCTAAAACTGGCCTAAAAATCTTGTCTTAAAAAAATCATTTTGAAGATAACTGGGAAAATGTGAACACTGCTTTAATATGTAATGATATTAAGGAATTATGTTGTTTTCTGGATATGATAGTAGTACTATTACAGTTTGTTTATATAATCTTAGAGATAAAAATATATTTATGATTAAATAATGTGATACTTGAAATTTCTAAAAATAATTAGGAAATATATATGAAACTAGATTAGTTATGCATGATTGATCGTTTTTTAAGATGGGTAATAGATACATGAGGGTTCAATATACTCTCTTTTTACATATTTAAAGTTTTCTATACAACGACCTTAGAAACTAAAACCCCACTTATCCCCTTCTTTATTGCCTTTAATTCATTAGATATTTTTATAGGTTTATATAATCAATTTTCATTTTCCAAATATATATCACTTTCTTTATTTTTCAACCCTTCATGCATCCCACTGTGGGATCAATTTCATTTTAACCAATGTATATTCTTTAGAATTGTACTAATATGGTACATGTGGCTTTTTAAACTTAAATTAATTAAAAATTCAGTTCCTGCTCAGCCATCATGACTCAGTGGTTAAGCGCCAAACCTATGAACCAGGAGGTCACAGTTCAATTTCCAGTCAGGGCACATGCCCGGGTTGCAGGCTCAATCCCCAGTAAGGAGGCATACAGGAGGCAAGCTGATCATTGATCCACTCTCACAATGGTATTTCTCTTTTTCTCTCCCTCTCTCTCTAAAAAAAAAAAAAAAAAAAAAAAAAAAATCAATAAAAATATTTTTAAATAAATCATATATACACACACACACTACATACATATTAGAGGCCCAGTGCATGAATTCATGCACAGGTGGGGTCTCTCTGGGAGGCCTGCAGGGATCGGGTCAAAACCCAAAGTCCAATGCCACCTGCAGCTCCTACCTGCTGCTCCTGCTCATCCTGGCCCCACTGTGTCTGCCTAGGACTCGTACCCAATCAGTCCCGATAGGGAGAGGCTTGCACTGCCACAGCAGAGCTCGTCGGCCATGAACCCTGCGTCTGGTGCCCTCCCAAGGGCAGTGGCCCGCGAGATCAGGCTGAAACCGGCTCTCTGACATCCCCTGAGGGGTCCCGGATTGCAAGATGGCACAGGCCAGGCTAGGGACCTCACCAGTGCATTATCATGCTGGGGAGAGACTGTGGGAGGGCTCCAGGGCATGTCTAGCCCATCTCACTCAGTCCTGATCTGCCAGATCCCAGCAGCAAACTAACCTACTGATTGGAGCATCTCCCCTGGTAGTCAGTGAACGTCATAGTGATTGTTTGACCAGTTGACTGTCTGCCCCGTTATGGTCAGTGCATGTCATAGCGAGTGGTTGAGCAGCCTTAGCATATCATTAGCATAGTATGCTTTGATTGGTTGTTCGGTTGTTCTGCTGTTCGGTCTATTTGCATATTACTCTTTCATTATATAGAATATATAATAATACACACACACACACACACACACACACACATATGGTAAGCGCATCCAAGCCCAACTATAGCCAACCCAATTCAGTATTTCTCACATTGTGTTTCCAAAAGCTCCAGAGGAAGGCCATACTAAGAAAGGCAGTGGGGAAAGAAGCAAGCTCAGGTTGAAGGTGACATAACAGTTTCATCCTCACTTAACATCATCTCTAATTGTTATAGGATTCTATATATAACATTATTTGTAATTTTAATAAATAATTAGCATTAATAAAACTTTTCAGTAAAACATCTTCTCTTCAGATATAAAATGGTTAAAATGTTAAATCTCAAGTGAGAATTACTTAACAGCTCTTTTTAATTGCTAGTCAACACCCAAATCCTTATTTACATAAACTCAGGAAAGAACTACTAAATTCATTTGCATGTCCTAACATGTATGTGCTTTACTTGTGTTCTCCTTTTACTTTTTTGAGTCTAGCCAAATATAACCAGGTAAAAGTTATATGAAAGAAGTTAAGACCTCAGAAATCAGACTCTGAAATAACTCATTCAAATAAATTTTAAACACCAAATTACAATGAAAGAGCTTCTTTTTGGCAGCACCCACAATGTTGTGATTCCTTTTCTCCATTAGGATAAACCTCCCTTATATACAGTTACTCCCAAATGTACTATAAAATATACTTTGGGCTCTGGCTGGGTGACTCATTTGGTTGAAGCATCATCCTGGGCACCAAAGAGTTTCAAGTTTGATTCCCAAGGCACATAACTAGGTTACAGGTTCGATCCCTGGTCAGGGTGCGTGTGAGAGGCAACTGATCTATGTTTCTCTCTCTCTCTCCCTTCTTCTCTCTCTAACATATGTATATACTTTTGTCCTCTACTATAAACTTCGCTAAACCAGTTTTATACTGCTTTAAAAATAACAATATAATTTCATCTACCCTAAAGATTACATCTTCATTCAAAGCTATTTTTATTTTTTCATATTTCAGGTACCAGAAGATGTAATTAAATTGGAACCATGCTGATAAATCAAGTTCCTATTTTGCACATTAGCTATGTATTTATCAGATATATAGTCTCTAGTTCTCCAACTATATTCAATCCATGCCTACCCTATTGGACAGAAAAATTATGACACCATTTGAAAGCTGTTCTCTATAAAACCTAGAATATCAATGTCTGTAATCAAAGGATAACATATATTTATTGCCCTGACCATTGTGGCTCAGTTGGTTGGGCATCATCCTGTGCACTGAAAGGTTGCTGGTTCAATTCCTAGGCAGAGCACATGCCTGGGGTTTCGGGCTTGATTCCAAGTAGGGAGCATGCAGAAAGCAGCAAATGATGGTCAATGTTGTTTTTTTTTTCTCTCTCTCCCCCCACCTCCTTTCCTTTCTCTCTAAAAACCAATTTTAAAAATGTTTAAAAAATATTTGATAACGATTTAATATTCATGTGTAATATAAGGTCAAGTTCCATACCTAAAGCACATAAATTATATATACACACACACTCTAAACTGAAAAAGAGTAAGGATTTCCAATTAGCACATACAGAACTTCCCACCCACATGCCAAAACCTAATTTTCCTCCTATACTCCTTGAGGATGCTACCAAACTCTCTACCTCACAATTCAGAATCCTAACAGCTATCCTCAACTCCTCCCTCACATCTCTACACACAGTTAGTTGTCATCAAGTCCTTTAGGGTCTACTTCACATCTCTTTTTCTCTTAATTTCTTTTTTTCAATAGGTAATGCTTTAGTATAACTCAAAAATCCAAACACAGAAATGCATACATTGAAAAGTTTCAATGAAAGCACTTATACGCCGAGACCGGTTTGGCTCAATGGATAGAGCATCGGCTTGGGGACTGAAGGGTCCTGGGTTTGATTCCCGTCAAGGGCATGTACATTGGTTGCGGGCATATCCCCAGTAGGGGGTGTGCAAGAGGCAGCTGATCGATGACTCTCATCGATGTTTCTAACTCTCTATCTCTCTCCCTTCCTCTCTGTACAAAATCAATAAAATATAATATTTAAAAAAAAAAAAAAAGCACTTATACTATTCCCAATCCTCCTCCTAGCACAATAAATAACCACCTTCACTAATGTCATGGATATCCTTCCAGGATTTCTATTATTACCACAAGTCAGCATTACTATATACTTGTCTGTACTTGCTTTTATTTTATTTTATCTGAAGTTCTTTTTTCCTATTATTTCATAGAGAACTTCCTCGTTGTTGGTTTTCGTACAGCTGATTAGTATGCCACTGTGTACCTAAGCCTTATTTTATTACTAGAGGCCAGGTGCACAACATTCATGCAATGTGGGGGAGGGGTTCCCCTCAGCCCGACTGCGCCCTTTAGCAGTCCGGGAGCCCTTGAGGGATATCCGACTCCCCATGCCTAAGCCGCAATCGGACATCCCTAGCACTGCCACTGAGGCAGGAGGCTCCCACCACTGCCACTGCGCTCACCAACCGTCAGCCCGGCTTGTGGCTGAGCAGTGATCCCCAGGGGGAGCGCTCTGACCACCAGGGGGTAGCTCCTGCATTGAGCATCTGCCCCCTGGTGGTCAGTGTGCATGATAGCGATCAGTCGTTCTACCGTTTGATTTGCCTATTACCCTTTTACTACCGTGTTTCCCCGAAAATAAGACATCCTCCAAAAATAAGAGCTCCTTACAGGTTTCCTTCTGAATGAAATATAAGGCATCCCCCCGAAAACAAGGCCCCCCTAGGCTAAACATGAGAGATTTGGTCCACTGATTCTGAAAGAAATGGAGTCACAGAAATTCACCAGGAAATTCAGGAACTGGATTGTTATGATGATGTTCCAGAAGATGATGACATGATTGTCATTGAATAAATGAGTAAATTCTTGATACTGTAGGATTCACAGTTTGTCTGGTTTGTGTTGACAACTACCATACTACCATACTGTATACAGGTAATAAATTTCCTTTATTTTCATTTAACAATAAATGTGTACCGTATTCTTCTTCATTGAAAAATAAAACATCCCCTGAAAATAAGACCTAGCGCATCTTTGGGAGCAAAAATTAATATAAGACACTGTCTTATTTTCGGGGAAACAGGGTATATAGGATAGATGGACACTATTGCTATTATAAGCAATGTTATAATTAATAACTTTGTAGATGTATCATTCCATTTCATATTATTATAAGATAAATTCCCTGAAATAAAATTATTGGGACAAAGATAAATACAGTTGTAATTTTAATAGATATTGCCGAATTGCCCAGTTGTTTTTAAATTAGTCCTTTTCTCACCATTCTCTTTGCCAATGCGTTCTGATGCCTATACTAATGAAGTACCCCCAAACTGGTTTTCCATCCTTCTACAACTATTATCCACCCTATTGCCAAACTGATCATTATTTTTAATTTTTTATATTCACTATAATATTCTAATTTTAAATGTTAAAAATTACTGAAAAGGCTTACATTCCTCTAACCATCCCACATCTCTACTCCAAAAACACAACTTCTATCCACCACCCTTGAGTTAATCACTATTATCAAGTTTAGTATTTTTTAAAATAATCTTTATTTTAATGTTTTTATTTATTTCAGAGAGAGGAAGGGAGAGAAAAAGAGGGATAGAAATATCAATGGTTCATGGGTTGACATTCAAGCACCGAACCACATCAGTCAGGCAAATTTAGTATGAATTTGTACCAGAATAAGTATCAGACCTTATTCTTTGCACTTGCATGCATATAATATAATACTGGTCAGATATTTTCCTTATTTATATAAATACTATTATACTGTATATACTACTCTACAACTTACCATGAAATAGTTTATGTAATTATTCATTTTTTAAATTGTTACATTATTCCATAGAATGAATATAGCAATTTACTTGCTCATTTGCCTACTTTTAGCCAGTTTTGCTTATTTTTCCAGTTTTTTAAACATTGAGGTGAGGGAGACACATCAATTGGTTGCCTCCCACATGTGCCCAATCAGGGCCAGGGATTGAGCCTGTAACTAAGGTAAGTGCCCTTCACTAGAATCGAACCTGGGGCCCTTCAGTCTGCAGACCAATGTCCTATCCACTGAGCCAAACTAATTAGGGTGGGAATAGCATTTTAAATTAATAGAAACTACCAAACTATTCACATCAATTTACAACCCCTGGCTATATAATTTATACTCCAAACAATAATTTATAGTATTTATTACCTTTATTTATTTTTCTATGTCACTTTCTTTGTAGGAGTGCATTATGTATATTTCTGTATTACATCTTGCAAATATTCCTCCCAGTCTGTTAAAATTTCCTTTGAGTGTTGTCAAAGTCTTAAACTGTGATTAAATTTATCAGAATAGCTTTCTACAACATATTTATAATCATCTATTCCAATCATCTATAGAATAAAGGATTAACTTTAAGTAAAACATAATTAAATAGTTGGCCACCTACCATTCTATTTCATAAACAAAAGTCCCAGAATTAACCTAAATTGCCAATCTCCCATTTCTTAAGTAGGTCTTAATTCTCAAATGTTTGTTATAAACTTCACATTATAATGAGTGAAAGTTTAATGTTTATAGATAGCTAGCTAGCTAGATAGATAGATAGATAGATAGATAGATAATTTTTTTAACATAACCAATAAATGCAGGCCAACTTCTAGGGCACAATATTGGACCCATTGAGAGATTATATTTGAAAGCTACATGAATTCAGAGCAGCTTTAAGTTACCAAACAAAATGATGTAGTCTAGGAAGACTTTTTTTTTTTATTATTGTTTGAAGCATTACAAATAGTAATACATATGTCTCCTTTTTTCCCCCCTTGACCTCCCTCCAGTCTTCCCCCTGCATATGCCTTCACCTGCCCCCTCCCTGCCGTGTCTTGTATTCATTGATTATATTTATATGCATGCATACAAGTCCTTCAGTTGATCTCTTACAGTCTGTTGTTCCCCCCCCCCCCCCCCCCCCCCGCCAAAGGAAGACTTTTGTTCAATGACTTAACCATTTGAAGTGTACTTTACCTCTCTAACCTTATCTATCACTCCCTCTTATTTTTCTGCTGTAGCCACACAAGTCTTTGTAATTATTCTAACAAGCTAAACACGTTCCCACATAGAGTCTTGGTTGGGCATGTTGTCTTCTCTGCCTAGAGAGCTCTTCACTTAGATAACTGCATCGTTCCAGACACACTAAAACAGCAGCTTTCCCTTATATAGCAACCATCTCCCACACCATTCTCTCTCTTTATCCAGTGTTATTCCCTTCATTGCACTCATTACCACCTGACATTTGTTTACAATGCTCCTCCTCCTCCCACCCCCAATGTCAGCTCTAAGAAAACAGAGACTTTGTCTCCTGTTTTGTTCATTACTATAACACCAGAGATTAGAACAGTGCCTGGCAAAGGGCAAACATTTCTGAATAGGCTTTGACAGATAAGGAAAAGGAAAAGGAAGAACACATGAAGCTTAGCCTGAACATGATATATTACAGAGGAGATACTGGCTTGATAATAATGTTAGGAGAAAAAAAAATGAGATTGAAGAAGATAATAAAAAGGTTTGAAAATCAGAAAGTAAGAGTTTGGACTTCGTTCTGCAGACAATTGGGAGTCATTCAACATTTTGAGCAAATGGTGATCCATTCAAACATTTATTCAACACAAGTTCAATTCACTTTGCTTGGCACAATGGAGAGTGCAAAGATCTATACCACGTGTTCTCTCCTCAGACTGCTTAGGTTTAGTAGCAATGGGTTCAAAAAAGTTTTAGAAATATTATCTGGCAGTCAAACGCAGGATGGATTTGGAGGAAGGAGACTAAAGTTGGAAAGGGCAAATAATAGGCAATGCATAATCCCAGGACAAAATGAGATCCAGTTAAGAGTAAAAAACTGTACTGATTCCTGAATATAAGAAATAATGGAGAAACATGTATCACAGAAAACTTTAAGATTTAAGCATAATGATGATAAAATTAACAAAGGAAAATGTAACAGGTTGGAAGTTCGATAATAATAAATCTAAAAGTGATGGACCTCTGGCCAGGTAGCTCTGTTGGTTTTCGTGTTATACAGATACGCCAAGGTTTCAGTTTGATCCCTGGTCAGGGCACATACAGGATCAACCAATGAATTCATGAATGGGTGAAACACCAAATCAGTATTTCCTTTCTCTCTCTCTCTCTCTCAACAACAATTAAAAGTGATGGAAATCCCTTGAGCCTCCCCATGGCCATATTCAGAAAGCCACTGGGAAATACAAACTTGGAGAGTACACATTTAGGAAGCATCCTATATAATAAAAGCCTAATATGCTAAGTGTCTGGTCAGTCATTCATCTGTTCAACCAAAATGTAATATGCTAATGATATGCTAAGGATGCTCAAGTGCTCACTATAACATGAACTGACCAGTCAACCGGTTGCTATGATGTGCACTGAGCACCAGGGGGCAGATGCTCCAATGGGTAGGTTAGCTTACTGCTAGGGTCCGACCAATCGGGACTGAGCGAAATGGGCAGACACATCCTGGAGCCCTCCTGTGGCCCCTTCCCCAACCAGCCCTACACACGATCAGCCCCCAACACCCCAATCGGAAGCAGGGCCGGCCAGCCAATCATCCACAGCCCCTCTCCCTAGCCGGCCCCACCCCCAATGGGTCCCCATCAGGGTGGGCCAGCCGGACCCCACCTGTGCACAAATTTGTGCACCACGCCTCTAGTCAGTATATAAAACATCCATCTGAGAAAAGACAAAGAAAGGGGAGGATGAGACCAAATACTGAAGGGAATAACGAGAGTGGTAAGAGAATCATGAAACAACAAAAACTGAAGGTAGTAGTCAGAGAAGGAAAACCAGGATAGCATACTAACATGAAGGGCAAGGAAAGAATGTTCAGAATGTTCAGAATGTTCCTCCGTGGAAATTAATATATTCATTCATGCACTGCCTAATGACATTTCAGTCAATGGCAGACCACATATACCATAATAGTGACGTAAGATTATAATGGACCTGAAAAACTCCTATCACCTAGTGTTGGCATAGCAGTCCTAAGGTCATGTGCAACACGTTATGCACGTGTCTGCATTACACCAATGTAAACAAACCTACTGCGTTGCCAGTTGTAATAAGTGTAGCACATACAATTATGTAAAGTGTATAATACTTGATATAATAATAACCAACTATGTTACTGGTTTATGTCTTTTACTATACTTTTTTTAATCTTAGAGAGGAAGGAGGAGGTAAGAAGGAAGAGATCAATGGGCTGCCTTCTGCATGCACCCCAACCAGGATCAAACCCACCTTTTGGTGTATGGGATGACACTCAACCAACTAAGCCAGAGCTATAGTATACCTTTTATCATTATGTTAAGAGTAAACTCTTTCTACTTATATACTAGTAAAAAAAAAAAAAAAAAAAGTTTGCTGTAAAACAGTAAGCTGTGTTATCCAGCAGCAGTCTCATACATCTCATGTTTTCCGCATCTCTTGACTGCATCATTTTTTTCTTGTGCTTCATTTAATCTCATGTTGTTTGGTACAGACTTGTGTACAGGCTTGTAGCCTACAAGCAATAGTCTATACTATATAGTGTAGGTGTGTAGTAAGCTAGACCATCTAAGTGCATTCTATGATGTCTACACAATGATAAAATCACCAGATGTATTCCCTCCATTACTAGTAAGTGGCACATGACTGGCTGAACAAAATCAGGATGAAAACAATACCAATGGCAGGAAGGATGTTCCTTAAAGCAAAAGAGCTGAGGAGAGCAATTTTAACTAAGATCTTAAAAATATTTTTGAAAGAGAAACAAGGATAGCTGGAAAGAATAGTAGCAATAGTTAATCCAAGTTGATTTTTCTCTTCCCCAAATATAGAAGTCTGTACATACTTGAAGGCAGGAAGAAACAACCACTGCAAATAATGATCAAAGTGATCAGAGGAAAGATGTGGCACCAGATTCCTACAAAAACAAAATATTCTACTTCCATTCAGTTTACAAAATAAGATGAAAGATTCTTTTTTCATGGTGACAATAAAAAATGTGCAAAATTGTACTCTATTTTCTTTTTCAATTAAGTAGAAGTCAATGGTATATTTTGAGGAAGAGAAAGAAAATATGAGAAAACAGAAAATCTGAGATTTATAAAGTATTTCCCAAGAAATAGCAAGAACCCACTGAAATTGTTAAGCAGAAATTTAGAATGGCCAAAAATATCTTCATAATTACCCACCTTCCTCCACAAATACATTACAACCTTTGAGGAAAAACAGAGAAAATAGACAGTAGAAAGACTGACAACAGGAGCCTAGTAAAATATGAAAGAGGTGAGTCTTGTCAAGTACAGGCTATATCTAGTGCAAGGGAGAGAGATTGAGGGTTGCTATGGAGAGCACCTGGGGAGGCACATGGGCATTCTTCCTTAATAATTGTCAGCTGCTGGAGAGGTGCAGAAAATGTAACTAAGACCTTGTTTATACAAAAAGAAATGGACAGCCAGTTTAAAATGGAATTGCCATGCCTACAGCAAAGAATATCCTTACATGATATTATTCTACAATGTCGTTAAAAATTTTCCCAGATTTGTGTTACCCACATTACTTATAGAATCTTGAACCCTTGAGGATCAATAAAAAAATCATCTTTTTGGTGCTTGTAATTCTAGAATATCAAGACAGTTCTTGATATTCTAGAATTACAATAGCATAATATACAATTATCCCAAGCAAACTTAGGAATTAATTCTTTGAATGTCTGGCAGCAATTTAAAAAGGGCATGAAAGGATCTAATCCCTTCCATTGTGTAGTGGGCCTCCTGAGAAGGCAGGCACCTGAGCATTCTATATTGGCCCCTCTTGCCCTTTTGGCCAAGAGGGACCCTCTTCTCACAATCCAATTGCCCATAGCTGTTGCCTGAGCTTTCTTTTTTTTTTTTTTAATAATTTTTTAAAATATATTTTATTGATTTTTTACAGAGAGGAAGGGAGAGAGATAGAGAGCTAGAAACGTCGATGAGAGAGAAACATCAACCAGCTGCCTCTTGCAAACCCCCTACCGGGGATATGCCCGCAACCAATGTACATGCCCTTGACCGGAATTGAACCCGGGACCTTTCAGTCCGCAGACTGACACTCTACCACTGAGCCAAACCAGTTTCGGCTGTTGCCTGAGCTTTCTGCTCATGTCGAGGTTGAAGCCTCGTGATGACTGGTACCATGGATCTGTCTCTCACCCAGTAAGGCAAGCTGGGCCCTCCCTGGAGAAGAAACCCAGGTTCCCCAAGCTATGTGATCAGGGCTGGGGCCCAGCCAGCAGGCAAGGGGATCCTAAGGCAGAAGCTGGGCGTAAAGGCCACGGGGGCATAGGGTACCGAGGAGAAAGAACTGAACCTCACATTACCCTGCTTGGCCCCGGAGGATAGCTGGTTAGCCAGAGAAAGGTAAGATTCCTCAGGGAAGGGACAACCTAAAACAGGCAGTCGAAGAGGGGCCATCAGGAGAGAACTTGGGGGTTAACTGAAGTGGGGCACAGACCTTCATCCCCCCAACTTTGCAGAGGCCTAAACCCTCACCCCTGCAAAGTTGGCTGCTTAACTTTCCATGCCCAGCTCAAATCGGGACCCGGGTAACAGACAGAGACTTGGCTGACAGCAGCTGCCCTCTCACTACAACAAGACTTGTTTGGATTGTCTTGCACCCATGGTTTGAGGAAGTGGGTTTTTGATATCAAAATTCAGCCTACCACCAGGAATGATCAGGGCCAATTCAAGAGGGCAAATAATTCTTTCCACTAATATTTACAGGGTAAAATAAGATTGTTTTAGAATAATAAATTTGACAGTAAAATAGTAGACAAGTTTTCAGGCTAATTTAAATTGGCTAATTGATATAAGCAAATACCTTAGAAAAATTAATTGTACTGGACAAAAAGTTGTTCCTAAAGTGTTAGCTAAAATTTTTATTGGTAGTTCATCTCATGACAAAATTGCAAAACATGTAATGAACCTAAAGCAGTCATATTATAGTGCAAAAAATTAAAATTTAAAATCTAACAATACTACATTAAATTTTTTTTCAAAAGCCTCCTAAAGTTTAAATCAAAAAAGGGGGAAAATTAAAAGAATATCATGTAAGGGAAAATATCCTGTTAAGTAAATTACATCTAGAAAATTTGTACTTTAGAAAATCAATTGTAATGCTAACAACAAGACACCCATAAAAAACACACATGGTGTCAAAACAAGCCAGAGGAAAATCATTTGGGCAAAAAATGAAAAAGGATCCCAAGTCAAATTTATAGAAAATATTCCTTTACTAACTTTTGGTCGAGAGTATGTTTATTTATTTTCAGAAAACAACTCCCAGACCATGTGGATTCCGGCAAGAGAGGAATTGACAGGACTACTCCAACCATGAAGACAGAAGAGAAGCAGTCCAGAGATGGAAGACGCCACCGCCAACGCCTTGCCATAATAGCAGTCAGCAGCTGTGCGTCACTGCAGGTTGCCCAGGACCAAAACAAAGAGGGTCCAAACCATTTGTCCACCATCCAGAACTGAAATATCGTTGCTGACATGTACACATAAGGAACTGTTTGACAATGAAATTGGGTCTCAAAACTGTTGGCCCAGAAAGAAACTCACTACAGACTGATTCGCCATTATTGCTTGTCACATTTTCTATTCTTATAAGTGTATTTCCAGTAGGATATGATCTCACTCATCTAGGGGAAATGATGAACATAGACTGTTGAACAAGAACAGACCCGGAGACAAGAAGGCATGGATCACACTGTTGGACCTCAGAGGGAGGGTGGGGATAAAAGGGAGAGATCAACCAAAGGACTTGTGTACATACATATGAGCCTAACCAGTGGTCAAGGACAATAGGGGGGTGGAGGCATGAGTGGGGAGGTGGAGGATGGGATTGGGGGGATGAGGACAAATATGTGATACCTTAATCAATAAAGAAATTTTAAAAAATAATAATGTCAAGCTGAACCCAAGACAACAGGCAAAGCCACATCTTGGATACACACCTTACCAAAAAGGCAGATGTGTTCTCAGCATTGACTCTTCTTTGCCCAGGTGTCCGCAAGTGGTTTTTGATACGTAAATCCAGTCTAGCACCTAGCACCAGGAATGAGGAAATAAATACAACCCAGGCCTACCTAAGCTCCTTTAAGTTTTGGTGAAACCTCCTGGTATTTGGGGGTATAAAATAAACATGCTGCATCAGCTCTGGGTCACTGTCTCTCCACCCGGTCCCAGCTTTTTCCTTCTATCTCTGTGTCTTGTCTCTTTATTTTTTATTTCTCAATCCCCAGCCCCTCTATTCGAAGAACTGGTCATTCTCTTTCCGTGCTGGACTCAGAAAAGAGAGACCCCCCCCCATAGGTTGCGATGAATGGAATAAAGGAACATAGCTGGAGTAATAAGTGGGCTAAGGTCACAAAGTTCACACAAGCCAGTTATGAAAGGAAAATTTTTTTAGATCATTCACTTACACAACCTGTTTCCTATGAGCTGAATGTTTATGTGTCACCCCCCAACTCCCCAAATTTGTATGTTAAACTCTTAATGCCCAAAGTGATGGTATTATAAGATGGTAAGTGATTAGGTCATGAAGGCAGATAAATCATAAATGAGATTAATGCTCCAATGAAAGAGACTTGAGATGGCTCCCTTGCTCCCTCTATGTGATTATACAACAGAGAAGACTGCAACCTGAGAGTTTTCACCAAAACCCAACCAGCAATGTTGTTGTTTTGATCTTGGACCTAACAGCCTCCATAATAGTGAGAAATAAAATTCTGTTGTTTGTAAGATACCAGTCTCAAATGAATTAAAACAGCATCGTTCACAATAGCCAAGATATGGAAGCAACCTAACCGTCTGATGCTCAATAAATGGATAAAGATGTATTACACAATGGAATATTACTCAGCCATAAAAAATGAAATCTGGCCATTTGTGACAACATGGATGGGCCTTGAAGATATTATGCTAAGTGAAATAAGTCAGACAGAGGAGGACAAATACCCTCTGACCTCATTTATATGGAATCTTAAAAAAAAAAAAAAAAAAAAACAGAAAACTCATAGTTATAAAGAATAAACTGATTATTGGCAGAGGAGAGAGAATTTGGGGGATGGGGGAAAAAGTGATGGGAAGTAATAAGTACAAACTTAATTATGTGACAGGAATGTAATATACAGCATATGGGATATAATCAAGTGTCACTATAACTTTGTACGGAGACAGATGGTTACTAGATTTACTGTGAACACATAAGGTATATAAATGTTGCATAACTATGTTGTTACACCTGAAACTCATAATATTGTATGTCAACTATTCTTTAATAAAAAATTAAAATTAGTTTTACCTGTTTGGATATATGGTAAATGCTATAGACACAAAGGAGTATAGTAGAAGGACTGCACATCCAATAACTTTATTATGAGATGAAGTATCCTAATTCCAACATCCAATTCTGTAATATTAGGGCTTAGAATAAATATCCATCTCCGTTTCCACATTTACACAATAGGAGGGTATAGTAAAGTGAGGTGCCATGATGGCCTCCACTCAGCTCCTTTAAAGAATGGCTGGTGTAGTAAAGCAGCATAGTAAAAATGTCTTATCCCTCCAGTGTAATGAGGCAGAAAAAAGCTAATTAGAGGAACTCTCAAGCCTCTTCCAAAAAAGATTCTACACTATGCAACAGAATCGTAGTATCGGTGGGTTTAGCATATTTTTTAATCAAAGGAAATGGGAGTGAGTATTTTCTTTTTAATTTAATTTTTTAACTTTTAAATTATTATGGATAATTTATTAATTATATAACATTAAAATGTATATATTTTAATATTAAAATAGAATAGGACTCAAAATTAAGTAAATATTCTACAGGTTCCTTAACTGCAATTCCAAAGTCCAAAAACATCTCTGAAACCCAAAATAACTTATTTAGCAGTAAAAACCAAACCTGAACTGACATGAAGCGATTTATAGTCTTTATTTACTCCCATTGTGTAAATATTCATATTTTCCTGCAGAAACAGTAACGTTTAAGAAGCTCTGTTGAAAAGTTATATAACATTATTACATCCCCTATATTCAGAAACAATTCTTAATTTCAAAGCCTATTAGACCCCAAGGATTTTAATGGACTACGACCCTATAATCATTGCTAATATTTACTGAGTTATCAACTATATGTCAGACACTGTTCTGATCACTTTATGTGCAGTAACTCATTTAATCCTCCTAACTACCATGAAGGAAGTTTTATAATTATCCTATTTTACAAAAGAGGAACTGAGGCACAGAATGAACATAGTTACCTCAAGTCACATACTCTGTTTCCCTGAAAATAAGACAGTGTCTTCTATTAACTTTTTCTCCCAAAGTTGCGCTAGGTCTTATTTTCGGGGAAACACGGGTAACTAGAGAGTGACTTGGCTAGAATGCATACATTTAAAACATTATACATAAGTGGGGGGGAAAACATAAAATAAGGAACTGATTATTATTGTAGAGTGGTAGGAGTCAGTGATATGTTTCTCTATTCAATTAATATATTACTTCTAGAATGTTAAGGGATAAAACAAAACAAAAAATACGAAACACTTGATGCACTTACAAATTCTCAATTATGTGAATTCCTAACTTGCATCAACTGCATAGTATAAAATCCAAACTCTTCAGCTTGTTAATATCTTTAATTTTAATTGACATATAACATCTTAATATCTTTTTTATTACAAGTAATACACAATACATATTCATAGAAATCAGAAAATTTGGATAAGAAAAAAAATAACCACTTATAAACCTATACTCAGAAATAACCCCTGAACAATGTGGCACCTATCTTCCAGATGTCAATGTGTGTTTCTCATCCAAAATGGAATTTTTACATGGTTTTTCACTCCCGTATACCAAGACATCTTTTCTTTTCTTACATTTTTCTAACATCATTTTAACAATGAGGCAGTACCTCACAGTGGGGATATACCGCAGCAATCACTCTGAAATATTTAGGTTGTTTACAACTTTACAGCATAATGATCAACAGTCACTGGCTCTTGAGTCAAATGGCTTGGATTCAAGCTCTGGCTCTATCACTAACTCGGCTACCTTAAGCAAGCTACCTCATTTCTCTATCCCTCAACTTTCTCTTCTGAAAAATAGGATATTATGTACTTTTTATGATTAAGGGGGGTAAATGTTAATACACAGCTGTTATTATCAACAATGCTATAATTGGTATGTTCATAAGCTACCAATTCAACAGTATCTTTATTAGATCAAGATAAATTCCCTTAAATGGGAATTTCCATATCAGAAGGCTTTTGAGTCTGCCAAATTAAAGCTGGGTTTAAAGACCTCATCAGCCGAAGCCGGTTTGGCTCAATGGTAGAGCATCGGTCTTCGGACTGAAAGGTCCCAGGTTCGATTCCGGTCAAGGGCATGTACATTGCCTGCGGGCACATCCCCAGTAGGGGTATGCAGGAGGCGGCTGGTCGATGTTTCTCTCTCATCTACGTTTCTGGCTCTCTATCTCTCTCCCTTCCTCTCTGTAAAAAATCAATAAATATAAATTTTTAAAAAATAAAAAAAAATAAAGACCTCATCAAATAGCTCTCTCACATAACACTCAGATCTTTCTAATCCAAGAAAATAAAAACTATGATCCAGTTAAGTTAACCAGCTTGGTTCATTAGCTTTTGCTCTTCCACTTTTGTAGCTGCAAACTTATATTCCATAAAATCTCAAAATTTGTAGAAAACGTAAGGACACCAAGTCCAAGTGCTCACTCAGCACCATTCCTCCAAAGTCCCTAACTTGAACACTGCCAGTGACAACGGACAACCAACCACCCAAAACAATATAACTTGGAAGAATATTGAAATCTGCCTCCTTCTAACTTCTACGGATTGATCTGAGTTCTTTCTGGTCAGATCAAACCTGGACTGTGTGACAAGCCTCCAAATATAGACAACTATAATTTCTCAGATAAGCTTGTTGAGCCTTTCCTCCTTTTCATTTCCCCCATGATCAAGGTCCTCTGGTTTTTGTGTCTACCACCTAGGGAACTTGAAAAAAACTTGTGTCTACCACTTACTGGCCCACATCCTATACTACTTAAGCTTGGGCCTCTGCAGGGGTTTTTTCCGTTCATCTTTTTTAATATATATTTTTTAATATATTTTATTGGTTTTTTACAGAGAGGAAGGGAGAGGGATAGAGAGCTAGAAACATCGATGAGAGAGAATAATCGATCAGCTGCTCCTGCACAACCCCCACTGGGGATGAGCCCACAACCAAGGAATATGCCCTTGACCGGAATCAAACCTGGGAACCCTCAGTCTGCAGACCAACGCTCCATCCATTGAGCCAAACCGGTTTCGGCAGTTTTTTTTGTTTGTTTTTTTTTAATATATTATATTGATTTTGTACAGAGAGGAAGGGAGAGAGATAGAGAGTTAGAAACATCGATGAGAGAGAGTCATCGATCAGTTGCCTCTTGCACACCCCCTACTGGGGATATGCCCGCAACCAAGGTACATGCCCTTGACCGGAATCGAACCCGGGTCCCTTCAGTCCCCAAGCCGACGCTCTATCCATTGAGCTAAACCGGTTTCGGCCGGTTTCGGCAGTTTTAATATATTTTTATTGATTTCAGAAAGGGAGAGGGAGAGATAGAAACATCAATGAAGAGAGAATCATTGATTGGCTGTCTCCTGCACACTCCCCACTGGGGATCGAGCCCGTAACCCAGGCATATGCCCTTGACCAGAATCAAATCCTAGACCCTTCAGTCCTCAGGCTGACGCTCTATCCACTGAGACAAACTGGCTAGGGTAGGGGTTTTTTGTTTTTTTTTTAATTAGCCTGCCAGGTGATTATGATATAAAGTCTGAAAACTGATACAAGATCCCACTTATGCTGACATATGTCTCATCTTTAATACAAAGAAATGATATTCATTAGAAAACTGAGTTGCCCTGAATTCTAAGATTTGTTTGGCTTGTTTGCAGAGAAAGCAGCAATGGAATCCATCAGTGAGTTCATCCATGTTCAGGCTATTTGAAAAGGGAGACACCACACAGCCAAAAATGCATGCTCAAAATGAAGTCATGATTCAAAAATTCATGTAATAACCTGAATTCCTCATGATTTGTTTGTTACTATTTCTAACTCATGAGATACTCAATAGCAAAAAAAAAAAAAAAAAAAAAAAAGTCCATTCTAGGAAATATGCGGCCCATTATAAATACATCTCAGAGATAAGGGGGTCAGGGGCAAACCAAAATCCAATCTGACATTTATTTTCATTTGAATAGCAAACATCAAAAATATACCTGGCATTTTCTAACAATTACAAGAAGAATGACCAGATGCTTCCTGTTGATGGAACAGTGTAGAACTACAGACAGAATCTGACTAGAGTTCACAGAAACAACTGGAAATGCACTTAGCTTCATTTCAAAACCATTAAATTAACGTATGGCCTTAAATTTTCACATTTACAGTATAATTGCCCCTCAACATATAGAAAAACCAGATTGAATCAGAGATAGACAGCTCTAAGTTACAGAACTCTGAGTTTACTTGAAGGGTAAATATATGCATTACAAAAGTATTGTTCACCAAAGGTTTCTCTACAGGATTCCCTTTAAATCCAGAGTTCCTAAAGTGCTTTGAGAAGTGTCCTAGCTTCAAAAATTACATTTACATACAAGTTCTCACAAGCACATGCAATATGGAACTCACATTTCATTTGTGTACAGAATCACAAGGGATTATGCAATCGTTATTCGTAATGCTTGTTTATACATCTAATTCCCAAACTGAAAAAAGTTAGAGCCTAAGAAAAAAGTGTAGAAATAAGCCATCTTATCCTTACTTTTAAAATGTCTGGTAAAAAATATAAAATTTCTGATATATTATCCTGACTTGACTTGTATGGTGAGCACAAACTAGAAATGACACATTCTTAGTTTAAAAAAAAGTATACAGTGGATTGTTCCAGAGGTTTTATGGTGTGATACCACAACAGATTGAATGCAGAAGTAGATTTAAGAGTCTGTCTTCCATTCAACCAGACACTTAAACTCTTGTAGAAATGTCACTCTTTGACCAGTATGTCACTTATGTTAACATGCAATGAATTTATTTTTGCTATTTTTACATACTTAAAAGGAGGAAAGTGAAGAAATGCAATAAAGCAGCCTTTAGTTTCCTGAAATTCAAAGTCTGAGCCTGAAAGTGGAAGTGCCAAGGCTGAGGGTTACATGTTCCTAAGAAAGTTAAACCAAACTGGGTGGATCTAGAAGTGAAATAAACTATCTGCAAAAAAAAAAAAAAAAAAAAAAAAAAAAGACGTGTGACCGCTAACTTTTACATAATAAATTCCTGTACAGTGCGTCTTTCATTCTGATGGCCAATCCCAAGGATCCCTGACTAACGACATCAAACCATTTTCCAGATAAAAAACTGTACTTCAGAAAGTTAACTTGCCTGAATCCAGACAGCAAACCATTGTCCAGAGAGCACTTAAAAATACTTCCACATTCCCAAGCCCCCTTCAGAAGCTCTGTGGTCTCTGCCCCTCCTTGGAACAGATGTCTGCCTGCCACAGTCCAATCAGGTTTACAGCAAGTTGTGTGTACTGCAAACAAGCTCAAAGTGGGGGAAACACACGCAAGGCGGGCCTGCACCACTCCTCCGGTTTCAGTTTTCACGTTGCACCCTCGAGGCTAAGGCACCCGCTACGAGAGCTCCGCCGGAGCACGCCCGCCTCAGGTCAGACACACCAGCAGTGCCCAGGCCGAGGTGCCCCGGCCCAAACTCTCAACTTTTCCCCAAGCCGTGCCCCCGCAGGTCCCGGCCGCCAAGTCCCCAAAAAGCAGGTCCCGGCATCCTTCGTCCCCACAGGGCTCCAGACCCCGAAGCCGAGGCCCTCGGGCGCCGTGGCAGCCCCGTGTGCGGGACGCCAAGGGAAGGGCTCCCGGGTTTGAACCCTGTTTGGACCGTCCGCTCTGCCGCCGCCCCGGCGGCTCCGGGCCCCGAGGGCTCCGCGGTGCAGCGCGCCCGGGCCCGGCCGCCCTCGCCTTCCCGCTCCCAGCGAGCCCGGCGGGGCGGCCCGGCCGCCCAGACAAAGAGACCCGCGGCTCCCGGGCGGCGGGCGCCGAGGCCGGGCCGCGCCTGCCCCTCTCCCCCGCCCGCCCGCCGCCGCCGCCCGCAGAGCTCCCGCCGCCCCGGCCCCACACCATCCCCGCCGGAGCCGCCGAGCCGGACCCGACTGGCGAGGCGAGGAGCGGCGCGGGGAGGCCGCGGCGGCGCCGGGGCCGAGGAGGAGCAGGAGGAGGGGGCGGCCGCCACCACCATGTCTGCCCGCCCCTCCCCAAAGCGGGGTGCCCGGCGGACAATGCGCGGCGGCGGCGGCGCGGGCGGAGCGGGCGCCCAGGCCGACCCCGCCGACCCCCGCGGCAGAAGCGGGGCCAAAGGAGCCCCGGAAACCCGGCGCCTTAATGCAATAAACAGGAAATCGCGGGGATGATCTGGGTTCCGGGGGAAGTGGAATTATTTTTTACCAGCGAAGAGATCAACTTCCACATCCGGTGGTAACAGGGCCCGACACAGACCCGCACTGACCTGGAAAAGCTTTGGGAGCGGCGGCGGCGGGGGAGCGGCGGGAGGGGTGCGGGACCCGAGGCGCTCCGTACCCGGCCGAGCGGACGCGGCCCCGCCACGCACACACAGCGCTTCAGCTGCACAGGGCGCTGTTTTCCGAAAATGCCGCGTCTGGTCGGCGCCCAAAATCCCCACCGAAAAGTCCCCCGTGTGCGCGCGGAGGGACACATCGTGTGCGAGTGAGTCCGCCTCCCAGCATCCCTCCCGGACCGGCCCCCCGGCGGCCGCGGGCCCTTCCGCCCGGGCCGCGCGTCAGCAGATCCCCCTCCCGCCCGCCGGTCCGACCCCACTCCGGAGGGAAGCAGGGGGCGAGAGGGTGTGATTTTTTTCGTTTTTAACGGAGGGGCAGGAAGCGGGCCATTTCTAGAGTTGGGCCACACAAAGAAGCCGGCGGAATGATCCGCTCTGGGCGCCCGCGAGTCCCGGCTCGCCCGGCGCCTGCGCGCACGGGGGGGGGGGGTGGGGGGAGTGCGGCCATGTGCGCGGGAGCGGCCGCCGCCGCCGCCGGGCTTTCCCGCCTCCGCCGCGGGCCGGGAGCGGGCGGCCGCGGTGCGTGTGCTGACCTGCGTGCCGCTCCGGCATGAACGCTGCGGGACCGGGCGTCCGGGCTCCGAGGCTGAGCGGAGGGCTGGCTGGCGGGGACGGAAGGGCGGCCGGGGTTTGGCTGGAAAGCGGCCTTAGATGGAGCTAGGCAGGCTGGGACAGGAGTCGCTGTGGAGGTACAAGGGGAGGAACGAGGATGCTCAGGTTTATGACGTATAGATTACTGTAACTTTTTTTTTTTTTTTTAATCCTGATGCTGTCTCATACATCGTAGATCCTAGTAACTGCTCTCTGAACTCCCTGGGATTACTGTCACCGGAGGTAGAGATGTGCTTGCTTTTTGTGTGTGTGGCCAGAATGTCATGGTGTGTGTTGTGTTGTATTTAGAGGAGCAAAAGTTTATTTGGCTATGGGGATGTGCAAAGTAAAGCTTTACGAATGTAATTTACACGGGCCGATTTGCTAAGAAACCCAACACACTGGTTTTATTGGGGGGAAGGAGGGTTGTTATTGATTTATTCTAGAGAGAGAGAAACATCTGTTTGTTGTTCCACTTATTTATGCATCCGTGGGTGGCTGGCTGGGGATCAAACCCACAGCATCTCAGGACAAGGCTGTAGCCGGCTGAGCTGCAGGGCCAGGCCCACACTGATGTGTTTTTAACGGAGGAGCCTGGGATGACTTACCTGCCCAGCTTCCCCAGCCCGCTACCTGTGCCACTTTTGGCATCCTATAGCCAGGAATTTAGGCTAGCTGAGACAAATCAAGAGGTTTAATAAAATCTATTTTGCCCACTGTTTTTTGTGGCCTGGGATAAGTAATTTTTTTTTTTCTCTGCTTACTCTTTTGTAATATTGACATACCGTAGTCAAGACTTGTACAGTTTTTGTGTGACCTCTTAAAGCATTGTGCCTAAACTAGAAGCAGAGTGAAGGACCTAGGGGCCATGTTGTGTGTTAACTTTTGGTCTAATATTTTCATTGCTTCAGTTGGTAAAAATTGGTCAGATTTTTGGTCTGATGCTCTTCTTTAACTGAGTTCTCTAAATTCATTCAGGTGATGAATCCTCTAGCATCCTTGCCTTCATTGATTTTATGCTGTAGAATGCAGACAGGTAAATAGGCATCATCAGTAGAATGAGGGTAAAGTGTTGACTACTGTGAAATCTCAGACAAGAGGAATCTCTTACCTTGGGAGGCAGGAATGGAATGGGAATGGAGAAGCAATTAGCTTTAATAAGGAAATTGGAGAAGGTCCTTCCAGGCAGAGGAAGCAATAAGTGCAAAGGTTAAAGACGCAAACTCTGAAGAAATTATTGGGTGAAGGAGATAATGCTGTGTCAGGAGTGCCCGAGAAGACGAGTCGTGAAGGCCAGGAATGCCATGTGCAGGAATTAGCTTTTTTGAGAGCTAAGAAGAAGCAGTTGAAGAAAGTTGAAGCATCATAAGGATTTCCATTTTAGACAGATTGCGCAAAAATCAGAGACATGGAAACAGTAATCGGTGAGAGGTTATTGAGATAGAAGCAAATAGGCCTGGAGAATACTACCAGTGATTGAGAGGTTGGTGAGTTGGTCGACTGGGCAAGGGAAAAACTGAGAGGTAGATGTCAAAGATGACTCCCAAAGTTTGTTGGGAGAGCAACTGGTAGGATGACAACGCCTTCATTGAGATTAGAAACCAGGAAAAAGAAATACATGTTAGGCCCTAACCGGTTTGGCTCAGTGGGTACAGCATCGCGGACTGAAGGGTCCCTAGTTCGATTCCAGTCAAGGACATGTACCTTTGTTGCAGGCACATCCCTAGTAGGGTGTGTGCAGGAGGCAGCTGATCAATGTTTCTAACTATCCCTCTCCCTCTCTGTAAAAAAAAAAAAAAAAAAAATCAATAAAACATATTTAAAGAAAAATATATGTTAGGGAAGGAAGAAGGTTTTGTTACGACCTTTTGGAAATTGAAGTGATTGTGAACCAAACAAGCAGATATGTCTAGTAAGTAATTAGATGTTTATTCATTTACGTTGCTTCAAGAGCTGTAACTGGCACTATTCTACACACTGGAATAGGTTAAGCAGCAGCAAGACCAACAGAGGCTCCTGCTTCTGGTAGAGGGAATAGACTAAAAGTTTTCCAAAAGAAGAAGAAAAATAATATCCCATAATATGTTCCATGAAGAACATTGAAAAAGCCTTGTTCTGGAGCAGAGAGTGGGTAAAATTTTGGTTGTTGGTCAAAGGTGGCCTCTCTCAGAAGATACTCTCTGCTAAGACTTGAATGATAATAAGTTAAGGGCAATATTTGAGACCAGAGGGAATAGCAGGGCCAAATCCAGAAGTGAGAGTTGATTGTGTTTAGCGAGGAAGCTAGTGTGGCTGACGTCTATCGGGCAGAGGAAGGAACGGTAGAAGATGGAGTCTGCCTCCTTGGTAAGTTGAAGTGCTCTAGAACAGCAGTTGCCAACCCGTGGTCTGCGAGGTCCAAAAGGTTGGCGGCCACCGGTTTAAGAAAACCTTTGGAGCTGCGGTCATCAGCTGGTGGTCCATGAAGTCTGTGAGGTCCAAAAGGTTGGTAACTGCTCTACAAGCCATTGACAGGTTTTAAGGAATAGAGAGTAACATGGAAAACAGCAGTAAAGATAAAGTATAGATGGGTTGGAGATAGAGTTTGTTGTTGAGAAATGAAACATGAGTGAGGGAAGGGGAAGAATAATGATTCCAGGCTGGCTAACGTGGCTCATGGTTGAGCCTCCACCTTTGGATAGGAGGTCATGGTTCAATTCCTGGTCAGGGCACAGGTTACGGCCTGGATCCCCGGTAGGGGATATGCAGGAAGTAGCTGGTCATTGATTCTCATTGATACTTCTCTCTCTCTCTCTCTCTCCCTCTCTCTCCTCTCTCTCTCTCTCTCTCTCTCTCTCTCTCTCTCTCTCTCTCTCTCTCTCTGAAATGATTAAAAAATACACACACACACACACACTAGAGGCCCAATGCACAAAATTTGTGCACAGGTAGAGTCCCTAGGCCTGGCCAGCAATCATGGCCAATCTGTGGGGCAATCAGGGATCCCCATTGACACCCGTTTTGGCCAGCCTTGCCACTGCCACCAGTTGCCTCTGTGGGGCAATTGGGGGGGGGGGGGGGGGCACAGCTCACCTGCCTTGGCTGGCCTGCATGCTAGGGGCAGCTTCTGCCCTCTGGTGGTCAGTGTACATCACAGTGGCCAGTGGTTCCACCGTTCGGTCGATTTGCATTTTAGGCTTTTATTATATAGGCCTAGAGGGGTGGTGCATGAACTTTGCATAGGGCTGAGACTGGTTAGGTTCAGTGGATAGAGCGTCAGCCTGTGGACTGAAAGGTCCCAGGTTTGATCTGGTCAAGGGCATGTACCTTGGTTGCAGGCACATCCCCAGTAGGGGGTGTTCAAGAGGCAGCTGATCTATGATTCTCTCTCATGGATGTTTCTATCCCTTTCTCTTCCTCTCTGTAAAATTATATATATATATATATTTTTTTTTTTTTTTTTTTTTTTTTTTTTTTGCACAGGGCCAAAACTGGTTTGGCTCAGTGGATAGAGAGTCAGTCTGCAGACTGAAAGGTCCCAGGTTTGATTCCGGCCAAGGGCATGTACCTTGGTTGCAGGCACATCCCCGGTGGGGATGTTTATTCATTTACGATGTTTCTCTCTCATTGATGTTTCTACCTCTCTATCCCTCTCTCTTCCTCTCTGTAAAAAATAAATAAAATTTTTTTTTTTTTAAAGAAGAAGAAAGAAAGAAATTTGTGCATAGGGTGGGAGGGTTGCCGTCAGCCCAGTCTGCACCCTTTCACAATCTGGGACCCCTTGGGTAAGGTCCCTGGGCCTGGCCAGAGATTGGGGCCTATCGTGGCTTTCCTTCCCCTAGCTGCTGGCAGCTGGCCTCGCCCCCACTGCAGCCACTGCTTGCCATCTGTACGATGATGCCCCCGCTCCCTGCCACCAGTCACCTCCTTCTGCGGGCAACAGGTGGGGGGTACAATCACTTGGCTGGCCTGGGCCTCCCTTGTGGGGCCATGGATCACGGGTTCCCCAGATCAGTCACCTCGCAGAGGGAGGTCCCACCCACTCTCTATTGCACCACCAGCCGGTGGGTGATCACAGACAACCCCCCACCACCCCTTATTGATCGCCCCACCGGCCAGTGGCCTGGGCCTCCCTCCGCAGGGTGATCATGGGGCGATGGCAGCCTCTCCCCTCCCCCCTCCCCCCGAGCAATTGCATCACACCTGCCTTGGCTGGCCTGGCACCAGTGGGTATCATAGCATAGCCGTCTGGGTCTTTCTGCTGTTTGGTCCATTTGCATATTATGCTTTTTTTATTATAGACTTTTAAAGTGATTCCAAGGGTTGGGGCATGGTTGTCTAGACAAGAACTGTTCAATATCAATATTACACAAGCCACATGTATAATTTTATAGTAGCCACATTAAAAGAGTAAAAAGGAACAGTTGCAATTTAAATAGTTTTTTTATGCCGAAACCAGTTTGGCTCAATGGATAGAGTGTCGGCCTGCGGACTCAAGGGTCCCAGGTTCGATTCTGGTCAAGGGCATGTACCTTGGTTGCGTGCACATCCCCAGTAGGAGGTGTGCAAGAGGCAGCTGATCCATGTTTCTCTTTTATCGATGTTTCTAACTCTCTATCCTTCTCCCTTCCTCTCTGTAAAAAAAATCAATAAAATATATTTTATAAAAATAAAAAATGGTTTTTTATTTTACCCAGTTTATCCAAGAGTATCATTTCATATGTGTTCAGTATTAAGTATTACATGTTTTTAAACGTTTTATTGATACATTCTTTTTATCATTGCTAAGTGTTTGAAATCTGGTGTGTATTTTACCTAACAGCATATCTTAATACTTGATTTTATAAGATTTACAGTTAAAAAGCACATTCACATATCCAAGACATTCTAAACATGCTTAAAAGTTTTGCAGTAATTGAATTACATATCAGTTTTTTTAATATAATTTTAAATTAAAGTTAAGATTACAATTTCAGATCCTAAATTAGCCACATTTCAAGTGCCCATTAGCTAATACATGTGGCTAGTTGCTACTGTATTGTACCATGGAATCTAATGGAATGTATGGAACTTACCTGGGAAGGCCTTGTATGCCATGTTAAAGGGTTGGGATTTTACCCTACAGAAAAGGAAAAAAAAGAATAGTGGATAGTTTTTTAACTAAGAAGTGACAATGTTGTCCTTGAGGCTAGGAAAAGGCCACTGGGTTTCCAGCTGGTTACTCAGAACCAAGACCAACCCTTCAGTTGAGTCCTGCATTTCAGGCTCTGGCCCTTAGCACTTTTGATGCATAAGTCTGATTTTTGTCAGTGCTCTATAGCAGCACCACCAAAAGTGGCCCATAGGTCTTAATTTCTATAAATGCCTACAAACCCTTTATTATTGGACCATGAGTAGGCATTTACAGAAATTGAGAGTAAGAATTTAGAAACTTTTATAGCAATTTAACAAATTTTTTGTCTGTGGATCTAATAAAAATCTTGCTTATATTGTATAACTTTATTACCCTTTTCTACTAATTTTTTATCTTTTATGATCTTTCACAACGTGATTTTAGAGGCACTGCTCTAGAGGCAGTCCAGATGAAGGAAGTCTCTCTAGCTGATTTGGCTCAGTGACTAGAGCATCAGCCTGCGGCGTGAAGGATCCTGGGTTCAATTTCGGTAAAGGGAACGTGCCTGGGTTGTGGGCTCAGTCCCCAGGTAGGAGGCGTGCAGGAAGCAGCCGATCAGTGATTCTCATCATTGATGTTTCTCTCCCTCCTCTCTCTCTGAAATCATATATATATATATATATATATATATATATATATATATATATATATATATCTCATATATATATATATATATCTCATATATATATATATATATATATATATATATATCTCGTATATATATATATGGTAGTTATATAAGTGTAATATGCTAATTAAACCAGACAGCCAGATGACCTTCCAGATGAAGCTGGGACTATGAGGGCTGAGGCAAGCTACTGAGGCTGTGAGGGCCAAGCCCCTTGTATGAATTTCACGTATCAGGCCTCTAGTGTATATATAAAAAGATGAAGGAAGTCAGGACTGAACTGGTGGTTGCTTGGTTGGGCTTTGGTCCCATGTACCAAAGGTTGCCCGTTCAGTTCCTGGTCAGGGCACATGCCTGGTTGTGTACTCAATCCCGGTAGGGGGCTTGCACGAGGCATCTGACCAATGGTTCTCTGCTATTCTCTAAAAAAAATAAAAATAAAATTTTTTTAAGTTGAAGGGAGTCAAAAGGACCAAGCTCCCAGAATACTTATCTAAATGCAAATGCCATTTTTCCATTATAGTGAGATCTATAGCAGCTCAGAGTAAACAGCTGTTTCTTCTTCCATATGAAAATGGAAGGCTACATGGAAATAACCATATTGATGAGTTACCATTTATTAAATGCATCATATGTTCTAGCCACTGTGCAAAGCCTATTACATATGTTGTCTCATTTAGTCCTCACAACAACTCTATAAAAATAGCTATTAATAGCCCCATTTTTCCAACGAGGAAACTAAGGCTAAAATAAGTAGTTGACTTCCCTAAAGTTACCAAAATGGTAAACATTAAAGATAGGATTCCAATAAAGGTCTCATTTCAAAATTATTGTACCTATTCACTTTTTTTTTTTTTTTTGCCATTATATTCCCAACTAGAGGCCCGGTGCACAAAATTCAAGCACAGGGCTTGGGCGTCCCTCATCCTGGCCTGCACTCCAATCTGGGACACCTCAGAGGATATCCACCTGCCTCTCGCAATCCGGGACCGCTGGCTCCTAACCACTTGCCTGCTTGCCTGCCTGGTCACCCTATCCCTTCTGCCTACCTGCCTGGTCGCCCCTAACCACCTCTGCCTGCCTGCCTGGTCGCCCCTACCCACCTCTGCCTGCCTGCCTGCCTGGTCACCACTAACCACCACTTCCTGCCTGTCTAGCTTCCCCTAACTGCTCCCCTTGCTGGCCTGATTGCCCCTACCCACCTCTGCCTCGCCCAGGACCTGGGTGTACCTCCCTCTGGCCAGCCGCAGCCACGGGGGACAGTGAGTGGGGCGGCTTTACCCAGGCTGCAGCCTCAGGCACCTGGGACTCTGGGGCGGGCAGCTTGTCCCTTTCCTGGGCCGCAGTCACAGCCACTGGTGCCCTGGACTGCAGCCTGGCTGGTCCCCATTCCTCTCTCACCAGCTCATTTGTGCCTGGCTGATTCCCATTCCTCTCCAGCGTTGAACGTTTGAGACATTATGGCATGAGGGTGTGACGACCATTTGCATAGTAGCTCTTTATTATGTAGGATGCCTAGAAAATTTCCTCGAACAACAATTCTACATTGTTTTAGAGAGAATGCATGAAGTTGACTACAAACATACCTTGTTTTATTGCACTTCATGGACAGTGCATGTTTTACAAATTGAAGGCAAGCAAAAAGATTACAACTGTCTATTGCAATTCTTGCTTCATTGCACTGATCTGGAACCAAACCCACAGAATCTCCAAGGTATGTCTGTACATCTCTCCCAGATGATTCATTGGTAAATTTGGGACCAGAGTAAGGAGAGGTAGCAGCATCAGGCAAATGAGTTCATTTCTACAATAGAAATGTATCTGCTCTGCTCCTACCTAGAATTTATAGACCCACAAACCAATTTTTTAAAAAGACAATGTTAGCCGAAACCGGTTTGGCTCAATGGATAGAGCATCAGCTTGGGGACTGAAGGGTCCCAGGTTCGATTCCGGTCAAGGGCATGTACCTTGGTTGCGGGCATATCCCCAGTGGGGGTTGTGCAAGAGGCAGCTAATTGATGACTCTCTCTCATTGATGTTTCTAACTCCGTATCTCTCCCCCTTCCTCTCTGTATAAAATCAATAAAATATGTTAAAAAAATAAAAAAAAAAAAGAATGTTAAATGGGTAAGAAATTTAAGAGGCCTCAAATGAAATCTAAGTGGCCAATAAACATGTAAAGATGCTCAACTTTTTTAATCATTGGGAAAATGTAAATTAAAACTATATTGAGATACTACTGCATGCTCACAAAAATGGCTAAAATGGAAAACAGAAAATGCCAAGAAATGGAATAATTGAAACTACATCACTGGTGGGGATGCATATTAATAGCCACTTTGGAAAATTCAAAGTTCAAAAAACAAGCCAAACCAAACTCATTTAGGAATATGTAGGCTGTAAAAATTAAAGAAGAAATAATTAGCTTGGGGGGGGGGGGGGGGCGGTTGAAGTGTGCCAGTGTTCTTTCTAGACATAAGTGGGGTTACATGGGTACTCCCTTTGTGATTCATTGAGCTGTAGGTTTGGGATGGGTGTGCTTTTTAGTATATTTATATAAGCCTAATATGCAAATTGTCCCCTTGGGAGTTCAATTGCTCGCTATGATATGCACTGACCACCAGGGGACACCTGGGGAAGGAAGACGTGGGCTGGCACGTGGAAGGCCCTGTAGGCTTAGGGACCCTACCCATGCATGAATTTTGTGCGCCAGGCCTCTAGTATATAATGGATTAAAAATTTTTCTGGAGTTAAATTTGAAAAAGTTTTCCTGGGGAATGCTGTTACATACTACCAATGTTTATCCTGCTAACTGAGCCAGTCTTTCTATATACTTATTACAAATGTGAAAGATAAGGTAGGCCTGATTTCTGGGGATGGCAATGGTAAAAGAGAAGAAAGATGCAAAAACTACTACAGAACTTGAGGCATTATGTGAAGGTGAAAGACCATGGCAGTTGGAGTGAGGAGCCTCAAATTCAAGGCTTAACTGACCATTAAGTCTTAACTACTCTGTAGTTATATGACCTGGGTATATCTCAAAACCTGCCTGAATTTCATTTTTCTTATCTGTGGTAAAGGTATTTAATAAAACTAACATTTTTTTTTTCATTTTTAATCCTTTGTAAGCTATTAAAAGGGCATATTAGCCCATCGGTGTGGTTCAGTGTTTGAGCATTGATTCCTTGTCAGGGCATATCCCTGGGTTGCAGGCTCGATCCCCAGCAGGAGACGTGCAGGAAGCAGCCAATCAATGATTCTCTCTCCTCGATGAGTCTATCTCTTTCTCATCCTTCCTCTCTGAAATCAAGTTTCTTTTAAGAAAAGGGCATATTAAATTTGATGTCTGATTTAGTGTGAAGGATAAGGAGTTAAGGATGGTTGAGATTTGAGTCTGATGGAGATAATAGTGATAGCATGAACAAAATGAGAAAACCAAGAGAAGGAAAAGGAGATTTGGAGAAAGATAACATTCTATTTTATACATGTGTTTAAGATCATGACAAAACATCAAGGTGGAATTCTTAAAGAGATACAGAACTTATAGTGCGGTATTGGAAAAGAGATCAGAAATGATGACAGATAATTAGAAGTTATCCACAATAAGGGTGAAAAAGCCAGGGAGTAAATGTGATCTGTGGGAACTATATAAAAGCCTAAGGGACCATCGCAACCTAATGGACGACTGAACAAGCTGTGTGGGGCAACCAGGCCAGCAGGCGGGGGTTAGTGAGGGACGACCAAACAACTGAATAGCAGGCCGTGTGGGGCAATCAGGCCAGCGGGGAGGGGGGGGGGGGCAGTTAGGTGTGATCAGGCCAGCAGGGAGGCAGTGAGGGGCAATCAGGCAGGCAGGCAGGTGAGCGATTAGGAGCCACTAGCCCAGGATTGTAAGAGGGTGCAGGCCGGGCTGAGGGGAACCTCACCCCCGCCCCCATGCACAAATTTTGTGCACCCGGCCTCTAGTATCCTATATAATAATAGCCCAGGCCAAAGGACATAACGACCAGTATGACCAATTGACCAAACACTCAGTGCAGGAGCTGCCCCCTGGTGGTCAGTGCATGGCCCTCCCACAGCAGTAGCAGCCACTCAGCGGGCAGGCCCTGGGCTGACCGGGATATGCAATGCTCCCACAGCAGGCTGATCCCTGCAGGCCGCCCCCCACCAATGCAGGAATCACTGCACTGAAATCTGGCGGTTACTAAGCACCGTCCTTGTGGCAGGCAAAAGGCCGGGTACTGTTCACGGAATCTCAGATAATCCAGAACCCACCTCAGGGTTGATCTGAGGGTTTCTATTCATAGCTTTCAGAATTGAATGAGATCATCAGCTTTTACGAAAGTAGTTGAGGGAAAACGCACACTGCTCTTTTCATTCTCTTCCTCCCTCCTTGCAAGAAAAGGAACAAATGGCTCTCATGGCCTGCCCTGAGCGCTGTGCAGAGATGTCTCCGAGTCTGCCTTCCAATGGCCTTCACGCCGAATGCCACTGCCTGAGCATCTTAACCTGTATCACTGACTGAGCACCCACCACGTCCTAGGCATGTCTGGGTGCTCGCAGAGCAGCAGGGAGCCAGCCGCCCTGTCCTACTGAGCATGCGTTCCACCAGGAGAGGACTGGGGTGTGGGGAGGAAACAGCCTCGGACAGACGTGAGGTGCAGCCATGAGAGGGCACGGGCACCATGAAAACATGGGGATGAAGCCACAGGGGCTCCGTGAGGGAGGGGCAGAGGCAGGCTCACTGAGGGAAAGTGGACAGATGGAGGAGAGCCAGGCGGATGCCTGGAGAAGGGCATCGGGCAGAGGGGCAGCAGGACGAGCAAGAGGCTGAGTAGAAGGGGGTCAAGGCTGGGTCAGGGGGCACATCCTACAGGGATTGAGGGCTCGTGAGAACCTGGCATCCACTGAGTGCAGGGGGCGGCACTGGGGCTGTAGGTGAGGACCTGCTGGCTTCTATCAGGAGCAGACGGGGAAGAGGAAGCAGGGAGAAAGCAGGAGGTGACAGCACCCTCCCCGAGGGTAATGCAGAGATAGTGGAAACCGGCACCCGAGGTGACGGCTTTGGGGTGTACTGGAGGGAAGCCAGAGTGTAAGGAATGATGGGGGGGGGAGGCCCCATGCTCCACTCGGCACCTGGAAGGCAGGGTCCCTGGCAGCTGCTGGCAGGGGGCCGTCTGTTTTGAGGGTCTGACTGTAAAACCCAGACTTTAGTTTGAGCTCCACACAAGGGGCATGGAATGTTCATGACCAGTTTCCCACCCTGAGATCCAGGAGGCGGGTCATTCCCATCTGGCTGCCCTAATCCCTCCACGGCCCCCCACCACCCGAGCTCTCTTCAGGGATGACAAGTACTTATTGGAAACAGGCAAATGGTGGGGGGTTTTTTTATACAAAAAACAACAAAATGATGTACCGTATTATGGAAAGCAAATGTTGAAAACCCGGAAAATAGCCCTAGCTGGTTTGGCTCAGTGAATAGAGCATTGGCCTGTGGACTGAAGGGTCCCAGGTTTGATTCTGGCCAAGGCCACATGCCCGGGTTGTGAGCTTGATCCCCAGTGGAGGGCATGCAGGAGACAGCCGATCAGTGATTCTCATCATTGATGTTCCTAACTCTATATCCTCCCTTCTGCTCTGAAATCAATAAAGAAATATATTTAAAAGAAAACTAGGAAAATGAAGCCCCCTTGTGGATACAGATCAGCTGTGCTGGGAACCACATCACACATGACACAAAAGGGCTCAGGGACACCATGCCCGGTTTAGCTCATTAGATAGAGCATCAGCCTTCGTACTGAAGGGTCCCAGGTTCGATTCGGTCAAGGGCATGTACCGTGGTTGCAGGCACATCCCCAGTAGGGGGTGTGCAGGAGGCAGCAGATCAATGTTTCTAACTCTTTCCCTCTCCCTTCCTCTCTGTAAAAAAATCAATAAAACATATTTCTTTTAAAAATGAAAAGGGGATGGTGGGGGGCCTCAGGGTCCAATGCAAAGGACTTGCCCAGGTGGTCTGACTCCAATCCCCACCTCCAGTTTCCAGACAAAGAGGATCCCACACCACAGAACAGAACAGCGGAGACCAGCCCCAAGTGCGGTGAAGTGCTTCCAGAGAAAGAAAAGCTCCTGAGATGCTGGGACAGGGCAATCAGCTTCCAGATCGTGCCTCTAACTCCCACCCTGGGTCTGTGGTGCTCCCAGCTCTGTCCCTCCCTCCCCCTCACACGACCCCTCCCAGTGGAACTACAGATGGCCCTTCCCATCCTCTATCCTCCTCAGCTCCGATGGCAGGTAGGGAGGGTGGGGGGTTCATACGGGGAATCTGAGGCCTCCAGGAAGTGCCACTTGAAGAGCCAGAGACAGTATCTGTCCACTTCCCCCCCTGGACGAACCCATTAACACAGAGGCCTCACGAGTGCATGTTTAGAACCGGTCTCCCTCCCTCCCTCTGACTCTGCCACTGCATAACTTGGCTGTTTTGTGCAAGTCAATCTCTGGAGTGTTAATTCTCCTTTAAAATAAGAACAAGAGGCTGGAGGGCATGGCTAAATGGTTGAAGGTCAACTATGACTCAGGAGGTTGAGGTTTGACTCCCTGTCAGGGCACATGCTCAGGTTGATCCCCAGTGTGAGGTGCACAGGAGGCAGCTGATCCACGATTCTCTCATTGATATTTCTCTCTCTCCCTCTCCCTTCCTCTATGAAATCAATGGGAGATATCCTATATAATAAAACCCCAATATGCATAATGTCCCCTTGACCAGGAGTTCGATCGGGAGTTCACCACTCACTATGACATGCTCTGATCAACAGGGACAGCACAGAGCATGGCAGGTGTCAGCGATGAGGCACTGGCAGCAGGCAGCAGTGGAGGTGCTGCCAGCCCCAATGGGCTTCCGGGTGAACAGGACACAGGGCTGGTCAGGCTCACCATGGGTTCGCACAGGAACCTATCTGCCGAGGCAGGCTGAGAGAGAGCGTGTTGCCCACTCAGCTTCTGTGCAGCGCTGCTGGGCGGCCCAGAGACCCATGCTGTGCCCCAACCCATGGCGTCTGGGTCTGGCCGTGCTTACCACATCTCCCCATGGGGACTTGGACGCCATGATTCAAGCGGAGGGGGCACATGGGACCTGGGGCCCAGGTGCTGCCCAGGGCCCGGAGGTTAGCTGGGACCTGTCCTTCCAAGCCAGACACACTTCAATCGCCAGCCAGGCCTACAGGCCGCATCTGTCTCTAGTAGAAGAAGAAAAAAAAATACTGACCTAACCAGTTTGGCTCAGTGGATAGAGTGTCGGCCTGCGGACTCAAGAGTTCCAGGTTGGTTTCTGGTTAAGGACATGTACCTTGGTTGCAGACACATCCCCAGTAGAGGAGTGTGCAGGAGGCAACTGATCAATGTTTCTCTCATCGATGTTTCTCTCTATCCCTCTCCCTTTCTCTCTGTAAAAAATCAGTAAAATATGTATTTTTTTAAAAAAGAAAAAGAAAAGTACTGAGGCACTGAGAAGTAAAGGAAGGGAGGAAATCAGCATTCATTGAGCATCTATTAAACTGTGTCAGTTGCTCTACATGTGTCATTGTAGGTATTCTCCTCAGATTTCAACATAGCTAATTTAGCCTCACTTGGTTAATTGGCTTTGTAGACTCACAGCAAGAAAAAAGAGCCAGCACTGAAGATCGGCTTGACTCAATTTGCACAGTACGCTACACCATTCCCTGAGAAACAAGTATCTCTTGCAGAAGCTCATGGAGAATTTAAGTCAAAGAAAGGAAAACCCTGAAGAAGAAAAAACATTTGTGATGTGTCACCAATAGATTCCTGGAATGTGTAGCAGTGCTTGCACTCCTGTTTGTTGTGCTTCTATGAGTGTCTAGTCCAGACAAACGTTTGTGTTTTAGACCTCCAACAGTAAGAAGACATTGAAATTGGCAACTGTAAAAATTAGTATAACGAAAAAGTCATTTGTTAAGCCTAGCTGGATACTCTTGCCAGCCAAGTACTTTGAATCTGAAGGCTTGTAAGAGGGAAAGGAGTAACTCATTGATTTGGTGTTTGCTGCTTTGTTCATGTACTGCCTGGACCTGTCTTGAGTATTGGTGGTATGGTTCCTTTACTTTGGGAAACCCTAGGATGTTATGTAATAGTGTTCTGCTTACAGTGCAGTTTCAGTCACCTAAAATTCTTTTTTTTTTTTCAAATATATTTTATTGATTTTGTACAGAGAGGAAGGGAGAGAGATAGAGAGTTAGAAACATCGATGAGAGAGAGTCATCGATCAGCTGCCTCTTGCACACCCCCTACTGGGGATATGCCCACAACCAAGGTATATGCCCTTGACCGGAATCAAACCCAGGTCCCTTCAGTCCCCAAGCCGACGCTCTATCCATTGAGCCAAACCGGTTTCGGCAACCTAAAATTCTTAGTGAAAACATCAAAAGGGCTTTGCCAGCCACAGTCATTGAAACTTGAATGAAAAATAGCCCTGGCCAGGTGGCTCAGTGGACTGTCCTCCTGTGTAGAAAAGAGTTGCGTGTTTGATCTCCACTCCAGGCACATACGATAGGCAACTGATCACTGCTTCTCTCTCACATCAATGTTCCTTACTCTGTCTCCCTTTCCCTCTCTCTCTGGAAACAATAAAAACACATCCGTGGATGAGTATTAAATATGTATATAAATTTGAATGAAATGAACATATATCTTTTATATAGAAAGCATACTCAAAATTTAGAGTAATCGCTGTAATCAGTGAGGAAGATTTTTTTCCTACTGGATTTATTAAAACTGTTTATTTACTCTTAGCATAGCATTTTAGCATTAAAGAAAAGTAAAGTAAAAATATTCCACCACAGGTGAAACCGGCTTGGCTCAGTAGATAGAGCGTCAGCCTGTGGACTGAAGGGTCCCAGGTTCAATTCCGGTCAAGGGCATGTACCTTGGTTGTGGGCACAACCCCAGTAGGGGGTTTTGCAGGAGGCAGCTGTTTGATGTTTCTCTCTCATCGATGTTTCTAACTATCTCCCTTTCTCTCTGTAAAAATAAATAAATAAATAAATAAATAAATAAATAAATAAATAAATAAATAAATAGAAATAAATAAAAAATATATTTTAAAAAATATTCCACCACAATACAATTACTGGTTTCTTCCTGCATGTTTCTAGATTGACACATGAATAATGGGTGCATTTTTGGCAGACACACTGCTGAAGAATTTTAAATTGATTGCAGGAGCATGATGTCTTCTATCTTTGTCTACCCTCTTTCTAAGTTCTAGAAAAGACCTCCAGTAAGTAAATGAAATTCTTTGGCAACGTTACTGATTTCAGAATTCCCCAGACTAAGAACTTTGATTTCCAGGAATTGGTTAGACAGCCACTTTACTCAAGCTTCTATTTTACGCACCACAATGAAGGTTGTATTTGGACCATCTTATTCTCTTAGTCTATTTTAAGGTAGTCGGCATTTAATAATTGTTGGTTGTTTTATGCTCCCAGCTAGATTTTTAAAAATTATTTGAATAAATATCCACTGGTGCAAAAACCTTTTTTTTTTTTTTTAATTTTCACCCAAGAATATGGTTTTATTGCTTTTTTTAAAAAGGGAGAAAGAGAGAAACATTAATCAGTTGCCTCCCATATGTGACCCCATGTATTGATAGGATCAAACCCAAAACCTAGTTATGTGCCCGGACCCAGAATCAAGCCCACAACCTTTTGATCTATGCCGTAGACCCTATGGGATGATGCTCCAACCAAGTGAGCCATCCAACCAAGGCACAAAAAGCTTTTTTAACATCATCAGCTGTCTCCCAATGACACAGTTTCCACTCCCAAGGTAACTAACCTCTGCTATTATCTATTTCAGCTTTTTTCCTTGCCTATACACATGAGTAATAATAAATATTCTTATTTTTCCTTATTTTTATTTAACAGGGAGGATACCATATACACTCTTGTGCGCTTTGCACTGAAGATATCTTGGACTTCTTATTAAATGCATAAAACACATCTTTTTTTTTACTCCTGCAGATGATTTAACCAGTCATTATCCAGTTTAGGGACATTGAGAGTCTAATCTTTTATATTCAATTCATGCTTAAATGAGTATCTTTTTTTTTTTTAAATATATTTTATTGATATTTCACAGAGAGGAGGAAGGGAGAGAGATAGAGAGCTAGAAATGTCGATGAGAGAGAAACATCGACCAGCCGCCTCTTGCACACCCCCCACCGGGGATGTGCCCGCAACCAATGTACATGCCCTTGACCGGAATCGAACCTGGGACCCTTCAGTCCGCAGACCAACGCTCTACCACTGAGCCAAACCGGCTTCGGCTTAAATGAGTATCTTTATACACACATCTTCTTTCAGTTATATCTTCTCTCAATTCCCAGATTGGATTTGCTCTGCAAAATGGTATATATGTATTTTAAATTTTTAAATAAATCTTTATTGCTGAAAGAATTACATATGCCCCCTTTTTTCCTCCATTGACCCCTCCAGCCTGCCCCCGTACCCCTCCTCTCCTCCCCAGGCCTTCAGCACCCTATTGTCTGTGTCCATGGGTTATGCATATATGCATTCAAGGTCTTTGGTTGATTACCTCCCACCCAACCACCTTCCCTCTGAGATTCTGCACTCTGTTCCATGCTTCCATGTCTCTGGATCCACTTCATTCATCAGTTTATTTTGTCACTTATTGATAGATTCCACAGAATGATTGCAATCATGTGATACTTGTCCTTCTCTGACTGACTTATTTCACTTAGCATGATACTCTCCAAGTCCCTTCATAGCTGTCTCAAAGGGTAAGAGATTCTTTCTTACTGCTGCATAGTATTCCATGGTATAAATGTACCACAGCTTTTTTTTTTTTTTTTAATATATTTTTATTGATTTTTTACAGAGAGGAAGAGAGAGGGATAGAGAATTAGAAACATCGATGAGAGAGAGTCATCGATTAGCTGCCTCTTGCACACCCCCTACTGGGGATGTGCCCGCAACCAAGGTACATGCCCTTGACCAGAATTGAATCTGGTACCCTTCAGTCCGAAGGCCAACGCTCTATCCACTAAGCCAAACCGGTTTTGGCTGTACCACAGCTTTTTAATTCATTCATCTATTGATGGGCACTTGGGCTGTTTCTAGAACTTAGCTCTTGTAAATTGTGCTACTATGAGCATAGGGATGCATACATTCTTTTTATTAGTGTTTTGGGTTTCTTAGGATATATTCCTAGAAGTGGGCTCACTGGGTCAAATGGCAGATCCATATTTAATTTTCTGAGGAAGCTCCATACGGCTTTCCATAATGGCTGCACCAGTCTGCACTCCCACCACCGGTGCCCTAAGGTTTCCTTTTCTCCACATCCTCGCCAGCACTTGTTATTTGTTGATTTGTTGGTGGTAGCCATTCTGACAGGTCTGAGATGATACCTCATTGTCATTTTGATTTTCATCTCTCAGATGATTAGTGACTTTGAGCATTTTTTCATGTCTCTTGTCCCCCAAAGACTTCATCAAAAAACTACTAGATTTAATAAATAAGTTTAAAATGTCCTCTTTGGAGAAGTATCTCTTTAGGTTCTTTGCCCGTTTTTTAATTGGATTGTTTATCTTCCTTTTGTTAAGTTGTATGAGTTCCTTATAAATTTTGGAGATTAAACTCTTATCAGAGATAACATTGGAAAATATTATCTCTGATGCAGTGGGCTTCCTTTTCATTTTGTTGATTGTTTCTTTTGCTGTGCAGAAGCTTTTTATTTTGATGTAGTCCCATTTGTTTATTTTCTCCTTAGTTTCCTTTGCCTTAGGAGATGTATCTGTAAACATATTCCTACGAGAGATGTCTGAGATTTTACTGACTGTTTCTTCTAGGATTTTTATGATTTCATGACTTATATTTAAGTCTTGAGTTTATTCTTGTGTATGGTGTAAATTGGTGGTCTAGTTTCATTTTTTGCATGTATCTGTCCAATTTTCCCACCACCATTTACTGAAGAGACTGTCTTGACACCACTGTATGCTCTTGCCTCCTTTGTCAAATATTAATTGAGCGTAATGGCTTGGGTCAATTTCTGAATTCTATTCTGTTCCACTCATCTATATGCCTGTTCTTGTGCCAGTCCCTGGCTATTTTGTTTATGGTAGCTTTGTAGTATAACTTGAAATCTGGTATTGTGATTCCTCCAACTTTGTTTTTCTTTATCAAAATTGCTACAGCAATTCGGGTTCTTTTTTGGAGTATTTATTCTAATTCTGTGAAATATGTCATTGGTATCTAATAGGGATTGCAGGGGAATCTGTAGATTGCCTTGAGTAGTATGGACATTTTATTTTATCTTATTTTATTTTTAAAATTTTTTTAAATATATTTTATTGATTTTGTACAGAGAGGAAGGGAGAGAGATAAAGAGCTAGAAACATCGATGAAAGAGAGTCATCGATCAGCTGTCTCCTGCACACCCCCCACTGGGGATATGCCCGCAACCAAGGTACATGCCCTTGCCCGGAATTGAACCGGGGTCCCTTCAGTCCCCAAGCCGACGCTCTATCCATTGAACCAAACTGGTTTCGGCTTTTATTTTATTTTTAAAATATATTTCATTAATTTTCCAAAGAGAGGAAGGGAGAGGTAGAGAGTCAGAAACATTGATGAGAGAGAAACATGGATTAGCTGCCTCCTGCACACCTCCTACTGGGGATGTGCCCACAACCAAGGTACATGCCCTTGACCGGAATCGAAACTGGGACCCCTCAGTCTGCAAGCCGAGGCTCTATCCATTGAGCCAAACCGGTTTCGGCAGTATGGATATTTTAATGATGTTGATTCCACCAATCCATGAACCTGGTATACAGTAGGTCCTCAGGTTACGTTGGAGATCTGTTCCTACAGTGCAACGTAATGCAATTTTTGCACTCACATGGAGCATATACACAGCAGTAATGAAGTGAAACAAATAAAAAATTTAAAAGAAAGATAACAATTCTTAGCCTTTACTTGTCGTAAATAAATAATAAAAAACATAAAGCACATATGTACATATGTCAAAATGACGGAATTTTTTTTTTTTAATAAATAAATGGGAAATGGCAACATAACTACAAAATGACATAGGTCAAGTCCGATGTAACCCGAGGACTGCCTATAGTCTTCCACTTTTTTATATCTTCTTTTATCTCTTTTTTCAGGCTCCTTTAATTTTCCTAGTATAGGTCTTTTGCCTCCTTGTTTAAGCTTATTCCTAAGTATTTAATTTTTCTGTTGCAGTAATAAGTGGGATTGTTTAATTTCTCTTTTTGAGAATTCATTTTGGTGTATAAAAAAGCCAGATTTCTGGATGTTGATTTTTATCCTGCACCATTGCGTAATTCATTTACTAAATCTAGTAGTTTTTTTGTTTTTGTTTTTGGTGGAATCTTTAGGGTTTTCTATGTATAATATCATGTTATCTGCGAATAATGAAAATTTACTTCCTCCTTTTTAATTTGGATGTCTTTTATTTCTTCTTCTTGTCTGATCGCTGTGGCTAGGACTTCCAGCACTATGTTGAATAAGAGTGGTGAAAGTGGACATACTTGTCTTGTTCCTGTTCTTAGGGGAAATACTTTTAGTTTTTGCCCATTGAGTATGATGTTTGCTGTAGGTTTGTCATAAATGGCCTTTATCATGTTGAGATATGCTTCCTCTATTTCCACTTTGCCAAGAGTTTTTACCAAAAATGGGTGTTAGATTTTGTCAAATGCTTTTTCTGTTTCTATTGATATGATCATGTGATTTTTAAAAATATATATATTTTATTGATTTTTTTTTTTTTTTTTTTTTTTTTTTTTTTACAGAGAGGAAGAGAGGGATAGAGAGTTAGAAACCTCGATGAGAGAGAAGCATTGATCAGCTACCGCTTGCACACCCACCACTGGGGATATGCCTGCAACCAAGGTACATGCCCCTGGCCGGAATTGAACCTGGTACCCTTCAGTCCGCAGGCCAACGCTCTATCCACTAAGCCAAACCGGTTTCGGTGATAATGTGATTTTTGTCTTTCAATTTGTTTGTGATGGATCACATTTATTGATTTAAGAATATTGTACCAACCTTGTATCCCCGGAATAAATCCCATTTGATCATTGTATGTGATTTTTTTAATGTATTGCTGGATACAATTTGCTAATATTTTTTGAGGCTTTTAGCATCCATGTTCATCAGGGATACTGGCCTGTAATTCTCTTTCTTTGTAGTGTCTTTACTGGTTTTGAAATTAGTATAATACTGGCCTCATAAAAAGTTTGGAAGTGTTCCTTCCTCTTGGATTGTCTGAAATAGTTTGTGGAGTATAGGTGTTAGTTCTTCTTTGAATGTTTGGTATAAAACTCCCCTGTGAAGCAGTCTGGACTTGGGCTTTTGTTTGCTGCGAGTTTTTTTTTAATTATTATTAAAGTTTCTATTTCATCAGTTGTTATTGGCCTATTCAAGTTTTTTGATTCCTCCTGATTCAATTTTGAGAGATTGTATTTTTCGAGGAATTTGTCCATTTCATATACATTGTCCAGCTTGTTTGCATATAGTTGTTCATAGTATTTTCTTACAATCCTTTGTATTTTCTGTGGTGTCGGTGGTTACTTCTCCACTTTTGTTTCTAATTTTATATATTTGCATCCTCTCTCTATATTTCTTGATGAGTCTGACTAAAGGTTTATCAATTTTGTTTATCCTTTCAAAGAACCAGCTCTTGGTTTCATTGATTTTTTATTTATTTTTTATTTTTTAGTCTCTATGTTATTTATTTCTGCTATAATCTACCCCTGCCTACAGACTGATGGATTCCAACTTGAATTGCCCCCCAGACAATTATCCTCAGGTTTGGCAAGAGTTTTATTCAACAGGCTGGGGCAGTTGCTTCTGCCTGGATGCTAGTTGTTATTTTTTAGTCCTTAAGCGGCCTCAAGGCAAAGTTTTTTTCAATAGTGTGGGTCCACTGTCCATACCTCCCCTTCACACACTCTGCCCCGGCCCCCACGCCAGCAAGGCAAATGTCAGTGTCGAAGGATGTCCCCCACAGTGATTCAGCCCAGGAAACTGGAGTTGTCTGCCTTCTGAGCACTAACACCCCCCTTCTTCAATCCTGGCTTCTGCTCACATAGCTCCAGTCCATGCCATCCTTTCTCTGCTGGAGCACAAGGTGGGTGGCTCCACAGCATTGGCCCCTTTAAGATGGTGCCTGAATTTTCAGCCATCTCTCCCTGTCAGACAGCAACCCTGCTTTTCACAGCCAGGTTTATGTGGGTATCCCTCTCTGTTGCAGCGCTTTCTGCTGGGGGGCCCAGCTTGGGGGATTAAATCCCAGAGTTCTCAGTGGTAACCCCCCCAGTCCCCCCCCCCACCCCCACCCCCCCACACACACACACCCAGCTGAGATATATCTCTAGAACTTCAGTTGCTGTCTGTGGGCGCCCAGCCAGCCCTTTCACACCCACCCCTCTATGCGGTCTCCACTTTCAGTCCTCGGGTAACAGAGTTCTCTTCTGCCAGCCTTCCAATGATTATTCAGGAAGTTTTTCTGTATTTTATTTGTAATTCCAGTTTGTTCCTGGGAGCATGTCCATGCAGCATCCACTTACTCTCCTGCCATTTTTAATCGGTGCGCAGTATTTCTAGAATAAATGAATAGAATATTTCTGAAATAGACTGGTGACATTAATGAATTGGATAAGATCCAGGAAGTCTGTTTTAATTGTTAGAAAACTTAAATAGGTGACTTTGATTTGTGTTTAGGAGTGCATTGTCTCATGGGTATTTTTAATTTTGGTAAGTACTGCCATATTGCCCTCCATATACCAAATGTTTCTCCATAGCATTGCTGATAGGCTAGAGCAGGGGTCTGCAACCTTCAAGACATAAAGAGCCACTTGGACCCATTTCCGAAGGAAAAAAAAAACCTGGCAGCCGCAAAACCATTGCGACATTTAAAACAAATATAACACTGCATATATTGTTTCTTACCTTAATGCTATCTACCGGATCGTGCAGTTAGCTGTCAATCTGAAGAAAAAAAGGACTTTTTCACTTAACAATGTAAAATATATTTTTGCAAATTAATAGCTAATTAGAATATTTAATTTACCTGGTTAATGGGATTTTTGCTCCTGAACCTCAGTGCACAGTGTCAGCACATCAGGGCTGTAAGACGTTACCTTCATTTTCACACAGGCTTGCAAGTTGTCGGAGCCGCGGTAAAGCTTCAAAAGAGCCGCATGCGGCTCTGGAGCCGTAGGTTGCCGACACCTGGGCTAGAGTATTACCCCAATTTTTGGATTTTTTTTTTTTGCCAGCTTATAAAGAGCAGATTATTTCAGGTCCTGCCTAATGTTTTCAGGACCAGTAACAAAATCATTTGGTTAAATTGGGAGAAATAGAGTTCTGTGTATAGGATTAGTTCAGAATACAGAAATGCTCTGCTGCAGCTCCTGCAGCTACACACCTACAACTAGTAAAACATGGTTGCTGATGCAGAAGAAGCAATGAGAAAACCTGGGAAAGGACCAAGAATGACTACAAACAACTCCGCCTACTTTATTTATTTATTGGTAAATTTGCAAGCTTGGCAAGATCTAAAAAGATCCTTCAGCCTTTGTGTAAATTGCAGAGATTCAACCTGGTAATAGAGAGGAAATTAGTTTATTTCATGAAAAACTCCCCTAATATGATAGGAGCTGGCAATTATTTTTATGATATTTTGCTTCAGTGTTGAGCACAGGGAAACAGGAAGTGGGTGTATTGGGTCATGAGTTCTACCTGCACTGGGATTATATGGTATGAAGAAAGATTTCCAGGAATGATGATCTCAAGTACTTGGAGCCAAAGTTACTTAAGAAGAGATAAAGAATTAGTTGTGATATGCTAGTTTACTGGCTTTTCAGACTTTCAATCATTTTATAAATTTGTAGATTTATTATGGACTGAATATTCGTGTCCTTCTAAAGCCCCTAAGGTGATGGTATGTAGAGATGGGACCTTTAGAAGATAATGAGGGTTAAATTAGGTCATGAGGGTGGGGGCCTCATGTGGGATTAGGAGAGATCTTATAAGAAGAGGAAGAGAGAAAGATCTTAGTTCAGCCACAGAGGAAAAGCCATGTAAGAACAGTGAAGAGGCCCTCTGCAAGCTAGGAAGAGAGCTACCAGGAACTGAATCAGCAGTGCCTTGAACTTCCCAACTTCTACAACTGTGATTGTTATTATATATATTTGTGTGGCTACTGTTCAAGATACTGAACTGAGCCTGGCCAGTGTGGCTCATGGTTGAGCATCAATTTATAACCCAGGAGGTCATGGTTCAATTCCCGGACAGTGCACATGCCCTGGTTTCAGGCTCCATCCCCAGTAGGGGATGTGCAGAGGCAGCCGTTCAATGATTCTCATCATTGATGATTCTATCTCTTCCTTTCTCTAAAATCAATAAAAGCATATAAAAAAAATTTTTTTAAAGGGATATTGAACTGATACTCTCACCTCCCTTTCAGGACATAAATGAAGAGCTCAACTTTGAGGGCATTATGTAAAGTGAAATATGTAAGACAGAGAAAGACAAATACTGCATGATCTTACTTATATTTGGAATCTAAAAAACCAAACTCATAGAAACAGAGTAGATTAGTTGCCAGAGGTGGGGTGATGGGGTGTGGTGGAGATGAGGGGAATGAATAAAGGTGAGAAAGGGTACAAACTTCCAGTTACAAAGGATGAGTAAGTTCTGGTGATCTAATGTACAGCATGGTAACTATAGTTAACAATACTGTATTAAATAGTTGAAACTTGCTAAGAGAGTAGATTTAAAAAGTTTTCACCACACTAAAAAGGTAATTATGTGACTGATGGATAATGTTGACTAACTTTTTATGGTAATCATTTTGCAAAATGTATGTATATTAAATCATGTTGTACACCTGCCAGGGCTGACCGGCAGACCTTGAACGACAGATGAATGATTACTCTGACACACATTTCTGTGAAAGAGAGGCTTAGGGGGTAGTTGGCATAAGGAGCCAAAAAAGCTGTTTGCCTGCCTCCTTAAGCTTTTTAAATATATATATATATATATTATTGATTTTTTACAGAGAGCAAGGGAGAGGGATAGAGAGCCATAAACATCGATCAGCTGCCTCCTGCACACTCCCCACTGGGGATGTGCCCGCAACCAAGGTACATGCCCTTGACCGGAATTGAACCTGGGACCCTTGATTTGCAGGCTGACGCTCTATCTACTAAGCCAAACCAGTCAGGGCCCTCCTTAGGCTTTTATTGTAACAACAGCTTGAACTAAAATTAACCTCTAGATACAATCAGCAGGGTAAGCATCTTTGAAAAAACACCTGCATCTGTAGTGTCTTTCCAACAAGGACATTTTGAAATCTAAATATAAAGATTCTAGTAATTCTAGTAATACTGCATGATCTTACTTATATTTGGAATCTAAAAAACCAAACTCATAGAAACAGAGTAGATTAGTTGCCCCCAGAGGTGGGGTGATGGGGTGTGGTGGTGATGAGGGGAATAAATAAAGGTGAGAAAGGGTACAAACTTCCAGTTACAATGAGTAAGTTCTGGTGATCTAATGTACAGCATGGTAACTATACTTAAGGACATTTTGAAATATAAATATAAAGATTCTAGTGAAACACCCAGGAGCTCAGACTTGTTTGGAAAAGTCAAGGCAGGGTTTGCTGCCTTCGGCAAGGCCCCCTAAGAGGCCTCTGACCTTTCAGAGAATCCTCCTTACTGGCCTTCCAACCAAGTTCCATGCTTCCCCACATATACCTTAAACTTATACAATTATATATAATGTCAATTATCCTATCCTTTATAATAGAAGACAAGTAGTATGCAAATAGACCAACTGATAGAACAACTGGTCACTGTGATGCACACTGGCCCCCAGGGGGCAGACACTCAATGCAGGAGCTGCCCCCTGGTGGTCAGTGCACTCGCTGCTCAGCCAGAAGCCAGGCTCACACTGAGGTGGCAGCAGCCTCCCTCGCGCCCTGTGACAGCACTAAGGATGTCAGACATCCCCTGAGGGCTTCTGGGCTGTGAGAGGGTGCAGGCCAGGCTGAGGGACCACTCCAAATTTTGTGCACCAGGCCTCTACTATCTCAATTAAGCAATGAGGGGGAAAGCTCGCTTTTAACACAATTATCTCTTTTCTGTTCCCTCTGCATCCCTACTTTACCCTATCCATCTGCATCCCTCAATTGAAGCCATGCCTAAGCACCTCGGGAAATGGAATAAGTGCATTATAGAAACATCCCCCAACTAACACCAGTTGGCCCTGTCAGTCATTGCTTTCTCCTTTCTCTTCCCAAGGGACATGTCCAGTTTGCACTTTAGGGGAGCTTGGGACAATCCCCTACTCCAAAGACACTTGTAACAAGTAGAACTTTAAGACAGAATACTTATGTATAGTGTGGCAGAGTTTAACAAAAGCCCTACCCAGAAGTGTGTGGAGGGAAGAGACCAGATTTTATAAACTCTTATGGTTAAAGCAAGACATGAATCCAAGAAAGGGTTCATCCATTGAGGCCTTATGTCAGATCTAAGTACTTATACTCCTTTTTTCCTCCCTCTCTCACCCATTCCCCCCCCCAAAAAAAAAATAGAAAGCACCTCACTCAGGCAAATGTAGACTCAACTATGGTTAAAACAACCCCTTGCTGACTACCCCCACAGCGTGGGTCATGTGAGATTGACTTGAAGCTCCGTGGTGCACTTTCTTGGCTCCTGGATTTCTGCATCTCCGGCCCAGAGAAAGTTAACAGGACAGAGTTAATAAGAGCACAAACTCCAGTTGTATCCAGAGATGTCCTTGGACCATGCAGAGACGCTGAATCATTGGAGAAGCCAGGCATGTTTGATTTTTAAAAAGACTTGACACTTGAGCCCAAAGAGACTGGAAAACTAGGAGAGAGAAATTAAATTTCAAATTCAAATGAGAGAACACCTACAGATCATTTAGGGCATAAAGTCGAAAATGCCCCTGCCCGACCTCTGGAAAAGGCTTTCCGTAGGATGGGAAGCTGAGAGCTGAGTTTTCCCCCTGGCTAACTCACCTGTCCCTGGCAGCAGGCAAGCAATGGGAGGTACTATAGTATTCAGTAAAATGTTTTAAACCCAAAATCTTGGTTTAAATTTAGATTTTCAGTTTCTCACATGTACTAAAAACTAACTTTTCTACCATCTGCACACAGATGTGTACAGGTATCCCTCTCCCCCTTAAGCTCTTCAAATGAAACGCTTTGCTTTTCTCTCTCAAAGTACCATGCCACCCTTCTCCAATAGTCCAGGCTCAAAAATTTGTTCATTTGTTTAGTTTTTGTTTCATAATTATAAACTTTGCAATCCGGCTAAACTTGGAGAACTGAAGTGAGAGCACAAAGATGATGGGATATAGTGAGCAGATGAGTGTGGTGGGGTGCTCTCCTGAGCAGCAGAAGGGCTGGTCTGGAGGTTAAGATAAAACACAAGTCAAATTTATTGGAGTTGGCCACAGTCAGCAACAGAGAGCTTTGTGGTCCTGCCATTCCTGGGCCTACATGCTGCATGGCTTCCACAATATTCACGTACTGTCTCTCCCACCTTCAGGATAAAACTCATCAAATTTCTCCCCACAGAGGGACTTGCTGTCAGCGCTATTACCGTGTGTGAAGTCACCACCCTGGCACATAAACCCCCAGAAGAACTGAAAGTAGAATGTTTATAATCAAGTCTCTTTTTCCCCCAGTGTTCAGAACATGAACGTGTTCTGGCTGTCTTTGGAACTTGGTCTGCTAACGGCTAGAAGCAGACGTGACCAAAGGCTTGCTACGGAGGGTAATGTGTCCAAGAATGGGTTGACCTTGGCTGGGTAGTAGCAGCAGCAGAGTCTGCAAAACCAAATTTTCTTCATTCTTTAGTCCAAAGTGCTTGTCCTTCCTGGAAAGAAATTATGTTTATACCTTTATCTCCACAAACAAGCACTCCATCCTAATGAGCCTTTATCACTTTCCTTTCAGATTACTGAGTCTTGCTGCTGTTTTTTTTTTTTTGTGTGTGTTTTTTAAAATATATTTTATTGATTTTTTACAGAGAGGAAGGGAGATAGATAGAGAGCTAGAAACGCCGATGAGAGAGAAACATCGACCAGCTGCCTCTTGCACACCCCCTACTGGGGATGTGCCCGCAACCAATGTACATGCCCTTGACCGGAATCAAACCTGGGATCTTTCAGTCCGCAGACCGATGCTCTACCACTGAGCCAAACCGGTTTTGGCTGTTTTGTTTTTTTTTAATTTAACCTTTCCTTCCTGTCCCCAGGCGATACTGCCTGACTACCACTGTGATCTTCCTCAAGTATTGCTTTCATCTTGAGAGTCTTCTGAGCATTCCCTACAAGCTATCTAGATGGACTTCTAGGCTCCTCCTTGACCTGGCCCTATCTAGCCAGGTTTGGGCTGACCTGCAGTCAAGGATGATAGTATTTGAAAACACCTAGCATGGTTTCTGACATAAAAGGCACTATAACTTCTTTTTTTTCTATTCTTATCAAGTTATTTTCTTTATTGCCAAAGAGTACAACTGGTTATGTCTGCATTAGATTATTCTCCTTCCTAGAAATGTATTCACTCCAATCTTCTGTCTCTCCAAATCGATCAAACATGAACAAATTCAAATTCTACCTAAAATTTTAAAAGTCACAAAATTAGGAACAAATGAAAAACCATACCTTGTTCTTGCTAAGGAATTCAACATCATAAAAATATTGTTTACTTAACATATGTAAAAAATACTAACAAGATTTTTTGGAGAGCAAAGGTAATAATAGAGAGGAGCTAGCCAAGCTAATTCTAATACTCATATGGGGAAAATAAAGAAGCAAAAATGGCCAGAAAGTTCTGGCAAAAGAAGAGTAATAAGAGGAGACTAGCATCTGCCAGGTATTAGTCGGATTGTAAGCCCTCAGAAGGGGCACTAGTTTACCTTTTATGTCCTAAACTCCTCCAAATACCAGCACATTGGGAATTAGGTTTCAACATGCAAATTTTGGGAGGACACAAACATTATTTATAGCACAAAATACCCACCTATATAGCAGACCATATATGGAATAAATAGGATCTATGATGACTGAGAGAAAACCATCAGCTTAATATGAACTTATATCATTATTAGGAAGGTGCAGAAAGTACACATAGTGTGCTGTTTTTTAATAAGGGGAGAAGAAATATATGTACTAGTATTCACTTAAGTGGGACAGTGATGGGAATAGGACTTTTCAGTGCACACTATTTGATATTGCTTTGTTATTTAAACAATGAGAATTACATATATCTCATGTCTGTTTTAATATGCATTAAAATATAGTATACAATATAAGTTATATATATATATATATATATATATATATATATATATATTTAAAGGCTTTCCCCATATAAGAATATAAATGTAAAAATTAAGAGTTGGGAAGGTCTTCAAATACCACCTAAAACAGTTTCCTCATTTTACAAGTGAGAAGATGAATGAATATAAGGGCAAAATGTTCTGCATGAGCCAGTCTGTTAAAGAACTGGAATATAGGTCTTGATAGTGCCCCACTTCAGTCTCTTGAAGTGCTCCTACTCTAGTTTATGCTGATCTCACTTTTTAAAAAAATATATTTTATTGATTTTTTTTTTACAGAGTGGAAGAGAGAGGAATATAGAGTTAGAAACATCGATGAGAGAGAAACATCGACCAGTTGCCTCTTGCACACTCCCTACTGGGGATGTGCCCACAACCAAGCTACATGCCCTTGACTGGAATCGAACCTGGGACCTTTCAGTCCGCAGGCTGATACTCCATCCACTGAGCCAGACTGGTTTCGGCTGATCTCACTTTTTAAAAAAATATATTTTATTGATTTTTTTACAGAGAGAAAGAAAGAGGGATAGAGAGTTAGAAACATTAACCAGAGAGAAACATTAGCTGCTTCCTGCACACCTCCTACTGAGGATGTGCCTGCTACCAAGGTATGTGCCCTTGACTGGAATCGAACCTGGGACTTTCAGTCCAAAGGCTGACACTTTATCCACTGAGCCAAACCAGTTAGAGCTGATGTCACTCTTGACTAAATCCCTAATGTCTCACCTTGTTTGCTGATTAGTTCTTAAGGCTATTTCTCTGTATATTCTATAGCACTTTACACAGTGTTTGGCCCATAACTGCTTTGTTCATTTATTCAATAATTTATTAAATGCTCACTAAATGTCAGGCACACTGATAAGTCTCCAAACTGTTGACTGGAACACTGGAAGTGAAGATAGAAGTCTTAATACTTGTTTTAAGAATTGAAATAAAGGCAGTAAAGCATCCAATTCATTCACCTTCCTATGTGAAGCAGTATTTAAATTTTCTCTCTTAATTATTCTTCTTGAAATAGGGCCTAGGCATTGGGTGACATGCATCTTGCTGTGCATACATAGGTTGTAGGTAGATAAGACTACTGATCATCAAATGCAGTGTTAGGTAAACAGAGAACCTTTGGCCTGCCTGGTGTTAATAGCCCATAGATTCCCTTCTATCACTCTTGGTTTTCAGTAGCCTTCTAGAAAAGACTCACCTATTTTTATCAACAGTGTGCTCCATGTCCATTTCTGAAAGACAGGAACCATTTGTTTCTTTGTATTCTTAGCACCTGTTATAGTGCCCAGCACACTTTACATGTTAGTTGAATTAAACCTAACAGGTCTAGGGCCATGAGCACCCCCTGACTTCAGTTCCAGATGTGTCCCCTTCAATGTGTTTCCCACGAGAGTCAGTTTCACTTGATTTCTAATGTGTTTTAATGTTTCTGATTCCTAGCTATCAAATCCTGGAGCCTCCATTCCCTTTTCCCACAACCATAACTATCTTCTTTCCTCTATCCTCTCCGGCAAACATTCCCTAACCCCTAAGCCTACTGAGAAGTAAGTGTTTCCTGGTGCTCAAGATAAAACTTGGCAAGTTTATTTGTGTTCCTCAAGGACTTCCTCAATAGAAAGTTTGATGCAAGCTTGGACTCCTGGTCCTGGCGGTTATACTTCCCCCAGGTTCAAGGGCTTCTCTGGTCATTTCTCAGAAAACCTTCTGAGCGTATTTATATTACATGATGAGGTGGAAAAGAGCTTGTGCTTAAGAGTCTCACACACCTGCTTTCAAATCCCGGTTCCGTCACTCACCAGCTCCATGGTATTAAATAAGTCACTAAAGCATTCTGAGCTTTGTTCTCTTTGTTTGTCAATTTAGAACAATAATGCTCACCTCATAATGTTATGGTGATTGAGAGATAAGGCATGTGAAAATCCCTGGCATATAGTAACTGCTCTAAACACATCCCTCTTATTTTCCACAAAGTGGTTTACAAATTAATGAATAAATAAATGAACAGCTTTGCCAAGCAACAATGCTTATTTATGGAAACCTGTACTACCACTTCATGAAGACAGGGAAAAACAAGGTCTCTTAGTTGCTAGCCTTGGCCTGTCTCTAGCATTTTAGCTTTGGAACATTGTGTTCTTGAGGTGTGTCGTGGTATGTTCTGATTAAGGGCCTAGTCACTTGTGACAATGATGTTGGTATGTAAAGCTCCCTCTTACTGGACTCCGTGAGGTCCTCAGATATGACAAGGCTGGGTCTCTGGTCCTTAGGTGATAATCATCTATCAGAGAATATAAGATGTTTACATAAATAACAATTACACATGGTAGAAAGTGATATGACATAAGAGGTATATAGAGAAAAAGCTATAACAATTTAATAAAACCTACTTTCAGCTACAGATCAAAAATGGGTTTACTCATTCAGTCAATAGAAATCATAGGTGTATCTGTGTAAGGTATTAGGCTAGACACTGGGATGCAAATATTAAAATTGTACATGCTCTTGAGGAGCATAGTAACTAAAAAGTCACTGAAAAAAAAAAAATCAGTGCTTTGGAAGCAGAGATCAAGAGTAATTAACTCTGCCCAGCTAGTGTGGCTCAATGGTTGAGTGATGAACCTGGAGGTCACAGTTCTATTCCTGGTCAGGGCACATGTCCAGGTTGTGGGATTGATCCCCAGTGTAGGGTGTGCAGGAGGCAGCAGATCAGTGATTCTCTTTCATCATTAATGTTTCTCTCTCCCTCTCCCTTTTTCTCTAACATAATTCCTCTTGAAAAAAATAAAAGACTTTTTTTTTTTTTTAAGAGCAATTAGCTCAGCCCTGCCCAGTGTCGCTAAGTTGATTGATTGAGCATCATCCCATGCACCAAAGGGTCACCAGTTCGATTCCCAGTCAGGGCACATGCCCAGGTTACAGGTAAAATTCCTGGTAGGGGTTGCATACTGGAGGCAACTGATGGATATTTCTCTCTCACAGCAGTTTCTCTCTCCCTCTAGCTTTCTCTCTCTCTCAAATCAATTAAGAAAAAGCATTTTAAAAAATAGTAATTAGCTCTTTCTCCTCCATCGAGGTGTGTGCATTTGATTTTCCTTCACCATGTCTTCCCAAAAGACTTTCAGGCCAAGAAACAAAAGCAGGATTGGCCTGTTCTCCCAATTAATTAGGATAAAAACTGGTAATAAAATCAGGTACAACTCTTCCCCCAAAGCGGCCCTAGGTGACCTCCGAAGATGGTTCGCTATTCGCTAGACCCAGAGAACCCCACAAAATCATGCAAATCGAGAGGGTCCAATCTCCTCGTTCACTTCAAGAACACGCGTGAAACTGCCCAGGCCATCAAGGGCATGCATATTCGGAAAGCCACCAAGTGTCTGAAGGACGCCACCTTAAAGAAGCAGTGCGTGCCCTTCCGTCGTTATAATGGTGGCGTTGGTAGGTGCGCCCAAGCAAAACAGTGGGGCGGGACACAAGGTCGGTGGCCCAAAAGGAGTGCTGAATTTTTGCTGCACATGCTGAAAAATGCCGAGAGCAATGCTGAACTTAAGGGTTTAGAGGTAGACTCTCTGGTCATCGAGCACATTCAGGTGAACAAAGCGCCCAAGATGCGGCGTAGAACCTACAGGGCTCAAGGGCGTATTAACCCCTACATGAGCTCTCCCTGCCACATTGAGATGATCCTCACTGAGAAGGAGCAGATCGTTCCCGAGCCGGAAGAGGAGGTGGCACAGAAGAAGATATCTCAGAAGAAACTGAAGAAACAAAAACTTATGGCCCGGGAGTAAATTCAGCACAAAATAAATAAAAGTAAAAGAAAAAAAAAATCAGGTACAACTTGAAGAGGAGACATTGGAGAACCAAATTGGGTCTATGAGGAATCACACATGAGAGATGACACATATATTTTTGCTGTATTCAGGTTGCCTGCACCTTTAAATGGCTGAAAAGATCACTATTGTCTGAACATTTGGGCATTTTAATTGGAAAATTATTGGACTCATGATTTTGCTCTATTGGTTTTTTTCTATATTAGTAGATTGGTTCAGTAATAAATGTGTGAGATCTTTTAAACTGCAAAAAAAAAGTAATTAACTCAGTTTACAGACAGTATAAAGAAAAAATAATGTTTGAACTGGTTCTTGAAGGAAGAAGAGTTTATCAGATAGAGAAGGTAGGAAAGGGTTTTCATTAAGGAATTGGCCTTTTATCTTGAAAAATGAGAAGAATTTAGACATTCAGAAATGGGGGGATCCAGAACTGCATAAACAAAGGTAGAGAACTTAAAGCATGAAGTAAAATAGTTTTTACTATAGTAAAAATAAGTGAATTTGATCCATTTTGAGATAGTATTAAAGACAATGGGGAAAACTGTCTTTAAACTAGGACATGATAAGGTTAGAACTTTGAATTAAGAGGATTAATCTATAGTTTTGTACAGGATAGGTTGGACAAGGGCACACAAGGAGCAAGGAGGGCAATTAGAAGACCATTAAAATAGCTCTGTAAGAGGTAATGATATAATGTAGAAAATGGCAGGAGGGGTGGAAGGCAGAGATCAAGTGGAAGAAGGTTTGTTGACATACCTATATAGTTATTGGCAACCTAAGTGTTTGAGAGTGACCCTTAACAGAAAGAGACATAAAAGACAAAGCTTGGGAAAGTGAAAAAATTCAGTTTGGAAACACTAATTTTGAGATTCATCAAGAGAGTAATTTCCACAGGCTGGTATAAGCAATAAGATTGGACAAGTGATTAAGGAGAAATAGGAAGTGAGAAAGTAGAGACAGCGCATGTGACTATTTTTTGTGTGAACTTTGGTGATGAAGGAAGTGTATGAGGAAAGAGGTTGTGAATTTTTATCATATGATGAACTAGGGAGACTGAGCTTGTTTGTAAATTGAAAGAGAAAATGAAGAACATGCCAAACACTGAAGGTGAAAGAAGAGATAAATGAAGCAAGAGGCAGTGCCCTCAACGGTCCCAGATCTGCCTTTTGCTTCAACATGTTTGGACAGAACAGACCCAAGGACACCCCTTCTTCCAGCCTCTGACCACTCTCCTGCATCTTACCCAGTCACCGCCTTAAGAAACACCTTCAGGACCAGCCAACCGTTTTTTTTTGTTTGTTTGTTTTTTGTTTGTTTTTTTAATACCTTAACTTCTATTGCTGAACAACCACAAGCTCCCAAATTCGTCAGAATTATTCCATTGAGGTGGAGGCTGTGGTCAACCACCTGGCCAACCTGCTGCCCCCCAGGCTTGGCTGGGTGAGTATCTCTTCGAAAGGCTCACCCTCAAGCACAACTAGGAGCCTTTGGAGCCCAGAGGCCTTTCAGAGGCCCCTCTGCATCCCTCTGGTGTCTCTGGCTTTTACCTGAATCTCTTCCCGAAACTACTAGCCATTCTTTTAACCACCCTAGAGCCATCTTCCATGCATTGGACCAAATGAAATAATAAAGCTTTTTGCGGGGGGGGGGGGGAGATGGCACAAGGTCATGGTGTCACAGTATTAGTGGAAAGATATACAATAAAATACTCCCTGATATAATTGAAAATTTCCAGACATAAGAGAGAAAGAATCTCAGACTCTACTTCAGATTATTTCAGTTTTTTATTTCAGTCCCTTTGCAATTAAATCATGTCTCACTGGCTTGCAATATGGCCTACTTGGTAAAAGAGACACTTGGCTAAAGTAAAGTGGGAGTTGTGTAATTGCTTTCCCTAGGGTTCTGCTTGCAGTGAGCTGCTTGGTCAGCTACTTCAGATTTGATATCACAGGACTCTGTGACTGGTTTTTTAAAGTACAGTGGTGCCTCGCATAATGAATGCCTCGCACAGCGAACTTTGGACAGGTTTTTCATGAAACCATCGGCCAAAAAGCAGAAAATGGATGAAGATGTGCAAGATTCGGTAGACTCTACTTAGTCTGTCTTAAAATTAAAAAAATGTGTGTTTTTTTAAAAAAAAATTATGTTTTTAGATGTATCTAAATAAAAATATGTCATCTTAGCATATTTTTTTATGTCATCTTAGCATATTTTATGCTACAGAACGAATTATTTTTTTTAACATGTATTGTTATAGGAAAACGCGTTTCACATAACGAACTTTTCGCATAACAAGCTTGCTCCTGGAACGAATTAAGTTCGTTGTGTGAGGCACCACTGTAGCTCTTCAATTTGAATAGATGTTGATTTTCAAAACTTTTCCAACTCGGTTATTTTAAAAGTCATGAGTGAAACAATATAGCCTCTAGTAGAGAAGCCAGGTCTTTGAGTATGGCCTCACCTGTGACTCCAGGTTTGGCTCCATTTCCTTAAAAAATAAAGCTTTACTTTTTTTTGCTGCAAACTCCTGTTCACATTCGATTGGGCTTTGATGCATACAGGTGAACAAACCCCATTAGTTCAGAAAAATAAGCAGATGGGGAAGATTTCTTTAAATAATAGAAAACCTTTCTGACCTCAGAATAGGCAAAATTTTCTTAACCAGAACACAAAAACACTAACCATGAATGGGGGGAAATGTGATCAATTAGGACTATTAAACAATTATAAATTTTTGTTCACCAAAAGACACCAATAAACAGTGAAAAGACAAGACACAGAGTGAAAGAAGATATTGTCAATATGAAAATTAAAAAATATGCATACACAGAATATATTTAAAATTTGTGCAAATAAGTTAAAAAATGAAAAGCCCAATCATCAGGCATTTTAAGAAAGAGACTATCCAGGGAGAAACCAAGATGGCAGCATAGGTAAACACCTGAACTTGCTGCCACACACAACCACTTCAAAATTACAACTAAAAGACAAAACAAACATCATCCAGAAACACAGGAAGGCTAGCTAAGTGGAAATTCTACAACTAGAAAAGCACACTGAGACTCAGAGGAGCTGCGGAAGTAAAGCCTAGAGGTATTGAGGCACGCGCACTTGGAGAGGGCTGGCAACCGAGTATGAGGCTGGCTTTTTCAATCCACAGGAGGTACAAGCTCCCAACTCCAGTTCTGGGCGAGACTCTGGAGACCGGGACTCATATGAGGAGAAACTGGACTGTCTGGTTTCGGGCAGAACTCAAGGGTGGCTATCTCTCAGAGGTGTTTGCAACAAGTACCGTGGGACACTGAGACCCAGGGGCATTATACCTTTGCACTAGGCAGATTATAGAATGACATGCTGATGGACTTCGAATTTTAAAATACCTCAGAGATAAGACAATAAACTCCCCAATAATTGAATGAAGAATCTAGTTAGACTTTCAAAAATCTTCATCAAGATTTCTCACAGACAGCTATATTACAAATAAACTCAGAGTGAAGAGAATGTTTTCTCATAACTGGGTGAAGTAACATTTCTTCAGGTCTCGTCCATGACCACCAGCATCAGAGTCACCATGGACATCTTAAAATGCAAATTGGTGGCTCCCTCTTCTTACCGACTAAATGTGAACTTGAGGTTGGTTCTTTTGCACAGTTGAAGAAGGGCACACTAGTCTATCTGCTGGGTAACCCAGTGTTCTTATTCTCTTCCTGCAGCCTAGCAACAAGCTGTCTCTACAGGGAGGCTGTAAGGTTTCAGGCAGAAACCAGCGTGGGTAAGGAAAACTTCCCAGACAGCTAGTGTCAAAAAGCTTGTATTTAAAGCAATATGATTGAAACCCAAATAGAAAAGCTCCGTTTTTCAAATCTGCAGGGTGATCCCCACTCAAGGGAGCAGGGAGTCAGGATTCCTTTTCCGGAACATTTCCCAAGGGGTATCCAGGTCCAGGCACCAGTCTCCATGGATGGACAAACTGGGGGATCCCGGGGATTTGACTAGCCCTAAGTCTATAAAGTTTAGTTTAGAACCTGCACCATGTGCGATTGTGTTTATAGAAGCCATAGATTGCTTGATAATATCTAAGTCTGAAAAACAGTGGGCATGTATTATTTAATACATTTACCTATGACTTGAAAGAATAAACACCCCATCAAAAATTGCACTCCTACTCCTATAGATGACATTATTTTACTTTAGATGGTTAGGAGTCATCTAACTCCTAGGAATAAATTGCATAAGGACATTTTTGAATTTCAACTTGAAGTCTCTTTTTTAAATCAGATGCTTCCTTAAAATATCACTATAGCTAAAATTTAACAGTTTTCCTTGTGTATGTGTAAATATGTAGAAACATTTTAAGCATATATGTTGAGTCCATGATCTCAATTTAATGCTCTCATAGCTCAACTGTCTATGGCTGTTGAATGGATTATCTTTTTTTTGCCAGTTAATGTTAGTACCGTGTTTCCCCGAAAATAAGACATCCTCCGAAAATAAGACCTACTTACAAGTTTCCTTCTGAGTGAAATATAAGGCATCCTCCTGAAAATAAGAACCCCCTAGGCTAAACATGAGAGATTTGGTCCACTGATTCTGAAAGAAATGGAGTCACAAGAAATTCACCAGGAAATTCAGGAATTGGATTGTTATGATGATGTTCCAGAAGATGATGACATGATTGTCATTGAATAAATGAGTAAATTCTTGATACTGTAGGATTCACAGTTTGTCTGGTTTGTGTTGACAACTACCATACTACCGTACCATATACAGGCAATAAATTTCCTTTATTTTCATTTAACAATAAATGTGTACCGTATTCTTCTTCATGGAAAAATAAGATATCCCCTGAAAATAAGACCTAGTGCATCTTTGGGAGCAAAAATTAATATAAGACACTGTCTTATTTTCAGGGAAACAGGGTATGACAAAATTGCAAAGACAATTCTTAAAAGGCTTAAGTAACCCTCAGTTAAGTAAGTGAAAATTTTGTGATAGGGTCAACAAACAAAACTTTCTCTTGTTTTTTTTTTGTTTGTTTGTTTTTAAATATATTTTATTGATTTTTAACAGAGAGGAAGGGAGAGAGATAGAGAGCTATAAACGTCGATGAGAGAGAAACATCGGCCAGCTGCCTCTTGCACACCCCCTACCAGGGATGTGCCTGCAACCAATGTACATGCCCTTGACCGGAATCGAACCTGGGACCTTTCAGTCCGCAGTCCGACGCTCTACCACTGAGCCAAACCGACTTCGGCAAAACTTTCTCTTGTTAAGATAATTGTATATGCACCCTGGCCAATGTGGCTTAGTTGGTTGAGTTTCATTCTATGCATAAAACAGTTGCCAGTGCCGAAACTGGTTTGGCTCAGTGGATGGAGCGTCGGTCTGCGGACTGAAGGGTCCTAGGTTCGATCCTTGGTTGCGGGCACATCCCCAGTGGGGGGTGTGCAAGAGGCAGCTGATTGATGATTCTCTCTCATCAATGTTTATAACTCTCCTTTCTCTTTCTCTCTGTAAAAAATCAATAAAATATATTTTAAAACAAACAAACAAACAAACAAACAAAAAACAGTTGCCAGTTCAATTTCTGGTCAGGGCACATGCCCGTGTTTTGGGCTCAATCCCCAATAGGGGGCGTGTAGGAGGCAGCTGATCAATGCTACACTCCTGCATTAATGCTTCTCCCTCTCCCTCTAAAATCATTAAAAACATTTTTTAAGAAGATAAAAGTATGTGTATCACCATTTGTTACATTGTATTCTGGGTATTATTTGAGTATATCTGTAAGTATAATCTAATAGAAGGAAAAGCCTGAAGACAAAGTAACAACTGGAATGGAGAACCACTGAAGAACGTAAAAACCAGATTAAAACTCTTCAGTTTAGATTAAAAAACAAAGGCAGAAAGGAGAGAAGACATACGCCTGTAAAATAATAAAAAGATGAAAAAAGCTCTTCCAGTCGAAAACCGGTTTGGCTCAATGGATGGAGTGTCCGCCTGCAGACTCAAAGGTCCCGGCTTTGATGCCAGTCAAGGGCATGTACCTTGGTTGTGGGCACATCCCCAGTGGGGGGTGTGCAGGAGGCGGTTGATCAATTTCTCTTTCTATCCCTCTCCATTCCTCTCTGTAAAAAATCAATAAAATATATTTTAAAAAAGAAAAAAAGCTCTTCCCTGATTCTCCCATTAAAATTACCACTGTCTTTGCTGGCCTTTTGTCCTGTTTTATTTTTCTTCTCAGCACTAAACAACACCTGCATGATATATATATATATATATATATATATATATATATATATATATATATATATGCATTTGCTTATGATTTGTCTCCTCCACTAAAATGTAAGCCAATTCTATGTTAAGGAGGGACTTTCTATTTCAAGTCTAAAACAATGCCTGACACAGAGCACACATTCAGTAAATATTTGTGGTACGGCTGGAGGATGAACCAGGTTTGGTAAGTTTCAGACTACTGCTTCTATTGGATGGCCCAGGAATTAAAGCTGTGATAACTACAGGGCTACACAGCGAGTGACCATTTGGTTATAGGAACCATAGATACTACTGCCTGGTTTATTACAATACACATTTGAAAATGAGCTAGGGTTGCCCTGGCCAGATAGTTTTCATATAGTTGAGCCTTTAACTGGAACCTAGGATGTGTGTACATAGTATGTTTTAGGATCGTGCCCGCTCTCCTTTTGACCGTAGGCCTGGCTTCAGAGAAATGTTAAACTTTTCGCCCAAACTTGGGAGGATCCTAGTTCTTTTTCCAGTCAGCTCTCACTGTTCGAGCTGAGGAGGAGATACGTAGATAAGAGGCGCAAAAGCAGCCCTGTTTCTCCCACGACGAGGCCCAGGATGCTAGCAACACTAAGGCTACCAGGGGGACTCAAAGCCCAGAGCTAGGAGCGCTCGCCCGGGTTCTGCTAGCCCGGCCCCGCCCTCCGCCTCCCGCGCACGCGCACGGGCGTGGCCGGGCCCGGGGAGGAGCCTGGCGTCAGCAGTGCGTGCGCGCATGCGCGCGCGGCCCCGCCCTCCGCCGCGTCAGAGGCGAGACGCGTTGCAACGCAGTGCAACCTGGGAAAGGGGGATGAGCTGGGCCGGCCGCGTCGGGATGGCGAACGCGGTTTGCTCCTGAGGTTGGTGGGACATGGGCCTTGGGCCAGGAGCCCGGCGTTCGTGAAAGCGCGCCTGGCGCCAAAGGTGAGTGCGGGTCTGGGTCCTGGCCTGTGTTCCCCGCAAGCCTTCCGCAGGGAGCCCCCTTTCCTTCCTCTGGCTGCTGGTCACCCGGGAGACCAGCCCTGACCGCGGAGGGGGTGGGGCGACCCGAACTTGGCCTCGGCTTTCGGAGGGAGGGCCCAGCCTCCAGTTTCCCCCGCTGCCCACCTGGAGTTACCCAGCGAGTTTCGTGTGGATTCGGGTTTTCCGGTCCTACAAGGTGGCCTTGGCCATGCCTCCCCCTTCTTGTCCACTTAGACCCGAAATGGACACACACTACCTCTTGCTTCCCTTTTCTCAATTCTTGCTAATGAGCCACGATCCCGGGCCTTACTGTAACCCCGCAGTGTGTTTCGCAACCCCTCCCGTGTCCCAAACTTGCTTTCAGCGAAGTCCGGGTATGAATTTAAAGAACCTCTAAGCTCATCAAATGAAAACCGTGACTTACCTCAAATAGAAGCTCTTACTGTCTTAAAATGCCTCTCCTAGAGTTGTGGGACAAGTGAATTTCACCTCCACTCCACCTTGGAAATTATCAGAACCCCGAATCGCGGTGATATTCATTTAGGCATAAAACTGCAGACCACACTTCTGGGTTTATTTTGTGCCGTCAGTTCATTCTGTGACCTTGAGGCAGGTCACTTAATCACTAACAAAATGTTTACCTGAAGACAGGTGTTGCAGAACCAAAGGAATTTAGTATTTGTTAAGAGCTCAGGAAATTTAAGATGAAAGGGATTCCGCACTAATGGATGTTACTCTTCCTGAATCTGCAAGCATCCTTAAGTTTGTGTATTTTCTGTTGCAGCACTTGAAATTGTTAAGTGATATTTGTTAAGGGTGTTTTCTTGTTCTAGGTTTGCTCTGTGGCTTTGCTGTGTAAGCAGATTTTGCATTTCAACAGATTTTCTTTTTGAGTCGTTGAATTTCTTTCATGATGGATTCAGATAGTTTCTTATGACTTTATAGCACTTGGACCAGTTTATGTGAAAGGTGATGTAGGTTGTGCTTTGTCTTTATCATATTGGTATGATTGCCTTAAATGTGCATTTCTTTTGACACATTAGATGCATCTTTAAAATTAGATAGTAAGGATCTTATAATTGTAAACAGCAACAATCTGTCATTAATGACATAAATAGGCATTAATTGCACTATGTATGTATTGTATTCTTTGAGAAACAATGCATGAAAAAAACTGATAGAAACCTGTCTTTCTAGCCTGGTTTTTTACATATTTACTTGAACTTTATCATTATGATCATTTGTTTATTAATGTGAACATAATGGAAAAGAACAAAAAAGACATTTGTAAAGTATGACAGTTGGAAAATAAATCCAGCACATCTAATTTTTTTCCATAAAATTTCCAGCATATATATATATATATATATATATGTATATATATGTTGTCCCAAGAAAATGTATACACACACTTTGTATAATTTTAAAGGCATTGTTTATTAAAATGCATTTTATTTTTCAAAATTGAGCCATCAGCTGTTAAAGTGCATACTTTTTTGGGGACACTGTATACACACACACACACACACACACACACACACACACACACAGGACGCAGTGCACGAATTCGTGCACCTTGAAAGGAATTGTGGACTGAAGTTATGGTGGGCACAGGGGTGGGTCTTGGCCCATCCTCCATGTCCCTGCCTCACCCCTCCCCTCTCGCCACAGTCCCCCAACCCCCAACCCTTGTCTGCTGGCAGCACTGCTCCTGCTGCTGCCACTCCCACACGCTGATGACCTGATGACACCGGCCCTGTTCGCACCACCTACTGGGGGTGGAGCTTTTGGGGCTAGTGTCAGCTGCGAATGCCAGCAGGGCCAGCACCATCAACTGGTGCAAGCAGTGGCTGCCAGCCCCAATCGCCCCTCAGGAGCAGGGGGAGGTGGAGAAGCCCTGAGGGGTGATTGGGGCCAGCAAGAGATTGGGGCTGGCACCAAGTGCTGGCAGTGGATGCAAACAGCAGTACTGGACATGGGTGTGAGCAGGGCTGGTGCCAGCAGCAAGTGCGAGTGCTGGGGGGGACTATGGCATACAGGAGCAAAGAATTTTCAGTAACCACCAGAGGCTCGCCATGGTGCCCTGCTTTGGTCTGGGGCCCTGCTCACCTGCTCCACTACTCCGCTGTGACTCATGCCTACCATGTTCCACACTCGCCCCCTGGTGGTCAGCAGCAGTTGGTCTTAGGCGACCCACAGGTTGAGAACCACTGCTGTAGAGCCTAAGACCATCGGAAAACACAGATATTTACATTACGATTCATAACAGTAGCAAAATTACAGTTATAAAGTAGCAACAAAAATAATTTTATGGTTTGGGGTCACCACCACATGAGGAACTGTATTAAAGGGTCACAGAATTAGAAAGGTTGAGAGCCACTGCCCTAGAGCAATGTTACTCAAACTAGCCAGTCTCTGTTACAGGCTTGCAGCTTGAGCTAGAATATAATAATTGCACTGCTTTCTTCATAAAGGAAGTAACTAATATGAAAAGTTCAGTGTGTTTAATTGTTACATTCTGTTATAAGCTTTAAATTTTATCACAGACTTAACAAAAAGTTTCCCAACCTGCACTAGCCTATGGATCACACTTAGCCTATGGGTCATGCTTTGCAGAACTTTTATACTTTTTCAGTGTAACCTATTGTATTAAGAAATACATTTTACTTTTTAAAAAAATTATTATTGATTTGAGACAGAAAATAGTAGTTTGTTTTAGGAGAAAAAAATTTGATTTGAGAGAGAAAAAATACATTTGTGTATGTTTTTATTGATTGATTTTAAAAATTTATTTTTATTTCAGAGAGGAAGAAAGAGGAGAGAGAGAATCATCAATGATGAGATAGAGTCATTGATCAGCTGCCTCCTGCCTGCCCCACGCTGGGGATCAAGCCTACAACCTGGGCATGTGTCCTGACTGAGAATTGAACTTTGACCTCCTGTTTCATAAGTTGATGCTCAACCACTGAGCCACACCGTTTTGGCCATTGATTGATTCTTGTATGTGTCCTGACCGTGGATTGACCCACAGCTTTGGTGCACCGGGACGATACTCTAACCCTGTGGTTGACAAACTGCGGCTCGCGAGCCACATGCGGCTCTTTGGCCCCTTGCGTGTAACTCTTCCACAAAATACCACATCCTGGGCGAGTCTATTTTGAAGAAGTGGTGTTAGAAGAAGCTTAAGTTTAAAAAATTTGACTCTCAAAAGAAATTTCAATCGTTGTACTGTTGATATTTGGCTCTGTTGACTAATAAGTTTGCCAACCACTGCTCTATCCAACTGAACTGCTTGGCCAGGGCCAAGATATACATTTTACATTTCAACTCAGTGCTCTATATAAGCATACATACATGCATATAACCAAAAATAAAATTTCATGAAATAGGTCTTTACTGTATGTAAAATTCTCTCACATTTTCTCCTCAGTTTTATATTTTTTAAAGCTGGTTGTGACCTAAATGTACAGAGCTAGACACATAGTAGATACTCAGAAAATAACAGAAATTTTAGCAGTGACATTTCTTGAAAAGGTTGAGTCTTCTTAGTACTTTAGAATTGCTTTAAAAAAAACACACACATTTCATTAATATTCATGATATGTGTGTCATTTTAACTAGAATAAGTATAAAGTGGGTTAAGTGAAATTTAAGTCAGTCAGAACATATAATGCATACTCGTGCTGTTGACGGGCAAAGTGAGGTGAGATGATGGGTGCAAGGAAGACAAACTTTGCTTTCCTTCCAGGGTTGCCAGTAATCTCCACAATGTCTGGCGTTAAACCCTAGTGGAGATATCAGGACCAGTTTAAATTACCACAAACCTCAATCTTCACTTTTGTAGTCTCTACTTTGTGGTTCAAATCATCTAATCTCTCTTTCTCTTTGGAAGGATCAGAAGGATGTTAAAAAGAGATGGATATATGTGCCTTCCATTTTCTTCCCACTTGTTAACTCATTTTCAGCACTGCCTGGATTTTACTTTTGGAGCATTGCTATTTAAAAAAAGCTAGAGTTCTTAACCTTTTTTTAAAGTATATTTTTGTTGATATCAGAGAGGAAGGGCGGGGGAGAGAGAAAGATCAGTGATGGCAGAGAATCATTGATTGGCTGCCTCCTGCACACTCCACACAGGATGGAGCCCGTAATCTGGGCATGTGCCCTTGATCAGAATCAAACCCAGGATCCTTCAGGGTGCAGGCCAGTGCTCTAACCGCTGAGCACAATGGCCAGGGCTATGCTGTATTTGACATTGAGCATCTTTCTTTTTTTTTTTTTTTTTTTTTTTTTAAGCCTCACTGGAGGATATGTTTTTATTTATTTTAGAGAGAAGCATTGATCAGTTTCCTTTCATAGGTACCATGATCAAGGGATCAAACCCACAATCTAGGTATGTGGCCTGACTGGGAATAGAACCTGCAACCTTTTTGGTAGATGGGACAATGTTCCAACTAACTGACCCACCCAGCTGGGGCAACACCAGGCATCTTATTTAACAATTTAGCTTATACTAGAGTTCCTCTCGCAATCCAGGACCACTCGGGGGATGGCAGACTGCTGGTTTCGGCCCAGTCCACACAGGCCAAGCTGAGGGATCCCACCAGTGCATGAATCTATGCACTGGGCCTCTAGTATGCATATAAGATATTTAGTTAATCTCTTCCCCTCCCCCTTCTCCCCTTCCCTCTGAGATTCATCAGTCTGTTCCATGTTTCCATGCCTGTGCGTTGAGCGTCTGCCCCCTGGTGGTCAGTGCACATCATAGCTACTGGTCAAACAGTAGTTTAGAATTATATATATACAATATATAGACTAGAGGCTTGGTGCACAAATTCGTGTACAGGTGGGGTTCCAGCGGCCTTCTCCCCATGGGGGCCAAACCGGCGGGGAGGAGGAAGGTTGGCTGGCCAGCCCCGCCTCCAGTTGGGGTGGGGGGGCTAATTGGGGTGGGGCCGGCAAGGGGAAGGGGCCGTGGGCAGTTGGCCATCTGCAGTGGGCATCATAGCAACTAGTCATTCTGGCATCCCGGTCGCTTGGCTTTTATATATAGAGATAATTTTGCGAATTAAAGTGGAAACAAAATTAGTCCTTTGATGACTACTTATTTCAGTTCTTAAGAATTAAATAAGGACAGAAAAGGTAACTTTAAAAAAGTACAGACTTTCTCATAGAAACCTTCACTAAAAACTTAGATATCATCATAATCTTATTCCTGTACTTTGCCTCCATGTGTCTAGTTATTTGCCAAGACCTGTCATTCTACCTTTGCAGTTTTTGTCATTCTACCTTTGCAGTGTCTGTTGTATCTGCCTCCTTTATTCCATCTCTGTTGCCCTAGTTCTGACCTTCATTATATTTCCTTAGGATCATTCTGATAGGTAACAAGAGTGTTCCTTTTCTCCAGTCACTTAAAGCCTCTGTACTGTTGTCAGTTTGGATCATGTACTCCATTGTTAGAATCTTGCTATGGCTCTGTTACTTTTAGAAAATAAAATAATAAATGCTTTTTGTGACATTCAAGGCCTTCCATTTTCTGGAGTATTTTTTTCAAGTTTAGTCTTTAGTAGATCTTTAATCATTCTCTGTACTGACTAGTTCCTAAAGATGTTCTTTACTTCTTTGAGTTTTCCTCATACTGTTCTTAATCTCTGTCAAAAACCTTCTCCCACCAAGACTCACATAAATGCTATCTCTTCCCATGATGCTTCCCAGCATCCCACTTACTTAGTCATACTTAATCTTCCTTCTTAATTTTTCCATTGTACATTATTGTATCTCTTTATAGTTTGACATGATACTATATTGTATTACCATTGCTTACAATTTTCTGTCACATTGGTTTTTTAAACTTTGTGAGGAAGCAGATCAAATCTGATCTTTGAGTTCCTAGAAACACAGTGTCTTCCATACAGCAGAATATCTATGAATGATAGAATACAGCAATATACTATTCAAACAAATGTAGTTTGTTTTTAAACTTTACACAAATGGGGCCATGTAATATGTATTCCTTTTATTTAACTTTGAAATAGCTAATGATTTATGATTTTAAGTTGCCTAGATAGCACATATAGTTTTAATATCCTTTGTCTTTTAAAGATCCAAACTTTAAAGGTATTCATGAGAAACAGATTCACCTGAGAACACATTTTAGACCTTCATTTTAGAAGATTCAAATCAGCAGCTTTCTTTACCTAGCCAGGAAACCTAATTGTCATGACTCAGCAAAATAGACTCCACCGACCTTTTTTTTTTTTTTTTTTTTTTTCCTCTTCAATCCTCACCTGAGGATATGCTTATTGCTTTTAGAAAGAAAGGAAGGGAGAGAGAGAGACATCAATCTGCTACCTCCCTTACGTGGCCCAACTGGGGATCAAACCCACAACCTTTCAGTATAGGGATGATGCTCCAACCAACTGAACCACATTGGCCAGGGCTCTACCTGACTTTTTGAACATACTGGTACATTCTGTGGTTAGACCAGTAGTACTTATGACCCTAGAGATAGAGAATAGAATTGGAAAAAAGGATTGTTGTTTTTGGGAATTACATTTCAAGAGCTGGCCTGTGTCGGAGGAGCAAATGTTGCCTTCTGTGGTTGAGTAATCTGAGCTAGTTGGGAGCAGAAAAGTCAGGGATAACTCTTGTTACTGGTTTCTTCTTACTGTCTTCTGGACCTCATTAATAGTCCAAGCTCCAGTGTTCCCTGCCCTCTGCCACGGAGATGTTTGTTGTGGTATCACTAAGGCCTCAGGTTTCCTTAAGTACCTTCCCGAAAAGTTAGTTCTTTTTTATTTTTATTTTTTTAAATAAATTTGTATTGTTCATATTATTACAAATGTTCCTCCCCCCCACCCCCTCCATTGCTCTCCTCCACCAGGTTCCCATCCCACCCTCTGCCCTTTCCCCAGTTAGTTCTTTTTTAATCCTCACCCAAGGATATTTTTTTCCATTGATTTTTAGAGAGAGTGAAAGGGAGAGAGATAGAGACACAGAGAGAAACATCAATGAGAGAGAGACACATGGTTGCCCCTTGCTTGTGCCCCGACCAGGGCCAGGGATGAAGCCTGCAACCAAGATACATGCCTTTGACCAGAATTGAGTCAGTCCTCGGGCTGCCAAGATGAAAAGCAGTTTCTTGACCTTACTTTCTCTTAGTCAAAAGCTTATTCCTCAGCTGCTACTTCTTGTGTTTCAGAAATCATTTTTCTGGAATACCATTCCATCCAATCCCATCATTCTTTTATTGCCAATTTTTAAAAAGTTATCTACAATCTGCTTCCATTTCTTCATTCCTCAATGTTTGTGCTTTTGCTTCCACTCACACCCCTGTACAGAAGTTGTACTTCACAAAGTTATATATATATATATATATATAAAAAGTTTTATATATATATATATATATATATATATATATATATATATATATATAAAACTTTTTTTCCCAGTGTGCAAAATCGTGTGTGCAGTAGCCCGCCGCTGCTTGCAGCCCCGCCCCCCGCCCCACCGTGCTCAAAAATACCTTCTCCCCCAGTGTTGGGCAGGGGGTAGCAAAAATTAGGAGACATTCCTCCCCATTGCACACGGACCCCATATACAGGCCCATCCGGCCCAGGCCAGGGGGATGCTTGGCACATTCTCAGGTCCATGCTCAGAGGCGGGAGGGGTGACTGGTGGCAGCACATGTGAGAGGGTACCTCCAGGTGGCCACTCTGGTCCTGGCACTTCCTGGTCCTCGGTTCCTTCCTGGTCCTGCCTGCAGCCCTGGTCCCCCTACCTGGCTCAGCCTCATGTCTCTATCCTGGCCTCAGATGGCCCCCTTGGCTCCTGGGGGCTCTGTCCTCCCCTCCCAGCCTGGAGGTCCCAAGGAGAGGTAATGGCTTCTGAGAGACTCCCTGGCAGCCCTGCCATTCGTGTTCACACAGGAGAAGGGGTGCGTGTGGCAGAAGCAGCAGTATAAATGTGGGTGCAGGGGCAAGTCCTCTGGGGTCACTTGGACAGTTTGCTGATGACTCGGATCAGGGCTGCATTTTTGTCCTTGAGGCACTGGTTGTCAGCCTTGAGGTTGGACAGGCCCTTCAGCTCCTCTTCCAGCTCAGTGGCCTTGTGCTCCAGGGCCCTGCGCTCAAACCTCTCCAGCTCCAGGGGGGCTGGCCTCTCTGCAAAGTGTTCTGCCTCTGTGTGCACACTCCAGCTCCACATTGAGCTGTGCCAGCCACAACGTGGTCTCGGTCAGGGCCTCACAGAGTTTCGTTCTCAATGCGCAGCTCTGCGTAGAACTTCCTGAAGCCTTCCTCAGGCTCTTCCCATTCGGGCTGGGGTTCTGGGTTGAGGGCCCGCTGCCTCTGGGGGAAGGGCAGTATTCTGGGCTGATGTCCTCTGGCTTCACTTCTCCCCCTCCGCAGGCCCTCTCCTTTCCTTGCCAACTCTGCGGTGCTCCCTGGAGGCCTGTGGTCCCTGTCCCTGCCCGTCAGGCACCTCTACCCTCTGGGCAGGGCCATCAGAATTCTCAACCTCAAGGACTTGGGGTTGCCAGGAATGGCCAGGCTCTGAGCAGCCCGCTGTTGATTGGGATGGAAGAGTCCCATCAGGAGCAGGGCTGTAGGTGGAGCGGGCCAACCTCAGCCACGAGGGGGAAGGGGTCACGACGTTGGCCCGCTCCACCTACTGATCGAGCTGGTTCGCTGGCTACAGTGGGCAGCGGTGGCGGTTTACTGGAGGCGGGAGGGAGCCACTGCCACCCATGGGAGGCAGGAGGGAGCTGTGCCCCCCAAGGGAGGCAGGAGCGAGCCACCGCTGCTGCCCGAGGGAGGTTGGGGGAGGGACCAAGAGATCAACAGTTTAGCCCATTCGCCAGTCAGTGCCACTTCATGGCGACTAGTCGTTTGGGTCATCATGGCCCTGGCTTTTTATATATATGGATAGCAGGCTCTTCCTATATCCCAAATATTTTTTTTAAATAAGAACAGTTAGGCTTCAATCAGGCTGGCAGGGGAGTGGTTAGGGGCAATCAGGCAGTCAGGCAAGCAGTTGGGAGCCAGCAGTCCCGAATTATGAGAGGGATGTCCGACTGCCTATTTAGGCCCACAAGGATAGGGCCTAAACAGGCAGTCAGACATCTCCCGAGAGGTCCCAGATTGGAGAGGGTACAGGTTGGGCTGAGGGACACCCCTTCTCTCCCCGCCACCGCCCCCCCATCCCCCCTGCACGAATTTCATGCACTAGGCCTTTAGTAAATAATAAAATGTATGAGGAAATCCAACAGATCTCTATCATACTATTTCCTTAATAAATGCTCTTAACTGTTTTGGTGGTGAATTATTGATGAATTAGATACCTAACCAGGACATATTTAACATTAATAAATCTCTTTGGCAGTGATGGTGTGGTTCAGAGGCTTTCTCCCATCATTATAGATTTAGACATATTAAGCAGAATGGAGGGAAAAGTGTAAAAAATCTTATGTTTGAGCTCATTGGTGTTTTTTGTTGTTGTTTTTTAATATATTTTTATTGATTTCAGAGAGAGGAAGGGAGAGAAATAAACATCCATCCGCTGCCTCCTGCATGTCCCCTGCTGGGTATTGAGCCTGAAACCCAGGCATGTGCCAGGACCAGGAATTGAACTGTGACCTTCTGGCTCATAGGACAGCACTCAACCCCTGAACCACATAGGCTGGGCTGAGCTCATTGTTTTTAAGTTCATAAATCTGATGTTACTAATTAAAGTGGTTAAACATGTTTGTAAATACATAGAGCAAATATAAATGGGAAAAATAGAGAATCATAAAAATATGACTTTAGAGAAAGATATATAGCTAGGTTTGCTAAATCAGTGGATTAATGCACAGGGTTAGAAGGGATGAATATCAAGAAATCAGAAAGTATTACTATTTAATGTAAATGTGGCTAGAATCAAGTAGATTGGGCGCTTTTGGAGTTTCACATAGGTGAACAGAAGCTGTTTTCCCCTTACAGTTTTTTACTTTACTCAGCTTTTTAGAATTAGATGTTCATTTATGTCCATTCATCTAATACTAGTGAACTGATAGAATGAAGAGTATTAAAACAGTGGAAATAAGTGGTAGAAAAAAAATGAATCATAATCATAATCTTTAAATGTATTAATGTTGCCCTAGCTGGTTTGGTTCAGTGGATAGACTGTCGGCCTGCAGACTGAAGGTCCCAGGTTTGATTCTGGCCAAGGTACATCCCCGGGGTGCAGGCTCAATCTCCATTAGGGGGCGTGCAGAGGCAGCTGATCAGTGATTCTCATCATTGATGTTTCTATCTCCTTTCCTCTCTGAAATCAATAAAGAAATATATTTTAAACATAAATAAGTAAATGTGTTAAAGTTGTTATTTATTCAAATTGTATTTCTTCACAGCTAAAGATCTTGCATACATTTAATTGGGTTACTGAAGTTTTCATTTGGTGACACGATCTTGCCAAGAATCCCCATTTGGTGTGCTCCCCTGATCTGCCCCATCTACATGCATCCCTGCACATGTATGTATACACACACACACACACACACACACACACACAAACACACACACACATCTTAATTGGTATATACCTAGCCTATTGTTTATTTTGTTTACAACCTCCTCCATCTTCCTAGTCATAATTTACCAAAGCAGATGAGGAAATGAAGAATGTCGTGAAACATCAATGACCTTTACAGAGTGAACCAAAGTACTTGGGTATATTCTGCTAGAAACATGTTCATATGTCCTTAGCTCCAATAAAAAGCCCTTGCTGCCTATTACTTGTCTCCCTCACTGTTTCCTTTTATAAACAGACTAGAGGCCCAATGTATGAAATTCATGCAAGAGTGGGCCTTCCTTCCCCCAGCTGTCAGCACTGGCTTCCCTCTGGCACTTGGGACCCAGGCTTCCCTTGCAGCCCCAGCTTCGTCCAGAAAGTCATATGGAAGGATGTCCGGTCTAATTAGCATATTATGCTTTTATTATTATAGATATCAATGAGAAAAAGATATATAGGGTGTCTCAAAAAATGTATTCACATACTTTGAATAACTAAAGACAGTGTTTATTAAAATACATTTCATTTTCAAAATTAAGCTATCAGCTGTTAAAAATGTATATATATTTTTGGGGATACCCTGTATTTATAAATTAAGCTTCCTATTTATGATCTACACATTCATTCAGATTTAATAGAAGAAAAATATAAAAGCTCTTATTGCTCTGTTAGTTCCTTCGACAGGAAAGATTCCTAATACTTAAGGTAAAATGATACAAACAATAATGAAAATTTTAAAATAAATTGTTTATTAATACTCCGTATCTCGTGAACTCCCAAAATAGATATATTCAAGATAATTTAAAATTAATTGTTAGCAAAGAATACAGGTTAGCTGTTTTATTTTTTATACTGCTCATTTGTTTTGTTAATGAGGAAAACTAGTGGAATCATTTGTGTTCATTTTGTTTCAGAAAAGAACTACTTTTACTGAAGTACACCATCCATTGTGAAAGTGGAAAAGTAAGGATTATTCATCATGCCTTCTGTGGCTTCAGATCCTAAAGAACTCTACCTCAGTTCTTCACTAAAAGACCTCAATAAGAAGACAGAAGTTAAACCAGAGAAAACAAGCACTAAGAAGTATGTATCCATTGTTAGTTTGACTGAGTCATATATTAACTTTTACTTCAATTCCATGTTCTTACATGGGTTACGTGAGTAAATTTAAAGTTTATTTAAATAATGGCATCATTTCAGAAATAAAGTAAGACCTCCTTAGAGAAGTTCTTAACTTTATCTTGGTAGAGTACATATATAGTCTTCTAATATACATATTATCTGTTTTCCAGACAATAGTAAATCATAAGTTTCAGGTAAAGACTAAGGGTTCTACATAACTCATTCAGCCACAATCAATACCTTTTCATAACATAATATAAAAATGCTGCTTAATTAAATATTTTTATCCTTGTGTATTTCACATGTAAGAGATGGTCTTAGCATAGTCTTTCTTTGGTTGAAAAGAGGAGAGAGATGTATTTTTTATCCAGTATTCAGCTTGACAAGAACTTTTAATCTAATGATCTATTTTATATAATATAGAGTTGGAAAAAGGAGTTTCAGAAAGAAAGGTAGGCCCTGGCTAGGTAGCCCACTTGGTTAGAGCCTTGTCCCGATGTACCAAGATTGTAGGTTCCATTTCTGGTCAGGGAACATACAAGGATCAATCAATGGATGCCTAAGTAGAACAACACATCAATGTCTCTCTCTCTTCCTCTCTCTCAAAAAAAAAAAATTTAATTAAAAAAAAAAGAAAGATGCATCTATCCAGCAATACACCAGACTTGAGTAAGCAGATTTTAGAGATTAGAGGAAAATATGTGTTCCATGGCTAGAGATAAATGGGAATAGGGTGGAAATGACAATTCTAAAAACTTATTTTTATGATCCCAAATGTACTCATTCCTGAACATTTATAGAGAATCTCCTTACTACCTTTGGTTTCATTTACCTCTGTCTTAGCACTATGATGCCATGTGAGGCACAGCATACATACTGACTGAAATGGTCCTTGTACAGGACCATCTTTGGTCCTAAATACCACTTTGTCCCTTTTCCTTGTGTGGTGGTCTAGTTCTTTGGTCTGACCAACTTCTTCATTAGTCCATGTCTCAATTTTGGAACACAGTTTGAAAAATACTGAAAACAAGACTCACTGCTTTCTATAAATAAGTATTGGTAAAGCATATAATATATAGGCATTGGCCCTATAACTTGGTTGCCAAAACTTTAGTCCTAAGTGAATGAATTTCTCTTGCAGAAATGCCTATTTTATTAATTTGTTTTCTAAAACTCCAACAAGGAAAATGTCTTTAGAGTTAATGCCACAGAATCCTCAAGTTATTTTACTGAAGTGGAATTTTAAGATGATGTATTTTTGGACTTTAAGTCTCTTTTTCTTCCAGGACCAATGAATCAGAGTGTAGTGCAGCCATTTGTAGAAAATTTTAACTAAATAAAAAGATTGGCCTCATGTCCTCTTTTCTTTCCTTAATTTCTTGGATTTTTAGGTGGGGGAAATTTTATGTAATGGTTAGAAAGGAATTAGTAGAATGGAAAATAATTTGTTTTAATATTATACTAATCAAGAGAGAAATATGGTAATTGATCGCTCTGCAACACCCACAGCCAATCAGGAAGGAACATGCAAATTAGCAGGGCAAAGATGGTGGCGGCCAGGAGCCAGCTGAGTGGCTGAGGCTTGGGTTGCTCCTGGCAATGGAGAAAGTCAAGCTTCCCACCTGCCTGGGCCAGCCGCCAAAGGAGGGGCCTATGGGTGGTGGCCATGGAGCCAGCCGGAGTGGGCAGGAGGTTTGGGTCGCCCGGGCCAGTCGTTGAGGGAGGGGCCTGCAAACGGCCCTCAGCTGGAACATCCAGGCTGGCCATGCCACCATCGGGGTGAGAATCCCCACTGGAGGGCCTGGCCACCTGCAAACAGTCATCAGCCCCTCATGCGGTAGGACCCTTATCCTGAAGGAGGTGTGGCCAGCCTGAAAAGGGCCCTTAGCCCCTTACCCAGAGGTGGTTAGGGGCCAAGAGGGGAGGGCAGTTGTGGATGATCAGGCCAGGATGGGACGGCAGTTGTGGGTGATCAGGCCTACGGGGGAGGGCTGTTGGGGTGATCAGGCCAGCATGGGGAGAGGGCAGTTGGGGGTGAGCAGGCTGGCGGGGAGGGCAATTTGGAGCGAGCAGGCTGTCAGGGGCAGTTGGGGGTGAGCAGGCCAGCAGGCAGAGTGGTTAGGGGCAATCAGGCAAGCAGTCAGGTGAGTGGTTAGGAGCCAGCAGTCCCAGATTGCGAGAGGGATGTCTCAGATTGGAGAGGGTGCAGGCCGGGCTGAGGGACACCCCCCAGCATGAATTTCGTGCACCGGGCCACTAGTCAAAATAATAAAGATTTTAGCTCCCCTAATTCAATACAAATGGTATGTTCTTTAATTATAGAGTATGGCTATTATGTGGCTGCCTGAGGACCACTTGTCTCAGGATTATCTGTTGTAGCAAATCTTTTAAAACTAGACTCAGAAAGCATTTTGAAGAGTTTGTGGTATATAAGCAATTCTTATGAAACAGAAGTATTTATTTGTAGCATAAGGGGAATTTTCAGATTTCATCCAAACTTGCATCTAACTGAAATAAATAATGAAATATATTTTATCAAGGTTCTTTGTGGGCTTTACCCATGATTTCCCCACCAGATGTCAAGTATTTTATTTTTTTCTCTAATTTTAAGTTACGTACAGAGTGCCCAGAAGCTCTTCAAGACAGCAGAAGAAAGCAGGTTAGATCGTGATGAGGAAAGGGCCTACGTACTATACATGAAATTCGTGACTGTTTATAATCTTATCAAAAAAAGGCCTGATTTCAAGCAACAGCAGGTACCTTTTGTTTCTACATTTTTATTTGCTAAGTTATTTTTGCACAATGGACTTACCTTCTCTAAAAGTTTTAACTATATTGGAAAGTAGATAACATTATGTGGCATCAAGTTCAAACTCTTATGAAGGTAGAAAAACAAACAAGATTTTATTTTATTTGCAAACATGTGGATACACACACATACATTCTTTTCTTTTTCTTTTTTTAATATGTTTTTATTGATTTTTAGAGAGGGAGAGGGATAAATAGAAACATTGATGAGAGAGAAACATCATCGATCTGATGCCTCCTTCACACCCCCTACTGGCTATCAAGCCTGCAACTTGGACATGTGCCCTGACCTCTTGGTTCATGGATTGATGCTCAACCACTGAGCCACACCAGTCGGTGCTCTATATGCACTCTTAATTTGCCTTGGACTAGTACAAATTTATAGCAATATACAGAAACATAGTCAATTTTCTGTTATGATACATCATTGCCAGTTCAAATAGAATACTCTGTTTACTCATGCATTAAATAAGAACAATATGACTTGAGATTGTACTTTCTCAAGATTCAAGGTTTAGTCATTTGTTTTAATGTGACAGTTTTTAATATATCACATTGTCGCCATATTAAAGATCTGTTTGAAAAATTAATGCTGATTGTTTCCATTTTTGTATATTTTTATTTTGCTTTTAATCCTTTGAGCAGGTGCCTTTCTTCCACTTTTCTGAAGCCATGGGCAGGGAGGGAGGGAGAGGAAGGAGGGGAAGCCTAAATGAAAAAAGAGAACTGATGAGTAGATAAGTGTGGCTAAGGAAAATGGTTGCATTTCAGCTGCACCAGCAGCAGGCTAAAGATCATGAAGACTAGGTTAAAGAAATGGGAAGAACCGAACCGGTTTGTCTCAGCGGTAGAGCGTCGGTCTGCGGACTGAAAGGTCCCGGGTTCGATTCCGGTCAAGGGCATGTACATTGGTTGCGGGCACATCCCCAGTAGGGGGTGTGCAAGAGGCAGCTGATCGATGTTACTCTCTCATCGACATTTCTAGCTCTCTATCTCTCTCCCTTCCTCTCTGTAAAAAGTCAATAAAATATATTTTTTTAAAAAGAAAAAGAAATGGGAAGTTTTCTGTTGGTGGTTCCGCCTTGCTACCAGACAATAAATAGTAGCAAAATATTGCCTATAGATCTTATGTGGTGGAGAAGCAATTCCTTAAAAAAAAAAAAAAAAATTGTTAATTCTCACCTGAGTATATTTTTTCCCATTGCTTTTTCAGAGAGAGTACAAAGGGAGGGAGGGAGGAGAGAGAGAGAAACATGGATATGAGAGAGACATCTACTGGTTGCATCCAGCGTGTGTCCCAACTGGGGGCAGGGAGTGAACTCAAAACCAAGGTATTGGCATTGACAGGAATGGAGCCCTGAGACCCTTTAGTGTGCAGGTTTGGACTAACATTTAGTAACACTGGCCAGGACAGAGAAGCTATTTCTGAATTAATATTGAGATTTTTATTTTGTTCACTGGTGGTGGAATTTCCTCTGCCTTGTTAAAATTATAGAAGTTAAAAATTTTCTTTTTATTTTTTTAGAAGTTAAAAAATTTTCTCACTCTTTCAATAGCCTTATATGAATTACGATAGTGTAATTCATATGTTTTCTTTTGGTTGTTGGTTAAGACAGCAGTGGCCAACAGGTGGTCTGTGAGGTCTGAAAGGTTGGCTACCGCTGGGTTAAGGGATAGCCTCATTGTTTTATTTAATGGTGTTAAATCATTGCTCGTATTTCTTCTTACCAGTAAAGTTATACTAATAATAGTTATGAGATTTTAGCTCTAGCTTTGGGATGGTGGCCCCTTGCATTTAAGGTTCATCCTCCACATATTGCTGGATTGGTTCTGTCCTTGGAACATTCTTGGGCATACTTATCTGCAGATGGGGACAGAAGCCTGCCCAAATTTAAGCAAGTTGTTTGCACGCTCTTCGATGATTATCACAGTATCTCTTAAAATGGAATTGCTTAAAAAGAAGTGTAAAAGTGTCTGCTAAAGTAATTATTTTTGAAAAATTTGCAGATTTGGGTAACTGATAGTTTTGGTATTTGCTATTTTGTCTATTATCATAGGGCCAATTTTTTAATATCCTTTTAATTTTTTGCTTTATTTTTCTAAATTAGTAACTACCTTTTTTCTTTGTCAAGATTAGAAGTGTTTTTGTAGCTACCTTTTTCTTTTTTTAAACCTGAGAAGGTTGGGAGTAAATTATAATTGGTAAGAGGTTTTTTCCATTTCCACAGACTATTTATTCCTTTTCCAAAGGGAGTATATAGTTGAAAGTGGCAGGATTTGTTTAGGTTAGAAAGCTCCCTGTTACTTCATATGTTGCAGTTGTTCAGTTTCTGGTTTTCAGTATAAGGATTATTTTTGTTTGCTCTTTCCAAAGTACCACATCTTCTTCTGTCTCAGAACTGTTTGTGTTTTATTTTATTTAGCCCAACCTCTCCAGTATACTTCAATATGTGAAATGTTAAATTTACTAAGTAAATTTTTTAAACATTTGATTTTAGCGAGGGATGAAGGGAGAGACCTGACTTGGGATCCAGTAATTGAACCCATAGCCTTCCCATGCATGGGACCACATTCTAAACAACCAATCCACACTGGCCAGGGCACTGACTAAATTTTTGTTTTTGCCTTTTAAAGCCAGTAGGGACAGAATGTAATGTCATCAGTCTTCAGAAACTTTGTCTTTCACTCTTATTTTATATTAGGGAATAGTTAAGATTTTAGATAAAAACTTGATAATTTAGCAAACTTACTAGTAGAGGACACATTGCATTTACTAGTGTCCTGGTGCATGGATTTGTGCACATTGAAAGGAAATTAATTAGAAGAAATATTTATTATTTATAATCCTGAATATTACTGGTAAACTTTTTTATTTGTGAAATCATGAGAGTTGCTTGAATCTATGTTCAAGAATAGGAAAGTTCTACTTGGTAAACCTAAAAAGCAAATGTTTTTAGTTGTATAAGAATTGGATGTTGTTATTAAAATTCTGCCAAGTGTCAGTACTGTTGAAAATTTGAAAATATTTATGCTTATTTTAACTGTGATCCATTAACAGTATACAGAGAGAATTATTGAAAAGAAACCTCACTGATATTAAGGGAGTGTCTTTTGAGAGTTCGTAATAGTCATAGACAATCACAAACAATTTTTTCAGCATTTAAACCGAGTTAAGTTGAGCTTACAGACTGGCTTCTTAATGAGTTTCTATTTTAAAAATTAATAAAACAAGTCATAGTATTTTTTGGTTTTACTTTGTATTTTATTTTTATTGGAGAAATCTTATAGCAATGATTATATTTTATTTTCTGCTAGAAAAGTATTGTGCCTTACCTGGTTTGGCTCAGTGGATAGAGTGTCAGTCAGCCTTTGGACTGAAAGGTCCTGAGTTTGATTCTGGTCAAGGGCACATGCCCAGGTTGTGTGCTTGATCCCCAGTAGGGGGCATGCAGGAGGCAGCTGATCAATGATTCTCTCTCATCATTGATGTTTTTATCTCTGTCTCCTTCTCCCTTCCTCTCTGAAATCAATATATATTTAAAAGCATTGTATCAGCCCTAGCTGTGTTGCTCAGTTGGTTGCAGTGTTGTCACATTCACCAAAAAGTTGTGGGTTCGATTACCAGTCAGGGCACATACCTAGGTTGTGGGTTCATCCCTGGGTGGAGCGAGTACTGGAGGCAGCTGATCTGTGTTTCTCTCTCACATAGTTGTTTCTCTCTTTCTGTTCCTTTCTCTCTAAAATTAATTACACATCCTCAAGGGAGAAGGGGGTGAATATTGTATCAGTTGTAGGACATTGTGATAACTAAAGTAATTACAGTTTCCACTATAATGTTCAAGTGATAGAATATTGAACAAACTATACTTTTATTGAAATTACATAGTGAATGGCCCTCTGTATTTATTCTTTAAACTAGAAGAATAAACTCAACCAAAACCTGAGCTACTTTAAGGCTAGATAGATAGACATATGATAGCTGTTACCAACAGACTTATTCCCCCCAAAGCTCTTATTGAGGGTCTCTCCATGAGCCAGAGACGGATATTTTTGACCTTCTGGCCTTTTTTTTTTTTTTTTTTTTTTAAATACGATGACTAGATTCTTTGTGATGAATTGTACTAGTAGGCTCTATTTGTAGTCATATTGACAAGTTGTGGCAAATTAGATCCAATAATTAGCCTACTCTAACTGCACTACTGTCATGTCAAACTAACTTTGATTTGAAAATATCTCTGATTGTAGGATCTAATGAGTGACCTCTTAGTGAAGTGATTTTTTAAAAACAACTTCATTATGCCAATTAGTAAATTATGTGCCTGTATGTGTGTGTGTGTGTGTGTGTGTGTGTGTGTGTGTGTGTTTTAGAGGGAGGAAGAGGGGGAGAGAGAGAAAGAGAAACATTGATGTGAGAGAGAAACGCTGATAGGTTTCCTCTGACCTGGGATTGAGCCCACAACCTGGTTATCTGCCCAGACCAGTAATCAAACCTGCCACCTTTTGACAAATGAGTCCATGCTCCAACTGAGGTACACAGGCCATGGCTATTTTGTGTTTTTGTGTGTGTTTTTTTTGTTAATCCTCACCTGAAAATTATTTTTTCCATTGCTTTTCAGAGAGTAAAAGGGGGAGAGGGGGAGGGGGGGGAGAGGGGGGGAGGGAGAGGGAGGAGAGCAAGAGCGAGAGAGGGAGGGTTATGAGAGGGATACATTGACTGGTTGCCTCCCACATGCACCCCAACTGGGGGACGGGAAGCAAACTGGGCACCCAGGTACATGCCCTTGACTAGGTTTTTGAACCTAAGATCTCACGGTGCACAGGCCGACCTCTAACCTTTGAGTAGTACTGGCCAGGACAATTTTGGTGTTTTTTTTAAAGGTGGATTATACAATATTATTGATGGCATATTTTCTGTCATTTGACTTAAGTTATTCAATGTTTCCTTAAATATAACACTTGTTTCATGTCTAAGGTATTGCAAGGCAGGTAGCTATAATAAAGAAAGATGGAAGCGCCCTGGCAGGATTGGCACAGTGGGTAGAGCATTGGCTTTTGGACTGAGGGTGGTTCTAGGTTCCATTCCGCTCAAGGGCATGTACCTTGGTTGCAGGTACATCCCCAGTAGTGGGTGGGCAGGAGGCAACTGATCCATGTTTCTCTCTCATCGATCTTTTAACTATCCCTCTCCCTTTCTTTATGTAAAAATCAATAAAATATATATATTTTTTTAAAAGAAAGATGTAAGCGAAACAACTCAATTTAAAACAAAAGGGCTAATCCCATGCTATAGATTGACACACAGTTTATTTTACTGCATCTGAGACTAGAGAAAAATAAAACTAGGAAACCTCCTTATAATGGCAAGATATATTATGCCCTTGAAAGCTTTGTGTGTGTTTGGTTGGTTTTTGTTTTTTTGGGTGTTTTTTGTTGTTGTTGTTGTTGTTTTTGCTATATATTTATAAATAAAAAATAGTACTTCTTAAAAGGTACCTTACAAATAAGTAAAAACTGTTACCTACTCGAATTTTTTTTTTATCATACTAATGCTATGATAAGATGCTTTTGCAACATTTTAAGAATAAGTTGTGCATTCATGTAGGTTAAAAGTTAAAAAAAAAAAAAAAAAAAGCCGAAACCGGTTTGGCTTAGTGGATAGAGTGTCGGCCTGTGGACTGAAAGGTCCTAGGTTCGATTCCGGTCAAGGGCATGTACATTGGTTGTGGGCACATCCCCAGTAGGGGGTGTGCAAGAGGCAGCTGGTCGATGTTACTCTCTCATCGACGTTTCTAGCTCTCTATCTCTCTCCCTTCCTCTCTGTAAAAAACCAATAAAATATATTTTTTTTAAAAGTTTAAAAAAATACTTGTCATAATGTTTTAATGTAAACTTTCCTATTTAAGTACTGTGATTTAAATGTCTTTAGTATTACAACTGTGTATGTACCTAATGCTAAGTACAGGATGGTTTTCTATAATTTTAGGACTATGTTCATTCAATGCTTGGACTTGCAAACATCAAAAAAGCTATTGAAGAAGCTGAAAGACTCTCTGAAAGCCTTAAACTCAGGTATAGACATTATTATTTTAAAATCTAGTTCCTAAAAATAAGTTCTGTGTTAACAGAACACAAAAATTTCTGTATCACTTATATTATGTTTATGTGTTACCATTAATTTTCTTTACTGAAGTTTTTTAAATGCTTAGAATGATAGTTTATTAAGGTAAGCATTAGTATAGTAGTTTAGAGCTTAGGTCTCATTTTATTCTCAAGTTTCGAACATGATTCTTCAGAAAAATATTCCTTTGCTCCATCTTGTGATGTGGTATTAGATGCTGGTCTGATGAGAATAAAGTATTTACTGTAGTTTGATCTGCCTGGTTTCAGAAGTTATATATGTGTGTTTTTTTAAATCTAATTCTAGTATTTTCCATGACTGGTTTACCAGACTTATTAATAGAAATCAAAAATAGTATGTTTCAATTTTTAGTCATTCCTTAAGTAACAAAATAAAAAGGGAACTTTTTAATTCAATATTTTTTCTTTAATGCTTTTCGTACCTGGCTCAGTTAACTATTATAGTTATATACATCATAGCCTTGACTTAAAATTATCTTTTTAAACTGATATATTCCCTTCATCCTTTCTAGAATTACTCATCTTGGGTCTGGAATATGTTAAAGTGGTTGATATCATTAAGAATCACTATTCTCTTTCTTCTTTAGCCAACCAAATAAGTAGAATAGCATTTCTCCTAATCTTTGAATTAACCATTATTAACTATTTTTTCCCCTTGGGTTTGCCTATTTTTCTCTATAATCATACTATTATAATAATCATATTTATTTCCTCTTTTTTAGGGGGGGGATTTAGGTCCTTTCATTTACTTGTTGTCTGTACTTATTAGTATTTTTAATCACTTTATAAGTGAGTGAGGTTTATAGTTAATTTTAGGATTATAAATCCTTTCAAAAGGAAATTGTAGCAGATTTGAGTCATTAAAAGGTTGAAATTAATGGGAGGGAAAGAGCAACAGGAGCATTAAGCAACTTTAACTTGAGAGAATAGAGTTTCTTTTCAAAATTTTTGGGCAATTTATGTAAATCTAAAAAGGGCACATTTGCGAGTTGTGGCTTATAATGACCAATGGCATCAGTTGGAGGGAGAAAATATGTATCCAAAGCAGGTTACTAGTATCATGTACCTGGAACTCCTTTACTTTTTATGATCATTGCAAGACATCTTGACTTCTCTTTTCAACTAGATACGAAGAAGCCGAAGTTCGGAAAAAACTTGAAGAAAAGGACAGACAGGAGGAAGAGCAACTGCAGAAACAGAGAAGACAGGAAGCAGGAAGAGAGGATGGTAACACATCAGCTAAAAACTCTTTGGAAAATGTATTGGATTCCAAAGACAAAACCCAAAAGGTATTTTAAATTTATTCTGTGAGATAAAAAGACTTCTCAGATGATCTGTTTAAGAAAGTTGAAATATCACTACAACGTTCATTTGGGCAGCCAGGGTAAAATTTAATGTGTTTTTATTAGAAACTGAATAAAATATTCTAGCTTCAATTGGTTTTCTTAGAGGTTTTTGGTTTGTGGTTACTATGAGATTCATATATAACAAGCTATGTTTATTGCAGCCTCTTTTAAGTTGATGATCACTTACAATTGCATTTTATTTTTTTCGATTATTTTTTTATTTTATTTTTTAATATATTTTATTGATTTTCCACAGAGAGGAAGGGAGAGGGATAGAGAGCTAGAAACATCGATGAGAGAGAAACATCGACCAGCTGCCTCCTGCACACCCCGTACCAGGGATGTGCCCGCAACCAAGGTACAATACATGCCCTTGACCGGAATCGAACCTGGGACCTTTCAGTCCGCAGGCCGACACTCTATCCACTGAGCCAAACCAGTTTTGGCTTACAATTGCATTTTAAAAGCTCCATTTTTTAAAAATGTTAATGACTATTCAAGACTATTGTAATATGGGAGATTGAACTCAATGATGCTTAAACAAAATGTAAGCAGATTTTTATTCATTTTATTTATTTAGTTTAAATTATATTGATCAGATTTTTATATTTTTAAAAAATATATTTTTACGTATTTATTTCAGAGAAGGGAGGCAGAGAGATAGAAACATTAATGATGAGAGAGAATCATTGATTGGCTGCCTCCTGCACGCCCTACTGGGGCTCGAGCCTTCAACCCGGGCATGTACCCTAGACCGGAATTGAACCTGAGACCCTTCAGTTCGTAGGCCGAGGCTCTATCAACTGAGCCAAACCATCTAGGGCTAGGCAGAGTTTTAAATGCTGATTAGCTCATGGAAAAGTATTAGAGTATGTTAGTGTAGAATAGGGGTGTCGAACTCAATCAGAGAAGGGGCCAAAATCTAAAATCCAGCCTAAATCGTGGGCCGAATGGTTTACTGAACAGTCATAAACTGACAATGTCATAAACTGACGGCGGAGTGCAGTGATGACAGCGCGGTGCGGGCCACATTGCAAGGCCTGGCGGGCTGGATTTGGCCCGCGGGCCTTGTGTTTGACACATGTGGTGTAGAAGATTGGTCATTGTGAGGGGCATCTGTGTTTGCTAATTGTCAGTTATGGAAGTTAGGCTCCTACCCTCCCAGAGACAGGGAAATAGGGGCCCTACATTAAAAAAAAAAATTATTGTTGTAAAATACACATACCATAATATTTAATACCTTATCCCGGTCAGTAGTATTGATAACATTCACATTGTTGTGCAGCCATCCACTGTTCATCTCCAGAACACCTTTTATCTTGCTAAACAGAAACTCTGTATCCTTTAAACCAGCGGTCCCCAACCTTTGGACCTCACGGACCACCAGTAGTCTACGGACCACCCGCTGCTTTATACAATAACTCCTCAAACGTCTTTCCCCGCAGCTCCTGACACCCACCACTGTTTTCTGTTTATGCATTTGAGTACTCTAGGAACCTCATATGAGTGGAGTCAGATACTACATTTTTACTAGTCCCCAATGTTTATGTTTTTGACATATTTTACACCTTTTGTGTGAGTTTGTCTGTGAGTGTATCCATTAATTACTATAGTTACACATGATCTTACTTTGTCTTTTAACCTTCTTACTAGTTTTATCCATGGTTGATGCCTACTTTTACTAAATGTTTGCCTGTATTAGTGGTTTCCCCCCCCCCCCAGTATTTTATTTTTTAATATTTTTATTGATTTCATAAAGGAAAGGAGAGGAAGAGAGAGAAACATCAATGATGAGAGAATTATTGATCCAATGCCTCCTGCACACCCCCTCCTGGGGGTAGAGTCCACATCCTGGGCATGTGCCCTTGAACCCAGGACCTTTCAGTTGGCAGGCCGACACTCTATCTGCTGAGCCAAACCAGCTAGGGCTCTTCCCAATATTTTAAAATTTTTACTATTGGCTGTTTCTTTTCACTTAAAGAAGTCTCTTTAACATTTCTTGTATTGCTGTTTTAATGATATTGTGCTCCTTTAATTTTTGCTTCTCTCAAAAACTATCTCTTCAATTCTGAATGATTATCTTGCTGGATAGAGTATTTCTAGGTTTTCCCTTTCTTCATTTTGAATGTGCCATGCCAGGTAATAGTCTAATTTTTGTTTCATTGTAAGAAATATTCTCATTAAATTAAATTATAAATTTCTGTAACAATCTGTGCTTTTAAAATATATTTAGCCAACAACTGAAGAAAATTTTAAAGAAATGTCATATGATTCAGATATGCTGCTAGTTATTTTAGCTGTTAACTACCGCCATAGTAACCTGGTAATGCCATTGCTGTTCATTCGCATTTTTATAAAATGCCTGTACCCTGAGCCCTTTATTTCCTAGGCATTCAGTTTCAATGAGATATTAAAGTTAATATTAAAATTTTTGGTTCTATGAACATTTTTGGTTCTATTATTAAATTTGAAACTTTTTTTTTCTATTATATAGATAAATGGTGGAAAAAATGAGACCACAGAGAAAGGTAAGTGTTAGCTTCAGATTTTACACAGTGAGATTTTAATATTGTCTCATCCTATATAATGAAAGGCTAATATGCAAATGGACTGAACAACAGAACAACCAGTTGCTATGATGCACACTGACCACTAGGGGGCATATGCTTAATGCAGGAGCTGCCCCCTGGTGGTGAGTGCTCTCCCACAGGGGGAGTGCTGCTCAGCCAGAAGCCAGGCTCATGGCTGGCAAGCACAGCAGTGGAGGCAGCGCAGCAGTGGAGGCGGGAGCAGCAGAGCATTCTCCGAGGGCTTCCATGCATTGTTTCACTAATAGAAAGATGTAGAAGGCTGGTCAACCTTGAAGCTCTGAAAGGTCAAAGCCCAGTCTAATTGAGACAGTGGTAACTGAGGTAACTTCCCCATCAAATAATCATGTAAATCCTTACTGATATGTTAATCTGCCTACTACCTGCCTAAGGGCTATGGGTGTATCCCATAGTCTCAGTAAAAGTGATAGCAAGGCCAGAGCCTAGCAGTAGTCCTTCCACTAGAGGTGGGCTCCTGCCTGGCTCCCCATTTCCCAAATTAAATTTTTTCTAGTCTTTTTTCATTTGTGTGCGGCCTTCTTCAAAACCCGAACCCTAAACCACGTGGGATGTAAAAGGGGTTCCCGCACTTCCGGACTGTGAAAGGGCATGGGTTGGGCTGAGGGACAAACCTCCCCCTCCCCCACTCGCACGAATTTTGTGCATTGGGCCTCTAGTCTGTATATAAGCTAGCCTGTACAAATACACTGCAAATGTATTCTATTCTGAATTTATATATCGTGGGTTATATTTATGATATTACCTGGTGCATGAATTCATGCTCTAATGGGGTCCCTCGGCCTGGCCTGCAGGATCGGGCCAAAATCGGCTCTCCAACTTCTCCTGAGGTGTCCCAGATTGTGAGAGGGCACAGGCAAGGCTGAAGGACCCCACCAGTGCACTATCGGGGTTAGGGAGGGACACAGGAGGTTGGCCAGCCAGGAGAGACCACATGAGGGTTCCAAGGCATGTCTGGCCCATCTGGCTCATTCCCAATCAGCTGGACTCCAAGAGCAACTGAATTGGAGCATCTGCCCCCTGGTGGTCAGTTGCACGTCATAGGAAGTGGTTGAGCAGCCTTAGCATATCATTAACCTATTATGTTTTGATTGGTTGAATGGGTAACCAGACATTAGGCTTTTATTATATAGGATGCAATTGAAAACATCAAAACCACAGTTTGTAGTTGTCAATGTTTTCTTTTCAAGGTAGTTTAACATAGTAGTTAAGAACATGGGTTCTCAGCCGAAACCGGTTTGGCTCAGTGGTAGAGCGTTGGTCTGCGGACTGAAAGGTCGCAGGTTCGATTCCGGTCAGGGGCATGTATGTTGGTTGCGGGCACATCCCTGGTAGGGGGTGTGCAAGAGGCAGCTGGTCGATGTTTCTCTCTCATCGACGTTTCTAGCTCTCTCTCCTTTCCTCTCTGTAAAAAATCAATAAAATATATTTTAAAAAAAAACAAAAAAAAAAAAACATGGGTTCTCAGAAGTGAGTCTGCCTGGATTTAAACATTGGCTCTTCTGAATTTCCATGTGATCTTGAGCATGTTGTTTAACCTCTTTAACTTAATTTCCCTTTTTTTTTTAATTTTCATTTTAAATAAATAATTGTCTTTATTTATTTTTTATTTTTTTGTTAATACTCTCCTAAGGATATTTTTCCATTGATTTTTTTAAGAGAGAGTGCAAGAGAGGGGCAGAGAAAGAGAAACATTGATGTGAGAGAGACACATTGATTGGTTGCCTCCTGCACGTGCCTGACCAAGGCTGGGGATCAAGCCTGCAACCAAGCAAGATACATGCCCTTGACCAGAATTGAATTGAAGACCCTTCAGTCCATGGCACAACGCTCAGTACACTTAGCCAAATGGACTAGGGCTTAATTTCCCTTTTCCAAAGGGGGATAATAATAGTACCTATTTCATAATGTTATTGATGAGGATTGAATGAGTTAATATATGTGAAACTCGTAGAATGCACAATAAACTTTATATAAGTATTAGCTAATACTATTTATAACTTTCAGTTGAAGAATTAATTATTTAAAAATCTTCTTTACTCCCTTAAAAAATCTAAACAAGTAATTTTGGTATTATCCTCAGGTGGTGTGGATGCTGTAGTGCGGCAGTCGCCAACCGGTGGTCCTTGGACCACTTGTGGTTCACGAGGTCCGAAAGGTTGGCGACCACTGCTCTAGTGACAAATATATGACCTAAATAATAAGACTTAGGTAGTTGCCCTAAGTTTTTGTCTCAGAAAAGGTTTAACTTAAATATTGTGTAACACTAAAATAAATTATTTACTTAAAATATTGTCATACAACAATAAAAATTAAACCCAGTAAAGTACATTCCTAGAAGTTGTTACCAATTCATTCTGAGATTTTTTTTTTATTTTTTTTTTCATTTTGAGATTTGTTTTTATCTGTTCCTTTATACCTCATCCTTCTTTGATATTATCCTTCTCAGTGGTTTGGTCTCAACCTGTTTAGATCCTTTTGTTGTCTAAATAATCTTGATGGTTAGAAAGGGAAGTAGGATGGTTATTAGCAGCTGGGCTTTTTCCCTCACCTGAGGATATGCTTTTGTTTTGTTTTGTTTTGTTTTGTTTTAGAGACAGTATGAGAGAAAGAGAAACATCCATGTGAGAAACATAGATTGGTTGCCTCCATATGCACCCCTCCCAGGGATCAAACTGGCAACATGGGTATGTGCTGTGACTAGGAATCAAACCTATCACCTTTGGGTGTATGGAACAACAGTCCAACCAACTGAGCCACACCAGCCAGGGCAGTACTAGATATTTTAGCTTAGGAGATAATGTGACTACATTCTTCTCACAGCTCACTAACAAAGAAATAGTTCTTCCCATATTAAGCTCCCTTGTAGTGCTTTTTGATCTTTTACTTCAGGTGGTAGAAGCTGGAAGAGGAAAATAGCAACATAGGAAATATTTATTTTGGCTAAATGTTAAAGGGTTGGATAGTAAATACTTTAGGCTTGGGGTGGCCATGTGGTCTTTGCTATTGTAGTGTGAAAGCAGCCATAGTCAATATGTAAGCAAATGAGTATAGCTGTGTTCCAGTAAAAGCAGGTGGCCATGGTTTGCCAAGCCCTCTCATGGAACACGAATAACAGGCTTTTGGCTTGTTGCTCAGGGAATACTTGAAAATCTAAAATAGCTCTCATAAAGCCCCATTAAAGAACTTAGACCCTTTTAAGAATTTTTGAGCCATAGAAGTTTCTTCTGATTGACATTTTTTTTACATGGCTTATTTAAAAATATATAATATTTTTGTGAGATACACTTACTAATTTCCTTTATTTTAAACCAAAAACATAGCCAACACCAGAAAAAATTGTAAACTCAACAGCAAATTTTATTAAGTCTTTATAAACAGAGCATTGAGTTAGTGTCTTGGTAAATGCAAAAAATGCATTTTATGATTGATAATTATCAGGGGGAAAGGGGTGTAGGGGTGCAGGAAGAGATTGGACTAAAAACGTACACCTATGGGTGAGGACAGTGGGGGTGGGGGGAAGTAAGGGCAGAGGGTGGGGTGGCAACCAGGTGGAAGGGAGCTCTGAGGGGAAAAGAGAAAAAATTGTAATAATCTGAGCAATAAAGATTTATTAAATTTAAAAAATGCACGTTATATTTAATATTAGTTTAAAAGGTAATAAATAGTGTGATGGAAAAGCAAGTATGTAACACCCAGTACATTTTACTTTTCTAGAAAAAGCTGTGCTTGCCCTGTGTTTAGTGAAAGATAACACACAGAACTGGGTGTTACTTGTCACTAATATTACCTCTCTTGATTCCTAGGATCAATCACAGCAAAGGAACTATACACAATGATGATGGATAAAAGCATCAGCTTGATTATAATGGATGCTCGAAAAATGCAGGATTATCAGGATTCCCATGTTTCAGATTCTCTAAGTGTTCCTGAAGAAGCCATCAATCCAGGGTGGGTCATTGTGTGTTTAGATAGAACGGTAAACTTTGGAGAGTAGTAAATGTTAATTATCAGCATCCTATTTAAATGTGATATAATAGTGTTTTCTTTTCCCATTGACCTTTTCATTTTTTGCTCGTATTGGCACACCTTACCTAGTCTGGGTGCTCTCTCCTGTCTGTAGTATTTGGAGTCTTAGAAGAGAAATGAAGCCAGTCTTATGTACTCTCCCCCCAGGTGTTCGTTGACTAACTTCTTGTGCTGTATTTTATGTATGAGCTTTTGAAGCATATGCATCAAATAGACTAAAATTGTGAACTAATTGAATTGTTTTTAATTGGAAATTTCCCATACTAGTATCTGGTAAAAGAGCACACAAATACTTTTTTTGAAGGAGACAGTATATAAGCCACTGAGAGAGAGTAAAGACTTTAAAAGCAGACTTTGGTGAGATTATAATGTCTTTTCTTAGCTACCTTACTTCTAGCTAGTGATTTAACCTCTTAAGCCCATGTTTCCATCTATAAAAAGGGAATAATAAAAGTATTTATCAGAGATTTTGAGAAATTTTATACACACACTTAGCATAGTGCCTTTCATTTGTAAGAACTTGACTTAAAAATGTATTTTCTTTCTTTTTTTGATAAAAAAGCTTTTAACCTATAAAATTAAAAGTTACCATGCATGGATATGTTGTTCATTAGAAACTATCTCATCAGTAACAGAATTAAAACTTCAGATCCAAGGTTATTTTCAATATTTTGAATATTATGTAAATTATGTAACCTCTCTGGTTCTTAGTTTATGGGATTGGAGTAGGTCCATTCTAGGACTAACAACATTAAGAAGATATTTTTTTAATTAGGTAATTAATAAAATTTGCATGATATTTGGTGTACTGCAGATGTTTGCTAAATGTTTGACCTGAAGAATACATTGTAAATATGTTATTTGTCTAATCTGTGTATCAATCTATCTAGCTATTTATTCAAATTTTAAATTAACTAGTGTAGCTGGATGACTTACTTTTTTACAAAACAAGGTGGCCTCTGTCATTCCCTCTATCATTCCTCTACTGTGAACCACTAAACAGATTAGTAACTACATTATTTAAATATAAGATTCAAGTGCTTAGTCTAATCAAGTAGGTGTGAATATATTCACAGGATTTGAAAAGAAAAGGAAAGTTATAACTACTCTTTGGGTAGTCTAATCTGTGCTAACAAAAAGTTTATGGTTTTTATTGAGTTTAATTGTTTACCAAAATGTGGGATTTGGATTACTGAGAAACTCAAGGTGAGTTTAGGTTGAAGATTAAAGAAGAATGAATTAAAAATAAATAAATAAATAACAATGAATTGCATACCAAGAAAAGTATTCCCTTTTTATTTCTGTTTCAGTCCTGAATTAGTTTAAAAAAAAAAAAAAAAAAGTCTCAATTTGGTGCTAGCATTACCTTCTAATATTTGCTAATCTCTCTTTCTTACTAGAGAGCAGGCCTCAGAGTTTTCTGTAGGCAGCAGTGTCTACAGCTACCTGACAGTGATAACTCTATTTTTAATGTTAGTATTTATACAATAAGAATGCTTATATAAGTATTTAACCCAGTGAATAGTCAAAAATGGAATGCAACCATTGAGTTAGTATCTGGACCAAGAAACATTATCATCACTCTAAAAGGTCCTCATAAGCTACCTGTCAGTTACTACGGATACTCCCACCCGCCCAGGGAACCACCAGTTTAGAATCGATTCCTTTTTATCTGTTTTTATAGTTTATAAATGGAATCTTACAATCAATAGACTTTTATGTCTGGCTTTTTGTACTCAACCTGTTTATGAGAGTCATATATATTATTATGTGTTATAGTAATTTATTTATTCTTATTGCTAAATGGTGATCTATTGGGTGAATATAACATAGTTTAATGATCTATTTTAATTTTAGGGTTATTTATTTTTAGTATTATCCTTTATTGGATATGATCCTATTTTTCCATATATATAAGAATATACATTTTTCTGTTAAGTTTATTTAAGTAAAGGATCACTTTCAATTAAATTAATGAATAAAGTATTAAATAGTAGACAAGGTAAAGCAAAGTTGTAGCAGTGTGTGAAGATGATACTGGTTGATACTATTGTTTTCCACAGAATAGTAATCTTGAGTTTGTAGATAAAAATTATTTAGGCAAGTATATCCCTGCAGTTAAAAATAGTCCTTAAGAATATCACATTTCAACTTTTCTAATTCTTTGTTGACTAAGCATTCTTCTGATTTCAATATATCAGATGAGAATTATTATAAGGCATTTTGTATTCTTTTTTTTTTTCTCTTTATATTCTAATAGGTAAAATAACCAACATTATTATATATAGGATTTTTTTAAAATGATCTTAACATCATATGGTTTTACTTATGAATAAAGTTTCACCTGTTTTGTCTTGCTTGCCAGTATCATCATTTAAATAAGTGCCCAGGTACTTTGTTAGAAATAATATGGAGTTTCTTACCTGGAGGAGCAAATCTGTCTTACTGACTCAGTTATTCAGCAGATGTTTACTGAGCACTTGCTATGGGCTGGGTTTTTATGGTTCTCAGTGCTGGGACTAAGTCAGTTGAACAAACAAATCTTCGCTTCATGGAGCTTATATTTTACTAGAGGCCCAATGCATGAAATTTGTGCAAGGGGCTTGGTCCCCGCCACCGCAGTGGCCTCCTCTGCCTCAGCCCTCACAGCCCCAGCTTCGTCTGGAAGGTCGTCCAGAAGGACATCCAGTCTAATTAGCATATTATGCTTTTATTATATAGGATTAACTGGGAGATGAGGTAGATGAGACTGTCAATAAAATTTAAATATATGTCTGCTGTTGATAAGTGCTATGGAGATGGGTGTGTCAAACTTGTTTGTTGTAGTGATTATTAAAATGTTAATCCAGTATGACTTCATTGAGAAGATATTAGTGAGCAAATCTTGAGGGGATGAGGGGTATGACTGATGCATTATCTGAGGGAAGCATACTAGAAGTTATAGGGAAGCCAGTGCCTGGAGTGGAGTAAAGGGGGCAAGTACATAGTTAATAATGAGGACATTGAGAGAGTAGGGTTTGGGGGAGGGGCCATGTGCAGGCCCATTGTAAGGACTTAGGGAAGAACTTCAGCTATTCCTAAGCAAAAGAGAAAATGAACAGCATAGAGTTGATAATATTCAGTTAATGAGGTGACACCACAAAGCAGCAAAGAGCTTGGACATGAATCAAATAGCCTGAGTTTGAATTCTGGTTTCACTTCACAGCTGTAACCTTGGGCAGGTTATTAATTTTTGTGCCTCAGTTTCCCCATCTATAAAATGAGGATAACAATGCCTACTTTAGAGTGTTGTCGTGAGATTCAGAATAAAGCGTTTGGAATGGTATCTGGCATGTAATAAATGCTGTATGTGTTTGTTAAATAAATATTTGGGTATTTGGTTAACTATTAATTATAGGTATCAGAACTGAAATAAAAATAACATTACCTGGATGATCTTCCAGTTGTTTACACTTGGCTGAGAGATGCTCATAAGGGTTCCTGTTTTCAGTTTGGTCCCCCATTTTTTGGTAAAGGGTCAAAATTTTAGTCTCTAATACTAAAATATATTCCAATAGTATGCAGTTGCGATGTTATTAAACATTTTAGGGTATTTAGTATCTTTAACACATAGTCTGACCTTAGAAACAAATCTGTCTTAAAGTTTTCTATGGTGTGATACAGACTGGAGAACAAAACTCTGTGTCTAATGTTAGTATATTAGGACCTTTCATCTACTTTTGCCCCAATATAAATGTTAATACATTTCAGAACCACTGCTAGTTGGATTGAAGCAAAACTCCCAGATGACTCTAAAGACAAATGGAAGAAGAGGGGGAATGTGGATTATGTGGTACTTCTTGACTGGTTTAGTTCTACAAAAGATTTACAACTTGGAACAACTCTACGGAGTCTGAAAGATGCACTTTTCAAGGTTAGCAAGTTTCCTTATTAGTTTACTATAATTGCAAGCCTTCTCTGGTTGTTAGAAAGGTATGTTGACTAGTTTATCTTAAGGACAAGAAGATCCATTGTGCTTTGGTTGTAGATTTTTTTGATATTTAGATATAAAAGACTAATTTTGAAATAACAAATAACAGTCTAAAGTAGAATATTAGAATTTTCATAAATAGAACTTATCTGAAAAAAAGTTATTTTTTGTTTTAAGAATTAGATTATGAAACAAGGACAAAGGAAAGTGTCCCTAAGAAAAAAGAGATTGACTTGACTTCATAAATAAAAACTTAGATGTTAAAAAACATCTTTGTAAGAAGACAAACAGAAAGATACCTGTCTAAAATCCAGAGATTTTACAAATAAATAAGAAAATTAAGATGAAATGATAAAATAAGTAGTTGACTCAGACATAAACAGGAAAGGAGATATAAGTGATAATAACATAAAAGTGGCCAAATCAGAAAAATTCAAATTGAACCAATGAATACCATTTTCACTGATCAGATGAACCAAGATAAAAGTAATCAGTTTAATTTGTTAAATTATTAAACAATGGTGGCACTGAATGCTGGTGAGAATGTGGTAAGAATAAAACCTGCTGAAAGGATGGTCAGTTGATGGAACATTGTCTTCTACCAGGAGGGCAATCTTAAAAGCCTTGAAACAGTTCATGCTTTAAAATAGGGAATCTAGCCCTAGCTGATTTGGCTCAGTGGATAGAGTGTCAGCCTGTGGACTGAAGGGTCCCAGGTTCCATTCCAGTCGGGCACACAATTATCTCTCATCATTGATGTTTCTCTCTTTCCCTCTTTCTTCCTTCCATCCTTCCCCCCCTTCCCGCTCTCTCTCTCTATATATAAAAGATTCCCTATTTTAGTGTGTGTGTGTGTCTGTGTGTGTGTGTGTATACACACACACACAGACACACACACACACTAAAATAGGGAATCTAGAAATATACCCAAGGATAAGTTGATATATGAAAGTGCCAATATTTAACTAGTATTGACCTACAAAAGAAACAATTTCATAAAGTTCAACCTATTTGAGAATTTAGTGTATGATAAAGGTAACAAATTAGTGAGGAAAAGATGGATTTAAATGAATGGTTTAGGGACAGCAGCAGGCTAGTCAGTAAGTAAAAGGGTCTGTACCTTAATTTCTTAGACTACACTAGACTCCAAATGAGTCAAAGATATAAATATGTTGATTGAAACAATGAACTACTAGGAAAAAGGATTTTTATTTTCTGGGGGGGAAAGTGTTTTCATGATCTTGATCCTAAAGCAAAACACATTAAGGAAAGTCAATATATCTCTGTTAAAAACTTCATAAATAAGGTAAAAATCAATCAGGACAGATTTTGTCCTGACAAAGACCTATTAAATATTCAGAGTACATTTGCCGTTTTACTACGAGAATAGCAAACTCTGTAGAAAAAGATGAGATTAAATCATATATATATATATATATATATATATATATATATATATATATATATAAAGCCATTGTTGTCTTCTCTATATGTATAAAAAGCCAGTGTCTATGACCAAACGGCCAGTCACTATAAGGCACATTGAGTACCTCTTGGTCCCTGCCCCCCAGCCTGAGAGTGGGGCAGGGCGGGGCTGGGGACTGGCGAGCTGGCTGAATGGCTGACCTCTCGGTCCTTGCCCCCAGTCTGCAGGCTTGGATAGATCAGTGATGGTGAACATGGGAATCAGGGTTGGTGGCAGGAGGACTGGGCTGGCTGTTAGGCCGTTGGGATAACCAGCTCACCCCCAGCTGCTCAGGGGCTCAGGCCTGTGGGAAAGCAGGTGCCGGTGAATTCACCTCCATAGTTGTGCTCCAGGCTGGCCACTGATGGAACGCACTGCCCACTCTGGGCCGCTCATTCCGGGATGGATAGGTTGTGGGCGCGCCCCGCAGCTTCTGTCAGCGCCTCTAGTCCCAGCAGCAGTGGCAGTGGAAGCAGTGGTGGCTTGAGTGGCCCTGAGCGGGCAGCGCTTTCCAACAGTGGCCGAGACATGCATGGAGGTGAAGTTGTCAGCATCTGCTTTCCTGCAGGCCTGAGCCCATCAGCAGCTGGGGATGAGCTGGTGATCCCAACTGCCTGACAGCCTGGCAGTGGAGGCAGTGCTTGGCCTGGGGACTGGTGAACGGGCAGAAGATGGCCCTGATTGCAGGAGGCTAGGCCCTAGGGACCCTCCCCACACGATCTCATGCGCTGGGCCTCTAGTATAATATAAATGACTAATAAACATATTAAAAGATATTCAGTTTCATTAATAGATGCTAATTAAAATAGCATTTATGCCCACCAGTTTGGAAAAATTGTAAAGACTTATATTGGGCATTCTCATACACTATTAGTAAGTATAAAAATTGGTCTTTCCCTTTTGCAGGGCAATTTGGCAGCATCTAACTTTAAATCAATAGTTCTCCTGGGATATTATTCTACAAAAATAAATTTTTTTGAGGATCCTTTCAAAGAATAGCAATATAAAGATGTTCATGTGCATTGGCTCCACACCTACACTTTGGGGATATTCCCTAATGCAGTTGATTGGGTGAATACATTTATAAGGAAGGATCTTCAATGTTTATAATTAACTGGGGAAAATAACAATAAGTGTTCAAATGATGAATTCATTTTTGGTGTATATGTATGTGTGTTTACATGTGCGTATAAAATAGAATATTAGCTAGTCATTACAAATGACATACAGCTCTTTGTTAATAAAAGACAAGATAAAAGCATCATCATAAAAGTTTCATTGTTTTTGTAAAAATAATGTTAAAAATGTGTGTATCTTTGTAGAAAAGTAAGAATAAACTGCAATATTAAAATGGTATCTCTGGATAGTGAGGTTATAGATGGGTTTATTACATATAGACTTATTTTTCTTCTAAGGTCATTGATTACTTGTCTGGCTTTAAAAATCTGATCTATCCATTTGTTTCATTTAATGTTGAATTTTTAATTCTGCTCTCTTTTTTTAAAATATATTTTTATTAATTTTAAAGAGAAAGGGAGAGGGAAAGAGAAATAGAAACATCAGTGATGAGAGTGAATCATTGATTGGCTGCCTCCTGCACATCCCCTACTGGGTATCAAGCCTGCAACTTAGGCATGTGCCCTTGACCAGAATTGAACCTGGGACCCTTCAGACTGCAGGCTGACTCTCCATACACTGAGCCAAAGCAGCTAGGGCCTGCTCTTTTTTTTTTTTAATCAGTTAGAAGATAAATCTTCAAGAGACCAATTTTTAAATTCAGGTTTGTTGTGTTCTTAGCTGCCATATTAAAAGCACTATTTCCTTATTTTATAGTGGGAAACTAAGACTATCCTGCGCAATGAGCCTTTGGTTTTAGAAGGAGGCTATGAAAACTGGCTTCTTTGTTATCCCCAGTACACAACAAATGCTAAAGTCACTCCACCCCCACGAGGCAAGAATGAAGAGGTGTCTATCTCATGTATGTATGTGAAAATTTTTTATTACAATTGCTTCAGTAAAATAAACTTTAAATTATTTATGTTCTTAAGGTAATGTTATTGGTTGTATGTGCATTTGTCCTAACTAAGCTAGTAACTTGTTTTCAGGCATAAAAAATACAAGATGTTCATAGCCTGGAATTTAATGTTTAATTCTTTTTTATTTTTTTAAGAATAGTTTGTTGATTTTTGGAGAAAGAGAGGAAGGGAGAGGAAGAGAGAGAGAAACATGGATGGGAGAGGGTAACATCGATAGGCTGCCTTTTGTACGACCCCTCCCAGAGATCAAGCCCACAACCTGGGCCTGTGCCCCTGGGAATCAAACTGGCAGCCTCCTGGTGCACCCAATCAAGCCAGGGCTAATTTTTAAATTTTATTATTTATTTATTTTTAGCAAAGGTGGAAACTTATTGAAGAACAAGTACAGACTCCGACATGGGAAAGGGGAAATAATCTCACAACATAGATTCCCACATGGAGAGGGAGAAAGAGTCGCCTAATTTTTAATTTTTTTTAATACTATTATTACCTCATTTAGTTTACATTTAACTATCACACACAGCATGCATGAGTTATATCAGTACTTTTTATGGGGTTTGCTGTTCTTTTAATTTCTTATTATTCTTTTGGGAATTTTAGTAGATTTTACTTATCCCTCACTGGAAGAACCAGTTCCTTCTAAACCTACTGTACAGATGCCATCTCTTCCTCTGGGTGAAAATATAGAATTCATAAATGTTCAAGATGAGAGAATGAGACAATTGACTTTATCAACTTCAATTGAACCAATTGTTACTTCTACGTCTGATGTTTCACCCATAATTCAGCCAGTGCCTATTGTAAAGAATTTTCCACAGGTAAGAATTTTCTTTGAAAGTTAACCTCATCTTCATACTGTTTCTTCCCAATTCATTTCTTCTTCTTTTTTTTAAATACGTTTTTATTATTGATTTTAGAGAGAGAGGAAGGGAGAAAAAGAGAATCATCGATGTGAGAGGGTAATATCCGATTGGCTGCCTCCTACATACCCCTTACTGGTATCGAGCCCGCAACCCAGACATGTGCCCTGACTAGGGAATCGAACCAGTGACTTCTTGATGCATAGAACAATTGCCAACCAACTAAGCCACACTGGCCAGGGCTGTCTCTTTTCTTTAAATATATAGGATAGAAGTGAAGGTTTATATTATAACTTTTAATATTTTAAAAAGAAAAATATCAATGAAAAGAATCTCTATGCTTTGGTACCTTTATTGCTATAAAATATTTTCATTATAATTCAATTCTGTTTAATACAGTAGTATTAAAATAGATAACTGGAAGATTTTTAAACCCAACTGGCGGTCTATTTACTGCAGGCAATACCAATAAAAGATTTTATTATTATCACAGTGAACTTGAACAACTCTTTCAACTTTTCTGATTTTTTTGTTTTGGGTTTTTTTTGTGTGTGTGTGTATTATTATTTAACCCACCGTATTTTCCCAAATAGCTTGTCTTACAGATGATAAATATGTAATGTCAGCATGTGGTTTTGAAACAATGCTTTGTTTCCTTAGAATTTGGCATATAAATAACAGGCATTTATTAATAATAATAATATAAAAAATTTAGAATTTTTAAAGCTTATGTTATTGCATTTTTTTTCAATTTAATCAACGTTATTGAATCCTTATTCCTTTGTGACTTTGAGATATGTGCAATTTATCAAACTTATTTTGAAGAAATTCTATATGAAACAACATGAAGGTTTATATATATGATTAAGCCATGAATTCTGTCTGATGTTTAGGAGAGTCTTATATAAAATCAGCCATAGCATAAGGCAAAATATCATAACTTTTCTAGTAGTCACTGGAAAGAAATTCTGACTGAGGGAATCAGGGATGTATTTACAGAGTTTTTATCTGGGCTTTAAGAGTTTAGTAAGATTTGAGGATGGAAAAGACAGAAAATTGTATGACTAAAGGCTCAGAGCATGCTTTGCCGGCTTGTGAATAGTTTTGACATGCTTGGACGCACCTAACTGTTGAGTATGGTGATCAGTAGTAGTAAGAATGGAAAGATGGGCAAGAGTCATCAAGAGAGACTTGGATGAGATTGGAATTTTATCCTGTAGGCACAAGAAAACCATTTAAAGAATTTTAAACTTGAAAGTAACATGATCATAGATATGCTTTTAAGATTAAGGAAAAATGGCCGGGACCAGTTTGGCTCAGTGGATAGAGCGTTGCCTGCGGACTGAAAGGTCCCGGGTTCGATTCCGGTCAAGGGCATGTACCTGGATTGCGGGCACATCCCTAGTGGGTGGGGGTGCAAGAGACAGCTGATCAATGATTCTCTCTCATTGATGTTTCTAACTTTCTGTCCCTCTCAATTCCTCTCTGTGTAAAATCAATAAAATACATTTTTTAAAAAGTTAAGGAAAAATGGATTGATTTATCAAAATGTGTATGAAAACATTTATTCTGATTTCTATTCAACCTTTTATAGTTAACCTCATCTTCATAGTGGTTCTTCCCACTTCATTCTCAAATGTAGAAAGCAAAAGGGGAGAATAGATTTTTAAAATACATATATATTTTGTATTGATTTCAGAGAGGAAGGCAGAGAGATAGAAACCAATGATAAGAGAGAATCTTTGATTGGCTGCCTCCTACACGACCTCTACTGGGGATTGAGCCCATAGTTGTGGGCTGGTGCCCTTGACTAGATTCAAACTGGGGACTTTTCAGTCTGCAAGCTGACACTCTATCCACTGAGCCAAACTGGCTAGGGCAGATTTTTTTTTTTTTTTTTTTTTTTTTTTAAGTGATGGGGCAAAAAGAGAAGTGAGGAACAAAGGAATGATTTTTTTTTTTTTCACTATCTTCTTCCTATGGTATCATTTTTTGTGGAAAAACATAACAATCCATTTTATAGGACCACTATGCAGGTTATTAGAAGATATTCTTGTAAGTTCTCATTTTTATTTTAGTAAACTGTCCTCACAAAAAATTATGTCAACATCACTTCTAAAGATTTTATAGGGTTAGTTAGTATGCAGTTAAATTGAAATAATAAGCATTTACCTCATGAATTTAGGTGATTTGCTAGTCAACTTGTATTTAGGATCTTATCTCTTGGGAATATTTTATTCATTCTCACAACAATATATGTATTTATGACACATTCAGCACAGTCTCTACCCTCCTGAAATTTATATTCTAGGAGGGAAGAAGGTTTTAAACAAATAATTATAGTTATTTAATCAAAATTCTAATAAGTACTATTAGGGGGGGAAATAGGGTATTAGGAGGGTACATATATCAGGGTACTTGGTCTTTTCTAAAGGAAAGATATGTACACCAAGATATTATGCTGTGGTGGGAATTATCTAGATGAATATCTAATATGAAAGCTTGCTCTGGGAAGGAGTATAGCATCTTTGAGGAACAAGCATATACATCATAGAACAGAGTAGACAGCCTAGAAAAATCGCACGCCTTATGGTCAATTAATATTGACAAAGGAGGAAAAAGCACACAAAGGAGTAAAGACTTCAATGAATGGTATTAGGAAAATTGGACAGGTATATACACCATTAACAAGAATCAACTTAAAATGGATAAAAGACTTAAAAAGCAAAGCCATAAAAATCCTAGAAGAAAACATTGGCAGTAAAATCTCAGACATCCCTTGTAGCAAAATTTTTTTTGCCAGTGCATCTCCTCAGGTAAGGGAAACAAAGGGAGGGGAAATGGCACTGCATCAAACTAAAAAGCTTTTGCACAACAAAAGAAGCCATCAACAAAATGGAAGGCAACTTAACAGCATGGGAGAACATTTATCAGTGATACAGTTGATAATAGGTTAATTTCTAAAATATATAAAGAACTTCTACAACTCAACACCAGGAAGACAAACAACCCAATTAAAAAATGGGCAAAGGACCTGAATAGACACTTCTCCAAAGAGTATATACACATGGCCAATAGACACATGAAAAAATACTTATCGTCACTGATCATCAGAGAGATGCAAATGAAAACCACAAGATACCATCTCACATCTGTCAGAATGGCTATCATCAATAAATCAACAAATAAGTGCTACGAGAACTTGAAGAAAAGGGAACCCTTGTGCACTGTTGATGGGAATGCAGACTAGTGAAAACAGCATTGAGTTTCCTCAAAAAAGTAAAAATAGAACTGCTCTTGACCCAGCGATCCTACTCATGGGATATATCCTAAAAAACCTGAAACTCTAATTCAAAAAAATATATGCACCCCTATGTTCATTGCAATGCCAAGATCTGGAAACAGCCCAAGTGCCTATCAGTACATCAGTGGATAAAAGAGCTGTGTCTCATTTACACAGCAGAATACTATGCAGCTGTATAAAAGAAGGATTTCTTACCCTTTGAAATAGCATTGGAGGGACCTGGAGAGTATTATGCTAAATGAGAAAGACAAGTATCACATGTTCTCACTCATCTGTGGAATCTAATGAACAAAATAAACTAATGAGCAAAATAGAAGCAGGCATAGACACAGACTGACAGTTGTCAGAGGGGAGTAGGGTTGGAGGACTGGATGAAAGACGGTGAGGGATTAAGAAAAATATATGCAAATTAACCATTACTATACTACTGCCAGAAGCCATGACCACTAGCTAATCAGGAACGAGTATGCAGATTAACCCCAACCAAGATGGCTATGGCCACAGAGCGAGCAGGAGGGAGGCTTGGGTTTCCCTGGCGATGAAGGAAGCCAAGCTTTCCATGCATCCTGGGGGGCCCAGGCCTTCACTCAAGGGTCCAAAGTTTCAATTATAGAAGATAAATTCCAACAGAAATGGCTGCAGCCATGGAGCTGCAGAGAGCAGGAGCCTAGGGTTGCCCCTGGCAGTGGAGGAAGCCAAGTTTCTGCCTTGGCCTGCCTTGGTCTCCACTCAAGGCTACAAAGTTTAAATTATAGAAGATAAATAAATCCCAGATACCAGGGCCTTCACTTGGGTCGCCGGGGAGCGTGGCCAGCCTGAAAACCACCACAGGCTCCTCGCCCAGGCTGCCCTATGCCCCAGAGGAACCCCCACCCTGATCCGGGACACCGTTCAAGGCAAACCAGCTGGCTCCCACCCATACACCAGGTCTCTATCCTATCTAATAAAAGAATAATATGCAAATTGACTATCACTCCAACACACAAGATGGCTGCCCTTATGTGGTCAAAGATCCTACCCCCATGTGGACACAAGATGGCTAGCAGGGGAAGGAAGTTGAGAGGGACCAAGCCTGCAAGGGAGGGCAGTTAGAGGTGACCAGGCCGGCAAAGGAGGGAATTTGGGGGTGACCAGGCCTGCAGGGAAGGGCAGTTGGGCTGGGGGGTGGGGGGCCAGGCCTGCAAGGGAGAGCATTCGGGTGTGACTTGGTCTGCAGAGGAGAGCAGTTTGGGGTGACCAGGCCTGAAGGGGAAGGCAGGGGTGGCCAGGCCTGCAGTGGAAGGCATTTAAGGGCAAACAGCCTGGCAAGGGAGCAGTTAAACATCAGTCAGGCTGGCAGGGAAGTATTTAGGGTGTGATCAGGCTGGCAGGCAGAAGTAGTCAGAGCCAATCAGGAAGGCAGGAAGGCGAGCAGTTGGGAGCCAGCAGTCCTAGATTGTGAGAGGGATGTTTGACTGCCGGTTTAGGCCTGGTCTCAACGGGCAGTCAGACATCCCCTGAGGAGTCACAGATTGGAGAGGTTGCAGGCTAGGCTGAGGGACACCACCACCCCCCACCCCCCCCCCCTTCCAGGACACCAGGCCTCTAGTACACACACACACACACACACTCTAGAGGCCCAGGACATATTCATGCACTGGTGGGGTCCCTCAGCCTGGCCTGCACCCTCTCATGATTCGGAACCCTTCGAGGGATGCCAATCTGATCTACACAGATAGGGCCAAAACTGGCAGTCGGACATTCCTCAAGGGATATAGTAGTGCATGAAGCAGCAGGTAGCCAGGGAGGAGACTGAGCCCAAGTCAAGTGCCACGCCACTCCTGCTCATCCTGGCCCCGCCTTGCCCTCCACCACTCGATAGCGCTTCCACAGAGGCGGGAGAAGCTCGTGCCATCACACATGTTCTTGCCAGCTGCGAGCCTGGCGTCTGGCACCCATTGGTCAGCTGAGTGGCACTCCTGCCATGGGAGCACACTGACCACCAGGGGGCAGCTCCTGCATTGAGCATTTGCCCCCTGGCAGTCAGTGCATGTCATAGCAACCGGTCATTTGATTGCTTAGGCTTTTATATATATATAGATATAACACAAAGAGACAACAGAGTGGTGATAGAAGGGAATGGGATTAGGGGGTAGGTGGAGGTTGGGGAAATGAGGACGGAGAGACTGCTTGGGGAGATGGGCGCATGATGCAGTGTGCAGATGGTGTTATTATTGAGTTGTACACTTAAAACTGGTATAGTTTTTTTAAATCGATGTTACCTCAATAATAAAATAAAAATTAAAGAGGAAAGAATGGATGGACCTAGAGAGCATTATACTAAGTGAAATAAGCCAGTCAGAGAAAGACAAGTACCATAGGAGCTCACTTCTATGTAGAATCTAATGAACAGAATAAACTAACAAATAGAATAGAAACACTCATTCGGAGAACAGACTGATAGCTGCAAGAGGAGGGGGGTAGGTGAACTGGGTGAAAATGGTGGAGGGAATAAGCAAAGAGAAAAAAACCTCATAGACACAATAGTACGGTTGATTATCAGAGAGGAAGGGGTTGGGGGGTGGTAAAGGGAGTAGAGGGGGATAAATGGTGATGGAAGGAGACTTCACTTGGGGTGGTGAATATACAGATGAATATACACTGAGATATATAGATGATGTATTGTAGAATTGTACACCTGAAATCTAATTTTATTAACCAGGTCACCCCAACATATTCAATAAGAATGGGATGTGTGGGAAAAGGAAAGTATGGCTGGTGTATAGGATGATATGAAATAAGATTGGAGAGATAGGCAGAAAGAAGTGAGACAACCATGGTAAGGATTTTAGATGTCATCTGGGTACAATGAGTTGCAGTTTAAAATAGGATTTTATGCAGGTGAAAAACATTTGTTTTTCTGGCCACAATGTAGAGAAATAGAAGGGAGGCAAGAGAAGGGATGAGGCAACTAGTTGGAAGCTATGAAAGAGTGTTGGTTGGCATGGACTTTGCTGTTGCTAATGTAGAAGGAGGGTGAGAGAGGAGAATCATCAGACCACAGAAGGGCAGGGGAGAACATATGAGATTCAGTTTTCTAGTTTGAGCTGCTGTTTTGATAGTGTTTATATCCACAAGATAACCATGTTTGTTGGGGGAAATCATGGAATTCAATTTTGGGCATATTAGGTTTGTATTATATATGAGATACTCACATGAAGTTGTTGAGTAGGCAACTGAATATGTAGTAATGGAGCTTAAGTCTAGGTATGCCCAGGTCTAGGTTTTATGTTTTAGAATTAACTCTTCCATATACAGAACACACCAAGATGTACTGAATGTGTGGAATTGAGAGTGCTAAGTGTTTCATGAGGGTAGTTTATAAATAGATATTCTGGCAGATTTTTTTTTTTTTAATCACAACTTGATTTCAAGACATGAGTTCCTAGATTTTGACAAAAGTATGTTTTGTTCTGTTTTTGTTGCTATAGATTGATCGTACTAAAAAACCAGCAGTCAGATTGCCTGAAGATTATAGAATAAAATATGAAAGTACAGATCATGAGCAACAGTTTCCTCAAAATGGAAAAGTTGTTCCTGATCGTTCCACAAAGCCAGTACTTCCCCCTCCAACTGCCATGTTAACAGATGAAGAAAAAGCTCGTATTCATGCAGAAACGGCTCTCCTAATGGAGAAAAACAAACAGGAGAAAGAACTTCGGAGAAGACAGCAAGAGGAACAGAAAGAGAAACTGAAGAGAGAAGAACAGGAACAAAAAGCCAGAAAGAAACAAGAAGCTGAAGAAAATGAATTCATAGAGAACCAACAAAAGGCAAAAGAAGAACTGGAGAAGAGAGAGAGTGAACAGGCCAAGAAAGAAGATAAAGAAACCTCAGCAAAGAGGGGCAGAGAAGTAACAGGAGTAAAAAGACAAAGTAAAAGTGAACATGAAACTGCCGATGCCAAGAAATCTGTGGACGATAGGGGGGAAAGGTGTCCCCCTCCCGAGGCACAGAGAAAGTCAGTGGGGGATGCGCCCCCTTCCTCTGGGGCAGGAGACGCGAGTGCGGGCAAGGTAAGCCGACACAAATAGTATAAACTGTTAGCTAAGTGAAATAAAACGCACGTAAAAAGACGACAGCAGGAGCATTCCATAAACAGGGCAGGCATTCTAAGTAGTTTAGTAGAGGGGGGTTTGTACTGATCCATCTACATTTGCTCACCTACTCTCCTTTGATTGGTTGAAAGTGGAATTGCTCTTTGTGTCTGTGAAATACAACATATTTTTAATAATTGAAATTAATAGCAACATTCTTCTTATTTTGATGTGTGATGATCAAAGACTAGAATGAAATACACGCTTCCTTTCTGTATGGAGGAATTAGGTGCCCAATCTATATTTATACTAATAAAAGGGTAATATGCTAATTAGACTGGACGTCTTCCGGACAACCATCCAGACGTCCTTCCTAACAAAGCCGGGCCTGGTAGAAGCTGCCCACCCTGTGGTCCCAGGCACCTGCGCCAACGCCTGCGGCCCGGGAAGGGGAGAAAAGCCACCCACCCTGTGGTCTTGGGCACCAGCGCCTGCGGCTCTGGCCCAGGAGAGGGAGAAAAGCCGAACACCAGCTGCGTCCTGGGCAAAACCACCTGCCCATGGTCTGTTGCAGCTGTGGCTGGCCCGGGTCCCCGTTGCCTGTGGCCAGCCAGAGGGAGGGAATCCTGGGTCTCAGGAGCAGGGTCGAGGCGGAGATGGTTAGGGGTGATCAGGCAGGCAGGCAGAGGTGGTTAGGGGCAATGAGGCAGGCAAGCAGGCAATCGGGTAGGAGCCAGTTGTCCCAGTTGGATTGGGCCTAAACCGGCAGTCAGGCATCCCTCGAGGCTCCCTAATTGAAGAGGGTGCAGGCCAAGCTGAGGGACCCACTCACCCCGTGTACAAATTTCGTGCAATGGGCCTCTAGTATTGATATAATAGATTTTGTATCTGTTTAGAATATGTCCTACATCAGTGATATCTAAATGGCCTAACATTTATTTTTGTGTACAATGATTTTTTTAAACTTTTCTTTGTCTGTTCTGCCATTTTTTCTGTTGCTTCATGTAATCAAGAATACTGGCAATAACCCCATTCATATTGCCTTTCTCTGCCCCAGGGCTATCCCCCAAAATTGGTTTCTTTAACTATTGAGGGCATTTTTTGTCAATTTTTTTTTCTCTGTTATGCAGTTAACAATGCCTTTCCCTTTGAACACTAAATAAGTTTCTATAATAGCAGGAATAAGTACAGCCTTTTTTTTTTTTTTTTTTTTAACCTACATTTAAATGGAAATAAAATTTCGATAGTGTTAAAATGATTTTTGATGGAAGGTGAAATACCACATTTAAAGATGGTTCATTTCTATACTTCTCAAGCAGCAGTTCAGGCATATATCAAAGTTAACAATTATTAATGCCTCACTTCTCCAGGCAACTCTGATCTGGTAACCTTAGCTATCAAAAATATAGCTGCCATACAGTAACCTTTCTAAACATACAATGTTAGAGAAATGAAGCCTATGTACTAATACTTTATTCATAGGAGAATCAGAACTTAAGAGCTCTTATCATTTAAATATTATTCATTGAGTAGCTACTATAGACACATGTTTTTCCCTACATTATCTTATTCCTCCTAATGATAACTCCATGAGGTTTTCTATTTACCAATGAAATTTAGAGGTTAATTTGCTTAAGATCACATATGCAGTGAGATTCCAAAGTGACTTCCTTTCCATCTTGCTATACTTAGTGGTAGGCAGTCATAAGAACATAAAGAATGTAAAACATTCATATTTCTGTGGTCATTTAGTATAGGTGCCAAATATTCCTACAGATCTACATATCCCTGAGATTACCACATATAGTGTTTGATGTTTCTTATAACACACTAGAGGCCTGCTGCATGAAATTCGTACACAGGAAGGGTCCTTAAGCCCGGCCATGATCAGGACCAATCAGGGCCTTCCTTCCCCTGGCTGCCAGCTGGGGCCTTCCTTTGTTCTTCATTGCCCCTTGGTGGTCATTGCAGATCATAACAAGCAAACTCCCAATTTGCTTTTAGCCTTTTATTATATAGGATTGTAAAAAAGTTAAGATTGCCTTCCTTGTATGTGCTATTTTTTTTTTGTATGCTTCTTTTAAAAGTGAGCAAAATATGTAATTTATTCTAGAATAAATTTTATTAAAATTATTACACATGCTGTTTTTGGCTTAGTGGATAGAGCGTCAGCCTGTGTGCTGAAGGGTCCCAGGTTAGATTCCAGTCAAGGGCACATGCCCGGGTTGCAGGCTCAATCCCCAGTGGGAGGTGTGCAGGAGGTAGCCAATCAGTGATTCTCTCTCATCATTTATGTTTCAGTCTCTCCCTCTCCCTTCCTCTCTGAAATGAATAAAAATTTATTTTTAAAAAATTAATTATCTCTAAAAAAGTTATTACACATTTTTAACTTTTTACTTTACTGTGATTATTTTTAAATGAACTATAAAATTAAAGTTAATTTTTAAAAATATCTTTTCATTGATTTTTTAGAAAGAGAGGAAGAGAGAGAAACATTGATGAGAGAGAAACATCCATCGGCTGTCTCCTACAAAGCCCCTAGGGGGGGATTGAGCCTGTAACGGTGGCATGTGCCCTGACTGGAAGTCAAACTGGTTACTTTTTGATGCATCTTGATGATGGCACAATGCATCTGAGCCACACCAGCCAGGCTAAAGTGAATTTATAAAAGAAATTATGCTAGGTTCCAAGAGGAGGTAAAATGGGATTTTATACTTTTGAATACCACTCTTTATAAAATTTTACAATCTCTTCATTCTCTTTAATACTTTTTTTTTTTAACATGCCACTTTCAAGGTAACCAAAATCATATGAGGTTTAAATAAAAGCATATTTATTTATTGTTCAAAAGAGGCCTTGGAGAACTATACTAATGATTAATATCTTGTACTTTGCCATGTATTATGAATCAGTGCTTGATAAGCCACTGTGACTTGCGTCAGGTTTTTTTTCCCAACTGACTCATCAGAAATTTTTAGTTCTTTATCTTTAGTATTAGGAAATCTCACATGGGCTCTACCACCTTTCCTTTGACAATAAAATTGCATAAACTTTTCAGAGGCCTCAATTTTTTCTCCTTTTACATTTTCAAATATTTATATATTTGGTAAATTTGCTTATATTAGCTTACATTAGGTGTATATTGGGGGGAAATCCAACTGTTTTTTCACTTCTGAAATTTTAATAATTTTACAGCCTGTTAAGATTAAAGGACAGCCCGAAAGTGGAATTCTAAAGACTGGAACTTTTAGAGAGAATACGGAAGACACTGAAAGAAATAAAGTAAGTAGTCGTTCTTTGGGTGGAGAAATACATGGATTATAACGTACCATGTGTTAATTATTACCATAACATTCATTCTCCATTTTAAAATCTCTCTGAGGGAATCTTTGCCACCTCTGGTAGCTGATTTGTGTTTGTTTTTGCACGATTATATGCTGTTCGTCTTCCTATTTAAAGTGCAATAGTATATTCTATTTATTTTATGAAATTAAAAAATATTTAGGCCTTACTATATGATCCAGGAATTCTACTTCTGGAGATATATCCAAAATAATTGAAAGTGGGACCTCAGAGAGATATTTATACATCCATTTTCATAGCAGTATTATTCACAGTAGTTAAAAGATGGAGCAACCCAAGTAACCATCAACAGATGAATATATAAACAAAAGTGGTATGTACAAACAATGGAATATCACTCAGCCTTAAAAAGGAAGGAAATTCTGACACATGCTATACCATGGATAAATCTTGAGGATATTATGCTAACTGAAATATACCAGTCACTGAAGGACAAATTGTGATTCCATTTGTATAAGGTACCTAAAGCAGTCAGATTCATGGAGATAGGAAATAAGAGTGGTGATTGCCAGGGGTCTGAGGATGGGTTGAGTACGGCAGTCGTTTAAATGGGTACAGAGTTTCAGTTTTGCAAGATGAAGAGAGTTCTGAAGGTGGGTTGTGCAACAATGTGAATATACTTTTGCCACTTAAAAATGGTTAAGATAGAAAAAAAAGAGGTTAAGATGGTAAATTTTGTATATTTCATCACAACTTTTGAAATAGGTCTTTTATGAGACATCTTTGCCTTTGTTTTTAAGAGCTTTATTTAAGAACTAGAGTCCTGGTGCATGAAATTCATGCATGGGGGGATGTCCCTTAGGCCCGATCCTACCTGGCAGTCGGACATCCCTCTCACAATCCAGTACTGCTGGCTCCCAACTGCTTGCCTGCCTGCCTTCCTGATTGCCTCTAACCACTTCTGCCTGCCAGCCTGATCACTCCCTAACCACTCCCCTGCCAGCCTGATTGATGCCTAACTGCTCCCCTGCCAGCTTATTTGCCCCTAACTGCCCTCCCCTGCAGGCATGGTCCCCCCAAACTGCTCTCCCCTGCAGGCCTTGGTCTCCCCCCAACTGCTCTTCCCTGCAGGCCCAGTCACTTCCAATTTCCCTCTGTCAGCCTGGTCACCCCTAACTGCCTTCCCCTGCAGGTTTGATCACCCCCAACAGCCCTCCCTTGTAGGTCTGGTCCCTCCCAACTGCCCTCTTCTGCTGGCCTGGTCCCTCCCAACTGCTCTCCCCTGCTGGCCATCTTGTGATGGCCATCTTATGTCCATATGGGGGCAGGATCTTTAATCACCTGGGGTGAGCCATCTTGTGTGTTGGAATGATGTCAATTTGCATATTATTCTTTTATTAGGATAGAGGCCCGGTGCATGGGTCGGGGCTGGCTGGTTTGCCCTGAAGGGTGTCCTGGATCAGAGTGAGGGTTCCCTTGGGGCATAGGGCAGCCTGGGTGAGGGGCCTCTGGTGGTATGCAGATAGGCTATGTCCCCTGGTGACCCAGGTAGAGGCCCTAGTAACTGGGATTTATTTATCTTCTATAATTGAAACTTTGTAGCCTTGAGTGGAGGCCTGGGCCATCAAGGGTGTGTGGAAAGCTTGGCGTCCTCCATTGCTAGGGGAAACCCAAGCCTCCTGCTCGCTCCATGGCCGCAGCCATCTTGGTTGGTTTCATTTGCATACTCATTCCTGATTGGCTTTGTGGGCGTGGCTTGTGGGTATGGCAGAGTGCTGGTTAATTTGCATATTACTCTTTTATTAGATGGTACATGTGCATGAAATTTGTGTACAGGGCAAGGGGTCCCCTCAGCCCAGCCTGCACCCTCTTATCCGGGACCCCTCAGGGGATGTCCAACTTGCAATTTAGGCCCAATCCTAATCCCTCTCACAATCTGGTACCACTGGCTCCTAACTGCTCACCTGCCTGCTGCCTGATAGCCCCTAATTGCCTGATCACCCCTAACTACCTTTGCTTGCTGGCTTGATCACCCCTAATTGTCCGTGTCCCCCACCCCCCACCCCCCCCACCCCCGCCAGCTTAGTCACCCCTAACTGCCCTCCTTGCCGGCCTGGTTGCCCTAGCCTCTAATTGTTCCCTCTGCCAGCCTGATCACCCCTAACTACCTTTGCTTGCCATCTTGATCGCCCCTAACTGCCCCCCCTGCCAGCTTAGTCACCCCTAACTGCCCCCATTGCTGGCCTGGTTGCCCCCAACTGCCCCTCTCTGCTGACCTGGGCGCCCCCAACTACCCCCCCCCCCCCCGCCGTCCTTGTTGCCCCCAACTTTCCCCCCTGCCCCCTTCAGCCTGGTTGCTTCATGCATCCTGCTGTTTGGTCATTGCTTGTTACTGTGACAAGCAATGACCAATTTGCATATTCCTCTATTATTAGTATAGACTATAGATAATATATAAAGGGCAACCAACACAAGGCTTTTGGTTCTCTTGTACAAGTTGCTTAAGTTTGTAAATCAGACTTTTTTTTTCCTTTTATAAATAAACTAGGCCCGGGAGCCTTTGACAAGAGCACGAAGTGAAGAAATGGGGAGAATCGTACCAGGACTGCCTTTAGGCTGGGTCAAGGTAAAAGTCCAAATTAGCACAGAAATAAATAACATGGTCATTGTATTCTTTGGGGAGGTGGGTGGGGGTGTTCTGTTTTTTTGTTTCTTTATTCTACATTTTCAATGCACTCAGTTCTGTTTCATTATAGAAGATTTAGCTCATTTTCCTAATTATAGCAGAGTTAGATTTTTGCGTATCCAATCTGAGATGCTGGATATAATATATGAGCATTACTGGCACTTTTAATTTAAAACCTAAAGTTATTTGGAAGTTTAATTATAGAAGTGATTATCACCATTCTATCCAGAATATTTTAATCCAAAATCAAATTTAGCAGTGGAATACTTTTGAGTGATTTTTGTTGTTGTTCACGTAATGGTCATTGTTTTTTTGACCTGTTTCTTTTCTTTTCTTTTTTTTTTTCCTTTTCCAACTAAGTTTCTTGACCCAATCACTGGAACTTTTCGTTATTATCATTCACCCACCAACTCAGTTCATATGTATCCACCGGAAATGGCTCCTTCATCTGCACTTCCTTCCACCCCTCCAACTCATAAAGCCAAGCCACAGATCCCTGCTGAGCGGGACAGGGAACCGTCCAAGCTGAAGCGCTCCTACTCTTCCCCAGACATAACCCAGGCCATCCAAGAGGAAGAGAAGAGGAAGCCAACAGTCACTCCAGCAGTCAATCGGGAAAACAAGTAAGTTTATCCTAACTCCTAAAACTAGAATAATCTGCTACATTTGTAAACTGCTGTAAACATAACTTATTTATGTCAGGGAGTCAGAAATTTCTGTGTCTGGCTTCACCAGAAGCCACAGAAGAAAAAAGAAATTACTGGATTAAAATGTTCTTGGTTTTTCTCCCAAGTGCTAACTTAAATATGTCAGAGAAGACTATCATAAGCATTAAAGTAGATATAAAGGCATATACGGTATTCATTATTACATTTTAAGACACTATGCTATAGACTACCTAAAAGTTTTCATAGTTCTTAATCTCTTTAAGGAGCATTAATTTATAAGCTTGTTGAGCTTACCTTGTTAAATCTCTAAATCTAGTTATAGATTTTAGGGCTCACTGTTAAAACTGGTGAGATTTAATTCCTTCTTGCATCATCATTCTTAGTAAAACTTGTTAATTTCATAGTCTTGAAGACTATTACATATGCATTTTATGTATTTTTATATTTATTGAACAGAGAAAGTAAATGAGTGCAAACACCTGAGCACATGTAAAGAAAAGCAATTGAAATTAGTTTCTCAATGGATTCTCAGTATTCCTTTAGGGTGGCCCTAGCCGGTTTTGCTCAGTGGATAGAGCATCGGCCTGAGGACTGAAGGATCCTGGGTTTGATTCTGGTCAAGGGCACATGCACAGGTTATGGGCTTGATCCCCAGTCGGAGGTGTGCAGGAGGCAGCTGATCAATGATTCTCTCTCCCTCTCCCTTCCTCTCTAAAATCAATAAAAATATATCTAAATATATATATACACACACATACATACATACATACATACATATACATATATGCATATGTATAGGTATATATACATATATAGATATGTGTGTGTGTGTGTGTGTGTGTGTGTGTGTGTGTACACACACACACACACACACACACACACACTTTAGGGTGAACTATTAATGATTAGGATCAATAATAACAGAAAAACCTACCAGTTAAGATTTTTCTTAATGCTATAGTAGTTCAGACATCCTAAATGACAGTCTTCGGGGCATTCACTAGTCTGATACTGTCCAGTAGACATGTTGATAGAAATATTCTCTATGTTTGATGATGGAGATGTTTTGGATCTGTACTGTCCAATGTGGTAGTGGCTACTTTGGATTGTGACTAGTGTAACTGAGGAGCTGAAATTTTTTTATTAATATTTTTATTTAAATAGCCATTCATCTGTAGCTAATGGCTACCATATTTGTCAGCACAGCTCTCGACTTTAGGGAATAGTACCCAAATAACCTCTTCCTCTTTTGCTATATTCCATAGTAATGTACAGATTTACAACTGTGGGTACATGAAACAGTTTATTCTTATATTTTTATTTGTTAATGTATTACTTTTTATATAAACTACTTTTGCCCACTCAGGTGTGTATGTTGTATTCCATTTTTTGTATTCTGTTGAATTCAACATTTGGTATTACTAAACTTGCCAGAATCATTTAATGGAGTTTGAAAGGGCCTTCTTTACTAGAAGACTTTACCTATTCATGAGAAGCAGAGATCTATCTCAGGATGTCTGTAAGACCCATGGACCCACAAAAGAGGTTAAAAGTCTTTGTTTCATGGGAGGGTCACAGAATATGTGTCACCTAGGTGGTAAATGTTCAGTAGACCTAGTACCTAGCTAAGTTATTAACACTTTACAAGATTACTGTTTTCTATAGTATATATCCTAGAGTTTGCTGCCTTTTGTCATTTAAACCTTATTTTCACATGCCATGTCTTCTAAGACATCTTGTACGCCTTTTTTCCCTCAGGCCAGCATGCTATCCTAAAACCGAGATCACAAGGCTTTCTGCTTCTCAGATTCGGAACCTCAATCCTGTGTTTGGAGGATCCGGACCAGCTCTCACTGGACTTCGTAATTTAGGAAATACTTGTTATATGAACTCAATACTGCAGTGCCTATGTAATGCTACACATTTGGCTGATTATTTTAACCGAAACTGTTATCAGGATGATATTAACAGGTAAATAAATACTTTTTGCAATATAATGTTAAAAGAGTGATATAACCCAGTTGGTGTAGCTCAGTGGTTAAGTGTTGACCTATGGAATTGGGAGCTTATGGTTTGATTCCTGGTCAGGGCACATGCCCAGGTTGTAAGCTCGGTCCCCAGTAGCAGTGGGTGCAGGAGGCAGCCGGTCAATGATTAGCCAGTTAACTGCCACGATATTTTTAATTTAATTTAAAAAGGTCTGCTGCTTGCGTATATAGACGTTTAAGGCTTACAAATGGTTAATTCTCCCTCTCCCTTTCTCTCCCTGAAATCAATTTAAAAAAAATAATTTTTTTTTAAGAGTGATGTAACCACCCAGCTACTTCCAGTGAAGTCAGAGTAGGGAAGGGAAAAATAATTTTTTTCTTTAGAAAAATATAGAGAAAAGCCTCTTCTAATAGGTAAAGGACAGACATGAAAGGAGAAGTGCAGGAGGCTAGGCCCTCGTGGCCATAAACTGGAGCCTGTCAGTGAGGAAGAAGAGACAGTGTGGGGCTGGCAGCCGTAAAGAAGCCAGTCAGGTGTGTGATCAAAGTCAGGTTCAGATGGGTATTTGGTAATACACCTGTGAATAAGTATGTTAGTGTAAGGTCATCCTACCTAATGCAATAATATGCAAATTAACCATCACTCCACTACACCCACAAGCCATGCCCACCAGCCAATCAGAGTAAGTATGCAAATTAACCCAACAAAGATGGTGGTTAATTTGCATACACAGTGGGAGGAGTGAAGACTGAAGACAGCATAGAAGGAAGAGGGAGGGAAAGTGGAAAGCAAGGCGGCTGCCACTGCTGGAGGGAAAGCACTGGCAGCGCCTGCGGGGCGGGGCGCACAGCAGTGCCGCACATGGCCAGTGGAGGTGGCAGTGGCAGGAAGCAGCAGGGGCGGTGGGCGCAGCGCGGTGGGGCGTGTGGCGGGCAAGGCGGGTCAGGCGGGGTAGGCAGGAGGGAAGCCGCAGCGGGAGAGGTGGGGGGACGGGAGGGAAGCCCACCGGAAGTCTTGCTGGAATATTCCTGCAACAGGTCACTAGTAGTACATTAATAGTTTAATGTTGACATCAAGATCCCACTGCACCTTGACTGCTTACAACTTGCTTTTTTGTAACTTTATTTTCCAAGGTCAAATTTGTTGGGTCATAAAGGTGAAGTGGCAGAAGAATTTGGCATAATCATGAAAGCACTATGGACAGGACAGTACAGGTATATCAGTCCAAAAGACTTTAAAATCACCATCGGAAAGATCAATGACCAGTTTGCAGGATACAGCCAGCAAGATTCACAAGAGCTGCTTCTGTTCCTAATGGACGGTCTCCATGAAGATCTGAATAAAGTAAGAATTTCTATTGTTCTTTAAGTTTGTTCAACATGTAATTTTTATAGCAATTTAAAATTATAGTTGGTGATTGTTCAGTGCTATTTTATCATGTCTAGTGACTTTGTATTAATGTTTGAAACTATAAAACGCATATATCTGGTAGGTCTAGTATTTGAAGAAGTATATACAATTTGTATTTATTTACTAAAATGTTAGCAGGTTGTATTGTAAGAAATTTATAAATGTTAAAATAATTATTAGAGATATCCTGCAGGGATCAGGCTGAAACCTGCTCTCCGACATTTCTCAGACATTTCTCAAGGGATCCCGGATTGCAAGAGGGCTCAGGCCAGGCTGAGGGACCGCACTGGTGCATGAATCTGTGCTCCGGGCCTCTATTATGCATATAAGATTTTTTTTATTAATCTCTTCCTTCCCTCCCCCTTTTTTTCCCCCCTGAGATTCATCAGTCTATTCCATGTTTTCATGCCTGTGGTTTCTGCTCCTGTCACTGCTCATCATAGCTACTGGATGGTTGGCCATAGGCCAGTTGCTTAAGCTTTTATATAGAGAGATTATACTTTTTTCTAAAATAAGAATTATTCCATGTAACCACAAATGATTCATGTCAAAGGTGATTATTGTGGCATATCTCTATATAAATGACCAATCTGTTTAAACACTATGGTTACCTTTTAGCACCAAGCTGTTCTCTGTACCTCCCTATACACACACTTTTACATATATAAACATAAATATAGTGTGCTGTATATGTACCTTGTGTATATGTGTATAGTATGAATATCCTATATAGCAAAAGCATAGTAGGCAAATTATCCCCTCAACCAGAGTTCTTCCTGGAGTTTGACCAGGGGGTCAGGCTGGCTGTGGGAAGGGAGGGAGTACCTGGCCAGCAGCTGCTAGGGACCCTACCAGTGCAAGAATTTCGTGCACTGGGCCTCTAGAGTGTGTGTATGTGTGTGTGCACGTGTGCGCAAACGCACATCCCTGAGACTAGGACAACAAAATAACATCTACCTACCCTGTTTCCCCAAAAATAAGACAGTGTCTTATATTAATTTTTGCTCCCAAAGATGCGCTAGGTCTTATTTTCAGGGGATGTCTTATTTTTCCATGAAGAAGAATACGGTACACATTTATTGTTAAATGAAAATAAAGGAAATTTATTACCTGTATACGGTACGGTAGTACGGTAGTTGTCAACACGAACCAGACAAACTGTGAATCCTACAGTATCAAGAATTTACTCATTTATTCAATGACAATCATGTCATCATCTTCTGGAACATCATCATAACAATCCAATTCCTGAATTTCCTGGTGAATTTCTTGTGACTCCATTTCTTTCAGAATCAGTGGACCAAATCTCTCATGCTTAGCCTAGGGAGGGCCTTATTTTCAGGGGGATGCCTTATATTTCACTCAGAAGGAAACCTGTAAGTAGGTCTTATTTTCGGAGGATGTCTTATTTTCAGGGAAACACGGTAGTTGTAGCCCATACTCCCAGCTACATGTAGCATGTTTTCTGTTTCTAAAACCAGACTTTTCAGCTTTTTAAATAAAAATTCATTAAGCAATTCCAACAAGTCACACTCTTTTGATAAAGTGGGTTTTTTGGCAAAAAAAAAATTTTTTTTGAGGTGCTTAATGAGATTAGAGTTCCTTTATGAAAAGAATCAGAAGTATTTCAAAATCTGCAGTGTTTGTCTTTAATACATTTCTGTCCATTTTATATTTTGATGCTGACTTTAAGATATTAATATAGAGTTTAATTAATCTTATTTTCAGGCTGATAATCGGAAGCGACATAAAGAAGAGAATAATGATCATCTTGATGACTTTAAAGCAGCAGAACATGCTTGGCAGAAACACAAGCAGCTCAATGAATCCATTATTGTAGCACTTTTCCAGGGTCAGTTCAAATCCACAGTACAGTGCCTCACCTGTCACAGAAAGTCTAGGACGTTTGAGGCCTTCATGTACTTGTCTCTACCCCTAGCATCCACTAGTAAATGTACATTACAGGTAAGTTTATGATTGAGAGAAAAGGATTTACTGAATAAAAATGCTGTTTGTATGCATATAAAGATATACTTTATTCAGCAATTTATGTCTGTATTTTACTCCTATTAACATAGGTAAAACTAACACATAAATTATTTTAATTAGGCTTATGTGGATTAGAAAAAAATTTCCTCAAGAAAGAATTTTTTTCAGATCTATTTTTTTTAAAATACATTTTCTTATTGATTTCAGAGAGGAAGAGAGGAGATAGAAACAGCAATGATGAGAGAGAATCATTGATTGGCTGCCTTCTGCACGCCCCCCACTGTGGACTGAGCCTGCAACCCAGGCATGTGCCCTTTTCCGGAATCAAACCTGGGACCTTTCATTCCGCAGGCGGACACTCTGTTCACTGAGCCAAACTGGCTAGGGCCAGATCTATTCTCTTATTAAATATTCTTTCAGAGCTGATAAATAATATATATATATATATATATATATATATATATATATATATATATATATATATATATATATTTTTTTTTTTAAGTTTGTATTGTGAAATTTTTAAAGTTAATTTGGAAAATGATGTTGATTTTAGTTTAGGTCTTCTTTTTATAAGAATGTGCTTTACGCCGAAACCGGTTTGGCTCAGTGGTAGAGCGTCGGTCTGTGGACTGAAAGGTCCCAGGTTCGATTCCTGTCAAGGGCATGTACATTGGTTGCGGGCACATCCCCAGTAGGGGGTGTGCAAGAGGCAGCTGGTCGATGTTTCTCTCTCATCGACGTTTCTAGCTCTCTATATCTCTCCCTTCCTCTCTGTATGTTTCTCTCTCATCGACGTTTCTAGCTCTCTATATCTCTCCCTTCCTCTCTGTAAAAAATCAATCAAATATATTTTTAATAAAAATAAAAAAGGAATGTGCTTTACGTCTGGATATCAAATGAACATCCTGTTTTCCATACAACAGCAATGTGATTTAGCTCGCTTGTTGATCTCTAGTGTTAGCTTCTTGGAGGATGTCCTTTCTTCCAATAAGATTTCCTGAGCCCTCAGGAGAATTATGCTCTCAGGAGATGCAGTACCTCTTCTGCTCACCACAGGCAGCACTCGCTACATGTGGTTTCATAAAGGCTCTCGGGTCTGCACTCCTCACCAGATCATAAACTTTGTGAGGGCAGAAACTGTTTTGTTTTATTTTACTATTGTCCCCTTCACCTAGGCAGAGTAAATTACTGAATAGATGCTCAATGACATTGTGTTAAAGAAATGAATTAATGAGTGCTACTTCTTTTTGCCCTCTAGGATTGCCTTAGGTTATTTTCCAAAGAAGAAAAACTCACAGATAATAACAGGTTTTACTGCAGTCATTGCAGAGCTCGAAGGGATTCTCTAAAAAAGATAGAAATCTGGAAGTTACCACCTGTGCTTTTAGTACATCTGAAACGGTAAAGGGCACAATATTTTCTACCTGTTTAGTACAGTTTAGATGAAGGAATTCTAAATCCTTTATTCTAAGTCACTTTGTGGTATTGCCTGCTAATGATGCATCATCAAGGAAGATTTCTCTGGTTAGGGTATCTCCAGGGAACAAGGCAGAAATGATGAGATTCTAGTTCACCTTAGTATTTGCAGTAACAGAGCAAAATGATGCCACCACTCACTCTTTTATGTAATTCTGTCTTTAAAACATGAGGATGACATTGTTGAGTGCAGACATAGTTTTGTCCAGATTTTTCCAACCAGTGAAAAAGATCTGACCTGTAGTAGTAGAAGGAATGGGAAAGAGCTGCAAAATATATCTCAAGTCTTCTGCTCCAATTCTTCTGTCTTTATGTGTTCCATCTGTGGAGTGATAACTTTGAGACTTTTTTTTTTTTTTTTAAATATTTTTCTTCATTTCAGAGAAAGGATCCATTGCCTACTTCTTAACATATTTTTTATTGATTTCAGAGAAGAAGGGAGGGAGAAAGAAACATCATGACGAGAGAATCATTGATCAGCTGCCTCTTGCACACCCCTTACTGGGGTTTGAGCCCACAACCTCCAGGTTCATAGGTCAGTGGTCAACCACAGAGCCACACCCAACTGGGCTATAATTTTTGTTTTACATTTTATAGTATTAGGGATTCTTATATTAATTTTAATATTGACATGTTCAAATTCATTTTTCCTAACAAAATTGGTTAGATCAATTCTTTTCTAAATCTTGAGGACTGGAGATAAACACTACAAAAATAATCACACACTTACTTGTTCTGTTAAAATTTTTAATGCTTTATATTACTCTTAGAGAATAGCTAAAAATATAAATGGTTCAGAATTCAGGTTTTTTAAAAATAATTCTGAAGTAATCATATCACACCAACCAAAGTACCCGATTTTGGTATTTAAAGGAGCAGTGTGTGCCAGGATAATGCAATGGCACTATTTCAGTCACTAGTCTACGTGCTTGCAGTTTCCAGCTCTAGTTTCTCCAAAAGTGCAAGCGTCAATTGAGAGTAGCTCTCTGCAGTCTTTCCTCAGTACTTTGGTAGAGATTATTATTACAAGTGGGTTTTTTCAGAACTGTTATCTCTATAGAGGATGCATCTAACCGTCCTAGCTAGCCTGCAGATCAGGGGACCAAGATGTGGCCCTACCTCTGCCACTCTAGCTGTTTGGCCTTGGGCAAGCCATTTGATATCTGTGTGCCTAGGTTTCCTCACTTGTAAAGTAGCAGTGAAACCAAATGTCTTTAATAGGTCCCTCTGCTGCTAAAATTCTGAGTGTGTGATTGAAATGGATTTTGTGGTTCTGGTTAAATATCTAGATTGTTAAAATGAATTAGGGCTCATATATCTTTCCGTGCATATAATTGTGTAATGTTTGGCTTTGCAGTTTTTCCTATGATGGCAGGTGGAAGCAAAAATTACAGACATCTGTGGACTTTCCGTTAGAAAATCTTGACTTGTCACAATATGTTATTGGTCCAAAGAACAATTTGAAGAAATATAACTTGTTTTCTGTTTCAGTAAGTATATCATTGAACTAAATACTTTTTTTTCAAAGCAAACAAAATAATGTTTCCAATGGTTTCTTATAGCATAGGAAAGTAACAACATAAAGCTTTGAAATTATTGACATATTTTAAATAACTCCATCTGAATTTATTTTCTCTCTCGTTTGGCACAGAATCACTACGGTGGGCTGGATGGAGGCCACTACACTGCCTATTGCAAAAATGCAGCAAGACAGCGGTGGTTTAAATTTGATGACCATGAAGTTTCTGATATCTCCGTTTCATCTGTGAAATCTTCAGCAGCTTATATTCTCTTTTATACTTCCTTGGGACCACGAGCAACCGATATAGCCACTTAAGAGTACGTTGTAAGCTAGTTATCTTTTAGAAAGCTGAGCGACACAACTCTGGAAATGCTTATAAAGATCCTGGACAGCTCTACCTGGCCATTTAGAGGAATTGTAAGACCATGAGAGCTGTGTTACTAATATCATATATTCCAGGTCAGTGCTATTATTAAAAAAAACGACCAATAACATTTAACAAGTATTGCAGTAAGCATTCCTTAGAGGTACTGTTGACATCATAATAACTTTTTTAGTTTGTTCCAAAGTTGAAATAAGTAGCTATGCATTATTATTCTACTAGTCTAAAAACTGTGTATCCGTTGTTTTCGTTTTCACTGTTATGGCCTTTTCACATTTCTAAACCTCAGCTTGATCTATGAATATTCTAGAATATGAAGCAGATAGGAATGTATGTGTATATATTTATTGCACACTTGCACATCAAATCGATGTACATAGTATCATATGTGGTCCTTCCATGAAATCTAGAACTCCAGGGATTGCTTTTTTTCTTTTGGCCTATTCTGAGTAACTGCAGTGCTTTCTTAGGGAAATGACAGGGCAAAGCTATTTTTCTTTTGGCTTTGGGCTGTATTTGTGCACTAAATCTTTATTCTAAAGAAATAAATGGAAACTTTTCTCTAATTTTTTAAAATGAGAATTTTCATTTACACCTATATTAAAATCTTAATGAGAAAAATAATTAAAAACCTTTTAAGTGTTCTGTCTTTAATTTTATATTATCAAATATAGGACAGTAGAACTATAGACACACACACACTCACACTCTTTGTCCCACTACACTAACTTGAAATTTAGTTCACTTACCTTGTTAGCATCAGGATTCAATTCCACTCTTTTTTCAACTTGACCCAGTACTGCTTCTAGCACTTAGGGTTCTCAGATTTGGGAGTCATAATAAGATATAATACCGAGACTCATTCTATCAAGAGTAGTAGAATTCTTAGAATTGAGATAAAAAGGAATAGGAGTCATGTATTACTGCAAAGTGGACTGCATTATGAACCCCATGTCTTTACGAGTGATGTATTAAAAGAAATAGAGGAGCTTAGAATTTATCATTTACCTCAGGGACTCATTAGTCTAAGAGACATAGTTTTTTCCTAAATTATCTGATCAATAAAATATTTTCCAATCACGTTCTTAAGCACACAGTGCCACTAGAACAAAAAGTTTTGTTTTAGTGTTTTTGGAAAATAATTTGTTACAAATACATATCAAATTATCAGATGTTTTATGATAAAAATCCACCCTAATAAACATTGAATTTTGAAGCTGGAACTCACTGTGTGATTTGCAGTGCTTAGAAGGCTCCCAATTCATTAGCATTGCATTGTTTAATATGCCAAGACCCATTTTTTTGGCTGTAACATCTATAATAAAGGCATAATGTGCTAATTAGACCACACAGCTGAACATCCTTCCGGACAAAGCCAAGAAAGCTGCAAGGGCCAAGGGCAGGCAGCCAAGGTGGCCGGCAGCGGCAGCAGTGACAGGATGATGGAGGCAGCGCCTACTCCTGATCAGCCTGGTCGCCTTCCGCAGGGAACAGGCCTAAGCCATCAGCAGGACATCCCCTAAGGGCTCCCAAACTGTGAGGGGGCAGGCCGGGCTGCTCCAGGCATGAATTTTTGTGCACCAGGCCTCTAGTAGCTTATATAAAATTGTATAATATACCAGAAAGAAAAAAGTCAGTGCTACAAGTAAGTTGCAAGAATTTAATAAGAAGGCAAAACTTAAGTACCACTCTCTGATTGCTTGTTTTGCAGCTTGCAGGAAACACCATTTTCCTAGCATTTTTCTATAGGTATAGAAAAGGGCTGGCAGCTGTAGAACAGGAGATATGCTGTAGCAGTTTGAACTGAAGTGTCTGGAATCTCACTGACGCGGGTGTCGTCGAAGCTGAACCATGCCTGGGTCACTGAGTTCTTGCAGAAAGCAGTGTAATGGCCACCATCCAGGTCACCAAAATGGTTCTAGGAGAGGAAGGAATGTCAGACTTAGTATTCACATGCAAATACTCCAACTATTGGGACAAAAAGGTAGGGCCAAGAAATATTTTTCATAATTGTCCCTTATACTAAATTAAAGGAAGTTGATGATTATGTGTAGTTGAACCAAACATATAATCTTCCTTATTGTTTTTGCATTTTTTTAAATAATTTTTTATTTGTTTTGAGAGAGAGGGAGGGAGAGACATCAATGTGTTGTTCCACTTATTTTGCCATTCGTTGATTCTTGTATGTGCTCTGACCAGGGATTGAACCTGCATCCTAGGCGTATTAGGACCACGCTCTAACCAACTCAGCTATTCAGCCAGGGTTTATTATGTTTTTCATTTAATTGAACAACTATATGTGATACCCATTGACTACTTAACAGAATCTGTGAATGAAACAGGATAATACTGGACTAATATCAGTTAATACTTACTGGGCACTTAAGGGTACCATAGACTATTAAACATTAAAGGAAATTTAAAAATAAGATGGTAGTCATCTTTCCTAAATGAGCTTATAGTTTAATTTTGAATATACATGTAAAAAGACATTTAACATTGGACCAAGACATTTCTACATTGCATATTGCCACTCTTCAGTATGAGGGGATTGTGTAGCAACAATCCCCTCAATCACTGTGGGCACAAAAAGAACCTGTTCCATTCTCGTTTCCCTTGTCTCTGTTAACCCAGTAAAGGAATAGTTGAAATAAAGACATTAGAGAACCTCATATCTCAGAAGGTGGTCTAGCGTGGAGCTAGGGTTGACAAACAATTTGCCATGGGCCAAATCCAGCCTGCTGCCTATTTTTGTATGGCCTGTGAAGAATGCATCTTATATTTGTACTAGAGGCCTGGTGCACAAAATTTGAGGGGTCACTCAGTCCAGTCTGCTCCCTCTCACAGTCCAAGAGCCCTAAGGGGGTGTCCTACTGATGGCTTAAGCTGAATTCTGGCCTCCCTCTGTGGGAGGTGACAGGGCTGATCAGGGGAAGGTGCCAGCCCAATCACCCCACTGATGCCACTATCAGCTGCCGCAGCCGCCAAGGTATTCTCATCATGGACTTCAGTCCCTTCACCATGAAAAAATGACAACTTCCTTTATCCTATATAACATTTCTTTTGGTCTTCTTTTTATCCTCACTTGAGGATATGTTTCCATTGGTTTTTTGAGAGAGGGAAAGAGAGAGAAACATCAATGTGAGATGGACACTTCGATTAGTTGCCTCCTGCATGAGCCCTGACCTGGGCCCCAGCCATGGAGGAGCCTGCAACCAAGGTACACGCCCTTGATCAGAATCAAAACCAGACCCTGCGGTCCACAGGCCAAGGCTCTATCCACTGAGCCATACCAGCTTGGGCAAATTATGACATTTCTTAGCTCTCCAGCAAAGGACCTTCATTTTTTTCCTCCAGGAGTGAGGTGGAAAAATCCTAGATCACCTTCTTGGATTCTTATTACCCAAGTTACCAGGAACACTGCAAGTGGCAGCATACAGGGAGCTTAGCCAATGAGCTGTCAGAAAAGGTGTTTCCTCTTCAGCTCACATGCAGAGGCCACCCGGCACTCAGCACACCCTCATCCCTGGTGTGTGTCCACTGAGGGCCTGCGCCGAGGAGGCTCAGAGCAGGCACTCCTGTGTGTTGTGTCTCTGTTCTGGCCTGTCATCAGCCCCAGCCTCCCCTTTCTGATCTTTACTTCCCCCATCTATTAAAATGGGGTAATGCCAAAACCTGTTTGCCTCAGTGGATAGAGTGTTGGCCTGCGGACTGAAAGGTCCCGGGTTCGATTCCGGTCAAGGGCATGTACCTTGGTTGCGGGCACATCCCCAGTAGGGGGTGCGCAAGAGGCAGCGGATTGATGATTCTCATCGATGTTTCTAACTCTCTATCCCTCTCTCTTCCTCTCTCTAAATAATCAATAAAAATATATTTAAATAAAATAAAATGGGGTAATAAAACCTGTCTTATATGGCTATTGTCAGTTATCTCATAGAGGTAGCACATAGGACATACTTATTAAATGTTCCCATAGACCTTTATCTTCTCTCCCTTGACATATTAGAGAAATACTCCAAAGCTGACAATTAAAATATCCAGTTTTGGTCTTTGCCATGCGACCTTAAACTGACATGCTTATTTATAAAATGGTGCCCAAAATAGTGTGATGTAATTTGAGAAAAACAAAACATCTGGTGGATAAGTAGTGCACAAATATTGAAGTAATGTTCTGAAATGATTAGAACAGAACTAGAGTATTATGTTCAGTTTTGGTGACTGAATGTGAAAAAGAAAAATGACAGAAGACAGTCAAGTATTTTTCTAGACTTTCATTTCCGGCAAATATAGGAGATAATTAGGTAGCCTGAGAGCCTTGGTTATAAAATTGTAAGGAATGCTGGATAAAACATGATAAACATCTTTTGAACTATATGGCTGACTTCAAAGATTGTTTAATAAGAGTAAACTCCAGGGGCCAGAACCAGAGGAGATAAAAGAGTATTGATGCTCTGACTGCCTCAGAGTCAAGATAATTCCTGGTCTCTGTAACCAAAGTACTTTAGTTTTAAAGGTCACACAAGGACAGGAGGTAAACTTTTAGGTCCTGGCAAGGTAAGGAATTGGATTGAGGTTCACATACCTAGCAAGCACTCTTAAAGAGATTCACCCTCAATTAAAATCCTATCTTTTAAAGCTTGTCTTGCCGAAACTGGTTTGGCTCAATGGATAGAGCGTTGGCTTGCGGACTGAAAGGTCCCAGGTTCGATTCCGGTCAAGGGCATGTACCTTGGTTGCGGGCACATCCCCAGCAGGGGGTGTGCAAGGGGCAGCTGATCGATGACTCTCTCTCATCGATATTTCTAACTCGCTCTCTCTCCCTCTCTGTACAAAATCAATAAAATATATTTAATAAATAAATAAATAAATAAATAAATAAATAAAAACTGAAAATGTTTCCTTTTAGATCAGGAACAAGACAAATATATCCACTCTCACCACTTATTCAACACAAAATTTGTGCACTGGGGAGTGGTCCCTCAGCCCAGCCTGCCCCCTCTCACAGACTGGGAGCCCTCAGGGGATGTCCTACTGATGGCTTGGGCCCACTCCCCATTGGAAGCAAACCTAAGCTGCAGTCTGGCCTCCCTTTGCAGGAGGTGACTGGGCTGATCAGAGAAAGGCGCCAGTCACATCACCCTGCTGCTGCAGCCACTGCCAGTCACTGCAGCCGCCAAGGTATTTTCATCAACACGGACTCTAGTCCCTTCACCATGAAAAAATGACAACTTTCTTTAGGCATTTTCAAGACGTGTCTTTCATAGGATATAACATTTCTTTTTCTTTTTACCCTCACCTGAGCATATGTTTCCATTGATTTTTTTAGGCTTGGGCAGGGGACCACCCCGCCCTCCGATCACAAGCTCCGCCCCTTCCCAAGCCCAAAGCCTCCATCTGGGAGTGACCTGTGTGCCAAGGAGGTTCCCGGGACTCTAGTATGTATGCAAATTAACCATCTCTGTTGGGTTAATTTGCATACTTATTCTGATTGGCTGTGGGCATAGCAAAGATACAGTCAATTTACATGTTTCTCTATTATTAGGTAAGATAGTATTGGAAGTCCTAGCCACAGCCATCAGGCAAGAGAAAGAAAGAAAATTGGAATGAGGAAGTAAAATAGTTGCTCTCTAAAAATGACATTATTCTTTATATATAGAAAACTCTCAAGGCTCCACCAAAAAACTATTAGAAACAATAGACAAGTACAGTGCAAAAATACATTGTATTCCTATGTACTAACAATGAAATTGCATTAAAAGGAATGGGAAAATATTCCTTTTGTAACTGTAACAAGAATAAAATACTTAGGAATAAACTTAAAGGATGTGAAGGATCTATACATTAAAAACCACAAAGCATTATTAAAGGAGATTTTAAAAGACACATGAAATGGGGAGATATTTCATGGATTGAAAGAATCAATACAGTTAAAATGTTATACTACCCAAAGCAATATGTAGATTTAATGCAAACCTCATCAAACTCCCAATGACATTTTTTAAATACAGAACAAAAAATCATCAGATTTGGCCGAAGCCGGTTTGGCTCAGTGGTAGAGCGTCGGTCTGCGAACTGAAAGGTCCCAGGTTCGATTCGGGTCAGGGGCATGTACGTTGGTTGCGGGCACATCCCCAGTGGGGGATGTGCAAGAGGCAGCTGGTCGATGTTTCTCTCTCATCAACGTTTCTAGCTCTCTATCTCTCTCCCTTCCCCTCTGTGAAAAATCAATAAAATATATTAAAAAAAAAAAAATCATCAGATTTGTATGTAATCACAAATGACCCCAAAGAGCCAAAGAAATCCTGACAAAAAAAAGAACAAAGCCAGAGATATCCCTACCCCTGACTTCAAAGTTTTACTACAAAGATACAATAATCAAAACAGCATGTCATTGGCAGAAAAATAAGCACACAAATCAATGGAACAGAATTGAAAGTCCAGAAATAAACCCACATATATATGGGCAATTAGTTTTTGACAAGGACCTAAAAAACACAACGGAGAATAGAAAGCCTCTTTAATAAATGGTGCTGGAAAAATTGGAAAGCCACATGCAAAAGAATGAAACTAGACTACTGTTTGTCTCCATATACAAACAAATAACTCAAAATGGATCAAAGACCTAAATATGAGATCTGAAACCATAAATTACATAGGAGAAAGTATAGTTACTAAACTTATGAACCGTGGTTGTAGAGAACATTTTATGAATTTGATCTCAATGGGACTATATAAAACTAAAAAAGCTTCTGCACAGCAAAAGAAACTGACAACAAAACAAAAAGGCAGCCGAAACCGGTTTGGCTCAGCGGTAGAGCGTTGGTCTGCGGACTAAAGGGTCCATTCTGGTCAAGGGCATGTACCTGAGTTGTGGGCACATCCCCAGTAGGGGGTGTGTAGGAGGCAGCTGGTCAATGTTTTTCTCTCATCGACATTTCTAGCTCTCTATATCTCTCCTTTCCTCTCTGTAAAAAAATCAATAAAATATATTTAAAAAAAAAAAAAAAAGGCAACCAACTGAATGGTAGAAGATATTTGCAAACAAAAGCTCCAACAAGAAGTTAATTTCCAAAATATAAAAAGAACTCAAGGAGAGAAACCAAGATGGCAGCATAGGTAAACACCTAACTGCAGCCTCACACAACAATTTCAAAAAAATACAACTAAAATACAAAATGGACATTACCCAGAACTACAGGAAAGTCGACTGACTGGAAATTCTATAACTAGAAAGAAAGAGAAACCCAGAAGGAAAATCAGAGGAGCTGTAAAAGCCTAAGGTACGGAGATATGCTGTGCACGAGCGCAGAGAGGACAGAGCCGGAGAGGAGGGGGAAGCTGAGTGCCTGGCTGGCATTCCCTAGCGGGAAGGAGATAAAAGCTCTGGACTGTGCTGAACCCCAGTTCCGACAGCACTGAACCCCAGTTCTAGGCCAGACCCTGGGGACCCAGACACATAAGGAGGGAGTCTGGGCTGTAAGGCGGAATCTCAGGGGAGCAGCGAAAGGCAGTCCCAGAGGCGCGCACATTGTGCACAGATGACAGACCGTTGATTCTGCTGCTAGATTGCCCTAGCTGGAAGAAGACAAAAGCTCCGGACTGTACTGAGCCCCAGTTCCGACTGCACTGAACCCCAGTTCTAGGCCAGACCCCGGGGACCCAGGCTCAAACAGAAGGAGCTGGGCTGTAAGGTGGAAACTGAGGGGAGCGGCAAAAGGAGGTCCCGGAGGAGCGCACATTGCGCGCAGAGAACTAATGGTTGGCTGTGCTGCAGGATTGCCCTGGTGGGAAGGAGACAGGGGCTCCAGACTGCTCTGAACGCCACCTCCAACCCTGCTTCCAACTGAACTGAACCCAAGTTCCGGGCTCAATGGGGGAGAGCCTAGACTGTTTGGTAGTGGGTGAAACTCAAGGGCACCTTTCTCTCAGAGATGCTTGCAGTGAGTACCGAAGATACTGAGGAACACTGAGACTCAGGAACCTCATAGGGTGGGGCTGACGGGAAGCCAAGGCTGTAGGCTCCACCCTGAAACTCCACCCCATCCAAGCTGAGCACAGAGGCTTTTGCAATTTTCCAAGTCTCGTCAAATAAGGCTGTCTCCTGGCATAGACACAGCTGATCCTCACAGCCAATTGGCCTGTAGGTCAGTTCCTCCCAGTGATACCAACAACAACCAAAACTTAACTACAATAAGACTGTACACACAATCCACAAAATGGGGCACCAAGAAAGTCCACCTCAGATAACTGGGAGGCTGATTCACTGAACCATATAGGATACCTTAGCACACAAACCCACCCTACCAACTCAGGGAAGCTGCAAAAATGCCGAGATAAGGAAACATCACAAACGAAAGAAATGAAGGACAAAAAGCGACTGGATATAGAGTTCAAAACCACGCTTATAAGGTTTTTCAAGAATTTCCTAGAAAAGGCCGATAAAATAAATGAGACCTATGAGGATATGAAAAGGGATCAACTAGAAATAAAGAATACATTGTCTGAAATAAAAAATATTATACAGAGTCCTAAAAACAGAATGGAAGATCTTATGAAGCAAGTCAAAGATTTGGAACATAAAGAACCAGAAGACACTCCTCCACAGATGCTAGAAGGCAAGAGAATCCAGAAAATTGAAGATAATGTATTAGGTCTAGTAATAATTAATGTCGTTTTCTAATACCTTTTTTAAATCGAATTTATTTAAACAATACAACAAAATTTAATCAACAATATAGTTGCCGTTGTTTTCTACTACTTGTGCCCAATGCTCAGGAAGCATTTTAATCCCTCTGTTGTAAAATTCTTGTGATTTTGATGCAAAAAATTCGGTCAATGTATTTTTGAGGCATTCTTCATTATTAAATTTTTTTCTAAGAAGAAAGTTTTGCAAAGAACGAAACAAATGGTAATCGGAAGGGGCAATATCAGGAGAATATGCAGGTTGAGGGAGAACTTCCCATTCCAACTGGCGCAGTTTTTCAGCAGTGATTCTTGCAGTATGCGGTCATGCGTTATCGTGGTGAAGAATTACGCCCTTCTGATTAATCAGCGCGGGTTCTTTTTCTCTTAAAGCTTGCCCTAACCTTTCCAATTGGGCACTATACACTGCACTTGTAATGGTTTGGTTAGATGGTAAAAGTTCATAATGAAGAATTCCTTTAAAATTCCACCAAACACACAACATCACTTTTTTCGCATGCAAGTCAGGTTTTGGCGTGGGCTGCGGAGCCTCATTTTTGTCCAACCATTGAGGCCGCCTTTTCAAATTAACATACAGCACCCATTCTTCATCTCCGGTAACAATTTGCTCTAAAAACGACAAACGGTTTTGACGAGAGAGGAGCGAACTGCAAATTGTGACTCTTCGATTACGGTTGTTGTCGGTCAACTCATGAGGAACCCATTTTCCAAACTTTTGGACTTTGCCAAGTGCACGCAATTGATTGGAAATTGTTTTTTGTGAACAATTTAAAGTTGTCGCAAGCTCTTGTTGGGTAATTTGAGGATTTTGCACCAAAAGAGCTTGAAGAGCTTCTTGATCAAAATTGGACACACGGCCTTGACCACTCTTGTCATCTAACGAAAAATTTCCCTCGCGAAATTTCTCAAACCAACGCTGGCATTTTCTGGCGCTAACTGCATCTTGACCAAGAGCACTACAGATGTTTTTTGCAGCCTCACTTGCTTTTCTTCCTAATTGGAACTCGTAAAGCATGCAGTGCCGAATATGCTCTTCATCCGCCATCTTCTTAGCCCTAGTTTTGCAACAAAAACCAAACCAAACACAAACTTTTTCAAGCAAAACTTGTTAATTGCACTTCACACGTTCTGTAGATACCACGTGTTTGAAGGTTATGTCAATACAAGTCAACGCCAAGCAAGATTTTAAACGAATGTTTAAAAACGACATTAATTATTACTAGACCCGATAAGAAACCTCTGGGACAATTTCAAACGAACCAACATCAGAATTATGGGGGGCCCAGAAAAAGAGAGAGAGCAAGATACTGAAAACATACTGGAAGAAATAGTGACAGAAAACTTCCCCTACCTGGTAAAAGAATTAGACTTACAAGTCCAGGAAGCGCACAGAACCCCAAACAAAAGGAATCCAAAGAGGAACACACCAAGACACATCATAATTAAAATTCCAAGAGCAAAAGAAAAGAGAGAATATTAAAAGCAGCAAGAGAAAAGCAGGTAGTTACCTATAAAGGAGCACCCATAGGATTGTCAGCTGATTTCTCAACAGAAGCCATGCAGGCCAGATGGGAATGGCAAGAAATATTCAAGGTGATGAATAGCAAAAGCCTACAGCCAAAAATACTCTACCCAGCAAAGCTATCACTCAGAATCGAAGGCCAGATAAAGAGCTTCACAAATAAAAAAAAAAAGCTAAAGGAGTTCATCACCACCAAACCAGAATTATATGAATTGCTGAAGGGGGTTCTTTAGGAAGAGGAAGAAAATAAAGATAAAAATTATGAACAACAAATACGTAACTATCAATAAGTGAATCTAAAAACCAATGGAATTAAAAAATCTGATGAATAATATTAACTGGTGAATATAATAGAATCAGAGGTATGGAAGGGGAGTGAACTGACGATTCTCGGGGAAAAAGGGAAAGGGGGGTGTGGGAAGAGACTGAACATAAATTGTGCACCTATGGATGAGGACAATGAGGGGGGGGGAAAGGGCAGAGGGTGGGGTGGGAACCTGGTGGAGGGGAGCAATGGAGCGGGGGGTGGGGGGAATGAGGAACATTTGTAATAATATGAACAATAAAGATTTATTTAAAAAAAAAAAAAAGAACTCAATCCAACACCAGACAAACAATCCAAATAAAAAATAGGCAGAAGGCAGACCTGAACAGACACTTCTCCCAAGATGACATACAAAAGGCCAACAGATACATGAAAAGATGCTCCACTTCACTATCAAGGAAATGCAACTCAATGCAAATCAAAGCTACAATGAGATACCACCTCACACCTGTTAGAATTACTATTATCAACAAGAAAGTAATAAGTGTTGGAGAGGTTGTAGAGAAAAAGGAACCCTTCTGCACTGCTGGTGGGAATGTAAACTGATACAGCCACTATGGAAAACAATATGGAGGCTACTCAAAAAATTAATAATAGAGTTAACACATGACCCAGCAATCCCTCCTTTGGGTATCTACTGGGAAATTTTGAAAACATTTATTCTCAAAGATACATGCACTCCTGTGATCACTGCAGCATTATTCACTATGGCCAAGAAATGGAAACAACTGAAGAATCCTTTGACAGATGATTGGATATAGAAGATGTGGCATATACAGGGGTGGGCAAAAGTAGATTAATTTACCAGCTATCATTACCTAAAGGGTAAATCATAAGTAAGGATACAAAATAACAACAACAATAAGACCAATAAAACAAATATATAATACAATCATTAATAAATAATAATACAAGAATAAGTTCTGTTTTGTGTACGCTGAACTGTAAACCGACTTTTGCCCACCTGTGTACACACAATGGAATACTTCTCAGTCATAAGAAAAGATGAAATACTGCCATTTGCAACAACATGAGCCTTGAGAACAACATGTTTAGGGAAATGAGTCAGACAGAAAAAATTAAGAACCATATGATTCACTCATATGTGGAATATAAAACTGAAAGCAACAAATAAAGAAGAGAAACAGACAAAAACTCATAGACAACAGTATGGTGGTTACCAGAGGGAAGTGGGTGGGTGGTAAAAGGTAAAGGGGGTCAGACATATGGTGACGAAAGATTATTTGACTTTGGGTGGTGGGCACACAATGCAATGTACAAATTATGTATCATAGAATTGCACACTTGAAACCATTATATAATCTTATCAAGCAGTGTCAACCCAATAAATTTAATTAATTAAAAAGAATAAATTGGTTTGGCTCAGTGGATAGAGCATCGGGCTGCGGACTCAAGGGTCCCGGGTTCGATTCCAGTCAAAGGCATGTACATTGGTTGCGGGCACATCCCCAGTAGGGGGTGTGCAAGAGGCAGCTGATCAATGTTTCTCTCTCATCGATGTTTCTGACTTTCTATCCCTCTCTCTTCCTATCTGTAAAAAAGTCAATAATATATATATATTTTTTAAAAAGAATAAATTATAGGGGAGAGTGGGAATAAAGGAGAGAGATCAATCAGAGGACTTGTGTGCAAGCATATGAGCCCAACCAGTGGTCAGGGACAAAAGGGGGGTGGGGACCTGCGTGGGGAGGGGTGGAAGATGGGAATGAGGACAAATATGTGATGCCTTAATCAATAAAGAAATTAAAAAAAAAAGAATAAATTACATGGAGAAAAAAGACAATAGTAGTTATGTCATCAGAATTACAGTGCTCTAAGATCCTTCCATTTGTGTGAGAGGAGAGTATGTGATCTTAAGGCTTTCCGTCAAGTATGAAAGTGATTTAATTGCAAAATAATCTAAATAAAATGTGTAACCTCGAAAGCTGTAAAAGGAAAATAAACTTAAAATATTGATTTAGTAGGAGGCAAGAAAAAAAGGAGAAAATGAGTAATCAGATTAAGTGAAAGCACACAAGATAACAACAGAAACAAATCAAATTTATTACAAGTTGAAATATATGGAAATGTATTAAATTTATTAGACAGAGATTGACAGGATTTCTTAAATCCAGTTCTACACTATCATTCAGAACTCAAAAAGGTTGAATTTAAAGGAATAGAAAGGATGTCGTAGGTAGATACTACTAAAAGAAAGCTAGAGAAGCTATATAAACATCAATTAAAATGAACTTCAATACAAAATGCATTATAAATCATAGTCGTTTTATAATAAAAAAGGTGTAATACAGCAAAAAGTTTATAATTCTAAATTGCTATGCAGTTTAAATGTATAGGTTTGTTTAAAAAATTGTTGTAAAATTCAACTTTAGGGATATTTTGACGAGTCTACCATCATAATGGTGTACACTTTTTCTATGCTGTAATATATATATTCTATATAAAGATAATAAGTAATGACCAAATTGTATTCATCCCAGTAAGGCAATAGTAAAATTAGAAAATCTATAAATGTAATTAGCCACACTAACATATTTTAAAAGATTCAGGAGAGTCATAGCATCTCGAAAAAAATTTTTTAATAAAATTAAACACTTTTACAAACATGCACAAAAACTGTTAGCAAACTAGAAGTATCCATAACCTGATAAAGTGTAGCTACTAAAAATTTACAGCAAACATCATTCTTGATTATTCCCTTTAAAATCAGGAAAAATATTTCAACACATTTCTTTCAACTATAAATTAGTCAAACAGATGGGGAAAAAATAGTATAGAGATGGTTTTGAACAACAGACGCTTACCTTCAATCTAGTTTCTAATAAATACACAAGTCTCAACGAATGTAAAAAAATTTAAATGGATCATAATCTTAGAACACAATACAATAAAACTAGTAGTCAATACAAAAAGTTATCCCCCCTCCACGTTCCTATACTTTTAGAAATTAAGAAGAAATACCCCTAGGTAACTTTTTATAGCAAATATTCTATCAAAACGTGGGATACAATGATTGTCTTTACAATAATATGTGCAGAGAGGGCCTAGGGTGGGTATTATAGCTGAGTTGACAGCTCATCTGTAAAGCTGGTTGGTGGATACTGTTCGCTCTATTTTATGTATGCTTGAGATGTTTTATAATTTCAAAGATGGTAGGCAGTGAAAATGGTTCCTAGAGCACACATTTATCGTTTTTAATGCTTATATCTAAAACACAGGCTGAATGTTAATGAACTAAGCATCCAATTTAAAATATAATCAAACTAAAGAAAGTAGAGAGAAAGAGATAATAAGGGCTAATTAAGCAGAAAACAACGAGGTAATAAGAAAGATCAAAAAGACAATTTAGCCAAGACCGGTTTGGCTCAGTGGATGGAGCGTCGGCTTGTGGACTCAAAGGTCCCAGGTTCGATTCCGGTCAAGGGCATGTTCCTTGGTTGCGGGCACATCCCCAGTAGGGGGTGTGCAAGAGGCAGCTGATCGATGACTCTATCTCATCGATGTTTCTAGCTCTCTATTCCTCTCTCTTCCTCTCTGTGGGGAATCAATAAAATATTTTTTTTTTTAAATGAAAGACAATGAGAGGATCTTAAAAGCAGCAAGAGGAAAACAACTTGTCACTACAAAGCTTCCCCAAACCCCCCCCCACCACCACCTCCCTACCTAAGACTATCAAAAGATTTTTCAGCAGAAACTGCAGTCTAGAAGGAAGTAACACAATATTTTACACGTACTGGGTGTCCTAGCCAGAGAAGTAGGACAAGAAAAAGAAACAAGAGATGTAATAATTGGAAAGAAAAAACTGACATTTGCCAAAAAAAAAAATTGAAAATGTAAACAATGGACACTTTTAAGAATAATTTTAAAAACTGTTAAGGTAAAACCAAGCTTTTTTGGAGGCCTGGTGCATGAAATTCATGCATGCGGGAGGGGGCAGAGTTCCCTCAGCCCTGCCTGCACCCTCTTGCAATCTGGGACCGCTCGGGGGATGTCTGGCTGCCAGTTTAGGCCTAATCCCCCACCGTCGGACACCCAACAGTCAGACATTCCTCTCGCAATCCAGGACCATGCCCTCCTAACTGCTCACCTGCCTGCTCACTCCTAACCACTCGCCTGCCTGCCTGCCTGCTCAGTGTGTGTCATAGCAACCAGTCATTCTGTTGTAAAGGTCGCTTAGACTTTTAGAAATATATATATATATATATATATATATATATATATATATATATATATATATATATAAAATACACGTGTATATGTGCTTTTAATATATGTATACAATATGTGTATATATTATGATCTCAATGTATATGTGTATATATATATATGACATATATATGTATGTGTATATACACACCTACTTTTTAAAATTTTATTTATTTGAGAAAGAAAAGAGAGAAAGAGAAACATCAATTTGTTGTTTCACCTATTTATGCATTCATTGGTTGACTCCTGTATGTACCCTTACCATGGATCAAACCTGCAACCTTGGTGTATCAGGACAATGCTCTCACCAACTGATCTACTCGGCCATGGCCCACACACCCACTCCTAAAATATGATATATAAATCCAAATAATTATTGACAGATGGTAGGTACATAGGTAAACATTCCTTCTCTCTACTTACCACTGCACATCCCTTAAATATTGCCATGGCTAATGACTAAACCACATGGTATCCCATCTGTAACACAGGCTTTAAAAATAATTGCACGTAGTCCATAGAATTGTTGAAATAATTACATGGGAAAATAGGTGTTAACATAATGCCAGGCTCAATACATGATGGCTATGCTGTTATTAACTACTCTCTACATAGTAGATGATTTGGTCTGAAAATACCCCATGCTTTCTTTCATCTTGGGAATCCTCAATGATAAGAGTTGACACAGCCCAAGGGGGCTTCTGAGGGTTGTATATAGGTCTGGATATATACAGGCAACAAGTCTGCGACTATTGTGTGCCTAGTGTTTGGGGGCTTTGGCCATAGAGGGGCTCACAGTTATTCTTCTACTGTCCCCAGAGCACAATCTGCAAACGTCTCTAGACCTGAAATAGCCACTGAGTGGGGGGAATGAAAAGGTAGCGACCAGGGCATTTTATTCCTTCACTGCTCTACTGCTCAGGGTCAAAGCAGGGAGTTTCCAGGCTCTACACTTTGTTTTAAAAAGCAACATTTAGGAGAAGTCAGGGAAAGATAGAAGGAGTAGGCATTTAAGCAGATAATTCTACAGTTTTCTTTAAATTTGTATCATTTTAAATAGTTGTATTTTACTCACCACCACTGCACAGAGGTTATATTTAGGATGTTTCCGGAAAACTGGACAAATGTAAGGAGTAAGGTCCAAGTTAGTGAGTGGGTAATGAATATCGGTTCTCAGTTTCCTTTTCATTGTGCCCAGAATGTCAAACCTGGAGTGATAATAAATGTGAGCAACGAAAAGTGAGTTTGTGAAGCACTCATGAAGGAAGTCCCCGTAGCTTGACCAATTCTAAGTACAGTTCAAAGCAATTTCGTAAAAAGATTGTTTGGTGCAGATGTGTACACACACGTTTTTCTTATCTGCGTGTATTTAGGAGCTCTGCGTCCACAGGCCTTGTCAGCACTGAGGCTGGGGAGGGCCAAGAGCCCCAGTCAGGACCTGAGACGGTGTGGAGTCAGTCCGGGGGCAGCGGGCGCAGGAACCACGCTGGCCGCACCCGGAGACTTCACTGCGGAGCGGCTGGTACGTTCACGCTAGCCAAGCTGCCTCAGTTTCCCTCTTCTGGATGTCAGCACACGTGGTCTGGGCATTGTCCTGCTTTCCAGCTCTGAGGTTTCAACATCTCTTTACTAAGATGACATTTTAGTGAAACACTTGCCACATTCTCTATTTGCCGTATGGATCAGCAGTTCCCAAAGCTGAGTCCATCGCAGAATCACCCTGGAGCTCCTTAAAAAGTAGGTTCATTTTGGGAAAATGGCTGATTTAGGTCTGGGGCAGGGCAATTCCTGGATGAGCCTGTGGTAGGCTTATGCCTGAAAGCAAGGAACCTTGTTTGCAAAAACGAAGGGACCATATGACCCAGCAATCCTAGGCCTAGGGATCATCTGAAAAGAAATGAAAAGTTATATCCACGTGAAAATCCATATCCCAATGTTTGCTAGCAGCTGTATCTACATCTGCCTCACACTGGAACAACCCAAATGTTCATCAACTGGTGAACGTGGCACTTTCATAAAAGTGACTACTGCACAGCAATCAAAATACTACACCACCCCACACCACACCAGGAATTAACCTCAGAAACATTGTGCTAAGTAAAAGAAGCCAAACTCAAAGGCTGCATACAGTATAACATAGGGCATTCTGGAAAAAGCAAAACTATAAGGATACAAATCAGATGAGAAATTTCCAAGGGCTGAGAGGGGTTGATTATAAAGAAGCATGAGAAAACTTTTTGGGGTGATAGAGATAGTCCATATGTTGACGGATGGTTACATGACTGTGCATTTTTAAAAATTCACAGAGCTGTGCATCTAACAAGGATGAATTTTGTGCCTGTAATTATATTTTATTAAAACTAAATGAGCTAATCATGAGGTAGCAAAAGCTTGCAGCGGCTCTCACTGGTCCATTTTAAACAATTTGAACACCGAGAAGAACGGTGATAGTAATGGATACGGAGCACATCAGGTTTAAGTGTCCATAGGTCCAGGGTGATACCAATTACAGAGCAGAAACTACAGCTTTAAATGGAAGATCTTGCAGTCAACACCTCACCTAAGGGATCAAACCTAACAGTACTAATAGTGAGAGAGACTTTCATGATGTGCCTCCTGATGCAAAGTGATAAGCACACAACATCATCTATGCCAGATTCTTGCTAAAGAAAACAAAAACAAAAACAATACAATAAAAATTTAGCCTGGCCCAGCTGGTATGGCTCAGTGGTTGAGTGTCCACCTAGGAACCAGGAAGTCCCAGTACATGCCCGGGTTTTGGGTTCAATCCCCAGTGGGGCTGTGGGAGGCAGCTGATCAATGATTCTCTCTCATCATTGATGTTTCTATCTCTCTGTCCCTCTCCCTTCCTCTCTGAAATCAATACAAATATATTTTTTTAAAATGTAACTTGAATCTAAACATGAGGAAACAACTAAATCTAGAACAAGACACCATCTAAACAATGGGCTCTTCAAAGGCTCAATATAAGAAAGAAAGAAAAAAAAGTTCAGATATATACCAAGGGGGAAAGATTGTTCTAGATGGAAAGAGACAGCCAAATGCAATGTAGGATTGGATCCTAGATTTGAAAAAAGTTACAAAAGACATTTTGGGGGTGGGGGAAGTTAGGTACGGACTGTATCTTTGGTGATATAAAATTATTGTCACATCTCTTAGGCGTGATAACGGTGATTATGCAGGAGAATGTCCTTATTCTCAGGTGATACGTGGTGGAGTATGGAAGCATGAAGTGCCATGGCATTGCATCTTACTTCAGACGGTTCCGTTAATAAAATGGAAGGGGGGGAGGGGGGAAGGAGAAACAGAAAAGAGAAAGGAAATGCTGCAAAGTGTCACCAACTAATGCACATTTTAGGGTATATGGGTATACATGATATAGTTCCGACTTCTTTGTAGGATTCAAAAGTTTTAAAATAAAATTTGGTGGGGGGGGATCTAAAAATTAAAATAGGGATGCTTAGACTCTGCCTCAGACCTGTGGAATCAGAATTTGTAATGGGAATTTATTTTTTAAGCACTCAAAGTGAATGCCAAATGTCCATCAATGGAAAAAACAGATAAACAAAATCTGGCCTACATTCAGTGGGATACTGTTCAGCCATAAAAAGGAACGAACTTCTGGCACACATGGGTGAACCTTGAAAACATGATGCTAAGTGAAAGAGGCCAGCAGAAAGGGTGAACGTTGTACGATTCCACTTACATGAAGCATCTAAAATGGGGGGATTATAGACCCAGAAAGTGGATGAGAGGTTACCTGGGGTCAGGGCGGTGAGGAATGGGGAGTTACTGCTTAATGAGAACAGAGTTTCTGTTTGGAGAGACGAAAATGTTTTGGAAATAGTGGTGATTGTTGGACAACAAAGATGTAATTAATGCCAATGAAGTACACACTTACCACTGTCTAAAATGGTGAATTTTATGTTATATATGTTTTACCACAAAATTTAAAAAATCAGTGTGATATATTGAATACCATTGAATTGTAGCTTTAAGTGGGTGTATTGCATGGTGTTGGATTCTATCTTAATAAAGCAGTTCAAAAATTATGCTCGCCCTAGCTGGTGCGGCTCAATGGATAGAGCGTCACTTGCGGACTGAAGTGTCCCAGGCACATTGTCCAGGTTTCGGGCTCGATCCCCAGGAGGGCGTGCAGGAGGCAGCCAATCAATGGTTCTCCCTCATCACTGATGTTTCTATCTCTCTCTCCCTTTCCCACCCTCTCTGAAATTAATAAAAATACAATATATGTTAAAAAATATACTCACAAAAATGTCAAAATCCATACCTTTTCAAGTGAAAGATCATTATTTTCGGTGCTTTGGAAATGCTGGCCCTCACAGCTGCTTCTTGCTTAGTTTCACAAAAGGAGCAGTGAAGCTGGTTGTTCCAGGTCAGCGTGTCTTGTTGGAAAAAGCACTGGAGACAGTCCTGTGGAGGTAGAAAGGCTGGATCAACGGCCACGCAGACTGTCCGCCCTGCAGCCGGGGCGGAGCTCTGCGGATGGAACCCGCGCTGCCTTCCTCCGCGCCAGCAGGCCCAGGACGACCCAGCGTCACAAGCTGCACCTATTATATGAGGGGGAGGTCACGTCTCCCTGCAAAGGAGGTGCGTCCTGCTCACCTCCGTCACTGAAATGGGTCCCCGAGCCCATTCGGATCTAATCTCTGAGTCAGCATGTTCACTTCAGAATATTGTCGGTAACGTTTCCAGCTGTTTTACATTATTCGTCTCATCACCAAAGTGACCTGGTGATGGGACAAGGACCACATCTCGGTGTTTTGACCTGGTGACTGAATCCTGGCCATGTCTCGGGGTTTTGAGGTGACTCCTCATTAAGCCAGCAGAACGGAGAGAATGAGATCCCTGCCTGGGAGAGGTCCTCAGTGTGGCCAGGCACCCTCAGCTCTGCAAACCGTTAACCTAAGGAGGAGGGGGCAGATTCTGCTTTCTGGAGACACACCACACCTCATTTAGAGTCTTTGGGATTCGTGTCCAGCCACCTTTAGCCATTTGGTCTGCGAACAAGTCCCATTCTGAATAAGTAGTGGGATTCTGTTCTCCAGTTCTGGTAAATGTGTATCATCCTGCGAGGAGACACACTGCTCCCGCCTCCAAGCTGTCCCCTGCCTTCTGCCCCCACACCCTCTGCTACATGAGCCTTTGTTGTCATGATGAAGAAAATTCAAGAAGTAAACTAGGCACTAGTTTCCATTCTATTTTCCCAACACACTTCACAGCTTTTGCCTAAAAATATAACCGCTCGCCCTAACTGGTTTGGTTCAGTGGGTAGAGCATCAGCCTGCGGACTGACAGCCCCTGGGTTTGATTCCGGTCAAAGGCGCAGGCCAGGGTTGCAGGCTCGATCCCCAGTGGGGGGCTTGCAGGAGGCAGCTGATCAATGATTCTCTCTCATCACTGCTGTTTCTATCTCTCTCCCTCTCCCTTCCTCTCTAAAATCAACAAAAATATATTTTAAATATAAATAAATAAATAATATATAAGAGCTCAAGACTACATCAGAGTCTTTTATATCTAGTTGCCAAAATGGACCTACAGACCTTTGAGCTAAGGAAAGGCCATGATTTTTTGTTTGTTTGTTTGCACTTTTGCCGTCGCTTTTCTATAAAATGTTACCATCATGGCTTCCAGTTTTCTCTTCCAGTTATGAAGCGGCCCCTTTCATACTAGAAAATACAGGAAACAGGCCCGGGAGAATCCAGGGCCGGACAGAACCAGAGGAGAAGGTGAGCAGAGGGAGAGCCCACCTGGAGAGAGCACTTGTACTCGGACGGGATGGGGAGCGGGAGCACGGTGAAGACTTCGTTCCTGTAGGTGCAGTTCTCACACTTGAGGCACATGATGCTGTAGTTGAGCTGCCCCTCGAACAGCCGGGTGACGATGGAGCTCTCGCCGGCCACCGCCTTCCGGCAGCATCGCGGCACCGACCCCGTCTCGCAGGCTCTCCTCCGGGGGTACTGAGCAAGGAACGGAAACCAGGGACTGGTCATCCAAAAGGGCTTAATGGAATGACGTGGCTTTTTCTGTCAGAACGATACACTGCTTCCAGAAACCGTGTTGTGGATTCAGACAACACACAGAGTGAGAACTTAGAACGTGTAGTGTGTGTGACTTCCGATAACCCAGCCAATCCCTCCTTAGAGAAGCTGGGGAACGGTACCCTAACCCGGTGCACCCACGGCCGAGGCTCCAGAAGCTCACAGCCTCACGCTAACGCGACAGAGGGCCGGCCCGGGAGGCAGCTTCTCCCGGGAAGAGTTTCTAGGTAAGTTCCCAACGAGCTTTCAGTCATGGCAGCTGATCTGGAGGTGAAATCAAGGAATTGGGTCTCTCTGCCAGTCCTTCAGGTTATGTTCCCCAGCCACTTCTTTTTGTTAGAAAACACTCTTTATTTTTTAAAATTATTTTTATTTCTTAATTAAAAACTTTTTTTTTTTTTCAATTACAGTGTACAGTCAGTTATGTTGTATTAGTTTCAGGGGTACAGTTCAACGATCAATCATATACTTTACAGAGTGACCCACCTGATATTTCCCGTACCCACCGGGCACCACACACAGTGGTTAAAGTACTAGAGGCCCGGTGCACGAAATCTGTGCGAGAGCAGGGCTTCCCTCCCCCGGCTGCTGGCATCGCTTCCCTCTGGCCGCCAGCAGGCACCTGGGACCCAGGCTTCCCTCCCAGCCCTGGCTTCATCAGGAAGGTCATCCGGAAGGACGGCCGGTCTAATTAGCATACTATGCCTTTAATATTATAGATTAGTGACTGCTCTGCCGGGAGAGGCCCACGGCTCCACGTGGGCTTCCTTCCAGGATCACACCTGCTCCCCTGACAGGGAGGCGATTCGTGTCTCTAATTCCAGCTTTGGTCTTGGGAACCAGAGTGTTGCGTATTTCCGCCTGGCTGACAGTGAGAACCCAGGTGCTTTCACTGACCACCACCCTCCCTCTGGCTAGAAGAAGGACAGCCGTGAATATCTGATAAGGAGTGAAAAGGAGCAATGGGATCGGGGCTGCCGATGAGAAGGGCCCATAGCTCTGCCGCGGTCCTTCACGCCGAGCACTTCCCGAGCCAGCGATGAGGTAAGCGGACACCACAAGGGCAACGCCTGACCTCAAGGACACATCTTCGGGGGCTGTGGGTCTCCAGTCAAGGCTGAAGGCAGTGAGTCGTAGGAAGTGGCAATTTCATGGTTTATTGAATGTCCTAATGGAACGGGGGATTCGGGTTGGGCGTGTTTGGCATGAAGATGAAGCGTTATGGTCCACAGATCTGTCTGTAACCTAAGGCCGAACTTCATGGCTTCTTGGGTTTGTTGTTACCAGGAGCACTTATGTTAAGCTGTAAAGTTCTGTATGTTATAACTCAGGAGGAATCATGTTTTTTATTTTAAAAAATGTGATTTCCCTGCGGAGGTAATTGGCAAAGGGAACAGAGGGAGTGGTTCCCACACCGTTTGATCCCTGGCAATACCCAGTGAGTTTTCCCAGAGCACCAGGCAGCCCCCAGCCCACAGCCCCGGAGGGAGGCCCGGAGGCTGGGTCCTGGCCTCTCCCCGGTGGCTCTGACGGCCGGCTCAGTTATAGAAGCACAGACTCCACACACGCTCACCTGAAGCCCATCTGTGCTGGGCACAGAGCAGCGATAACTGACCGAACAGACGAGGGAATGAAACATGAAAGGTGCGGCTGGAACTGCAGGTCTATCCTCTGTCAAGGCCATTCATTCTACGCACCTTTTTCAGAGATTCGTGAAGCTCATTCAGGACGTAAATCAAGAACTCCTGGGCGTCTTGCTGTGTCTTTTTCATGAAGGCGGGGTAGAGGTTGCCAAGAGCGGACCGGAGTATTTCTGGGGAGACACAGTCCGAGTCCCCCAGCCACATGTCCGTCATCACGTAGGCAAAGGCGGGGGCCACTTTGCTGCAGTCCCTGGGGGGGCGGAAGGGGCGTTTCTGGCTGAGCTCAGGAAAGAGGCTCCAAACACTCAGCATGCGGCCCTCGGACCCAACACGAAGCTTCCTTCCCTTCCCGGTCCACCCTCCCACTGCCTCACCCCAGACTGGTGTCTGAGCAGGGTTCCCGGGTTCCGGCCAGCCTGGCCTTGGGGAGCGGGCGGGGCCGGGCAGCGGGGGACGCGTGGCCTTACTTGTGCAGAGCCGTGATGTACTTCCCGGAGAGGAAGTACTCCACCAGCGGCGAGATGCTGCAGAGGCACTGCAGGATGGCGTTCATGTAGCACGTGTTGCCCAGGTTCCGCAGGCCCGTCACGCCCTGGCAGTGCGGCTGGTGCCCGCCGGCCCTGGGCACCGGGGAGGCGGGGCAGTGGTCTGCACACTCGGCGCTGGGGCCGCGAGGAAAGAGAGAAGCATTTTGAGGGAAAACTCACCCAAAGACCTTGTATGCATCTATGCATGACCCATGGTCGCAGACATGGGGATGGTGAGGGCCTGGGTTGGGGTGGGGGTGGGGGCGGCTGGAGGGGGTCGATGGGGGGAAAAGGGGATCTAGTATGTAATACTTTCAACAATAAAGATTTTTTAAATAGGTGCATTTAATATATTTTATTGATTTTTTTTTAGAGAGAGGAAGGGAGAGGGATAGAGAGTTAGAAACATTAATGAGAGAGAAACATCCATCAGCTGCCTCCTGCACACCTCCCACTGGGGATGTGCCCTTGACTGGAATTGAACCTGGAACCCTTCAGTTTGCTCTATCCACTGAGCCAAACCGGTTAGGGAAACAATAAAAAAAAATTTTAAATAGGTGCATTTAATATATTTTATTGATTTTTTTTTTTTTTTTTTTTTTTTTTTTTTATAGAGAGGATGGGAGAGGGATAGAGAGTTAGAAACATTGACGAGAGAAAAACATCGCCTCCTGTACACCCTACCCCTGGGGATGTGCCCGCAACCAAGGTACATGCCCTTGACCAGAATCAAACCTGGGACCTTTCAGTCTGCAAGCCGACGCTCTATCCACTGAGCCCAAATGGTAGGGCAACAATAAAGATTTTTAAAAATAATTCAAAAATATGTAAAAATGACAGTAAGTTTTTCAAATTCATGACACAGAGAGTTCTTTTACTTTTATTTTTATCCTCGCACGGGGATATGTTTATTGGTTTTAGAGAGAGAGGACAGCAGAGAGAGAAAACACTGATGAGAGAGAGAAACATCCATTGTTGCCTCTTGTATGCAACCTCTTGTTGCACAGGATGATGCTCCAACCAACCGAGCCACCCGGCCAGGCCAGAAGAGTTCTTAATAAGATTCCACCAAGCAGGGAGTTCTTAATAAGATTCCCCCACCAGGACAGAGTATTGGAGCGTGGAGTCTAAAATTGCATTCCTTAGTCCAAAACTCCCCGAGCGGTGCCTGCAGCCAAATGAGCAGAGATAAAGTTTCTTCCTAGGACCAAAGGGGCCAGAACTTTTCAGAGTTCTAGAATTTCTTGGCTAAAAATGCAGACTTTCTCTCTAAATACCAAAGCACTTCCCTTCTTGTTGGGCAAGAAATTTAACTATTATTATTAATAATAATAATAGATAGTTAATAATAGCAATAGCCATCATGAATTAAGCTTGGCGCTATAATAAGTACTTAACATGTATTTTCCCACTTAATTCTAGTTCTATGGAGTATGTACAGTTATTTTTAAATCCTGTGTGATAGATGATGTACTATGTTTCAGTGGCTTTGTCATTGCCTATGGCAATATATTAAGGGGTGTGCAGTGGTATGTAGAGAGAAGGAATGTTTACCTACCTACCTACCTACCTTCTGTCAAGAGTTATTTTGAGTTATATATTATACTTGAGGCCTGGTGCATGAATTTGGGCATGAGTGAGGTCCGGCTGGTTCATCCCAATTGGGGCCCATGGGGCCAGCTGGCCAGGGGGAGGGGCTGCGGGTAGTTGGCCAGCTGACTCCACCCCGTAGTCGAACTCCCAGTGGAGGGGACAATTTGCATATTAGCAAATTTTATTATATAGGATATTAATAGTTGGGTGTGTGTACACAAATACAGATATACATATTGAGAGCATATTATGTACATGTACTAAAAGCACATATATATATACTACGTGCATATTATACACTAGAGGACCAGTGCATGAAATTCTTGCATGGAGTGGGTGTCCTTCAGCCCCACCTGCACCTCTCCAATCTGGGGCCCCTCAGAGAATGTCTGACTGCCTGTTTAGGCCCGGTCCCTGGGATCGGACATCCCTCTCACAATCCAGGACTGATGGCTCCTAACTGCTCACCTGCCTGCCAGCCTGATCGCCCCCAACTGGCCTCCCCTGCTGGCCATCTTGTGGCAGTCATCTTGTGATGACATGAGGGCATCCCACAGGGGCATGAGGACCACCTAGGCTTTTATTATATGGAATAGATGTATACATAGACATAGAAAAACACACACACATATATAGAGGGAAAGAGAGTACGCATATAGACTTTGTGAGAAAAATAGCTTGGTTTACACCCTGACCTGCCGCATACCAGTTACAGGATCTGGGACTCGTGCCGGTTTCTCATCTATGAGACAGGAGCACTCTACCCGCCTTGGAGGTTGGTAGTGAGGATTAGATTACATGATGCAGGCATGTGCACAGATGGCATAGCGAGTAGGAGGTAACCCAAGATCTTTTTACAGAAGTGACTGGTCTAGGACATCCCTGACAGTGAGCTCTGGAACGAAAGCGTTCAGGTGGGTCCGCCAGGCCTGCCCGGGGGCGGGAACCCTCTGGGCTCCTGGGGAGTCCTCCTCCCTCCACAGCTTCCTTCTGTAAGTGGCTATTGCGCCAGGCAGCCCGGCATCTTTGTCCTTCATGAGATGTCTTTATCTGCGGCATTAAATGGGGTCTCCATGAGATCACTCACACACACACACACCACACACACACACACACACACACACACACACACACACCACACACACACACACACCACACACACACACACACACACACACACACACACACACACACACCGCCCTGCGGGTCTGAAGGGCTCACTGTTATATGGAGGGGCGTTTCACTTCTATTTACCGGTGTCCCCCTCCGGGAATGTCTCCTCCCTACATATTAAATAGCACCTTCCCTTTTCCGGGGGCCTCCAGCGGGTGAGGTCTGGGGGAACCCCTCCCACCCGCCCCAGAGGGGCTGGGAGAGCCGCCGGCCGAGGCTCACAGGACGTAGTAGATGCCGAAGTCGTCCGCGGGCGAAGGCCGCTGCGAAGTCATGGTAGTGGAACCGCGCCGGACTCCTCACTGCCATTCAGGAGCTGCTTCTGGTCCCTTTAACTTCATTTCTCCCGCTGTGACCTTGGCTCCTTTTGTTTGTGATGAGCTCTGTGACCCTCCCCCCACCTCTCGGTAGCTGCAGCCTGGATTTTATCTGCACTCCAGCTACATTCCAGCTTGGATTTTCTATGCATCACAATCCTTCCCGCTCATCTTCAATATTCTAACATGTTGCCATGAGCTACTGCTGTTCCTTGGTTGCTTAAACACTTTGTAGCAGATTCCATTTCAAAGAATGGACTAAATCTATAACGTCCACTCCTCCATCACTCAGGTTCTCTTGCGTAGGTTTAGTAAGCAAGTGCTCGCGCTTGCGCACACACACGCGCGCTCACACACACACACACACACACACACACACAGATTTACCCGCCGGAGTCAGTGGACACCCTGGCGACGCACTCATCCTCCCTCCCAGGGACTCACATTCCAGGACGGGGCCGTTTCTTACCCCGGGGAGGGAGGCAGTTGGATGTTGCTGCTTCCAAAAATGCTCAGCACTGAGGTAGACTGGGCCATTCATTGCAGTGCAAAGGGGGTGCACGCACATGTGTGTGCACACACCACACACACACATAATCCCACCAGTGCCCAAAAGGGCAGACATAAAGAGTTTATTATAAAATTATTTGTGAGCTTAGAAGCAGCAGAGCACACAGTGATCTCCGGAGCCGCATGTTCTTCCTGGAGAACTGTGCTTAGGAAAGGTCTTCAGCGCTGGGGTGGCTGAGGTGAGCGTTCCCCATGAACCAGGAGGTCACAGCTGGATTCCTCATAAGGACACATGCCGCGCTGGATCCCCAATAGGGGGCGTGCGATCGATGATTCTCATCATGGATATTTCTCTCTCTCCCTGTCCCTTCCTCCTTCTGAAATCAATAAAAATAGGTATTTTTTTTAAAAAAGTTCTTCAGTAAAGAGGGATTCCACCTTCCTCTCCTCCCCCATCCAATGCTCCCTCAAAAGGGTGAGAGAATATAAGCAGCCTTGGAGCATGAAAGCAACCTGGCCAGGAAGTGGTCTTGTTAAGATGGGGACCCTCCAGGGCCCCCCTAACTGCTGCCACCCGGTTCTTCCTTTGTGCCAAGTCGGAATCTGGAGGGCAGTGATTTTCCACCTTTTTCATCTCATGGCACACATAAACTAAATTACTAAAATTCTGCAGCACACCGAAAATATAGTTTTTTGCCCATCTGACAAAATAGGTATAATTTTGGTTCATTCACACCAGATGGCTGTTGTAGTGTTGACTTGTTATTTTTAAACTTGACAGTCAGAGAAAAGAGATCAGTGCCCCTGACTAAATAGTCAGGTACTGCATGTTTTACAAATTCTTGTGGTACACCACTGTGCCAGCCGCAGCACACCGGTGGAAAATTGCTGATACAGTATAGGGAGTAGGTAGAGAAACAGGCTTCAGGGCAAACCCAATTTGTCTTCTACCAACTCTTCATCGAGTAAAATGAAGGAGGTAGCAAAAACACCTCTTCAAAGACTGAACATAAACTGTGCACCTATGGATGAGGACAATGTGGGGTGGGGAGGGTGGGGTGGGGACCTGGTGGAGGGGGGAAGAAATGAGGAACCTTTGTAATATGAACAATAAAGATTAATTAAAAAAAATAAAATAAAAACAAAAACAAACCCCCACCTCTTCAAGCATATCAATGTCAGGAAAGATAAAGAAGGCTGATAACTATGCCAGATTAAATAAAACAAGACAAATATATCTAATCCTGGATGGGATCCTGGATCAGGAAAGTAAAATTGCTCTAAGAGGACATTTTTGGTACAACCGATAAAATCTGCATGTGGGTTATATATGGACTAGAGGCCTGGTGCACAAAGTTCATGCATGGGTTGGGGGGGGGGGAGTCCCTCATCCCAGCCTGCACTCTCTCCAATCTGGGACCCCTCAAGGGATATTAAACTGCCCATTTAGACCCAATCCCACCAGGCAATTGGACATCCCTCTCACAATCCAGGACTGCTGGCTCCCAACTGCTCGCCTGCCTTTCTTATTTTTAAAAAAATATATTTTATTGATTTTTTACAGAGAGGAAGGGAGAGGGATAGTCAGTCAGAAACATCGATGAGAGAGAATCATCGATCAGCTGCCTCTTGCACACCCCCTATCGGGGATGTGCCCGCAACCAACGTACATGCCCCTGACCGGAATCGAACCTGGGACCTTTCAGTCCGCAGACCGACGCTCTACCACTGAGCCAAACCAGTTTTGGTGTCATTGTAGTAGTTTTGATTTGCATTTCCCTCAGTGCTAATGATGCAGTTTTTGTTTGTCTTCTTTAGAGAAATGTCTGTTCAGATACTTTGCTCAGCTTTAAATTGGGTTGTCTTTTTATTGATGTTCTAAGTTCTTTATACAAGTCTTTTATCAGATATATTACTTGCAAAAATTTCCTCCCATTCTAAAAGGTGTCTTTTCATTGTTGGTATAATGTGAAGCACATTTTAATATTTTGAGGTTCAATTTTTCCTCGGGCTGCTTTTGTTGATTATGAAGAAACCACATAGATACACTCCCATATTTTTCTAAGAGTTTTTTTTTAAAATATATATATTTTATTGATTTTTTTACAGAGAGGAGAGGAATAGAGAGTTAGAAACATTGATAAGAGAGAAATATTGATCCACTGCCTCCTACACACCCCCCACTGGGGATATGCCCACAACCAAGGTACATGCCCTTGACCGGAATTGAACCTGGGACCTTTGAGTCCGCAGGCCTACGCTCTATCCACTGAGCGGGCCAGGGATCTATGAGTTTTATAGCTTTGGCTCTTATACTCAATTTTTTTTTATCCTTTTTGAGTTAATTTTTGTATATTATATAAAGCAGGTGTTCAACTTCACTTTTTGCATGTGGATATTTAAAAAGCACAATTTATTGAAAGGATTACTCCCCCGCCTCCCCCCTTTCCCCCCCTATTGAGTTGTTTTGGCACCTTTGTAAAAAAAACAACCATAAATTTCTGGACTCTTTTAATTCTATCTTCTTGATCTATATGCTTTAACACTTCATTACAGTTGCTTTGTATTTTAATAGCCTTTTCAGATAACTGTAGATATTATTTGTGAAAACACCAATACTGGATGATAATAGTTTTCTAAAGATCAACTGTAGTGTAGAATCTGCAAACCTATAAACTTTTACCCTACTCGGCATTTCACTGATGCATCATTTTATCTATCTATCTATCTATCTATCTATCTATCTATCTATCTACCTATCTATCTATCTACTTACTTAGTTAATCCTCACTAGCAGCAGCAGATATTTTCCCATTGATTTTTAGAGAGTGGGAGAGGGGGACAGAGAGAGAATGTGCGTGAGAAAGGAGAGCATGTGCACCAGCCAGTGACTAGCTAATAAATCTAAGCAGCGGCCATCAAAAAGACAAGCAGACATTTCTTACTGGAAGTATACACCACCACCAGTGAAGCATTCTTGTCAAAATATAATCTTGAATCTGATTAAGCATGTACACTTGTTAACTAGCTTGTGGCATAGATACGAAACAGAAACATCTAAAAAGACACCTCAAGGAAAGTTTTTAACAAATAAGTTGGTTCTTTAAAAAATAAATTGGGTGAAAAGATGGGAGGAGAAACCTCTATATTAAAAGAGATTTTAAAGACAAATCAAGCAACTGCAATGTATGAATCTTACCTAGGTCCTGACTCAAGCAAATTGAAAAAAAAAAAAAAATTTAATAAATCTTTATTGTTCAGATTAAAATTGTCCCCTTTTCTCCCCCATAGTTCCACCCCACCCTCTGCCCTTACCTCCTCCCCACTGTCCTCCTTCACAGGTATACAATTTTTGTCCCGACTCTAACCATACCCCTCCCCCTCCCAAGAATTGTCAGTCTACTCCCTTTCTATGCCCCTGATCCTATTATATTCGCCGGTTTATTCTGTTCATCAGATTTTTTATTCACTTGATTTTTAGATTCACTTGGTAGATGTATTTGTTGTTCATAATTTTTATCTTTACCTTTTTCTTCTTCCTCTTCTTAAAGAATAATACCTTTCAGTATTTCAAATAATAATAGTTTGGTGGTGATAACTCTAGCTTTTTCTTGTCTGTGAAGCTCTTTATCTGCCCTTCAATTCTGAATGATAGCTTTAGTGGGTAATCTTGGCTGTAGGGTCTTGCTATTCATCACTTTAAATATTTCTTGCCACTCCCATCAGGCCTGCATAGCTTCTGTTGAGAAATCAGCTGACAATCATATGGGTACTCCCTTGTAGGTAATTGCTTTTTTCTCTTGGTGTTTTTAATATTCTCCTTGTCTTTTGCTCTTGACATTTTAATTATGATGTGTCCTGGTGTGGTCCTCTTTGAGTTCCTTTTGTTTGTGGTTCTGAGGGGGAAGTTTTCGGTCATTATTTCTTCAAATAGGTTTTCAATATCTTGCTCTCTCTCTTCTTCTGGCATCCCATAATTTGGATGTTGGTATGCTTGAGGTTGTCCCAGAGGCTCCTTACACTATCTTCAAATTTCTGGATTATTTTTTCTTTTTGCTTTTCTGTATGAGTGTTTTCTGCTTCTTTGTATTTCAATCTTTGACTTGATTCTTGTGGTCCTCTAGTCTGCTGCTAAGTTGCTGTATATTTTAATTTCAGTTAGTGTATGTTTAACTTCTAGTTGGTCTTTTTTCGAGGGTCTCGCTAAATTTATTGCCCTTTTCTAGGAAATTCTTGAAAAACCCTATAACTGTGGTTTTGAACTCTATGTCCAGTCATTTGCTTTCCTCCATTTCTTTCGCAACTGTTTGTCTCCGCATTTTCACTGTTTCCCTAAGTTGGTAGAGTAGTTTTGTGTGCTAGGTGTCCTATAGGGCCCAGTGGCTCAGCCACCCCAGTTACCTGAGGTAGACACTCTTGGTGCACCCCTTTGTGGACTGTGTGCACAGCCTTGTTGTATTAAGACTTTAAAAAAAAAAAAAAAAAAAAAAAAAAAAAAAATATATATATATATATATATATATATATATATATATATAATTGATTTTTGACAGGAAGAGAGAGGGATAGAGTTAGAAACATTGATCAGCTGCCTCTTGCACACCCCCCACCGGGGATGTGCCCACAACCAAGGTACATGCCCTTGACCGGAATTGAACCCAGGACCTTTCAGTCCACAGGCCGATGCTCTATCCACTGAGCCAAACCGATTTTGGCCGCAGTTAAGTCTTAATCGTTGTTGGTACACTGGGAGGAATTGGCTCTGAGGATCAGCTGTGTCTATGCTGGGAGAACTTCTGTGCTGGAGACACCTTTAATTGCAAAAGCCTTTCCTGCTCAGCTTGGATGGGGCAGTCTCAGGGCAGAGCAGACAGCCTTGGCTTCTTATCAGCCCTGCCCTATGAGGCCCCTGGGTCTGTGTCCTTTGGTAATTGCTGCAAGCACCTCTGAGAGAAACTGCCCTAGAGTTTCACCTGCTGCCAAACCATCCAGTTTCTCCCCGAATGGGTCTGGGTGCCCAGAGTCTCACCTGGAACTGGAGTTCATTGCAGTCAGCAGCTTCCATCTCCCTCCCACTTGAGAAAGCCAGCCTCACACTCAGCCGCCAGTCCTCTCTGCACTTGCATGTCCCTACCTCAGCCTTTTGCAGCTCCTCTGAGTCTCAATGTGCTTTTCTCTTTCCTTCTAGTAGAATTTCCACTCAGCCGGCTTTCCTGTGGTTCTAGATGATGTCTGTTTTGTCTTCCAGTTGTAGTTTTGTTTGTAATGTATTTTACTGATTTTTTAGAGAGGAAGGGGGAGGGATAGTTAGAAACATCAATGAGAAACATCGATCAGCTGCTTCCTGCACACCACCTACTGGGGATGAATGTGCCTGCAATCAAGGTACATGCCCTTATCGGAATCAAACCTGGCCAATGCTCTATCCACTGAGCCAAACCAGTTAGGGCTAGTTATAATTTTGAAATTGTGTGAGGCAGCAGTTTACGTGTTTGCTTATGCCGCCATCTTGGTTTCTCCCAGAACTTTTTTTTTGAGAATGATTACATTATCTGATGACATTAAGAAACTTAATATTTTTTAGGTGTAATGATATTGCAGTTCTTGTGTTTTAGAAACATATACTAAGACATTTATAATTAAAATGAAAGTAAAGTTCCATAATGCAGGATTGCATAGAAATTCCAAAAGAAAGGATGCCCCGTAACAATGGGGATTTGCATCATTAGGTGATTTCATCATCGTAGGAAGATCAGAGTGCACTCACACAAACCTAGATGGTATAGCCTACTACACATCTAGACAATATGGCATAGCCTACTGCTCCTAGGCTACAAGCCTGTACTGCAAGTTACTGCACAAAACAGCATGAGATTAAATCAAGCACAAGAGAACATGATGCAATAAAGTGATGCAGTGAACACAAGATGTATGAGGCTGCTGCCAGTCAGTGTAGCAGGGCAGTTTTATAGCAGACTTCTTTTTTTAAGCAGAAAGAGTATACTCTAAAATAATGATAAAGGTAGAGTATGATAAATGCATAAATAGGATAGTTGTTTATTAACATCAAATATTGTGTATTGTACATAACTGTACATGCTACACACTTATATGATTAGCAGTAGAGGTTTGTTATACCAGAATCACCACAAACATGTGAGTATTGCATTTTGCTATTATTGTAAAATGGCAATAGGAAAGGACACTCCTCTGGAGAAGCAAGAAGAAAAGAGAATCCAGAAAGTTGAAGATAGTGTAAAGAGCCTCTGGGACAACTTCAAGCGTACCAACATCAGAATTATGGGAGTGCCAGAAGAAGAGAGAGTGCAAGATACTGAAAACATATTTGAAGAAATATCAGAAAACTTCCCCCACCTGGTAAAAGAAATAGACTTACAAGTACAGGAAGCTTACAGAACCCCAAACAAGAGGAATCCAAAAAGGAACACACCAAGACACATCATACTTAAAATGCCAAGGGCAAAAGACAAAAAGAGGATCTTATAAGCAGCAAGAGAAAAACAGTTACCTACAAGGGAGTACCCATACGACTATCAGCTGATTTCTCAACAGAAACTATGCAGGCCAGAAGGGAGTGGCAAGAAATATTCAAAGTGATGAAATATTGAGAACCTATAACCAAGATTACTGTATCCAGCAAAGTTATCATTCAGAATTGAAGGGCAGATAAAGAGCTTCACAGATAAGAAAAAGTTAAAGGAGTTCATCACCAACAAACCAGTATTATATGAAATGCTGAAAGGTATTATTTAAGAACAGGAAGAAGATCATTTGAATTAAAAATCTGAGAAACAGAATAAACTGGTGAATTGGGGCAAAGAAAGGGAATGGATTGATAATTATCAGGGGGAAAGGGGTGTGGGGGGTGCAAAAGAGACTGGATTACAATCGTATACCTATGGATGAGGACAATGGCAGGGGGTGGGGGGGGGGATGTAAGGGCAGAGGGTGAGGCGGGAATCGGGTGGAAAGGAGCTATGAGGGGGAAAAAGGAGAAACAATTGTAATAATCTGAGCAATAAAGATTTATTTAAAAAAAATTAAAATGCCAAAATAAATAAATAAAATGGTGACAGGAATTTTTGGCTCCATTTTCATCTATGGGACCACCTTGGTATATGCAGTAGGTAATCAACCACAACATTGTTATGCAGCACATGATTGCAAAGGAGAGAGCTAAATGCTGGCTGGGAAAGGGCATGGAAAAAAAACAAAAAAACAAAACACACACACACACACACAAAAAAAAACCCCAACCTGTTTGGGGCTATTTACTGTGAGCCAGAGTAGGTAGGGTTATGCCCACCCATGCTCACCAAGGTGGAATAGATACTCTGCTTTGAGAAATTCCTTAAATGCTTAAAAGGGAAACAGATTCCTGACAGGACCAGCCTGAGCTTGGGATTTTTCTAAGAAAAAGCTCATAGATCATCTAATATTGAAAATATTCTGCAAGCACTTTTACAACACATTTTTTATTGAGCACCTATTTTCTATGCCACAAACTCCAGCAAGGCACTAAATGAAATACTAAAGTAAATAAGACAGCTCTTAGTTGGTAGTTTTGAGACAGACATCGGTGGTTGGGAGGTTTCACCCAAATACATCATTACTGAGTACTTAACCAAGTGCTAGTTGTGGCCGGTCTGAGATTTGAACAGATATCTAAAGTTAATAAAAGCTTAATATGCTAATTGGACCCAACATCCAAACGACCTTCTGGACAAAGCTGGGGCTGTGAGGGCCGAGACCCTTGCATCGGGTCCCTTGTGGTAAATAAGATCACAAAAATCCCTGTCCACAGATGCATCCTTTCCTGAAAATACTCTCTCTTAAAAGTGATGAAAAGCTACTTATTGGGTACTCTTGCCTTGACTGTAGACTTAAACACACAGACTATATCATTGTGATCTACCTTCCTCAAAAAAGTTTGGTATTGTGAAAAAACATTTTAAAAATAAGTCTTTTAATGGTACGCTTTATCACAAACCATGTGCTTTGCAAGCTGTTGGATGCTAAGGGTCCTTTCCTCTGCAAAGTATAAAATCTAGTGTGGTAAGACATCAGATGGTACCCATGGAAGCATCTTATAAAAATAATCAACATAAAGTTAATCAGATAACCTATATCCTCGTTTTCTGACAAAACATGAACAGATGAAAAACAACACAGCAGGAAACCAAGATCACCTTAAACATTGTATAGGACAAGGGATCAAAAGCATAGGTGTGCAAATGGTTCATTTAAAAAAACCGATACATTGAAAATAGATACTTTTTCAGAATGATTGAACTCACTAAACATTTGTAAACAAGAATAAATTTATTTAATTTCTTTTAAAGATTTAATGATATACAAAATGTATATAGTATAATATCTTTAATACATTTTTCTCCCCCCATCAATATGAAACACTTATTTAAACAGTTTATCTCTCTTCTTGCCTTGTCTGTATCTATGAGATACACTACTGAATACAAGTAAGATTTACACTGCTCTCTCCCAATAAAAATTAAAATTAGTACCTAGGAAAACAAAACAAAATGAAAAAAATATCAAAGCATAAAACTTTAGTCAGATGAAAAGCTTTTCTCGTTGTTGAGTATTCAACAATATCTGGGGCAGTTAAATTACATTTATTAGCACAAAGTTGCATTGCAATCTCCCGACATGATAATCTAACTCAATTTCTTAAATAAGTACCACAAAAAAATTCATGTTTGGATATTTCTACACAATTTTAAATATATGCAAGAGTTCATGTTTACATTCTGATTTGATATACTGGTCAACATAATCTTTGGAGAAATATGTAACTTCCAGGTTGCCACTAGAACTATAAATAGGAAAAAAGTACTTTAACTTTTCTTACAAGGTAACTTCCCTTGAGCAATGAGTTAAGTTTCTCCTTTGATATATTTAGGTTAAAGAAGTCTACGTGGCTTCCTTCTACTTATAATAACTTAATGAAACAATGCTTAAAAACCCCCACTTATACTTCTACACAATTCTGCTCTATTTGACAAAAAATTGGCTCTATCTTTAATTATGGAACCTAACCCTGATTCATAAAGTCTCTCTTAGAAAATGCTTGAGCTTATTTTTATTTTTTTAACTGAGGATTCATATACATCCCTGTGGATCTAGAATTATAACAAGTCATCACCTTTCCTGTGGCCAAAAAGCATCAAGTTGCAAACTAGTGAACCATGACTGAACACCCTAAAACACACTGAGGAAGATGTCCGAGTGCCATTTAACCCAAAGGCTGGGTGATTGCTTCATTTTGCTAGCTGAATGGCAGTCAAGCAGCAGCAAGTAACATCTGCACTGACACCTAACTTTGGTTAATGGTATTGCACCAGAGGAGAGCGATCACCCTCATCAGAACAAAGTCAAATAAAGTCCTCTGCTTTTAAGAAGTTACAAATTCTAATTTTCTTTTACCTTTAAATTTTAACAGCTGCTAGCTAGCTGTACCCTATAGGGAGTTTCTGATTGACTAGTTTAATTGGTGAAAAAAACAAAAACAAAAAAGATTTGACCTTTTAACTGTTCCAGAACTAGTATAATATTCAATTTGCACACTTTTCTGTATTACCAACAATTTCCTCCTGAATGAAAAGTGACACAGTAACATTGTTGTGAGGTGTAGGCAAAACCAATGATTCAGTTATAACATCAGACGAACAGAATGAGTTGATTCTGATTCTTTGGTGGAATCTCCAGGCTGAAGAGTCAAATCTGAAGGCTCATCCTGAGGAAATATAACTTTATCAGGTGTATAGTCATTCCTCTTCAGGTCTATATTCACCACCCCAACAAAAAAAGGAGAAAAAAAGTCAGTATTTCTTAGAAATGGAAAATTAAGAACATTTTTCTATCAATTTTCATCTAAATATGCCAGATTTATTTTCTTCCAGATTGTTGTAAACTCAAAAGCCACAAGATATATAAACATAAAAATGAAATCATTCATTCATCAAATAATTACTATGCCCTGACCATGAGTCATTAACTCGTCTGGAGTGTGGAAACATAGCAATGAACAAGGCAGACCAGGTCCCTGTTCTCATGGAGTTTATTTTCTAGTGGATAAAGAAAAACAAATAGAAAAATGACAGAATTATAAGTACCATATTTTTCGGACCATAAGACGCACCGGACCATAAGACGCACTAGTTTTTAGAGAAGGGAAGTGAAGAAAAAAAGATTCTGAAACAAATAGTGTCCTAAAATATTTTATGTGCATTAAAACCCAACATCACAGTCATAAACACATGTAATCAACCCTGTAAAGTAAACAGCAGCATTTAGAACCATTTTAGAGCCGGGCAAGCACACAGAAACCACACAGAGCCGGGCAAGTAAGAAAACTTTTTTTTTACAGTATATGTGTAGGCTATATTTGGACCATAAGACGCAGGGACTTTTCCCCCCCACTTCTGGGGGGAAAAAAGTGCGTCTTATGGTCCGAAAAATACGGTAGTAGCAAGTGCTTAAAGAAAACAATGTGATGAAGGCCACATTAGAGATGATATAAGGTGATTCCTCTAAGGCAGGTCAGAAAAGCCATAGGAGGCAACATCTGAATAAAGGCCTGAATACTGAGAAATGACTATCAAAGCTTCAGGAGGAGTGTTCTAGGCAGAGGGAGGCTAACTGCAGACAGTAAGAAGGAAAGGAACTTGAAGTGTTCAAAGAATGGCAAGTCCTACATTTATTTTTAAAAAAATTTTAGTTAAAAACCATTTAACAAAGAAAACTTCAGATTTAGATGATTTCACTAGACAATTCTACCAAACATTTAAAGTAATTCCATGTACAGTATTATTTACCAATTAAAGAAGAAAAACCAAATGGTCACATAAATAGATGCAGAAAAAACATCTAACAAAATTCAATATCCATTCAGGATAAGCATTTTCAAGAAACAAGTAGTAGTAGAATATGTCCTCAACCCAATAAAGCGCATCTACAAAATCCTTACAGTTATCATCTTAATGGTAAAAAGACTAAATGCTTTCCCATTAAGATTATGAAGAAAAGCAAGGTGTTTACTCACATTATTCCTTTTTAAGTAAAGTAAAAGGCATACTAGTTGAAAAGGCGGTAATAAAGCTGTATCTACTGCCCAGCTGGTATGACGTGGTGGCTGAGCATCAACCCATGAACCAGAGTTTATTGGTTCGATTCCAGGCCGGGGCACATGCCCTAGTTGGAGGCTCAATCCCTGGTAGGGGGCATGCCAAGAGGCAGCCAATCCGTCCATGTTTCTATCTCTCCATCCATCTCCCCCTCTCTCTTAAAAAAAAAAAATAAATAAAAAATTTAACCCCTCCCCCCAAAAACCTATTATTTACTGTTTACATAGAAAATTCTAACAAGTTTATAAACAAAAACCTCCTAAAAATTTAGAACTAAGTTAGTTTAGCAAGGTTACAGGATTGCAGGATATAAGGTATACAAAAAAAAGAAAGCCTCTATAATATAGGTATTTTCTGCCCTAGCTGGTTTGGCTCAGTGGATAGAGCATCGGCCTGTAGACTAAAAAGTCCCAGGTTTGATTACAGTTAAGGGCACATGCCTGGGTTGTGTGCTCGATACCCAGTAGGGGGTGTGCAGGAGGCAGTCGATCAATGATTCCTCTCATCATTAATGTTTCTGTCTCTCTCTCCCTTCCTCTCTGAAATCAACAAAAAAGGTATAATATAGGTATTTTTAAAAATATATATTTTATTGATTTTTTACAGAGAGGAAGGGAGAGGGACAGAGAGCTGGAAACACTGATGAGAGAGAAACATCGACCAGCTGTCTCCTCACACCCCCACCAGGGAAGTGCCCGCAACCAATGTACATGCCCTTGACAGGAATCGAACCTGGGACCTTTCAGTCCGCAGACTGATGCTCTATCCACTGAGCCAAACCAGTTTTGGCAAATATAGGTATTTTCTTGAACTAAACAGTCTGACCCCTAAGTCCAACCTTTCCACGACTGCATTACTGCTTATAATGAGAGGAACTTTTAAAAATGTAGCGTAAGGCTGAACCCTAGAAATTTGTAATTTTTTTAAAAAGTTCCACAAAAAATCCTGATGCACACCAAAATGTTAGAAACACTGGTTTATACTATAACTTATAATTCAATAATAGTTTGTAATTCTGGAGAAACCAAGATGGCGGCATAGGGTAGACACCTGAATGCAGCCTACCACAACAAATTTGAATTTAGAACTGGAAAACGGGAAACATCGCCCTGAAGCGCCGGACGGCTGGCTGAGAGGAGGCTCTACCATCTGGGAAGGAGAGAGAAGGCATGCTGAACCTTAGGAACTGTGAAGGTGCGGAGAACTGTGCGTGCGAAAAGGTGGCTGCCCGACTTCGCTGCTGGCTTGCTCCCTGGGAGCGGAGAGGGCGGACAGCTAATGCTCGGCTAGCTTTCTTGTTCGGGAGGAAAACAGAACCACCCTATTGCTCTGATAGACGGCCCCAGGCAGGGAGAGACCAGACAGTCAGACAGTGGGCAGAGATCTTTGGAGGTGTGTGAAGCCAGCAGCCACTACTGCGGGACTCAGAAACCAAAGCTTGTCTGCGCCTATACCAAAGAGTTGCGTGCACCTGCAACCAATCTTACAGATTCAACAAAGCTGGGCTGTGCCACCCCAAGACTCCGCCCCTTTCAAGCGGAATACAGAAACCCTCCTAGCTGAGACACTTCTGATCCTCATAGCCAATTGGCTTGAGATCAAGGCTTCCCAGTGATACCAACAACAAACAAGGCTTAACAACAAGACTGCACACACACAGCCCACAAAGGGCTACACCAAGACTATCCACCTCAGGTAACTGTCCACCTCAGGTAACTGGGAGGCTGACCCACTCAACCATATAGGACACCTTAGCACACAAAGCCACCCTACCAACTCAGGGAAGCTGTGAAAATGCCAAGACAAGGAAACAGATCATAAACAAAAGAAATGGAGGACAAAAAGCGACTGGATATAGAGTTCAAAACCACGCTTATAAGGTTTTTCAAGAATTTCCTAGAAAAGGCCGATAAAATAAACGAGAACTATGAGGATATGAAAAGGGATCAACTAGAAATAAAGAATACATTGTCTGAAATAAAAAATATTATATAGAGTCCTAAAAACAGAATGGAAGATCGCAAGAATCAAGTAAAAGATTTGGAACATAAAGAGCCAGAGGACACTCCTCCACAGAAGCAAGAAGACAAGAGAATCCAGAAAGTTGAAGATAGTGTAAGAAACCTCTGGTACAATTTCAAACGAACCAATATTAGAATTATGGGGGTCCCAGAAGAAGAGAGAGAGCAAGATACCGAAAGAATACTGGAAGAAATAGTGACAGAAAACTGCTCCCACCTGGGGAAAGAAATAGACTTACAAGTCCAGGAAGCGCACAAAACCCCAAACAAAAGGAATCCAAAGAGGACCACACCAAGACACATCATAATTAAAATTCCAAGAGCAGCCGAAACCAGTTTGGCTCAGAGGTAGAGCATCGGTCTGCGGACTGAAAGGTCCCAGGTTCGATTCCGGTCAAGGGCATGTACGTTGGTTGTGGGCACATCCCCGGTAGGGGGTGTGCAAGAGGCAGCTGGTTGATGTTTCTCTCTCATCGACGTTTCTAGCTCTCTATCTCTCTCCCTTCCTCTCTGTAAAAAATCAATAAAATATATTAAAATTCCAAGAGCAAAAGACAAAGAGAGAATATTAAAAGCAGCAAGAGAAAAGCAGGCAGTTACCTATAAAGGAGCACCCATATGTTTGTCAGCTGATTTCTCAACAGAAACCATGCAGGCCAGACAGGAATGGCAAGAAATATTCAAGGTGATGAATAGCAAGAACCTACTGCCAAAAATACTCTACCCAGCAAAGCTATCACTCAGAATCGAAGGCCAGATAAAGAGCTTCACAAATAAAAAAAAGCTAAAGGAGTTCATCACCACCAAACCATAAAGATAAAAATTATGACCAACAAATATGTAACTATCAACAAGTGAAACTAAAAGCCAAGGGGATTAAAAAACCTGATGAACAATATTAACTGGTGAATATAATAGAATCAGAGGTATGGAAGGGGAGTGGACTGACGATTCTCGGGGAAAAGGGGAGTGGGGGTGTGGGAAGAGCCTGAACAAAAACCTATGGATGAGGACAATGGGGGGTGGGGAAAGGACAGAGGATGGAGTGGGAACCTGGTGGAGGGGAACAATTGGGGGGGAGGGAAAGAGGAACATTTGTAATAATCTGAACAATAAAGATTTATATTTTTTAAAAAGTTTGTAATTCTGGAAATACAAAAATAAAGTTACTATCCCAACAGAGTATATGTGTAGTTCCTATTCCTGTTTCATGGAATACTCTTTTCCCAACTCTTTAACAGGCTAACTTGAAAGTCTATTCCTCCTTCAGTTTTAGACAAAACTGTCAGTTCCCTTGGTAGCATTCCCTGACCTCTAGGTTTGTATTAGGTGATCTGCTTACCTATTCTCTTTTTTCTGTTTGGCATTTATGACAGTCCTGTAACTCTGTTAACTTTGTCAGTTTTCAAGATCTGACTAAACTCCAATGAGGGTAGGGACCATGCTTGACTAGTTCCCTATTGTAGTATTATCAACATCTAGCACAATTCCTGGCTGTAGCACACACATCATAAATATATATTAAATGAGTATACTTCGTGTTTTTATAAAGAAAAAAAGCATAGATTAGTTTATAGCCAACAACATATATTTGTGCCTCTAGCCTTATAAAGTATTGCAGCAACAAGTTTTACTTAAAATGTATACATTATACTGATTAAGAAAATGTTTACCTGGAAGTTTAAGTTTTCTACAGCAAGAATTACAGTGATGTTTGGCTCTAAAGTTTTTTATTGCATCTTCTCCTAGATTTGCTGGGCCAAAAACCATATCACAGGATCTATGGCATTGGTAGTTTAAATAAAAAAAAGATTAGTTTATTCAAGTAGAAATATAGAACTTGAAATTATGAAATTGTCTTAATAAACTTATTAAAATTCATTACCTCTTTTCTTCCGCTTTTATCACAGATGGGTCAGTCAAATTTTCACCCACACCTTTATATGTATATGTAAAAAAGTTAATTTATGTTAGGATTGATGAAATATTGACATTTGCATAATAAAAATGAGATTTTATAGCAGCATTTACATAATTTTAGAATTATTCAAAAGAGTGTAGTTTTCCTCTCTTGACATTTCATAGCTTGTCTTGACTTCAACATTGTACCCAGAACATAGCTCCTGCAATTGTGACTCAGAGTTAAGTGTCAGAGTTGGTAGGTATGATCCTGATGGCACCAGCTTCTGATGCAACATGGCCAAGGTTGCAAACAAATATCTGCTTATACGAAAGATCTACACAATCTGCCATTGTTGCATTTCATTTAGCAAAGAAAAACTAGGGTCACAGAGGCATAATCTATAGGTCAGCGTTTTTCAACCGCTGGTGAGATGTTGCCTGGTGTGCCGTAGGTGCAGACAAGACAAGAATTTTATAATTTTTCACTATTTTGTTTACTTAATATTTCATAATAAAGTAATTATAAAATACTTTCTTTGTGTTTATTTGATTCCTATTCAAGAGAATTACTTTATATATAGTCAATATAGGCACAGAGTTAAATTTTTTAACATTATCTAATGGTGGTGTGCCTAGTGATTTTTTTCATGAAACAAGTGTGCCTTTGCCCAAAAAAGGTTGAAAAACACTGCTATAGGTCACTTAAAAAAGCAGTAAACCTACTTTTGCCCCACTCTGTATGAATAAATCTTCCTAAAAAAGATTCAGATAACATCAAGAATAGGAGTGTGACCCAGCTGGGGTTGCTCAGTGGTTGAGCAATAGTTAACAGAGCTTGATTCCCAGTCAGGGCACATGCCTGGGTTGTGGGTGGGATCCCAGTAGGGGGCATGCAGGAGGCAGCTAATCAATGATTCTCTCTCATCTCTCTTTCCCTTCCTCTCTGAAATCAATATATTAAAAAAAAAGGCTATAATGTAAAACTATCATCCAGGCAGAGCTAGAAACTTGCTCAGTTTTATTTACTTCTGGCCCTACCATAAAGTTGCACTGACATTACAATGAGCAAACCTGCTCTCTCCAAGCCACATTTTTTTTTAAAAGAAATATTTTATTGATTTTTTTACAGAGGAAGGGAGAGGCAAAAAAAGTCACAAACATCGATGAGAGAGAAACATCGATCAGCTGCCTCCTGCACTCCCCCCACTGAGAATGTGCCCACCCCAAGGTACATGCCCTTGACCAGAAACGAACCTGGGACCCCTCAGTCCACAGGCTGACGCTCTATCAACTGAGCGAAACCGGTTTCAACTGTTTGTTTTTTTAACATGCTGCTCCACTGATCAAGTGCTGGTTTAAATCTGGGCTGTCCTCATTACTTGCCCTGAGCAGTAAAATGTGGTTAGAGGGATCTGGGCCAATTCTGGCCTGGCTCTGCTTTCTCTCTGAAAGAAACTAGCTACCATGAAAGAAGTCTAGCTACCTGAAACTCTGATGCTATGAGAAAGCAAAAGGAGCTAGTCACTTGGTGGAGAATTGACAAATTCAGCTGTCACTAAACAGAGACCTCGGGCATTTGACTTCAATCAAGCTAGGCAAGCTAGTATCGAGTCACTCTGGGAACAACAGAGATAAGCAATCCCCACTATGCCCCATCCAAATTCCTCAACTAAAGAATTACAAGCAGCCGAAACCGGTTTGGCTCAGTGGTGGAGCGTCAGTCTGAGGACTGAAAGGTCCCAGGTTCGATTCCGGTCAGGGGCATGTACGTTGGTTGCGGGCACATCCCCTGTAGGGGGTGTGCAAGAGGCAGCTGATCGATGTTTCTCATCGACATTTCTAGCTCTCTATCTCTCTCCCTTCCTCTCTGTAAAAAATCAATAAAATTAAAAAATAAAAAATAAAAAGAATTACAAGCAAATAAAATGATTGTCTTAAGCCACTAAATATTTTGTTTTAAGCCACTAAACAAAAGTTTAGTTCACAATGAGAGATAAAACCTAACACCAGGAACAATAGATATACTTGTGTTTTAAAGAAATAGTCTTTATTCTTTTAAAAGAGTAAGGCTACACATAAAACAGCAGAATAGGGTATTTTTGATTATCAAAATATCTCTATTACCTAAATAATAATTAAGATAGATATATACCACGATTCAGGGCTCTGATGGCTATATGCTATGGCTGTTATTGACTTGCTTTTAAAACAGGTTCTACTGACCTAAGATTTTATCTACCTATAAATTAGCAGATTTCTGTACATTATTCATAACATATGAATAGTTGAGAACGTACTGCAGAATTTCATCGATATTTCAATCGATTTACCTTGTAAATCAAGTACCAGCAACTCCCCTCTTGTATATTCATAAGTCCAGTGGCTAAAGGCTAACATGATCTCTTCCAGTGTATTAGTTGGAATAATCTCATCACCATTATTATTATTGTATTTTCTAAATTCTCCAGTCATACATTCTTCCACAGCAAACCACTGTCCTGCTGAATGGCAATACAGCAGGAAAACTTCAAGGAACCTTATGAAAAATAGTTATAGATATTACTCGTTTTGTTTAAAAAGTTCTAGTTGATCTTTAAAATAAAGCAAAATAATTATATATTCAACATCAATAATAAGATCAAAAGAGAATGCTATCTACATAACATTTATATATCCCAGAAAAATTTAGAGACTTACCTCGGAGAATATGGTATGGATTTGGGTTTCATTTGGTTGAAGATCAAAAGAGAATGCTATCTACATAACATTTATATATCCCAGAAAAATTTAGAGACTTACCTCGGAGAATATGGTATGGATTTGGGTTTCATTTGGTTGAAGGCAAATGTGAGCTTCTGTGCTGCTCTCTGTTGCTGAATTTCCTACAGAACAGAAAAAACAAACCCTTGTTCAATATCACCACTAAGATTTTATTTGGTTTATTATACTTTAGAAATGAAAACATAATGTTCTGCCGTTATGCATTCACCAGGACTTACTCTAAGACAGAGATGTAGAACCGTATCTTCTTTGTAAATACTTGACCATGTGTTGATCACCTCAGGAAGAAAAGATTTGATAATATAAAGATGCCCTGATTTGAGGATATCATGTTCTGACCAAGTACACTGTACTTTGACAGCTCTCCGTAAACCTCCTCCCATCTCTTCTTTACTTAAAAACTCTATTTTGGCACAGAGGCCTAGCTGTGACCAGGAAGACATGCTGTTGTTCAGTATGCTGGGCGAACTCTCTTCCAAGCGATACACGGTGACGGGCTCACCTGCAACATGAATGAATACATTTTGAGGTCAAATTATGACACTTTAAGAATGACAATGTAGGATAAAAATGGAAAGGTATCTGGTTAAGATGAAGGAATAAAAGAAATGAGCTAAGTTGTAGTTTTATAAAGGGAAACTAACTTTTAGAAAGTGACCAGACTAGTATACACTTTTAAGTTAACCTTTTAGACAAGAGGTTAGAAGTCTCTGTTCCACAAATCCCGTGATGTCAATTTATATATTGCTTTCATTACTAGACAACGAATTATCTGAATTAGAGTACACCACTGCTTCTGGATATACAAAAGACAGAAATTTAATACTTTTGACACATACCAGACTCTTTTAGTAGTCGGGCTAATTATATTTGTATGAAACCAACACTTTTTAGTGTGATTAGTCTATTAACACCCATGTCCTATGTTATAACTATAAATCATATATTCATGGAGGATTGGTTTTTTCCCTTTATTTCTTTAACTTTTGGATTTACCTCTTGGAGGCACAGGTGTAAATGGAATGCTCTGGGATAATCTCATCAGGTTATTTCTTTCCACAGCTGCATAAAAATGAGAGAGAAAAAATGAAATCCCTAAAAGCTAAAAATATTATTAAATTTTGTTTTTAATGTTACTGACCTGAGTAATAGTAATGTGTATCCATAACTGCCTTAAATGGAGAAGCAAGACCTAAAATATCAAACAAATGAGAGTCTTTTAAAGGTACTAATGCAGCATGAATTTTTGCTCCGATAGATATTCTCATACAATCATGTAATCTCTCTCTTCACAAAAACATAAAAAACGAAACATGCACATCATGTGCCATATTACCCCATTTCACTATGTCAGGTTAGTAGTAAGTGTGACCTCAGACACCTGGAGAAAAAGCACATACTTCACACTCTCCTGTCTTAAATGCATGTTTCTATATCCCATGCTCAAAAAGAGAAATATCTTTCAGTTTTGGACCTTTGGGGCTGGGGCCTGTGGCCATGTAATTATTTTACTGTGATAACCACGAAAAGATAAATTTCTGTAATGTGAAATATGAAAAAAAGCCCCTCCATCTCTAATTGAGGGCTTTACTTTTTAACTGTAGTGAGAAAGATGGAAAATAAGAGGAATATGCTATGTGTTAAGCTTCTAAAATATAAATGAAAAATAACCTATTGTCTAGCAGAAGAAGGTTAGTCAAAAGCAGGGGTCCTCAAACTTTTTAAAGTGGGGGCCAGATCACGGTCCCTCAGAGAGCTGGAGGGCCGGACTATATGAACTACTAATTCCTACTGTAACACCTCGGCTGCGCTCACTGCCCAAAAAACCTGGCGGGCCGGATCAGACTCCTCTGCGGGCCGCATGTGGCCCGCGGGCCGTAGTCTGAAGACCCCTGGTCAAAAGTTTTAATGTTGAGAGATAAGCATATAGTATCTATATATGTAAAAGCCCAGCAACCAGAACGGCAGAACGACCAGAATGACTGATGGCTATGACATGCACTGTGGTAGCAACTGGCCTAATCCAGGCCCCAATGGGCCCCCAACACTCCGGACCCCACTCATGCACAAATTCATGCACTGGGCCTCTAGTATATACTTACCATATTTTTCGGACCATAAGACGCACTTTTTTTCTCCCAGAAGTGGGGGGGAAAAGTCCCTGCGTCTTATGGTCCAAATATAGCCTACACATATACTGTAAAAAAAAAGTTTTCTTACTTGCCCGGCTCTGTGTGGTCTCTGTGTGCTTGCCTGGCTCTAAAATGGTTCTAAATGCTGCTGTTTACTTTACAGGGTTGATTACATGTGTTTATGACTGTGATGTTGGGTTTTAATGCACATAAAATATTTTAGGACACTATTTGTTTCAGAATCTTTTTTTCTTCATTTCCCTTCTCTAAAAACTGGTGCGTCTTATGGTCCGGTGCGTCTTATGGTCCGAAAAATACGGTACTAAATGTGAACATAGGCATACGCTACTACCTAGCAATTCCATTCCTAGGTATATTTACCAAACGACATTAACAAGAATGCTCCTAACAACACTTTATAATAGCTACACACTGGAAGCTACTGAAATGCCCTTCAAATAATAGTATGGATAAAAGTAAATTCAATATTTCCCCACAAGGAAATTGTGTACAGTAGTGACAATGCTTAAATACCACTACACACAGCAATACTGATGAATTTCATAAAACATATGTTAGGAGGAAGCTAGACACAACAGTACATATTGTATGATTCAATTTATTTATTTATTTATTTATTTATTTATTTAAAATATATTTTATTGATTTTACACAGAGAGGAATTGAGAAGGACAGAGAGTTAGAAATATCAATGAGAGAGAAACATCGACCAGCTGCCTCTTGCACCCCCCCCCCCCACTGGGGATGTGTCCACAACCAAGGTACATGCCCTTGACCGGAATCGAACCCGGGACCCTTCAGTCAGCAGGCTGACGCTCTATCCACTGAGCCAAACCAGTCCAGGCTGTATGATTCAATTTATATACTATAAACACACACACACACACACACACACACACACACACACACACACAAAACACACACATGTGTATATGCACTCTCTCTTTCTTTCTCTCTCTCAGACTCATATAGACCAATCTATTGTGTTATTTGGGGACAGGGTTTCTAACAAGAGGACACAAGGAACTGGAATATTGGCAATATTCTGTTTCAAGATCTGGGGGCTGTTTACATGGGTATGCTCACTTAGTGAGAATTCACTGACATGGAGGCTTATCTGCACTCTTCTGTATACATATTATCGTATCTAATAAAAGAGTAAAATGCAAATTGATTGTCACTCCAACACACAAGATGGCTGCCCCCATGTGGACACAAGATATTTGCCACAAGATGGCCTGCAGGGGAGGGCAGTTGTGGGCAATCAGGACAGCAGTGGAGGGCAGCCAGGGGTGACCAGGCCTGCAGGGGAGGGCAGTTGGAGGTGACCAGGCCAGCAGGGAAGGGCAGTTAGAGGCAATAGGGCCAGCAAGCAAGCATTTAAGTATCAGTCAGGCTGGCAAGGGAGTGGTTTGAGGCTGGCAGGCAAAAGAGTTTAGGGGCAATCAGGCAGGCAGGCAGGCGAGTAGCTGTGAGCCAGCATTCTGGATTGTGAGAGAGATGTATGACTGCCCAAGGGAACTGGGCCTAAACGGGCAGTCGGACACCCCTTGAGGGGTCCCAGATTGGAGAGGGTGCAGGCTGGGCTGAGGGACACTCCGCTCCCTGCCCCACGTGCATGAATTTCATGCACTGGGCCTCTAGTACACTTCAATAAAAGGTTTACTGGTAAAAATGATGAAGTTATAAACTGAAAGGAGGATGTATAGTGGAAGATAAATTCTAGACATATTTAGGAAGTAACTACAAAAGGACTTTATGAGTACAAGGTCAAGGGGGTTAAGAATAACTCCCACTCAGGTTTCAACTACCTAACTGAACGGGCATCATTCACTAACACGGAATATAAGGAAAGAAACAGGCTGAGCTGCAAGGATGAAGGGGGTGGGTGGTAGTAAAGAGGTCATCATTCACACAGTGACTTCATGTGTTTGTGAAACATCTATATTGAAGAAAAGCTAGTTGAGTGAAGAACTTTGTATTGCATTGGCTTTTTAAAACACAAAGTCGAAAATTTTAGGATAATGTAGTACTTGCTATAATAAATCATATATGATCCTCACTTTTTTCATAATAAATCTACCACATGGACTCACCATTTAATGTTCCTTCTTCAGATGGTCTAAAAAAAATACCAAAAAATATATTGTAAGTTATTTTACAATTTTAGTTTTAGCTTCCCATAATTTTTTACTTCATGAAATTATGATTTAATATGTTACTAAGGAATTCTGAGGTTCAGATTCACTTTTTAAAATTTTAATATATTTTTATTGATTTTTAGAGAGAGGGAGAGGGATAAAGAGAAAAACATTGATGAGAGAGAATCATCTATCGGGCTGCCTTCTGCATGCTCCCTTCTTAAGTTCAAGCCTGAAACCTGGGCATGTGCTCCAAGTAGGAATCAAACCTATGACCTCTTGGTTCTTGGGTTGATGCTCAACCACTGAGCCACACTGGCTGGGCCAGATTCACTTTTGTTTAAATATTTGCCCTTTCCCTTAAGCCAATGCTAAATGCATACATGAATATGTAGATATCCACATGCATATACTTTATCAACAACCTGCACCTCCAATTTATGCATATATAAGTAGTCTGGTGTCAAACTGATAGTTCAATACTAATAATATAATATTCCATGACATCTCAATTAATGGAGACTCAATATAACAATGCCTTAAAATGACTATAGGATTTTAAAAATAGTTCAATAGAATTGATGGGCAAAGAACTGAGAAAAAAGTAAATAGATGACATTTTGCAATATTGAACAAAATTTTTTCAATACTGAATGTATTATTCATATCAATGCATAGAAGTACTAAGTGTGGAAGTTCTATTAATTCCATGATTTCAGTACAAATGACAGAAATAGGTATAAAGGAGAGTGAAATGGAAAAGGAAAAATGGATCAGAGGCTTAGCTCTCCCATTATACAGCTCTGTGCTTTGCTAAGGGCTGAAAGTAGAGGACCTGGAGTAGAGGACCTTTGTAGTCTCTTTCTACTTGTTACATTCTATCTGATCCTGATGTTTCCTGTTGATTTGTAATAACATAAACATTTTTATAAGTATATTGACCCTAGCATCATTCTTTGCTGCTAAGCCACACTTTTCTCAGCACCCAAAGAATGCTGAGCAGCTCCACCTTTCTGGGTACTCCTAAGGATCAACATCTTAAGACAATGATCCCTTATTAGCTAAATTAAATCAATTTTGTCCTAGCCAGTTTGGCTCAGTTGGTGGGAGCATCGTCCCATTTATTGAACGGTTGTGGATTTAATTTCCAGTCAGGGCACAAATGGGAGGCAACCAATGTTCTCTCTCACATTGATGTTTCTCTCTCTCTCCCCTTTTCTAAAATCAATAAGCATACCCTTAGTTGAGGATTAAAAATAAACTTTAAGTACCTATTATGTATTTTACTTTCTATGGTTTTGGCTATAAAAGATAGTATTCTCTGAGGAGGAATGATATAGAAAACTTTTCCAAATGCCATTCAGGGCCAGGGTACCCAAAGTATCTCAACAAATGCTTATCCATGGGGCATTTGAATTATTTCTGTCTGAATATATTCACATCTAGTTTTGATGCCCAGAAGGAAATGGGGGGAAAGACTGGAATAATCTTCATCAAATTGGCTTCCCTTCTCAAGTAGTCCATATCAGAGTGTAACTCTACCATACTTCTAGTATCAGATGGATGTCAAAGGCTTTTTTAAAATGTTCTTTGGAATCCTAGCATACTAATTCCCAAGCTGGAAACACAGAAATTCTCTTTTATTCTTCTTTATCTTTAGTCTATACTAAAAAATTATTACTTTCTGGGGATGATTACCATCTGATTGTCTTTTGTTTCCAGCCTTCTAGTGGGTCCCCTGTAGGGAGGCTCTCTGTGTATTACTGCTCTAATTACCAAAGTGCTTTCCAAAACCAGTGCAAGGTTTGTTGCTTAGAATGATGGGCAAAATAATTATGAAAATGCAGAACTAAAGTGTCAAACGAGGTCTTTGAACAAATTTATTTAAGATAAGGTGGAAAACAAAACTAAATAATAAATTCATAATTGTATCATTATAAAGATGATTTTAGTAGTTGTAATTATAATCTGACTATAATTATAGTATAACTAGATAAAATTATAAATTTAAATTAATAATTAACTCAAAATAAACAAGTTTCCCCAACCTCTTCTATGTTAAGACAGGAGATGCTAAAATAATCAATACTGGTTGATAAAGGAGTGTTACAGGAATGATGCAAAAAGGAAAAAAAAAAGACTCTACTGGACAGGCTAATGATAAGAAAAGGCTTACTTACATTTCTCTGTCTGATGGTCTATCTTGTAACCAATCCTTTAGTCAAAAACAAACACAAACAAAAAGTTAAAAAAATATCTCCAGATTAATCAGAAATGTTTAGCTCTGTTTTGTTTCCTGTTTTAAGAATGAAGGGCTAAAAAATAATAATAAATAATGCCATTCCACACAATGGAATAAAGAATTTCATGAGTGTTATCTCCTATAACATAGAGCCTAGCTTTTGGTAGCTATTTTCTTTAAATATGCATCTGTTTCTATGACTTCAAAGATAAGATGTGCCCCTTGCCAAAAGAAAAACACATCAAAGTGTTAAGAGAAAAATTAGCTTGACTGGTGTGGCTCAGTGGTTGAGCATCAACCTATGAACTAGGAGGTCCCGTTCAATTCCCAATCAGAGCACATGTCCAGGTTGCAGGGCTAGATCCCGCCCTTGGGACATGCAGGAGGCAGCCCATCAATACATTCTCATCACTGATGTTTCTATCTCCCTCTCTCTGAAATCAATTATATATATATATATATATATATATATATATATATATATATATATATATTTAAGTATAAAAAAAGAGAAATTAAAATACTGCAAATTGTGAACAAAGAAATTATTAGTAACATTTAGGCACTTTTCATTGAAGTCTATCTGTGTGTATGTGTGCATATGGTTTTCATTCGGTAGTTTTATAATATTTATAGCTGTGGATTTATTTTTACTCCCCCAGTTTGGACTACACTTCCTGAATTCTTTCACCTCCAATAAGTTATTTATTTCTAGATTTTTTTTTTTTCAAATTTGCCAGTCTCTTTGAGTAGTATTTTTTCTTTTTTTCATTATTTGTAATACTCTCTTTTATGGCTTTAATTACTTTAATCATACTTTACAGTCTGTAACCAATAATTCTGCTATCTTCAGTTGTTAGAGTTCTAATACTATCTGTATAAAGTTGACTCCCAAGAACTTTGTTGTTCCACTTATTTATTGCATTCATTGGTTGCTTCTTGTATGTGCTCTGACCGGAGGTCTAACTTGCAACCTTGACATATCAAGGACAATGTTCTAATCAACTGCGTTACCGGCCAGAGCTGACTCCCATGAGTTTTGTAATTTGACACTGTGAAGTCATTTTCAGTGGAATTGTATTTGGGGCAATACTCTGCAGTTTAAGTCCAAGATGGATCCTTCTAGAAAAAGTAATTGTGGCTGTGAAACTGTTCGTGAACTCCCTTTCCCCATTCAAGTAACTTCTCAAAAAATATGAATTTTAATAATATAATCTACCTCCGTATAGCTGAAAGTTAATAATGTTCTTGACTATCCAGGATCATAATTGAGAGCACTGATTTCTGTACTTAACTATAAAGAAAGAATTTTTCTGCTTTCTACCAGAGTCTGTTTTTAAAAAGGGTTTATAAAAGCAAATATTACCTCAATTGGCTGGAAATTACTTCATATAATAAGTTTTAATTCAAATAGAGGTTCCTACCTTTCTTTTTCTGAATTATATATATATATATATATATATATATATATATATATATATATATATATATATATATATTTTTCTTTTTAAAGAATTCCTGGCTATTCACTACAGGAGAAACTCTTTTCTAAAACTACCATAGAGATGTCAGTTTTCTCAGGTAAAAATTCTTTTGAAAGCCAGATATAATCTTAAATATCACCATCTTTTAGCTCTTCTCTAACAAATGTGCATTTAAAGAGATTCATTGTTTAATTGAAATGTACAAACCGGTAGTAAAGCTGCTTTGGAGTCTACTTCATGAGTTTCTTCTGTAGATGGCCTTCTACTGCTACTTTTCACTTAAAGAAAATTGGAAAACAAAAGTTATACAACTTAATATTTTTACAAAAAACAACTAACCGAACACAAAATGTTTCTAGGCATAGTATAACATTCATATGACAATTTATCCTTTCCTAAGCTCTGCTGAACATCAGAATTACATGAGGCCCATGGGTTTCTTGGCAGGACATCAAAATTACTCAATTTATTTTTGTGAAAAGGCAATAGGGAAACAAGAGTATGAACAAAAAATGTCTTGCTTTTCCTCCTCTCTTCCCACATTTCTTGTGTATCCTTTCAGGGATATTTTGGGTTTGTGTCTATGTATATATACCCCCCACTTCCCTCCATTTTTTACATAAATGATATCATAATATACATTATACTAGAGGCCCAGTAAATGAAAATTCATGCAGTAGAGAGGGGGGATCCCTCAGCCTGGTCTGTCTCCTCTCACAGTCCAGGATCCCTCAGGGGCGGGAGGCAACCCGGCGGTCAGGGGAAGGTGAGACATCATACCCCTGCTACCGCCATTTTAAGCAGCACAAGCCTTGGCCAGCCTGGTTACCTGAACCTCGGGCGGCTGGGCAGCTGCCATTTGAGGCTTGCCTGTGCCTCAGGCCAGCCCTGGGCGGCTGGAGGGCTAAGGAGGATTGGGGGGACTTTGATGGGGCTGAGAGGACTTGGTGTCACCATCTTGTGGCTGTGGGGGCTGCCATCTTTGAGGGTGTGACAGTCAATTAGCATAGTCTATCCTTATTGGCTGTGGGCACTGCAGTATTTACGATTGTGTGAGGTCCATTTAGCATATTCCCTCTATTAGATAGGATATCTTAAGAAACTTTGGTTGTTGGATTTTAAAGCTTAACCATGGAGATCTGTGTTATATTAGTACATAAAGTTCTATTTTATTTTAATACTATATTGAACTTCATACTATGGATACATAATAATTTATTTAACCAAACACCTATAGGTGGACATTTGGTCTGATTTCATTATCTTGCCTAAAACAAACCATGTTGTAATTAGTAATTTTGTTGATGTATCATTTCATTGTAATGGCAAAAACAGAACACCTCATCTTTCCTCCTGATTTAAGATGCTACATTTATCATACCTATTTTGTTGATTCTAAACAAACTAGAAATAAGCCTATTTTTTTTTAAATTAGGCTGTTAAGTTATAAATTAACTTGGAGAGAATTTACCAATAATAATACAATAAATGAAAACCACCGAATAAATGGTGAATGAAAATCTTCTAACAAAAATTGTATTCCAAAGGCAAAAAGACCAGACTGAAATATATTAGAAGACTACGGGCAAAACTTTTTCAAGATAATGAAATTGACAGAATACCTTGAAGAAATTTAGCCAAGTAGCAGAGAATCTTGTGTTCATTTAATCAAAATTATGATATAACTATACTGTTGGAAAAGGGCAAGGGTGTGTATAAGGGGAATAGAGAGGTGTGTGTACGTGGGTGGGGAAGGGGAGTTCAAGCATTGCCTTTTTTAGTGAAAGGTTAATAAATATTGCCTAAAACTGAAATATGAGTATAAAAATTATAAGCCCATTAACTTTAGAAATAATATCCATGTTATCTGAAAATAATGAGTTTTATTTCTTTCCTCCTAATCCATCTACCATTTCTTTTCCTTCACTGATTGCTCTGGCTAGAATGTTAAATAGATCAGCCAGAATTCTTGTCTTGTTCCCCACTTAGGACTTTTAATACTTCATTATGAAGTGTAATATTTGTGATAACTACTTTTTGGAGATATACTTTATTCAGATTAACGAAACTCATATTTTTCACTTTTCTAAGAGTTTTAATCATGAATGAATGTTGATTTTCAACAAATGCCTTTTCTGTATCTATTGAAATAATTACACGATTTTCCTTTAATTTGTTATTATGCATTAATTATATTTTTGAATGCTAAACCAACTTGTATTTTGAATGTATAAACCCAATTTCATAGTGCTGTTTACCAAAAGAGAATAAAAGGGGAAATGATGGTGAGAGGGACAATTTAGTGCTATTTTTCTTAAGGAACCTAATAAAGGTTTTATGTACATAACTGAGAAGCTGAATAATAAACTTATGTGCATATATAACTGACTCATAAAAAAGATGATATGCAAACAACAGTAGGCCATTTAATTTTAAGAGAAAAATTAAAGTGCAAAGCAACACTGTATGATATGCTACCTTTTGTAGAAAAGATGAGAGAGGTAGAAAAGACTATATTGTCATGCATGATTGGACAAGCATGAAATTCTAGAATATAAAAAACAACAACACTGGTTATATGTAGTGTTGGAATGAGAGAGACTGATTTTCAAAGTGTTTGTATTTTATCTTGAACCAACTAAATGTATTAACTGTTTTTGCTTTATTTATTATTATTCATTATTAATTTATTCTTTAAAAATATTTTTATTTATTTTTTTAGACAGAAATGGAAGGAGGAACAGAGAGAAAACGTCAGTGTGAGAGGGAAACATAGACTGACCATCTCCTATTGGAAACAAGCCAGCAACCCGGGCATGTGCCCTGAAGGTAATGAAGCCCAACTAACTGAGCAACACTGGCCAGGGACATATTAGCTATTTTTAAAAGTTAAATTAGAAAAACAGTTTGACCAAATTACTGTACAGATAAAAGTTTCTCTCTCATCAATGTTTCTATATTTCTATTCCTCTCCTTCCCTCTCTCTAAAATCAATAAAAACATTTTAAAAAGTTAGGATTATGTATTTTATTCAAGGTTACAGCAACACTGATGTGTCAGAATCTTCACTTTTTGACTCAAGAAACATTCATTACTCATACGTGTGATATACATAAAATACAGTTAAAGCTTAAATGTGTATGGTTGATAACATAATTCAGAGTCAAAACACTCACCTTGTTCTGAATGAAGAGGAATAGAAGTTTGGTAACACTCAGTAAATCCAGCATGAGAACTTAGGTGTTTCAAAGTGTTTTCAGAAGGAATATCATTCTGTATATTGTACATAGACACAATTTAAAAACAATTAAAATTAATTTAAAATCATTGTCCTAAGTAGATCTATTTAGTTTAATGTGCTTTATTATTCTACCTGGACACTGAAGGGTATATTACAAATTACAATTATTTTCTTCAATGTTAACATAAAAAAAATGCATCAAAATATATTGATGCTACTGTTGCTCCTATTTTATACTAACACAGTCATAAGTGATTTGGAAGGGTAAAGAGGGAGAAGGGCAATTTCTTTGGGGGTGCTTTGGTAACATTCTTATTAGTTTCTATGAGTTATTTATATAACAAAGATCTATCTGACCATTACTTGTCAAATTTTTTTTCCCTCTAAATTACTTTGACTTTCCATGCTTTACATTTTTAAGTACTCAAATCTACTTACATCCTTTCCTTAATATTTTCTATTCTTTTTTTTTTTTAATATATTTTATTGATTTTGTACAGAGAGGAAGGGAGAGAGATAGAGAGCCAGAAACATCGATGAGAGAGAGTCATCGATCAGCTGCCTCTTGCACACCCCCTACTTGGGATATGCCCGCAACCAAGGTACATGCCCTTGACCGGAATCGAACCCGGGACCCTTTAGTCCCCAAGCCGACGCTCTACCCATTGAGCCAAACTGGTCCCGGCAATATTTTCTATTCTTTATATGCTTAGGAAACTGCACTGGTTTTACATGATTTTTTATAAAATTAAGTTTTTGTAATTTGAATTTTTACATTTAAATTTAGAATTCATCTGAGCTTATAAAGTGATATGAGAAGATAAACAGACTTCTACACATTTCTACCCAATTGTCCAATTTGTATTCATTGACAATAATAGTTTCTAAACCAACCCTCCTTATTAAATTCTTATTTGTAGAAGGATTATTTTGGAGTCACAAAACTGTTTTGCTAAAATATTCATGTTTCAACTGTTCTACCTGTATATTTTAGTATTCAATAGCTAACTCTTTCTTCTTTAACCAATTTATTTTTCCAGATAAAGTAGTGAAATGCATTAAAGTAATATGGAGAAGATCTGATACCTTCACATTGTTTCCTCTTTTCATCTATAAAGAGGTCACACTATAATGAAACTTTAAAAGTACTTTAAAAGTAGTTTATATACACTATGCTGCAATGACACATTAGTTAGAAAATCTAATGTGGGATTGATGAGTGTGTTTCAAGTTATTTGTAAAACTCTATACCTTAACAGAAAAATTTTTGTATATGTTCATTTTTCTGTGAAGAGAATTCATAGTTTTCAGATTTGTATATAACCCACAAATGTTCAAGAACTCAGTTTCTTACCACCATGAGCTAGAACTTAATATTCTAATATAGTCTGTTCTTTTCCACTAATCAAATTACTCAAAATTATTTAATTCAAAACACAGCTACCACTTTTCTGCCAATTCATGGAAACTTGTAATTCCTTTTTGTTTTTACCAACAAGTTATCTGTTCATTTAAAAATTTTCAGCATACTTCTACATTAAGTCCATTTAGTAATAAGTTTACTGTTAAAAGGTGAAATCTGTGTGGGGAAACCCTGACGTTTACCCTTTCCCATTAAGAAATGCCCATTTAATAGCTAAGATTTAGAAACAGCCCAAGTGTCTATCAGTAGATGAGTGGATTAAAAAACTGTGGTACATCTACACATTGGAATACTATGCTGCTGTAAAAAGGAAGCTGGAGAGCATTATGATAAACGAAATAATTCAGTCAGAGAAAGATAAATATCACATGATCTCACTCATTTGTGGATTATAATGAACAACATAAAATGATGAACCAGAACAGATCCAGAGACAGAGAAGCATGAATCAGATGTTCAAAACTCAGAGGGAAGGTAGGGGAGGGTGGGGGTAAGGGGAAAGAGATCAACCAAAGGACTTGTATGCAGGCATATAAGCCTAACAAATGGACAGACACCAGGGGGGTGAGGACATGAGTGAAGGGGGTGTGGGAAAGAAATGAGGGGATGGATAAGGACACATATGTAATACCTTAATTAATAAAGAAAAAAAAAAAAAGAAAGAAATGTCCTTTTAGCTCTGGCTAGTTTGGCTCAGTGGATTGAGCATTGGACTGTGAACTGGAATGTCCCAGGTTCGATTCTGGTCAAGAGCACATGCTCAGGTTGCAGGCTCAATCCCCAGTAGGGGGCATGCAGGAGGCAGCCAATCATTGACACTCTCTCTCATCATCATCGATGTTTCTCTCTCTCTCTCTCCCTCTCTGAAATCAATAAAATTAAAAAAAAAGAAATGTCCATTTATCCTAAAGGATTTCCTGTATATAACAAGTGTTTCACAACAGCAAAATGATGCCACCTAGCTCTGGCTGGGTGGCTCCACTGATTAAAGTGTCATCTGGTGTAAGAAAAGGTTGCAGGTTCAATTCCTGGTCAGGACACTTACCTAGGCTGTGGGTTTGATCCCCAATCAGGGCTCATATAGGAGGAAGCAGACTGTCTGTCCCTCCCAAATCAATAATTCTATCCTTGGGTGAGGATAAAAAAAAAAAGGAAATGGCACCTATGGGAGATGATCCTGTTGTGACATCTTGTTATATACATGTGCCCTGACAAGGAATTGAACGGGACCTCCTGGTTCACAGGCTGACACTTAAACTTTGAGCCACACCGGCTGATTCAAATAATCAATAAACTCCCAAGATTATTTTATTCCTTTTAGTTTAAAAAAATCATGTATAACTAATATACACTAAAACACACATATCTTAAGTCATAAGTTAGAGAAGAGATTTAGCAATTTCTGTCCAAAATATTGGACAACCCTCTATCAGTCCTCCTATCACAAAAGAAGTTATACTTTTGTGCCTAAGATTATCATTTTAAGTGCTCAATTTCACCCTATCCGAGTCTTCTTGTTTTTGAAATAATTCCAATCAGCTCTCCCTCATTATAAGAAACTAAAAGATTAACCAAGAGATGCAATTATTTTAAAACTTTAATTTTTTCATTTCATATTAAAACATTCATAAATCTGTTTTCTAAGCAAATTAAGAAGAAAAGCCTTTAATAACTCTGCTCCTCATTCAAGCTCTTGAACTACCCTGTTACTGTTGAATATAGTGATATTAATTCCTCTATCCCTTACAATCTCCACAATTTTTATTTTGAACCTCCAATATACTGAAATTGCATTATTGTAGGCCACCTAATTCAGTGGTCTAGGATCTTATTCTTCTAGATTTCTCTAAAGTACCAGCAATTATTACATATTCTCCTTTCTTGAAATCCTCCTGCACTGATTCTGTGATGGCTGCTTCAACATCATAATAACTGTCATCTTTGTGAATATTACTTCATTATACCTTTTTCTCCTCTTAATTCCTAAGAAAAGGGAACATTTGTATTTTAGTTTACTCCTCATCTTTAGCTCCTCCCTTTTGATGACATCCTATATCAATATATATCATTGACCTTTGTTTCTCTTGTAAGCTGTAAGTCTTGTATTTTTTCCTACCATTCAGAAACTCCTGATTGGCTTGCTGTTCTCACACATTTAATTATTTTATTTTATTTTTTTATTTTTATTTATTTTATTTTTTTAAATATTTTTATTGATTTTTCACAGAGAGGAAGAGAAAGGGATAGAGAGTTAGAAACATCAATGAGAGAGAATCATCGATCAGCTGCCTTTTGCACACCCCCACACTGGGGATGTGCCCGCAACCAAGGTACATGCCCTTGCCCGGAATCGAACCCGGGACCTTTCAGTCCCCAAGTCGACGCTCTATCCACTGAGCCAAACCGGACCCGGCAACACATTTAATTATTTTAAACAACGTAATTATTCCCATACTAATTCATACTCTCTTTTTTTTTTTTAATATATTTTATTGATTTTAGAGAGCAAGGGAGAGGGAGAGAGAGATAGAAACATCAATGATGAATCATTGACTGGCTGCCTCCTGCATACCCCTCACCGGGGTTGGAGCCCGAAACACAGGCATGTGCCCTTGGCTGGAATCGAACCTGGGACCCTTCAGTCCGCAGGCTGATGCTCTATCCACTGACCCAAACCAGCTAGGGCTCATACTCTTTTGAATTTGCTTTTCTACACATGGTTCTACAATAGTCACTATTAATACTTAGAAACTCCTTTTCATTTCCATGTGTTTCCAGATATTATTACCTCTCCTGAATTATGGATTAAATTTCCTAGTAAGTCCCCTGTGTCTATGGTTGTTCCCATCCATCCTATACCCTGCTGCTGGATAAGTGGTTCCCATAAGGATAACCAAAAATCTTCAATGGCTTCTTCCCTTGATTCTAACAAATTTTTCAAAATATTTCACTTGATATTTAAGCAGTTATATATCTGGCCCTGTGGCACAGACTGCAAATAGTCTAGCAAAATTCAATCTCCTCTACTTTATTCAAGCATCTAAATACGTTTCCAAACCTCCTTTACAGTTAGGTGTAATCACATGACTAAGTTCTCTCCCTTTGAATTTCAGAGCAAATGATGTATGCTATTTCTACGCCTGGCTCATAAAAACTTCTCCTGTGCTTTTCTGTGTTCTATTATATGACCTTAGTGGATAGCAGAGCCATACAATGAAAAGGCTAGTGTTAGCCTGTTTTCCTGAATGACTGGATGAAGAAGAACCATCCCACTGAGTAAGGAATATACTTCTACTAAACTACCTTCAGACTGGACCACTGCACTGCCCTATCTCCTAGAACTTCCTCAGATGAACCTATTCACTAGCAAAAACTAACATTTGTTTTACCATGTTCTACATATCTTCTGTCTCTGCCTCACAACTATTTATGCTGCTTCTACCTGAAACACCTTTTTATCTAAAGAACTGCCTACATATCTTTTCATGGCTTTTCAAAATTCTGCCTCCTTTATGAAGTCTTCTCTGATGTCTTCAACTTGAAATAGTTACCTCCACTAAATAAGTATATGTAACTACAAGATTTATAGTCTTGGGTTATAGTCATATAAGTGCATAGGTCTGGGGTCAAAGGCAATTTCAGGCACAGACTGATAATCTATTTAAGTTTTATCAATAATGCTAAAAGGTATCAAATACCTCCCAAATTCTAGTACTCCAAGTATCCAACTACAAAATTAAAACATTTAAAAAATTACCTTCACTAATAAAAAGTGAACAAATATACCATCCAAATTATAATGTATGTCACACTTGTACAGCTAAATATACTGTTCGGAAGAAGTAAAATAAGAGATAATGAACTCTCTTACACTAGCACAAATAAATTGAATAACTGAGCAAAATAATATAGTGAGTATGGGTTTTTAATAAAAGGATATATGGATATAGAAAAACATATAAGAAATTTTAAGCTTAAATAATTCCAATTATAAACAGCTCTACTAAAATTTATAAAGGCCCATATACACTTTATTTACTTAAAAAATCCACTACAGTTAAAACATGTTCAAGAAAAACCTTATATGGAATGTATACATATCATGTCTACATTTTAAGAATTATTAAAACCAACTTTGGTAGAGATTTATTTGTTTTTCTTTTTACTTATTATTATTTTTCATTCCTTTCTTCTTCATTCCAATCTTTTCATTTTCATCATCATATGTCAGCTAAGGCTACCTAAATGCACTCAACCCATTTATGTAGTTCTCTCCTCTTTTGATCATTATATATAATGAAAAAAATCCAGATCTTTAGAAGTATGCCAGAGTTAAAATGGTTAGAAAACAACATGTAAATTATAGTTTTATGGTAAGTCCATTGAACTTATACCTACTCCTTCCATCTAAAGGCATAGGTATATTTTTAATTGACTTTGACTCCCACAAATACTAAAAAGAATTTGCCTGATATTTAGACAACTCTGAATACTCCAGAATCGTATTTCTTATATCATTCTGCTGGACCTATTTGAGATAAGAAATACAAACTTAAAGGCCAATATGAAAACAAAAAGCACCCATGTAATTATTCTATCTCAATTTGCATATCATCACTAATTAAATCTCAATTTAACAAAATCTAGTTAACAGACATTAAGCTAAATTATTTATTTTAGTAAAATATTTTAATCAGAATATGTTATTAAATATACAAATGTTAGTATTTGTATCATTAAAATGCATCTGAATCTTTCTTTTATATGCAGGACAATAAATGACATGCTCTGACAGTAATTACACAATTAACTATGGACATCTAAGGAATAATCACTCCTAAAAACTGGCTATAGCTTTGTTTTTCATTACATTTGTCACCTGATTATTTTCACTTCAGTTCTTTAAAGAAAGGAGAAGCTTAATATTTCTCTAGTCTTTTTTTTTTTTTTAACCAGTTAACTGCCACGATAATTAAAAAAGGTCCGCTGTGTGTGTCTACAAAGGCTCATGTTGTTCAAATGGTTAAAATGTGTGTGTTTTTAATTGACTTTAGAGAGGGATAGAGAGATAGAAATAGAGAAATAGTATTGATTGGTTGCCTCCTATACACCCCCTACTGGGACTGAGCACTCAACCCGAGCATATGCCCTGACGAGGTATTGAATCTCAATGGGATGCATGGCTTGACACTCAACCACTGAGCAACACCAGCTGGACCTCTAGTCTTCTTAATTTCCTTCCTTTTACTACATTATAACCTCTGAGGCTCTAAATAGTTATGGCTAATTTATGAAAGCAACAGGTAAGAACAAAAACTAATTTTCTGCCAGGAAACAAAACTTTTGTTGCCAGTTTTCTCTGTATTTTAAAATTTACTTAAAAAACACTTATTGAATATGCACTTGCACATTATATTATAGTTACTGGCATATCTATTTTATTGCTACAGGTTCCTTGAGAGCCAGATTTATGTTCTTATAAACTTCTGTGAGAAAGAGTTGAACTTGATAAATATTTAGTCTATGGAAACATATAGGAGAATCATTTTTTTTAAAATTCTAAATATGTGGCCGGGACCGGTTTGGCTCAGTGGGTAGAGCGTCGGCCTGCGGACTGAAAGGTCCTGGGTTCGATTCTGGGCAAGGGCATGTACCTTGGTTGCGGGCACATCCCCAGTAGGGGGTGTGCAAGAGGCAGCTGATTGATGATTCTCTCTCATCGATGTTTCTAACTACCTTCCTCTTCCTCTCTGTGAAAAATCAATAAAATATATTAAAAAAATAAATAAATAAATTCTAAATATGTGGTTTATTTTACATTAGTCTTAAAATGCAAGCTGATTGTACATTTTTGCGTATTTGTTGTTTCTTTTTTCAAATTATGTTTAGCTTCAAATATTTGTAATCATCATGTTGATGATGATCTCTGCTAAATCTATATTTTTACTAAAAAATGTCTAATTCTATTTTGAACAAAACCCCAAAACAGCAAAATAAAATTGAGCTATGCTGTTAAAAGGATTTACTTACGAATATTTCTTCCTTATTTGAGGTTTCTTTAAGTCTCTGTAAATCCATGCTCTCTCTGTGTCCTTAAAGAGAGAAAAAAGATTACAACAAAAATTTGTTTTTTTCTTACTATCCAAATGATGTTACTGACTTAAGTCTATATTAACAAGTGATTTGTGTTGTTTTTAAGTAGTTTTGATGGCTTTGCAGTTTGCTGTAGCTCTTTTGATAAATACTAAAAATATCTATCAAGCAGCTAGAGAAGATGAGTAGCTCAATAGCAAAAGCCAAAGGTCTCCTACAAAAAAATGTAGCATGTGACAGGAAGTGAACTGCTTGAAATATAAAAGGAAAAAGGGAAAAACCCTTTAATTATTTTTGATCATTTTTACTATTAATAAAATGTAAAAGCATTATATATTAGATATACATGTTAAATACCTATCACATGCATATATATATATAATATATATTACATATACATATTATAAATACACATCGTATACATAGGTATATAAATCTCCATCTTAGCAGCAATATAGTATTAATAAAAAAGACTAAAATGGCCGAAACCGGTTTGGCTCAGTGGATAGTGTCAGCCTGCGGACTGAGGGGTCCCAGGTTCGATTCCAGTCAAGGGCATGTACGTTGGTTGCAGGCACATCCCCAGTGGGGACTGGGCAAGAGGCAGCTGATCGATGATTCTCTCTCATCGATGTTTCTGACTCTCTATCCCTCTCTCTTCCTCTCTGTAAAAAACCAATAAAGTATATTTAAAAAAAAAAAAAAAAAGACTAAAATGTGGGGTTTTTTTTAATGAATTGGGATAAATTTTATGAGAATTTTATGTTTTTCTGAACATCCACTGAGAACTCCATGTAGCCTAGCAGTAGATAACTTAAGAGTTGGCCTTCCCCTAGCTGTTTGGCTCAGTGGATAGAGTGTCGGCCTTCGGACTAAAGGGTGCCAGGTCGATTCTGACCAAGGGCAAATGCTGGGGCTGCGGGTTCAATACCCAGTAGAGGGTGTGCAGGAGGCAGCCAATCAATGATTCTATCATTTATGTTTCTACCTCTCTCTCCCTTTCCCTTCTTCTTTAACATTATGAACCTAACCAGCTCTATAATGCATGCCCTCCTCACCTTTCTCCTCCATATGTCAGACTGTCAACATTTAAATATGCTTTAAGTCTCCATCATCATTAAAACCCTATCTAATAAAAGAGTAGCATGCATATTGACCATCACTCCAACATATAAGATGGCCATCCCCATGTAGTCAAAGATGGCTGCCCCATGTAGACACAAGATGGCTGCCACAAGATGGCCGGCATGGGAGGGCAGTTGTGATCAGGCCAGCAGGGGAGGGCAGTTGGGAGGGACCCAGGCCTGCAGGGAAGGGCAGTTAGGGGCAATCGGGCCAGCAGGGGAGCAGTTAGGTGTCAATCATGCTGGCAAGGGAGTGGTTAGGGTGTAATCACGATGGCAGGCAGAAGCGGTTAGGGGCGGCAGGCAGGTGAGCAGTTGGGAGCCAGCACTACTGGATTGTAAGAGGCATGTCCAACTGATCCACCAGGATATAGCCTAAACAGGCAGTCGGACATCCCTCGAGGGGTTTCAGGTTGGAGAAGATGCAGGCTGGGCTGAGGGACACCCTCCTCTGTGCATATACTAAAAAAGGGTACTATGCTAATTATATTGGGAGACCTCCGAACATCCTTCTGGACAAAGCTATGGTGGCGGGGCTGAGGCAGAGGCAATTAGGGATCAGGTAAAAAGGGGAGGTCAATTGGGGGTGATCATGCCAGGGGGCGGGGGGGGGCCCAAGCAGGCCAGTGGGAGCGGGCAATTGGGGATGATGAGGCCAGCAATCCGGAACAGTGGGGGTGAGAAGGCTGGCAAGGGGGGACAGGTGGGGGCGAGCAGGCTGGAGGGAGGGGCAGTTGGGAGTGAGCAGGTCGGCAAGAGGGGTCCAGGTGGGGGTGAGCAGGCTGGGAGGGGGGGTCAATAGGGCTCGAGCAGGCCAGCAAGAGGGGGTCAGTTGGGGGCGATAAGGCCAGCAAAGGGGGAAAGTTGGGGACCATAAGAGAGCAAGGGGGGAAAGTTGGGGGTGAGCAGCTGGCAGGGTGGAGGGGTGCTGTTGGGGGCAATCAGGCCAGCATGGGGAGCATTTAGGGGTGATTAGGCTGCAAGGTGGGTGCAATTGGTGGCCATTAGTCCCGCAGGCAGAGTAGTTAGGAGCACTCAAGCAGGCAGGCAAGTGAGCAGCTAGGAGCCAGTGGTCCCAGATTGTGAGAGGGATGTTCGACTGTTGGACATCCTCTGAAGCATCCCAGATTAGAGAGGGTGCATGCTGGGCTGAGGGACACACCCTCCCATGCACAAATTTCGTGCACTGAGCCACTAGTCCTATATAATAAAAGGCTAATATGCAAATCAACCAAAGGAATGCTATGATAGACATTGACTACCAGGGGGGCAGACGCTCAACACAGGAGCTGCCCTCAATGGTCAGTGTGCTCCCACAGGGGGAGCGCCGCTCAGCCAGAAGCTGGGCTCACGGCTGGCAAGCGCAGGGGCAATGGTGGGAGACTCTCCCATCTCTGCAACAGCCTTAAGGATGTCTGACTACTGGCTTAGACCTGTCATCAGTTGGACATCTCCCAAGGGCTCCCGGACTGCGAGAGGGCACAGGCCAGGATGAGGGACCCTCCTGAGTGCACAAGTTTTGTGCACCAAGAGTCTAGTAAACATATAAACCACAATAGTAGTTATTTCTTTCTCTTACATTCACTGCCAAACTTTTTGGAGTTGTCCCACCCCAGTCACTCTCTTTACATTCCCTCCTCCTATTCATACTCTGATTCACTATACTAATCTGGTTTCTCCCTCCACTAATTCCTCCATCGAAACAGTTTTCACCAAGATCATTAATATGTTCATCAATGCCTCTCTCCCTCCCTGCTAAAACCAATTAAAAACAATATCAAAATATCCTTCAGTGAGGATTAATTAAAAAAAAAAAAGGGGGGGGGGAGGGGGGATGGCCAGTGTTGCTCAGTGGTTGAACATTGACCTATGAACCAGAAGATCATGGTTTGATTTCTAGTCAGGGCACATGCCCAGGTCCAGGGCTCAATCCCCAGTAGGGGGTGAGCAGGAGGCCATCGATTGATGATCCTCTCTAATAACTGATGTTTTTATCTCTCCTTTTCCCTTCCTCTCTGAAATCAATTAAAAAATATTAAAAAGAATTAATCATTCCTGTGGGGGAAAGTAGCTACTAGGAGCCTGGTGCACAAAATTCATGCATTGGTAGGATCCCTAAGACTGGCCAGCGATTAGGGCCAATCAGAAGAGAATAAAGGGCAGATAAATGGTGATGGAAGGAGACTCTACTTGGAATGGTGAACATACTGGTACAATATACAGATGATGTATTATATAGAACCGTACACCTTATCCTATAAAAGACTAGTATGCAAATTGTCCCCTTGGGAATTCAACCGCTCACTGTGACATACGCTGACCACCAGGGGGTGGCAGCTGGCAGCGAGGAGAAGGAAAGCCCTGAATGGCCCTGATTACTGGCCAGTCCTAAGGACTCTACCCATACATGAATTTCGTGCACTAGGCTCCTAGTAGCCATATAACGTTAACAAATGTCACTCCAATGAATTCCATTAATAAAAAGAATGATCACCTTACAATATTTCTGCAAACTTGCTACTATTAGTCTAAATTTATTTCAAAATTAAAAATTTAAATAAACAGACAAATTATTATTTTTTGAAATGCTCTCTTCTCTGGATACTATAAATGGGTTGACTATAAGTAGAATTCTGGCATTCACTACTGACCTGATGTAATTATTAGCAGTGTACCCTTTCACTCTTTTAAGTGTACTGGTTTAGATAAAAAATTATATGGTCATCCTACTTATAAGTCAATTTTCTTTTCCAGTTATTTCCAGCCTTCTCTGTACGTTCCTATTATTCCCCAATATGTAGGTTCCTTCAATACACGTTGATCAAATTCAATAGAAGATCCTCAAATTCAAAAGACAAGGTTCAAAAAAGTTTTCCAAACAATTGTTATCGTAGGAAACTGCACCATAGGTATAAATATTTCTCCCATTTCTGTTTCCTTGCAAAAATTTTGGAACCACACTCTATTATTAGATCTACATATACTCCACTTGTCACGTTGAGTACATAGTTTCAATTAGCTATTGCTAATTTTTATTTCTATGGTAATAATAATAATTACAAAATAAATAATATTGATATACAAATATCACATTGCCAAACTTACCCACAAATGCTCCAAATTCTATAGTATCACCTTCTGCAGCTTTAGAACAAACAGTTCCTTGATCTTTGGTTACAGTTTCCAAGTGGCTTTTGCAACTTGGTTGGGATGGGGTACTAACAAAAAGTTTGGATGGTGGGGATGATAGTGGTATACTATTAGATGACCTGCCTGACTTATTTTTACTAAATATTTTTAAGGTTTCTACCCCCTGTAGTCTCTGTCGCAGTTCTGGAGGAGAAACAGCACTTTGGAATAAGGCACCACAAGAGGAACCAGCCTCTGGAAAATGGAATTCTGTTCTCTGGGGAATTAGAGGTAAATCATGACCCAATATGTTACATTGGGGATCTTTTTCATCTTTCACAAAAATATTACAAAGAAAAGGGTTACTACTTTCAAGACTATTTTGAGGAAGAGAGGAGCTAAGGGTATTTACAACACCCTGCTTTTTCCATACAGAAGGTCTTACAGGACCATCATCAATAAGGTTTTGAGCCAAATGTTTGGAAATGCTCAATTCTCGTGTAATTTCATTGTGAACTTTACTAGCTTCCGAAGCTTTCTGAGCAGTGAGTGTTTTTAATGTATCCACAGTCAGGGCCGAAAGATCTTGCAAATGGCCAATTTGAGAATCTAATGACTGTAATGATCTTTTTATATAGTTGACTCGATCTCCAACTTCTTTCATCTGAATGCACATTTGTTCCACTCTATAGGGGAAAAACAGGCATTTTACAAATGTTGAAAATTAATGTTTTAGAAATTTTTTTGTAACTTCAATAAATTATGATAAAAAAATAAGTTATAAAATAAGGTATGATTATTTATAGAAAGTACACTTTATATTTAAGAAAGCTTCCATGCCAATCCCATCATAATTAAATACAAAACTTCCATTACCAATATTATATCTACACCAACACCATATGCTTTCCTAATATAGCATAGCTGATAGAAACAAATAACCTAATATAATAATAGTTTTAATTTTCTCCCACTAGTAAAAAAAACCATTAATTCTTCTCTGCCTCATTAATAAGGATAAAAATAACATAGGACTGACTTATTGACATACATGAAATATTAGAACTGAACTGTCTCCCAAAATACAATGTAAAACTATTACCAAACTTACTTGTTTGATAAACATAAATTGAACAATAACCATATGTATAAGAGACATAACTATTAAGGATCTATTCTGATATATAATCAATTATAATTAAAGAGCTTCTGAACCTTTCAAAAGTTACACGAATTCTCTCTTCACTCCCAGAATTGAATTTGTCATCTTTTTCATTAAAATACATCTCAACACACTGCTCTTCAAAATCATGAAGTTTCTTTTGATCTTCTTCTGTTAAAAAAAGTTCTATGGAAGAAAAAGAAAAAAATAAATCGAAGGCTATCAAGATATCCATCTTTAACTAATGAGTCATGAATTATGCAGGGTTCATAAGCCTATAAGATAATCTGTATTATTTTTTTACAGCTGTATGTATGTCTAAAGCACTAACAAGTATTTCTGTTTCTTTCTTTATTCATAGTGTGATCTTAGGAGAACAGTTTCAAGTACTTCTGTCCTAAAGATCTTTCCCCATAAAACACTCTTCCCCAACTATTTCTCAGAACTCTCCCTCACATATCCAGGTAGATGAATTTAAGAACTGAACTGGTAGAACAGAGAGATTGTAAAATTTTAAATACTGTGTTTCCCCGAAAATAAGACATCTCCAAAAATAAGACCTACTTTCAGGTTCCCTTCTGAGTGAAATATAAGGCATCCCCCCGAAAATAAGGCCCCCTCTAGGCTCTGTCTCAGAATGCTATTGCTAAACATGAGAGATTTGGTCCACTGATTGAGAGAAATGAAGTCACAAGAAATTCACCAGGAAATTCAGGAACTGGATTGTTATGATGATGTTCCAGAAGATGATGACATGATTGTCATTGAATAAATGAGTAAATTCTTGATACTGTAGGATTCACAGTTTGTCTGGTTTGTGTTGACAACTACCGTACTACCATACCGTATACAGGTAATAAATTTCCTTTATTTTCATTTAACAATAAATGTGTACCGTATTCTTCATGGAAAAATAAGACATCCCCTGAAAATAGGACCTAACACATCTTTGGGAGCGAAAATTAATATAAGACAATGTCTTATTTTCAGGGAAACTGGGTAGTTTGATATGGTAATTAGTCTCATGCAGTATACAAAATGTACTATTAGTATTGTTTCCAAAGCAGCAAAAATGACTTGTGGAACAGAAAGCATTATATATGCTAGAAGCCCGATGCACGAGGATTCCTGCCAGAATGGGCTTTCCTTTCCCTGGCTGCCAGCACCACCTTTCCACTCCGACCCAGCCCTTTCTGCTCAGGCCCTGCCTTCCCACGCTGCCCAGAGGCCCTGAGAGACCAGGGATGGGGCAGAACGCTTACATGTCGCCATGGCCCCATCACTCAGCACCTGTGTACACAAATTAACCACCATCTTTGTTGGGTTCATTTGCATGTCACTCCTGATTGGTTGGTAGCTTAGAGGAGGTACGGTTAATATACATGTTGTATACTATTAGGTAAGATTATCATTTAAAAAACAACAAAAAAACAACAGATGCCATTTTCAAAAAGAAGTTTAATACTAAATTCATTTTACAGATGTCATAATTTGCTTAAAATTCTGTTTTGAAAAATTCAACAAAAGTTTTACAGTAACATTAACCAAGGTAAGTCTTTTGAATAAAATTAATACTTAGCCTTTAGGCCCTGAATGGGTGGCTCAATTGGTTAGAGCATCGTCCTGCATACCAAAAGAATATAAGTTTGATCTCGTCAGGGCATATAACCTATGTTGCAGGTTTGATTCCCCGTCAGGTGCTTATAGGAGACAACCTTCAATGTTTCTCTTTCAGATGTTTCTCTTTCTCTCTTGCTCTAAAAATCAAATATATCCTCTAGTGAGGATTAAAGAAAAAAACCTAATACTTAGCTTCTAGTGTAATACTGATAAATGATAAAATGTAAACACTGGAATAAAAAGCAAATAAACAAAAACATTATTTTAATATATTTTACTTACTTGGTCCATCTGAACTCTTATCTTTTTTTCTTCTTTTACATATGCAGCAAAACAGAGAAGCTATATGGCTGAGAATGATAAGTGGTGGAGGCAGAACTGGTTTCTCATGATAAGTCATAATGAAATGATAACGTTGGTACTTCCATACAATATTGGAAATTGCCTTCACTTGTAAATACACATTGCTTAAATAAAAAAGAATGAAAATAGAACAAATAGCTAATCACATTTTAAATGCTAAAGACTTCATTGTAATTCTGTTTTAAACAGAATTCAAAAGAGTATCTTACCATAAATAAGACAAAAAAGTCAAATGAGAATTCGGAAAAAGTACATGCAAGAAGTATAAGGCTCAAGGTTCAATATTGTTGAGAATCTTAATTACAAATTCTCCCCAAAATGGGCAAAAATCATTAAGATGTTAAGATTATATATAACTGATAAAAACACAAGTAAATATTCTATCTTTTTTTTTCTCTAATATATTTTATTGATTTTTCACAGAGAGGAAGAGAGAGGGATAGAGAGTTAGAAACATCGATGAGAGAGACTCATCGATCAGCTGCCTCTTGCACACCCCCTACTGGGGATGTGCCCGCAACCAAGGTACATGCCTTTGACCGGAATCAAACCCGGGACCTTTCAGTCCGCAGGCCGATGCTCTATCCACTGAGCCAAACCGGTCCCGGCATAAATATTCTATCTTAATAGCAACAAAGTAAGTGCAAGTAAAAATAAGATCCTTTAATGTACTATCAAATTAATAACCATTAAAAATACCTAGTCTTGGCAGATATGAGGACATGGCCTATTTTGACTTAAGTGAAAAAAGCCCTAAAAATATATTGAACGATTCTACTTTTAGAAAAATATTTTAAGGAGCCGGGACCGGTTTGGCTCAGTGGATAGAGTGTCGGCCTGGGGACAGAAGGGTCTGGGGTTCGATTCCGGTCAAGGGCATGTACTTTGGTTGCGGGCACATCCCCAGTAGAGGGTGTGCAAGAGGCAGCTGGTCGATGATTCTCTCTCATCGATGTTTCTAACTCTCTATCCCTCTCTCTTCCTCTCTGTGAAAAATCAATAAAATATATTTTTTTAAAAATATTCTAAGGAAATACTTAAGGACTGATAAGAAAGTTAACCACAATGTCATTTTGGGAACAAAAAGTTATAAACAGTTGAACAATATAACATACTAGCTTGAACAATTATGACTACATCATGGTATACTAGAAAGCTATTAAAAATAAATGAGAGGTCCTTGGCTGGTGTGGCTCAATTGGTCAGTATTGCCCCATTCACCAAAGAGTTACCAGTTCAATTCCCAGTCAGAGCATATACCCAGGTTGTGGGTTCAATCCCTCACTGGGGTGCATATGGGAAGCAATCAATTGATGTTTCTCACATTGATGTTTCTGTCTCTTCCTTCCTCTTATAAGTATCAATTAATATAAGTATATGTGTGTGTGTGTGTATACACATATATTTATGAACATTATTATTTTGTTGTTTGTTAATCTTCACCCAAGGGCATTTTTCTCATTGATTTTTTTAGCGAGAAAGGGAGGGAGAGAAACATCAATGTGAGAGAGACATAACTGATTGGTTGGTGAGCAAAACTGGGTAGGGCTATATGAATATTATTTTTGAAAAGAAAAAAAGTCCCTATGTATTCATAAAAAATGATAAAAAGATGTACACCAAAATATTGAGAATGGAATTACTGATTATTTTTTTATTTGCTGTTCTATTTGATTACTGAATGGGTATTTGACAACTTATTAAAAATCCCAAATAAAGGTTTACATTTACAAAAGAACTGCATGTTGAAAGATATTTAATAAAGTTTCAAATTCAGAACTCATTTAATATAAAAATGAATGTGTTCTTATTTGCAAATTTCAAAGATAATTTTAGTTTAGGCCTCAATAAAATTTTTGGAATTAAAATTTTATTTCCTTCAAATTGAGTAGAAATATATGCTAAATGATCTCATTACAATAAGCAACTGAATAAAATTCTTACTTGAAAAATGCAATAAGAAGATTGACCATAATGATATACTGTACAAAGAGGTAGACTGCTTGAAGAAATGGAGTCAACCACGTCCCAGGACCACAGATTCCAGGGATAGAAGAATCATTTGCACACACTTTAGAAAGAAAAAATATATATATTTAGTAATTCACTAGTAATTGCTTCTAATGAGTATTTATGTTTGTTTGGGTAAAGGAAGTTTTGATTATATATAAATCTGTTTGATAGTTTCTAGTGAAAGTACTGGGCAGGCAGCCACAAGAACATCAACTTAGAAATATTCCAACACAGAAGAATTTTGTGAGGGATATAGATATCTGTTCTAGCACTCTATTCCAGACAAAGAAATATGTTTTTACATTATGTCTAATCTTCAAGGTAGGGATTAGCCTGAGGAGCATTAAGGAGAATATAATTCCCAGATTCAGCCACACTAACATTTCTATAAGAAAAGTAATGGAACCATAAGAGAGTACAGTAAACTCACAGCCCATTTACAAACATAAAGATTACTGAGTTTATATTATTATGTCACAAAAGAGGGTCTACAGAGTGGTTCAAATGCCTCTCAAATATATAGTGATTAGGTTTGAATTCTAAGCTTTCATTATTCCCACCAGAAATGTTTCTGAAGTCAGAATATTGCTGAATACAAAAATGTGAAGAGCTTTAATACCAGGCATGAAGTTATTTGAGTAAAGTAAAAACAATTTAAGAAAGCAAGGATTAGAAGTAAATAACCGTTAATTAGTGACAAATTCTGCATCACTCCTAAAAAAGTTTACAAATCTGCCGAAACCGGTTTGGCTCAATGAATAGAGCATCAGCTTGGGGACTAAGGGACCCGGGTTCGATTCCAGTCAAGGGCATGTACCTTGGTTGCGGGCATATCCCCAGTAGGGGGTGAGCAAGAGGCAGCTGATCGATGACTCTCATCGATATTTCTAGCTCTCTCTCTCCCTTCCTCTCTGTACAAAATCAATAAAATATATTAAAAAAAAAAGTTTACAAATCTATTTCCATTTTGCTCAGATTAATTTGATGAAGCATACCCAAGAAATAGAATGCTGGAGACTAAAAAAACTATATCCAGCCCTGGCCGGTGTGGCCCAGTGGATAGAGCGCTGGCCTGCAGACTGAAGAGTCCTGAGTTCAATTCCAGTCAAGGGCATGTACCTTGGTTGCTGGCACATCCCCAGTGGGGGGCGTGCAGAAGGCAGCTGGTCGATGTTTCTCTCCCTTCGATGTTTTTAGCTCTCTATCCCTCTCCCTTCCTCTCTGTAAGAGGTTAATAATAATATATAACTATATCCAATGCTTTATAACAACTAAACTAGAGCCACATCAAAGAGAGCCAATGAAAACCTGGAAAGAAACCGAAGAAGCAATTAAACACAAAATTTGACCAAGCTGGCAAAACCTCATTGTTTCAACATCTGATAACAACCAATGACCACGATCTGGCCCTCCCTGACCTTATAATCTATAAATAGGTGGGTATGGAGCAACACAGGTATGGGGTGAGAGAGAGGTCAAGAGGGAGCTAACAAGATAAAGATTCCACAACCAAGATGTGGAGGTCAGTAGAAGAACATCTCTGTTCCTAACTAGCTTAGTGCGCAGAGCATCAGCCTGTGAACTGAAGGGTCCCAGGTTCGATTCCAGTCAAGGAAACATGCCTGGGTTGCAAGCTTGACCCCCAGTGGGGGACATGCAAGAGGTATCCAGTCAATGATTCTCTCTCATCATTAATGATTCTATCTCTCTCTACCTCTCCCTTCCTCTCTGAAATATATATACATACGAACGTGTATATATATATATATATATATATATATAAAAGAACATCTCTGAAAGTTGGCTGTATTGCCAATGTTAGCAAGTTATTTAGCCCAATTAACTAAAACAATCCAAATAAACCCACAAAAAACCCCCACACCATTTATCACCTAAATTCATCATGATTAGTCTAAACCAGTGGTCAGCAAACTCATTAGTCAACAGAGCCAAATATCAATAGTACAATGGTTGAAATGTCTTTTGAGAGCCAAATATTTTAAATTTAAAACTTCTTCTAACGCCACTTCTTTAAAATAGACTCACCCAGGCCATGGTATTTTGTGGAAGAGCCACACTTAAGGGGCTAAAGAGCCGCATGTGGATCGTGAGCCTCAGTTTGCAGACCATGGGTCTAAACTAATCAATAAAACCCCATTACCATTGCCCTGTTTCAGAGCAATTGAAATTGAAGGACATTTGAGCTAGTGAGATAGGAGTACAGGTACAATAGGGGGTTCTGGAAAAGGGATTTTTCCCCCTAAAGAGCACAATGGAAAACAGTATCTCTTCCTGTTGCTTGTTACATAGTCTCATAATCATAAGGGAAACTTGTATGAATCAGACACTATGATTTCAGAGCGATGGGAGGAAAGAGAATAGATGTCCTTAGCTATGAATTAACAACCCCTTAAGACCACTCTACCTCTGACCTTTGTTATGTGAACTAGTAAATGTCCTTATTATGTATAAGCTAGTTTAGGCCACACTTTCACAACTTACAACTAAACAAACACCTCTAAAATACTTTTTTTCCCATTAATTTTTTTGTTTCTTTTGGGATTAACTAATGTATTGTGTCAAGAGTTAGGCTGGTAACAGTTTGAAAATATGTAATCTACAAACATAAAGCTTAATACACAAAGTGTCACCTCAGGAGTTCTACTGACCAGGAGTTCGATCACTCACTATCATATGCATTGACCACCTAGGGACGGCAATAAATGAAGGAAGGTCCTGATTGGCATCCAGGGAAGGGAGACTCCGGCTGGCAGCCAACAGCTGCTAGGCACGCTACCTGTGCACAAATTTTGTGCAATGGGCCTCTAATATTACTGTAATGCAGTTTCCTACTTTAAACATAAAATAAACAAAAGATGAATTTGTAAACATAAACCCTTACCATCAATTTCATATGCGTAAACTTCACCAAAAATCATCCAGTATGGATGAAAAACTATATCTTTAGCAAGAGTCCAAGATGGTTCTTCACGAGGATAAAGTATTGCTTTTCTGGGAACACCAAAACTAAGTAATACAAGAGCCATAATCACTACAATGTAGAACATATTGGCCACCTGTTGAAAAATGAACACTGTTAAAATACATTTAAACACAATGACAATATTCATCTTAAAAGTTCTAATATTCTAATAGATAACTAAAATATCTGAGTTTCTTTTTTATCCCTAATATTAGCATCGAAAAAAATCTCATTACTATATAAACCTTAACCAAGGCGATTATGTAAAAATTGATCTGTGAAGTTAGGCAAGTCACAGACATATCCTATCTAATAAAAGTGTAACATGCAAATTAACCATCACTCCATACAAAGATGGTGGGGCCCATCCTCTCAGTCCTGGCAGAGTCCCCTACTCCCGGAGGCGGGGCGTGGGTGGGGGGTGGGGGGTAGACAGAAGCTGACAGCGGGTAGCTTGAGTGGCCTAGTAGAATGCTTGCATCATCGCCATGGCAATAAGGCAACCGTTCCACCTCGGCTGCAAAGGGCCTCTGGCCAGGCCAGGGCATAGAACACTTGGGTAATCATCCCAGCGACGAGGCAAGTATTCCGTGCCCGGCTGCAGATGGGCCTCTGGCCGGGCCAGGGTGCAAATGGGCCTTGGGGCCACAGAGAGCCTCTGGCCAGCAGGCACAGAGTGGCCAGGCCCCACAGAGACCTATTAGCTCATGGATTTTTGCACAGGGCTACTAGTTTTATATAATAAACTGTATCGAATTTCTGGTTCTAATTGAAGACTATCTGGAGTAAAAATGTACCTAGTGGCAGCCGGCTGCTGGCTGCCAGTGGTTGGCAAACTGCAGCTCTTTGGCCCCTTGAGTGTGGCTCTTCCACAAAATACCATGTGCGGGAGCGCACATATAGTGCAATTGAAACTTTGTGGCCCATGTGCAAAAGTTGGTTTTCGGCTCTCAAAAGAAATTTCAATAATTGTAATGTTGATATTTAGTTCTGTTGACTAGTGAGTTTGCCGACCACTGGTCTAGACACATGGACAGATTCAGGGAATCAATTCCATAAGTGCTCTTTCCAAATACTTCTATATTGAAGGTGCAGACTCTTTTCTACTCCTTCTGCTAACTGTCCTTTGCCCATTTCACCAAAAGAAAAAGAGGGGGGAAAAGCAAGCATTCTCATTCATACTGAACTCTATAGCATGATGCTTGGTCCTGGGCTACAAAAACCTCATAGGAACTAAAGCAAAACTACAATACAAACTATATTATTAATATGGATGTTGAAAAATAAATGAGACCAATTTTTGACTAACAATTCCACTTGCAAGTTAGGTAGTTTGTAATTTCAACAAATTAAAAAAGAGACAAATTGAACTATATCACCTATTAAGTTACTGAAAAATAATTCTTATGAAATCACAATGTGAATTTTGGTATCATTACTCAGGATTCAAAGAATTAAATACTATAATAAAACTTCAATTTCTACCTACATATTGAGATGCACAATGCTTAGCATTTATATCTAAAGAGGTAAATGTTTCATTCTAGCAATACGTAATATTTACTACAAATAATCATCTACTAAGGGAAGCACTATACAGATCAAGAGACTATATTTATAATAAATCTATACTTTACTGTGAAGGAACAATTATTGTAATAAATCAACCTAAAAATTGTAACATTTTCCTATATTTTAAAAAATAAATACATCGTAAAAGTAAAAATGGAACCAAAAAAACATGAAACATAAATAGGACAATAAGTCTAGACTAGAAGAAGTAATTATAAAATATTTACTTATATATAATAATTTAGACTCGATCCATCATCTTTAAAATCCTGTTAGATCGGTCTCAATAAAAACTCTTTTTGATAGTCTGTGACTTGCAATCAAAGAGTCCTAATACCCTCCAAGATTCTGTTTTCTTATTTGTAAAACAATAAGAGTATAGTTGAGAGAATGCATGTTCTCAATCAACAAAATATTATGATAAAAGATTTTAGCCGAAACCGGTTTGGCTCAGTGGTAGAGTGTCGGTCTGCGGACTGAAAGGTCCCAGGTTCAATTCAGGTCAGGGGCATGTACATTGGTTGCGGGCACATCAGCTGGTCAGTGTTTCTCTCTCATCGACGTTTCTAGCTCTCTCTCTCTCTCTCCCTTCCTCTCTGTAAAAAATCAATAAAAAAAAATATATATATATAAAAAAGATTTTAAAAGGCAAATAATTCATCAAAACATTATTCATGGCATTTAATATACTTTTGAGATCCAAACATTCATCTGTAATTTTTTTGAAAGTCCAAGTCAAAATTCAAAACACCCAAATCTGTACTTGACTACCATAAAATTATTCAAGGTCTATAGCTGATCTTTCAGAGATATCTATATTTCATAACTTTTACTTTTTTTTAAAAAAAATCTTTATTGTTGTATTACAGACACCCCCCCCCCCCCCCCCGCCCCTGCTTCCTTCACCTGATTCCCACCCCACCCCAGGCCTTCACCACTGTCTGGCACTAAAGATAGGGAGGCTTAGCAGACATCTAACACAAACAGGCAGCCAAAATAGAAAGACCCCCCCCCCCCCCCAAAAAAAGCCCCAAAGGAAAACGAGTTGTTTTCTGTTTCTGACTGGTCCTGAGTACCCTGTTTGGAGCTATCAGCAATCCACAGCTTGTGGCTCCCTTGGCTGTAGCTCAGTGCCTTTCGAAAGGACCAAGATGTGCATCAAGATCTGCTTTTCCTAGCCCTGGGCCCAGAATTAAATCAGGCAAAGACTCAAAGCCTCCAGAGACCTGCCTCTGCCTGCAGTCTGATTATAACGTCTTGATTTGCCTCGTTATTAACCACAGGGTGGGGTGAGAGTTTTTCTCATAGGGTGGGGCAATGGCTTCTGCCTGCAGGCTGATTGTCATTCTAAGTCTCTTATGGACCTCAGAAACTTCTCCCCAGGCTAAGACCACCTGAATAACGAAGGTCTTCTGCAGAAAGATGCTCTGAGCAGTGTGAGACAGTGACTCAGCACAGGAAACAGGTGTCTGCCTTCTGAGCTCTAACTCCAGAGACCCCAAACCTGGTTTCAGCTCACACAGCTCCAATCCACCCTTCCCTCCCTCTGCTGGAGCACAAGGTAAGTGGTGCACATAAAATTTTGCTTGTTGGCCCTTCAAGAGGGTGTCTGCATAGCAACCCTGCTGCCTTTCATAGCCAGATGTTATGTGGGCACCTTTCTCAGTTCTGGTGTTCTGGGTTGGGGAGCTCAGTTTGGGGTTTAGACCTTCGAGTTCTCAGTGGGAACTCCACACAGCTGAGATAACCCTCCTGAACTTCAGCTGCTATCTGTGGGAGCCAGCCAGCCCTTTTACCCCTCCACACTTTCTACCAGCAATCCATTTGTGGTCTCCACTTCCCATCTTTGATTATCAAGGTTCTCTCCAGCTGACTTTTCAGGGTGGTGTTTTTCTATTTTACTTGTAATTCCAGTTTGGTCCTAGGAGTGTGTCAGTATAGTTTCCACTTACTCTGCTGCCATTTTTGAATCTCTCTGTTTTGGAGACTGGAAGTCCAAGATCAATGTGCCAGCATTGATTAGGTAAGGGCACTCTTCTGGGTCACAGACTTCATGCTGTCTCCTCACATGGTTAAAGGGCCATAACTTTTTTTTATTAGCAAAAGATTTAAATTTTTGCCGGGACCGGTTTGGCTCAATGGATAGAGTGTCGGCTTGGGGACTGAAGGGCTCCGGGTTTGATTCCGGTCAAGGGCATGTACCTTGGTTGCAGGCATATCCCCAGTAGGGGTGTGCAAGAGGCAGCTGATCAATGACTCTCTCTCATTGATGTTTCTAACTCTCTATCTCTCTCCCTTCCTCTCTGTAAAAAAATCAATAAAATATATATATATAAAAAAAAAAGATAGAAATTTACTGAAAAACAAGCACAGACTCCCACATGGGGAGGGGAAAAGAGTCCCCACCACAACTTTTTACATAAAGCCTATCTGACAATCTTCAATATACTTTATCTAAACTTAATTAACTAAAATATTTGAATATTCTATTCTAAATTGCGAATTTTGAGTTGGAGAGAATGGGTGACATTTACTGTTTATCATATAATTGTCTTTAGTATGAACTCTACTAAAAATAGCTACTGTGGGGAAGACTTTTTTCCCCCATTTTAATCTCTTATATCTTCAAGTTTTTCAAATCTATTTTCTCGGATAACAAATTCCCTCATCAGGAAACATTCCTACCCGTTTTCTAAACTATTTTCAAATATCAGTCTTTGTGAAAGCCTTCATGACAGAATTTGCTACTAGTTCTATAGTATTTACAGGTTAGCATATCTTTCTGTACTGGTGAATAGAAGAAAGACTTAATCCTAATGGAAGGTGGATCTAAAGATCATGGATAAAGAAAAAAATGAAGCATATATTCAAGCTCCCTATAGCTGAGATGAAAAAATTGGCAGGAATATTTTAGTATATTAGAGGCAAGATTTAGAAAGAAATCCTGATAGCTCCACTTAACTTTTAGATTCCTCTGCTTTTCCCAACTCCATTTTTATTATGGCTGTCCACTTCTGTGCTTCCTACACCTCCCATTTACTGTACATTACCAATGAACTAACCCAATAGCATTAAGTCACTAAATAATCTGGCAATGAGAGCTGGAGCTCCTTACATATTAAATATTAGGATAAAACCAATTATCTTAAAAAATATGAAGGTAATGTAAGGAGCCTCTGGGACAACTTTAAGCGTATCAACATCCGAATTTTGGGGGTGCCAGAAGAAGACAGAGAGCAAAATATTGAAAACCTATTAGAAGAAATAGTGAGAAAAAACTTTCCCCACCTGGTGAAAGAAATAGACTTACAAGTTCAGGAAGCACACAGAACCCCATACAAGAGGAATCTAAAGAGGACCACACCAAGACACATCATAATTAAAATGCCATGGGCAAAAAAAACAAAGAGAGAATCTTGAAAGCAGCAAGAGAAAAAGTTAAGTTACCTACAAGAGAGTACCCATACAAATGTCAGCTGATTTCTCAACAGAAACTATGCAAGCCAGAAGGGAGTGGCGAGAAATATTCAAAGTGATGAACAGCAAGAACCTACAACCAAGATTGTTCTACCCAGCAAAACTATCATTCAGAATTGAAGGTCAGACAAAGAGCTTCACATACAAGAAAAAGTTAAAGGAGTTCATCACCACCAAACCAGGATTACATGAAAAGCTGAAGGATATTATTTAAGAAGAAAAAGGTAAAGATAAAAATTATGAACGACCAAATGACATCAAATACATACCTACCAACAAGTGAATATAAAAATCAAGTGAATAAAATGTCTGCAGAACAGAATGGACTTGTGAATATAATGGAATCAGGGACATAATAAATAAAATGTGTTCCCACCCTAACAATATACATAAAAATATTATCTTCAGCCGAAACCGGTTTGGCTCAGTGGATAGAGCGTTGGCCTGCAGACTGAAAGGTCCCAGGTTAGATTCTAGTGAAGGGTATGTGCCTTGGTTGCGGGCACATCCCCAGTAGGGGGTGTGCAGGAGGCAGCTGGTCGATGATTCTCTCTCATCAATGTTTCTAACTCTCTGTCCCTCTCTCTTCCTCTCTGTAAAAAAATCAATAAAATATATATTTTTAAAAAATCTTTAAGCCAAAACCGGTTTGGCTCAGTGGTAGAGTGTCGGCCTGCGGACTGAAAGGTCCCGGGTTCGATTCCAATCAAGGGCATGTACCTTGGTTGTGGGCGCATTCCCGGTGACGGGTGTGCAAGAGGCAGCTGGTCGATGTTTCTCTCTCATCGACGTTTCTAGCTCTCTATCTCTCTCCCTTCCTCTCTGTAAAAAATCAATAAAATATATTAAAATAAAAAGAATTGTCTGAAATTAAAAAAAAAAAAATCTTAAAAAAAAATATTATCTTCAAAAGTTAATACTTTTAGGAATGATTAATTTAGAGTACAAAGCAAATACACATGAAACAACATTCTGATTCAAGTAAAGCTATGTTAACAATTTTATGATTTTAAGAAACAATATTGATAAACTGATATGATCAGATACCTCTCAACTTACCATTTTTCCAATCATCATTACATAAGGTCCTGCCTGTTGATTTACAGCTAGAAAATCTAGCAAGCGCACATACCAAAATATTATGTTAAGACAGTAAATTAATCTTCCAGCCACAAAAACATGATTATCATATGCATCCTCAAAGTTCCCCTTTGCTCCATATCTTAGTCCAAACCCAATGAAGAAAGAAAATATGGCAATTGTATCACTGATATTGAAGTAATCACTAAACCACACTTTAATCTTCTGGCTTATTTTTCCAGCTTCAGACATAAAGATCTAAAGGTGAAAAAAAAAGTTTAATCAGTTTCTTCCTATTAAAACATATAACAGCATTCACTTATAACATTACAGTAGATTTTTACATATCTTTTGGTATTTCAAAGTATTTTTTTTTATTTTCTTGGCATTTGATAATGCATTTGATCCCAAGACAATTCAATAAGATATCAGAGACAGATACTTCTTCTCCTTATTTTGTATAAAGGAAAAAGCACACAAAAAACAACCACTACAAATGACTTGCTCGATTAAATAAGATGCTGAGCCAGGACCGGTTTGGCTCAGTGGATAGAGCGTCAGCCTGCGGACTGAAAGGTCCCAGGTTCGATTCCAGTCAAGGGCATGTACCTTGGTTGTGGGCATATCCTCAGTGGGGGGTGTGCAAGAGGCAGCTGGTCGATGTTCTCTCTCATCAACATTTCTAACTCTCTGTCCCTCTCAATTCCTTTCTGTGTAAAATCAATAAAATACATTAAAAAATAAAATAAAATAAGATGCTGAAATCTTGGATTAGACCACAGTTCTCTATATTGGAATGTAAGATGCTTTTGAAAAGTTTTTTCTTTAATGAAATAACACTAGGATAGATGTTCCAAAGGTGCTTTATTTGTTGAAAGTAAACAACTCTATGTTAAAGTAGCTGTACTTATTTCTTTCCTGAATATGAAAATTAAAAAAAATTGTGTGACATGGTAACACATTTACATCTTCAAAATCATAATGTATCATAAAGTAAATACTGAAAGTCTCCCTTCCACTTTTCTGCCTTAGCCAGTTAAGTTCTTTTTCCATTAGAGACAACTACTTTTATTACAGGCATAGGTCATTTCATTGTACTTTGCTTTACTGGCTTTAGAGGTGTTGCCCATTTCACAAATTGAAGGCAAGACCCTTCACCAGCAAAAAGATTATGACATGTTTTAGTGACAGATTTGCTTTATTAGAGTGGGCTGGAATCATATCTCCAAGGTATGCCTATACTATCTAATGAATCCTTATAGAAATGTTTTATGAATATACTAGAGGCCCAGTTCACAAATTTGTGTACCAGTGGGGTCCCTTGGCCAAGCCTGTGGGATTGGGTAGAAACCAGCTCTTCCGACATCTCCCGTAGGGTCGCAGATTGTGAGAGAGTGCAGGCCAGGCCAAGGGACCCCCACCAGTCAGTCCACAATCAAAACTGGGGAGGGATGTGGGAGGTTAGACAGCTGGGAGGGACTGTGAGAGGACTCCAGGGTATGTTTGGCCTGTCTAGTTCAGTCCCAATTGGCCGGACCCCAGCAGCAAATTAACCTACCAGTTGAAGTATCTGCCCCTGGTGGTCAGTGACAGCATAGTGACTGGTCAACTGTCTGCACTCTCATGGTCAGTGCATATCATTGTGAGTGGCCGAGTGGCCTTAGCATATCATTAGCATATTACGCTTTGATTGGTTGAATGGCCAACTGGCCGACAGGACACTTAGCATATTAGGCTTTTATTTTATAGAATGTTTAGAAGAATTCTTTGGAACTTATTTTTATCATTTAACCACCTAATTTCTTCAAACAAGTTGGTAAAACAACAGATTTCATAAACATACGAATCATAGTACTTAAAAGAAATTTAAAATGTATAGTAAGCTAGTTAATAAGATAAATTCCAATGATATCCAAGTGGTAGGGTAGTACAATGCCTTTTATTTATTTTTGCAATTTCAATATATTCTCTAAATGTAAGCAGTGACATAAAATAACTCAGAAATTATTAAGTATATGTGTTATAAAACAACTTATGTAGTTACTAATTTGAATTCAAAGTATAAAAGCATTTTCTCCTCCATATCAAGATATTAAAAATTTACAATTTAGCCGAAACCGGTTTGACTTAGTGGATGGAGCATCAGCCTGTGGACAGAAAGGTCCTAGGTTCGATTCCGGTCAAGGGCATGTACCTTGGTTGCAGGCACATCCCTAGTAGGGGGTGTGCAGGAGGCAGCTGATCAGTGTTTCTCATCTATGTTTCTAGCTCTCCATCCCTCTCCTTTCCTCTCAAAGGAAAAATCAATAAAATATATATTTTTTTAAATTACAATTTAAATTTAAAACTCTTATAGACATAGGATCTAAATCTTTATGACAATTCAATGGGCAATAGAGTACACTTAAGAGGGCAATGCAAGACAAGAACCTATATCTAACTTACATACCTATATATAACCTATATATAAGTGACTGGCTGTATGTATAATTACTACTTTTTGAAGAGTGGCAGAGAGAGTAAATATCTATGTTCATAAAATATATAAGCAAACACAGATCTAGGTTATGTTCCTGAGACAAATAATTGTCTGTAATTTGTTACAAACACACTGATCTCTATTTTTTTTTTATAAGTAACTAGTGCCACGGTGCATGGATTCATGCACATCAAAAGGAAATTAATTAGAAAGTAGCTGGTGGGGTGGGACTGGGTGAGATATGCCCTGGAACCAAACTCCAATGGTCCCTCCCTGACCAGCTGCACCTAGGGCAGTGCCATAGCTCAAAGGGTGTCTGTGGAGTGAGTGAGGGTCCCTTGGCTTGGCCTACAGGGACGGGCCAAAACCAGCTCTCCAATATCCCGAGGGGTTGCAGATTGCAAGGGTGGTTCTTGGGTGAAGCACCCCTGATATCGGGTTCCCTCCTCTCTGGTGCGTCACCTGAGAACAGCTGCTGTCAAGTCACCACAGCTCAGCAGCTTGGGCAATGAGCATCTGCCCCCTAGTGGTCAGTGTGTGTCATACATCCTGGCCGGTCACTTAGCTGTTTATATACCGTATATAGATTTTTTTTTAAATTTATTGATTTTGAGAGAGAAACATCAATTTGTTCTTCCACTTAGTTATGCATTCATTGGTTGATTCTTGCCTTGATGGAAGATTGAACCCACAACCTTGGTTCAACTGAGCTACCTGGCCAGGGCTGCCATGATTTTTATAACAGAATAAACAAACACAGTCCACTAAAGTCACTCTCCCATAAAGTCATCACTTAAATTATCATACCCATACTCATATACATTCCCAAAACAAAATAAAACATTTTCCATATATACAGTAAGTTACTGGTAGGAAAAACTAAAGACATACCGCACGGACTTTCTCAATAGCATAGGTAAAAATATAAGCAATAACAATCCATTCTTGAACTGAAGGTAATTGTTCCATTTGTACAAGAACCACAAATGTATAAAGCATCAGAAATCCTAAGTAAGCCAACTAAAAAAAAACACACAAGATATGAATAAAATTAATTACAAAATATTTTACTCTGAAAAATTTTAAACATATACAAAAAAAGAAACTAACTAAAGGAACTCTTGTGAAGTACACCCAGCTTTAATCATTAAAATAGTTTTAGAAGTAATTCTTCTTCAGTTCAGACATTGCATTTATTAATCAAAATATAAGTGATCTCCTGAGTATAAATGTGCTGTTCTAAAATTTTGTTAGCTTTTTAGTACTTCCCATAGGAAGAATTTTATAATATCAAGGTTTATGTTCTCAGCTTAGCCTACATAATTCTATTTAACTTATAATATACCTAAAGCATCATAATATATGGTTTACTAAAGAACTTCACTGTCATCATCAAGAAACACATACTGCCTGTTTCTTCCCTCTGCGAACAACATAGTATTCCTAGGAACGACAACTAGCTCCTCATCGGTGAGGTTGAAATCCCAAGAAATGGAAACTAATATGAAAAGCATTTGCTCTAGGAAAGGGAAAATTCCACTTTCGATATTCTTAAAAAAAAAAAAAAATTATAGGAAGGTGATATGGTCTATGTATAACACAGCTACACAATCATTTTATAGGAAAACCCAGATTTATCAATCCTTGTACAATTGTGACTAAGAATCATCTTTGTCTCTACCAGTCTTAAAATAAGCCACATCATGATTTTAAGCTATGGCAGTAAACTGCAATAAATAAAGAAAAGAAAAATTCCTGCAGCCACCTGGGTTGTTCATTTTAAACAGTCCTTTCACATGAATGCAAACTAAGATACCTACATTATTTCCATTAGTGGGGACAGAATTTGGGGATTATGTTAGGTAATTCAAATGTGCAATTTCAACACCTGATCAAGATGAAGCGAGAAAATTTCCATATTGAAATGGAAACGTGATCAATTAGTCTTATGTTAATGAGCATGTGTGTGTTGGAAAGCAATACTTGAAGGAACACATTCTCAAATGTTCATCTTAGCACAAAGCTATTTGTATACTTTAGCTAGTCTTAAAGTCTGACGATAAAAATGAAAAACAACGAAAATAACAATAAAATAAAAACAACTTAAGCCATAGCCAGTGTGGCTCAGCTGTTTGGTGGTTGTCCCTTATACCAAAAGGGTGCTGGTTCGATTTCCAGTCAGGGCACATGCCCATATTTCAGGCTTGATCCCAGGTAGAGGGTATGCAGGAGAGGCAGCTGATCAATTTTCCACTCTCACATCAATGTTTCTTTTTCTCTCTCTCTCCCTTAAAAAAAAAAAAAAAAAGTCAATAGAAAAATATTTCATTTAAAAACAAAGCAAAGCAAAAAAACAGCTTGAGTTTTTCTGGGAAGGAAAGTAAAAACTCATTTGCTCATCCCTGGTTAGTGTTTCTTCAGATGAGACTGACTATCCCTCTATGAACATACATGTTCATCAGTAAAATCCATTCCTTCATAAATCAAGAAACAAGTTGATTATGAATAAAACTATATGAGTTATCTATTGATAGATTACTTTTCAACATCAATTAATACTGCAAGAAAGGCTTATTTCCAAAATTTTAACATTATCTGCAAAAAATCCTAAAACACGAAGCGTTATAATTGTGTATTAAGTGTTCCTTTTGATTAATCTTGACCAATTTTTTCAGTAGATGATTAGTACCTGTTACTCACTAACAAAGGCATATAGCTACCACATATTTGTTTAGTAAGTTTCTGTTTCCAGTCAGAACTAGATCCAATTAGAACTAAGATGTGTTAACTTTTTATCATTCTATTTGAGAGCTGTTTGGATAAAACTACTTTGAACTTATTGCTCTTTTAAATGGAAAATGGCTTTTCAGTTATTAATTTACATCAAGATCAGTATGGACTCTAGACCACTAAGTCTATCTTTTAAAATCATTATGTTCATACAATTTAAAAACATACCGTGTTAAACCAGAATTTCACAATTGGTGCATGATAAAAGGCATAAAACTTTCGTGTGATTGGAAGCTTTTTTGATTTCATTTGTATTTCCATTTCATTCTTTCCTTCATTGCTGTCCAATATTCTTACTTCTTTAAATACTTCCTAAAATAAAATAACACTTATAAATATATACATTTATACATAAATTTGTATAGTCACTTAAAAAAATTTTCCCCCCTCACCATGGGAATCTCTTCTGTGATGTTTTGAAAGTTGTTTTCACTATCTTCCATGGTCATTTGATGGGCATCTTGAGATTGTGGAATATGAGACATTTCAGCCTTAGTTTTATATTCTAGCATTAATATGGTAGGTGGAACCAAGATGCTTAATATAACCTAAAAATTTCAAAAACGTAAATTCATATTTTAGCATTAATAACTTTTAAGAAAATAATACAAGCAATAAAAAAATATTAAATATCCTTACTATTAGCCATTTTGTCCTTGGTAGTATAGGGAATAAACTTTAAACTTCATTTCTACTTACAACTATTTTTAAAGAGGCCCAGGTTGAATGGTTTTAAGGAGTAACAAAACATTTAAGTATTATGATATGAGGGTATAGAAATATTTAATAAAGACTTGTTCTTTAAAAAAATCAAATTACAACCTGTTCAGAAAATACATTTGTTTAAACAAAATTCAAGCCTTATGAAGTTACTATGTGCTTCATTTTATCCTAAATCTCTTTCTTTGCAAGTGTGCCACGTTACATGATTACTCAGCTTGTGCCTCCATAAAAAAAAGCTTAATTTATAAAATTTTGTTATGAAGCACAAAGAAATTAGAATTGTGTATCAGGTTTTCTACTGGTTAATCTTTCACCATCTTTTTAGTAGATGATTAGTATTTGTTATCTACTTATAATAGTTAATGATTGAACTACTTGCCTGATTTCTGCCTTCTAGATTTCTGTACCTTATTTAAGATATAAGATAACAAAAAGGGAGTTTAAAGTAATATCTCTCATTATGATTAAACTGAAAGTACCAGCCCACATTTTTTACCATAAAAAACAGGCATATCCAATATACATAAATAAATTAAACGTAACACATTATTAAGTTAGTAGATAGGTACTGCATTTTAGAATTTAGGAACCATTGTCCATGACTGCTCAGGGCTATAAATGCCATACTTTCATTTGTTGGCCTCATACTTCTGGCTCAGATAGGGGCAACAATCACTTACTACCACATCTGAAAAGGATTTAGAACGAACAATAGGAGGAAAAAGGACACTACATGTCACCCTGTATACAATGCCAACACCACCCCACCCCCAAATAAAAAATAAAAGCATTTTACTATACAACTGGGCTAATCCCACCCCATCTCCTGCTCTTTTAATCTAATCACACCCTTTATATCCATTTTTTTCTAAGGCATACCTTATACCAGGAATTTTTCCTCATATTCAGCCTTCCCATCCACATATCAGATAACAACATTTGTGTACAGGTGTGGGCTACAAAAGGCCTGAGTCTTGAAGAAACTGCTAACTTAAGGCAGGTGGAATTACTCCAGTTTTTCAGTTCATAAGTGAGCAATTTCATAGCCATGGTTTCATCTTGTCTGAAGGATTGTTCTAGTAATTCAACTGCTAGTTGACCAAAATCACTATCAAAAGATAAAAGCAAAAACATACTCATTTTACCAAATTGTAGTTTTAAACCACTATTCTTACATTCATTTATAACATGTTCTAATATTTTTAATATTTTCACAAACATACAATATAAACAAAAAAAAAATTAGGGAATTGTGAGGCAATAGAATGATGGTAGCTTTATATTTTCAGATACCTACTACTATGTGGAAATCACAAAGTATTTAAAATATGTCAAATTAAAATAAGACTGAAGCCCTAGCTGGTTTGGCTCGGTGGATAGAGCGTCAGTCTGCGGATTGAAGGGTCCCAGGTTCGATTCCGATCAAGGGCACATGGCTGGGTTGAGGGCTCAATCCCCAGTGTGGGGTATGTAGAAGGTAGCCAATCAATGATTCTCTCTCATCATTGATGTTTCTATCTCTCTCTCCCTCTCCCTTCCTCTCTGAAATCAATAAAAATAAATAAATACATACATACATACATACATAATTTTTAAAAAGACTGAAAAGGTGACTCCAACCCTGGCTGGTATAGCTCAGTTGGTTGGAATATGTCCTATGCACCAAATGGTTGTGGGTTTGATTCCTAGTCAGGACACATAACCAGGTTGTGGATTCCATGCCTGTTTGGAGTGCATTTAGGAGGCAATTGATAAATGTTTCTCTCGCTCTCCCTTCATCTCTAAAATTAATAAAATCATATTCTCCAGTGAGGATTAAAAAAAAAAGTGACTACAGAGCAGGACCTTTCCCCTGGTCCTTTAGGAAACCCAAACTAACAATGTTCAATTAAAATTTTTTCTATATATCGGCCGAAACGAGTTTGGCTCAGTGGATAGAGCGTCGGCCTGTGGACTGAAAGGTCCCGGGTTCGATTCCAGTCAAGGGCATGTACCTTGGTTGTGGGCACGTCCCCAATAGGGGGTGTGCAAGAGGCAGCTGACCGATGATTCTCTCTCATCGATGTTTCTAACTCTCTATCCCTCTCTTCCTCTCTGTAAAATATCAATAAAATATATATTTTTAAAAATTTTTTCTATATAGTTATTTCAAATATAGAAAAGGGTTAATACCTAGTAGAAAGGAATGTGAATACAGACTAACCTAATCATGAAAAACACCTAAAATTTAAATCTCCAGTAAGTAATCATCAGATCCCCGTTTGAGTTACTTTTAGTAATAACTATTACCCTTTTCTAAAGTCAACCTATTTTGGGGGAGAGAGGCCTTATTCTCTATATTAAAGCTTCTTAGAAACTACCTTTCCAGCTTACAATTCCATTAGTGCACTAGTAAATGAAAACTTCTATGAAATGTTGCATTCTCCTATAAATGTAGTTCCACCATCTGGAATGCCCTTCCAGTTGAACTCATTTCCTTAGTTCACAGCTTAAACCTTGCTTTCTTCTTTCCTTTTCTCACCATTCCAAGTGAAACTTTTCCTAACCTAATTATTAGTATGTCCAATATTAAACTAACTTCTGGCATTTCTTCTTTCTTGAATTATTTAACTTGAAATGCAAACAAAGTAGTAACTTCTTTAGCATATGCATAGGTAGCCAAGTTTCTTTCTAAATTTTTAAAACTGGTTTCTCTTAAATATACAAATAAAATTATACATCTATACCCCCACTTAGTTCATGATATAATCTTCACTTAAACATAGTCTATATTGTATTTTTTAAATGTTCCAAGTCATAAAATATAACTTACTTGGAATACTGTTTCAATTCTTCTGAAGTATCATCAACCAGGTCACTCTGCTTTGCTTCATAGGCCATTGAACGATAGATTTTACAGGCAACTAATGCTTTAGCCATTGATTCCTCACCATGCTGCCACAAAAATCGGGCCATGACCTGTCTCTTCATAAGGCAAGCCCAAATTAATAGTTCATTAAGCGGATAAGGAAAGCGCTTGGTTTCTGGATCATCAATATCTACAATTTCATCTTTGGTTCTTTTTTTCTTTCCTTCTTCCAAAGCTGTATCAATCTTCAAGGAAAAAGTAAATGTTATAAAGCTCATTATAAAAATGCCATGACATTCATGTGGAAATTTTTATAAAATCTCTTTTATGGTATTCTTCAACTTAATATAACTATATCAATAACAGTATCAATTTTATATACTTGATTTTTGTTATAGCTCAAAATTCATTTTATAAAAACGGCATTTCCAAAAAAATGCTTTTATAACAGTTTCTCAAAATTGAAGGGACTACATATTTCAACTAATACTTGATAAAAAACAATTTTATTTTATTTTAAAATGTTTTCTTTAATCCTCACCTGAGGATATGGTTTTATTGATTTGAGAGAAAGAGAAAGAAACATCAATCAGTTTCCTCCCATACTCACCCATACTCAACAGGGAATCAAACCTGCAACCTTTTGCTGTACAGGATGATGCTCCAACCAACTGAGCCACTGGCCAGGTCCATAAAACACAATTTTAATGAAAAAGAAGTTTCAGTCCTGGCTGGGTAGCATAGCTGTTTAGATCATGGTCCCAATATGCCAAGGTTGCAAGTTGGATCCCTGGTAAGGACAAATACAAGAACCAATAATGAATGCACATTTCTCCTCTCTCTCTCTCCTTTCTTCTCTCTCACAAATCAATCAATAATTTTTTTTTAAAGAAACTCCAGTAAAACCTTTGTCCTTCATGTTGTTAAGTAAAAATGGAATAAAAAGAGGCAGTTAAGTGTTTATCAAAACATTGTTTAAAAAATTGTATTATTATATAATCAATTCACAATGGGTATCTTTCTATGGGAAAATGATGAATCAAAGATGTATCTAAAAACAAAGGACAACTCTTACTAAAATAAGTAGTTCTTTATTTCATAATACTCAATAATTTAGAAAGAACAAAATCCAGAAAGGTATTTAAACAAAAATACCTTTGGTCGGTAGGGCTGCGCTGTTTTAATGAAATGATTATGTCTTGTTTTTTCCTTTTTGTCTGCCCTATTGCCAAAAGATTCATGACTCTTTCGCAACTGAGGAGTGCCACTTGAGGTATTTCGGCCAGACCTCTGAAAATGAAAGCTTGTTAGTTTTTATAGATTTAAATATGCTGATATGCTTTTAAAAATTCAAGAAACAGTTTATATTATGTATAAATGTGTTCACACACACGAAAAATATGATTTGGTTAGGATATAAATTATAAAAAATTTCAAAATACCTAGTTGAAAACTCTCATTTTTTAAAAAATATGCTTTTATTGATTTCAGTGAGAAGAAGGGAGAGGGAGAAAGACAGAAACATCAACAATGAAAGAGAATCACCAATTGGCTACCTCCTGCACACCTCCTACTAGGGATCGCACCTGCAATCCGGGCATGTGATCTAGGAATCAAACTATGACGTCCTGGGTTATCTAGGTCAAAGCTCAACCCCTGGACACAATCTCATATTTTTAAGACAATGCTACTTTAACCATTCTAATATAAGTAATTTTTAACTTTTAAAGTGTATGATTTAAGCCAAAACCGGTTTGGCTCAGTGGATACAGCATTGGTCTGCGGACTGAGAGGGTCAAGGGCATGTACATTGGTTGTGAGCACATCCCCAGTGGGGGAGGGGGGAGGGGGCAGGAAGCAGCTGGTCGATGTTTCTCTCTCATCAATGTTTCTAGTTCTCTATCCCTCTCCCTTCCTCTCTGTGAAAAATCAATAAAATTAAAAAAAATTTAATGAAGTGTATGATTTAAGTTTAAAGCAAATATATATACTTCCCCCCAAATATTACATACCCGATTATTTCCACCAAGACTATTATATATTAATCGAAAACGTTTCCGAGTATAGGTGCATCTATAAGTTCCTCCCATAAGATATTCAATAACAAGTCCTATATCAATTAGGGTGATCTTATATCCTGGAGGAAGATTTCCCTGGAAACAAAACATTAGTTTTAAAGACAGGATAGTATTTCTCAATAATTCCATGTGATGCTCTAAAATGACAAATATTTACATTTTACAGAAAGCTGGGATTTCCAGCAGCTAACTTAAGAGAAGGAAGTAGCTTGTTTCTCTTCTTCCTTTCATAAAAGGAAAGAGGATTATAAAGTTGAAGTCTCAAAAAGGGTGGTTCAGAACAGAAATATGGTTTACCAGAGATAGTTTGGTCTCCACCACCTTAATAATTCACAGATGGAGGCAAAGGAACTTCTAAGAACCAACAATTCCATTTTCACTGTAACAATACATATCATAAATATCATTTTCCAGTAAAAATAATGCTATGTTTCTTAGTGAGTCCATACTTACTTTTTAAGTACTGTTTAAACAAAATCTTATTGCTATTTTACAGATTACACAAGATTTTATAGCCTTGCCTAGGACTTACTACTACTTTTAATCTTGTTTAGAGCTGAAACTTCATTTTCCCAGGGCTTCAATTTATAAATGGACTTTTGGAACATAATTCACTTGTAAGTTTGAAAAGATTGTTTCACAATCAACCATTTGGTTAATTCCATTAAATAATCTTAAAAAGGTTTAATCATCAGATGACTTACATATATTAACCAATTCTACCCTCCTACCATCATCATTCTTTTCATTTCCCTAATTATAATTTCATGAATTTAGTACTGTTAAAAATGCTTATACTTTTTTACATCTTGGTTTCATCTGTGAAGTTTTTAATTCTAGGTATCTATATTTTTAAAACCTATTTAAAAATTAATTTTTAAAATATTCATTTTAAATATTTTATTTTTATATCTAAAACCTCAAAATATACTTTATAATTAAGAATGTTTTGTTATGAAGTTTAGTTTTTAAAAATATAACAAATACCATTATGGTATGAGTCCACTTGAATGGGAAATATTTATATTAGGTAAAATGAAACTATATAAATAACATATAAAACTCAACTTATAATTTGAGTCAGAAAATACTCAATTACTGCCTTAACGTTAGGATAAAAAAAAAAAAATTGGGCCACTGATATAAAAAAAAAAAAAAAGAATTAACAACTGCAGTTCTTTCTGCTAGCCCATGTAAGTCAATCAGAATGCAGGTGTGTTCTAAACCCTCCCGCCCCCTGGACTAAAAGTCTCTCCCATGACTCAAGCTTTCTGGGAAAAGAAAAAATATTTGAGTTAAATGAATACTTTTACACCAAGAAAAATTAAAAACTATTGGATACCAATAATTTAAACAGCTTTTATTTTTCAATATTCAAAACTTTTATTATTCTTTTTTAAAATCCTCACCAAGAATATTTTTTTTGAGGGGAGGGAATGGAATGGGAGAAAAGGAGAGGGAAGGGGAGGGGACATTGGTCAATTGCCTCCTATACGGGCTCTGATCAGAGATCAAAGCTACAACGGAGGTATGTGCCCTGACCATGAATCGAACCCACCACCTTTTGGTGTACATGAAAGAAAGGGAGTGAGTGCACTTACAAAGGAGCATGCTTTTCAGCATTTTTATTGACAAAATCTGCCATTAATGATCATAACTCAGTGATTCCTCCTTGTTCAATGTCTTACATGCCCTGGGAACAAATTTCTTCTGAACACAGAGAAAAAGATACACTCATCCTATCAATGATCTTCCTTTACAAACCAATGAGCATTATGAAGTTCACCACACTTTAGGATGATTAGAAGCTCAAGAAACTTGGTCATGCTGAAACCGGTTTGGCTCAGTGGATAGAACATCAGCCTGCGGACTGAAAGGTCCCAGGTTCGATTCCAGTCAAGGGCATGTACCTTGGTTGCATGCACATCCCTAGTAGGGGATGTGCAAGAGGTAGCTGATCGATGATTCTCTCTCATCGATGTTTCTAACTCTCTATCCCTCTCTCTTCCTCTCTGTAAAAAATCAATAAAAATATTTTTTTTTAAAAGAAACTTGGTCACAATTTAATAAATTTTCTTTCTCTTGATTTCTGATGTATCATGCAAAATCTTTACTTCTGTCATTACATATTTAGTACTTATTTTATTTTGTTCTAAAAAATGTTATTTTATTGCTACTTTTAAGGTATATTTTAATGACTTTTGGAAACAAAGTGTAACTTCTTTGAATAAAAATTTTTTTGGGGAAAAAAGTCTCTTACCTGCTTGACATCTCGAACAAGATGAAATAGCATTGGATTAGTTGGACCTTGTTTCTTGAAGGAGAAAAAATTAAAGTAAACTATTATTTTTCTTCTAAAATAATGTAAACAACTTCTCTTTTTATTACATATAAAACTTTTATGAACCCACTTGCACAAATTACATATATATTTTTAGTTAACTTCTGCTCATAAAATGGATCAAAAAGAATATACTTGCCCTAACCAGTTTGGCTCAGTGGATAGAGCGCCAGCCTTAGAACTCAAGTGTCCCAAGTTCAATTCCAGTCAAGGGCATGTACCTTGGTTGGAGGCACATCCCCAGTAGGTGTGCAGGAGGCAGCTGATCAATGTTTCTCTCTCATCGATGTTTCTAACTCTCCCTCTCTGTAAAAAAATCAATAAAATATATTTAAAAAAAAGGATATACCCATTTCACATTACCATAGTTGCCTTAAACAAAATATATATTTTCTTATGTTTTTATTTATGTAACAATATGCAATTATTTTTTTCTATTAGTCATGTAAGCATTGCAAGCTTCACAATTATATTGTTACATTTCTTTCATTGATAATGGAGATAAACATATTCTTTATTAAAATTTCTGTACTTATTTCTGCCATTAACCATCAAGTTGAATCAATACTTCAAGTATTTTGGGTAACAAACCTTTAACATTTAAATATGTCATCTTTTCCCTATTATCTTAATTCCATTGATGTATAATAGATTAAAAACTTTTCATTTTTACAGTAATCTTATTTTGATGGTATCCTAATTTGAAAAAAATACTCAGAAACTTATCTCCTCCATCAAGACTGAGAAGAAAATGGGCCAAAAAAAGTATTCTTCTAAAAGTATTCTTTTTAAACAGGGCTTTGACCTATCTGAAATTTATTGCATTAAATTCTATACGGCACAAGCAAATATACATATTTTCAATACTGTAAATCTATTGTTTAAAAGGAATAGCAAATGGGATTTTTCTCCCATTATTGTGTTATTAATTTTTTATGAGGTTATCATAGCAATTAATGCAATCTACTTTTCCATTTTGATCACATATACTTGGTAATACATTTCTGGATAAACCTATTATTTTTTTAAAACCAACATTATTTTCTTTGCTATTCTTGACTTTCAAATTCAATATATCTAAAGATAACTAAACATATGTTGAATACAAACTATATTTTACCTTGGTTGAGTTATTACAATATTTAGTCTATCCACTGAAGAGCTGAGTTTTCCCTGCCCATTCTCCCCAATGTGTTAACTTTGAGGAGAAAAAGAAAGTATCTAAATTATATTTAACTGAGTTAAAAAAAAAAAAAAAATGTCTTCTAAGTTAATATGAGGTATTTTATGTTTTTTAGGTATTAGAAAGTTTCACTCTATTTTCTCAGTTTATAATCACACAAAAATGCAATTTTTGAAATTCTATCTTATCTTAACCCATTATTGTTTATTCATTAAATATAAATGCTTAGTAAAAAATAAATATACTTTAACACAGCAGTTCTGAGTGTGGTCCAGGAACACCTCAGTGCCCTTTTTAGAAGGTACATGAAATCAAAAGTATTTTCAGAATCATGTTAAGATATCACATGCATTTCTCATTCTCTTCCTCTCAGTGTTCAGTAAAATTTTCCAGAAGCCTCTTGATGGGTGATATCATAAAATTAAACTCAAAAGCAAATATAAGAATCCAGGTGCCATCCATGAAGCCAGACATTAAAGAGATTGTGAAACCATAGAAATATTCTACTCTCTTCATTCATTTTTTGTTTTCTTGAAAAATATGCTTTAATGTTAACATGTAATGGAATTATTATTATTAAATACAATGTAATAAACATTTCTTGGTTTTATATTCTAATGTGGTCAATATCAACACATATAAACAAAACCTATTTAAAAACAGCTCTTTGAGTTACTCAATAATTTTTATGCTATAGGACTCCAATACCAAGAAGTTTGAAAACCACTGTTTTGTCATAACTAATCCCTTAAACTTTAAAAATTTCATAATTGATGCTGAAAGTAACTATGATTTTAATAACTGAGTTATACAATTTAAAAAATTACTTGCCTTGCTAATGGGACCAATTTTTATTTTTATTGTTTTATATTTGCTTTATAATTCAAGGATAAACCTTACTTCATTCAGCACAATGAATAATCCTTTTAATTTTTACGTCTGTTCACTAGAGACAGTAGAATGCCAACAAAATTCAATGTAACTGTGCTAGACACTATTAAAGGAAAAAAATGAGGAAAAATAAAGATATAATCCCTATCCAAAGGCAATTTATAATACATGGGGAAGATATAATTATATTTAACTGACTATGCCACATGTGTCAAACACAAGGCCCGCGGGCCAAATCCAGCCCGCCAGGCCTTGCAATGTGGCCCGCACCGCGCTGTCATCACTGCACTCCGCTGTCAGTTTATGACATTGTCAGTTTATGACTGTTCAGTAAACCATTCGGCCCGCGATTTAGGCTGGATTTTAGATTTTGGCCCCTTCTCTGATTGAGTTCGACACCCCTAGACTATGCCATTGAGCTTCATGAAGGCAATGGAATGGCATTTACACCACTTTCTAAACAATAAATAAAATTCTAGCAGGTGGGGAGTAGCTGAAAAAAAAACACACCAGCACTGTGTAAGAGCAAAAAAAAATTTTTATTATACTGGGGGCGGGAGGGGCGGGAAGAATTGAACCATGTAGTTGAAATACCCAATATAAGGGGATGGGGCTAGAATATAAAGGTCAAATGAGAGATACCTAGAGCAAATGTTCAAAAATTAGAGAGCTTTGAAAATCAAGCTAAGGGTTTGGGTATTATTCTGTATACTAGAGGCCCAGTGCACGAATTAGTGAACAGGTGGTGTTTCTCAGCCTGGCCAGTGATCCGGGCCGATAGGAGCTGTTTCCCGGCCAGGGGGAGGGGCTGTGGAAAGTTGACTGTGGGAGCACACTGACCACCAGGGGGCAGCTCCTGCATTGAGCACATGCCCCTTGGTGGTCAGTGCACATCATAGTGACCAGTTGTTTGGTCGACTGGTCATATTGGTCGCTTAGGCTTTCATATATATATTAGAGGCCTGGTGCATGAAATACATGCACTGGTAGGGGTGGGGAAAGGGTCAGGTCCCCTTTGGCCTGGCCTGCGCCCTCTCACAGCCTGGGACCCCTCGCTCCTTACTACCCGCTTGCTAGCTCCTTACTGCTCATCTCGCTGTTCCTTAGCACTCGCCATTATTGCTGTGCTCGCCAGCCGTGAGCCCGGCTTCTAGCAAAGCAGGGCTTTCCATGGGAGCACACAGACCAGCAGGGGGCGGCTTCTACATTGAGTGTCTGTCCCCTGGTGGTCAGTGTGCATCATATCGACTGGTCATTCTGCCTTAATGGTCACTTGGGCTTTTATTATAGAGACTAGAGGCCCAAAGCACAAAATTCATGCAAGGACCTTGGCCCCTGCCACTGCGGCAGCCGCCTCTGCCCTGGCCCTCGCCACCATGGCTTAGTCCGGAAGGTTGTCTGGAAGGACATCCGGTCTAATTAGCATATTATGCCTTTATTATAATAGATGGATAGAAGAGCATCAAAGGTTTTTAAACTGGAAAAAGATATGGTAAAAATCTGTGCTTATAAGAATAATTAATGTAAAATATTAATGTAAACAAAGACTAGAAAAGGACATTAGAACACAAAAGTGGTATAGTCTGTAAATTCCAAAAGACATTAGAAATGAAAGGGAAGTGATAAACAGAAATTGATGAATAAACAAATAGCTTTGCAGAGAAGTCAAAGTTAGTAAGCTAAGATTTGGTTTTAGTTCTCAAAGTACAACTAATTAAATTTATATTGGTAATAAATGGCAACTAATAAGAAGGGCAGTATTTTCCTTCTCCAATGCTAGTAACATGAAATCTGAAATGAAATGAGAAAGGCTTTGTGAAGAAAATAATTACTTTTCTGAAGCTCTACAGAATATTAAAAAATAGTATGTAAGCTAAAAGGGCAATACCACAAGGTCAAATCATGAATGTAAACACAAAGGAGAAAAAAAAAAGTGTATAACTTCTCCATTAGGCAAAGTAATCTAAAGAAATCTGCTGCAACAAATGACCACCAGGAAAAATAGGTCCCCAGAAACAAGGAAAGTTTGCCATTTTCATATAACCAATCCACACTGACTACCTGTAATTTTTCCATGTAGTCTAGCAAGACATTAAAGATTTTATCAAAAGGATCGATTATGTTTAGGTAAAACAACATTTCCCAAAGATGATAAAACTTCGCTAACAAAGAATTTTAACATATACTTACAGTGTTGTAAAGTTCTTCCAGTCTGGGAATGGTAAGAAATTTATGCATGCTTACTCCATTCTCAATAAGAAGTTTTACAAATGCAACTCTATCCATTACTAGAGCATCAAGCATAGCTTGTTCCAGGGATCCAACCTAAGAGTATAAAAATTAATAAATGTTTCACACATTCTAATTATAGAGTTCTAAATGCAAGTATTTAGGATTTATACCTCTTTGGTTCTGAGCAGTTTTAGAATAAAATTTAAAAAATGGAAAACAGTAAAAGGCTGGCTTAGGGTATAAAGAAAATAAATGAAAGACATCTCTAGAGTAGCATTCCTGAAAGAATAGTCCATAAAAATTACTTTGTAGGAGAGCAATTGTGGCATGTGGAGGGTAGAGGGAGAAAAGAATCCATTATTAACTAAAATTGAGAAAAAATAACTTAAAGCAATGATTCTCAATATTTAGGAAAGGTTTTTAGAGAGATCATTTCAATAATTGAGGGCCATTACTAACATTTAATGGGTAGTCTCAAAGGACTACAAACCACACAATTTGCCAGCCAATCTCGCTCACATTCCATACAACTTTCTATTATCCTGCTAGATGCTTCTGAGTGAAAACTCAGTAATACTGCTTTACATATAAACAAAAAGCACCTTTATGGTTTATTCTACAACGAACTTTCTAAAAATACAATTACCATATAAGTTAGACAAGATTGTACTTAGTTTTCTTTAGAACTTTAACAGAAATCATTCACCATTAGAGAAATACAACTTGTGATTTATGAGTTGAATATAATACATGTTTATCAGTCAGCATTTATAGCTGTTTCCTAAGTTTTTAGAGAGACTTTTATAGATTTTCACAAAATACTATTAAATTAGTGGAGCCAAGGTGGTGTAGCTCAATGGTTGAGTGTCGACCTATGATCCAGGAGGTCATGATTCCAGGTCAGGACATATGTCCAGGTTGTGGGCTCTGCGAGCTTGATTCTCAGTATGGGGAGTGCAGAAGGCAATCGATCAATGAATCTCTCTCATCACTGATGTTTCTATCTCTCTCTCTCCTTCTCTCTTCCTCTCTAAAAATCAATAAAAATATAAGCTAAAAAAAATGAGTGGAGCTACAACTTTAGGGATTCACTGAGTATCATTAATAAAAGTTATGTTATTAATAAAATACCATTAACATGTTAATATATTACTTTAATAGCTCATATTATTGCTTCTGTATATTTTGAATATTTTAAAAAATGTTATTATTAATTTTTAGAGAGAGGAAGAGATAGAAACATTGATGAGAGAGACACATCAATCAGCTGCCTCCTGCACAGCCCCTATTGGGGATCCAGCCTGCAACATGGGCATGTGCCCTGACTGGGAATCGAATCAATGACACTCAATCCACTGAGTCACACTGGAAGGGCCCTTTTGCATATCAGGTACCATATGATTTTAAAACTTTATGGTGAAAAATCAATACCAAAAACAATGTGTGTGTTTTTTATACCTGCTGTTATTCAAGCTTATTCTGATTTTTTTCTTCAGAAGTTTGCCATATAAGTAACTATACAGCAACCTCTATTGCCATTTATTTTTCAAGTCTATTCTCTACTTACAATCACTTAGCAAAGGATATGTTTCCCCGAAAACAAAACATCCTCCGAAAATAGGACCTAGCGCATGGAAAGATAAGATATCCCCTGAAAATAAGACCTAGCGCAACTTTGGGAGAAAAAATTAATATAAGACACTCTTATTTTCGGGGAAACAGGGTAGGATTTTTAGAGATCTCTATGCTATAAAAAAAATAAATAAATAAAAATTAAAAAAAGGTTTTACCAAAGAAGTAAATAGAACTTATTAAATCAGATTGAAATGTTAGAGAGGTATCTAGGTAATCTTGCACTTTAGTATATTTTTTATTTGACAAGTAAAACATCGTTAGGTCACAGTTGCAACAAACACTTTGTTATTACTTATTTAATTTAATTACATTATACACATAAGATTTTTTACATACCAGCCACTGTTGTCCATAAACAAATACATGATTTTTGGCAATGTCAACTCTATCCCATGCCAATGTAAGGATGAGCTGGTCAAATGCAGATGCATTAGTGCCTAATCAAATAAAGAAAAGTTGACAGGTTCAATTAATTTATCTTCATTAAAATATAAACATTTATAAATTCTTCCTACTCCCTTTTAGCTAACTTACACAGCTGGTATCAGTCACTGTTCAGAGGTAGGCTGTCTCAGAGAGGTAGGATTAACCACAGGGTTGAGGACTTTTATTTTCCAACTATAGAAAAGATACTACCTTATTCACTACAAACAATTCAGAATGTAGAACAAAAAGAATATAAAGATGACACATTTCTATCAGAGATAGTACTGACTGTTAAGATAATGAAAAACATCCTTACATGTGCTTTTCTGTGATATAAATACATATTTACACTTTCAATTATTTATGCAAAAAGTGGATAGCACTGTAGAATGTATTCAGCAGCATGCTTTGGGTGCCTTATTACCATACCTTAATTTTCTATGACTAGTGGATAATCAGGATTTTTTTTGTGTGTGTGTTTTTTTGTTTTTTTTTTTGGTAAGTATATTTGATGTTTTTGTGGACTATATTTACATAGAATGATTTTGTAGATGCCAATTTGGAAGGATATTGTAAAGCTTTTAACTGCCAAAATGTATTCCAGAAAAGTTATAAAATCTATCAGAGGTATAAAAATATCTAGTGAAAGGACAAAAAACTTATTTTTAAAATTTACTTTTTAAAAATATATACTTTTACTGATTTCAGAGAGGAAGGGAGAGGGAGAGAGATAAAAACATCAATGATAAGGGAGAATCATTGATTGGCTGCCTCCTGCACAGCCCCTACTGGGGATCAAGCCTGCAACCTAAGCATGTGCCCTTTTGTACACAGGCCAACTCTCTATCCATTGAGCCAAAACAACTAGGACAAAATTTTACTTTGTAAAAAATTATAAATACTGACCATCTTTCCACATTTTTCTCAAGCATTTGTATTATTCTGTTATTCTGATTAACAGAATATAAAATCTGGCTCATTTTTCCATGAGGTAATTATCTTTTTATTATTAATTTACACCAGCTCATTGTTATCCCTCCACATTTCTATTCATTAATTTTCTCATCTATAAAATGAGCAAAGTAATAGAAAATCTTTCCCTTTACGTTATTGTAAAGATAAAACTGAGATAAATCCTCTCAAACACTAAAGAACAGTGGCTAGCACACAGAAGTATATGGCAAATATATTTTCATATTTATACAATCCCTTTTATTGATCTCTTTTTTTAATCATTTCTGGCTTTCCTATTACTATGGTCTCTTCTACCCAAGGTGATGTATATGTTATCTTACATTTTATTATAGTATTTTTAAAATGTTTCATTTATTGGCAATTTATTGTTGCCTAGTATTTGGGAAATTCTTGTGAATGACAAAACAATAGTCCTTTCTTGCTCTGCTCCTGCCAACTCACTTACTTACTTGAAATTTTAGGCAGCATGTGGGACATCATTTTAGTTTCTAATTTTATAAAGATTTTTTATTGTAATACCATTTGCTATATCAGTTGGATATTTTTGGCCAGATAATGACTGGAAAACAGTTCAATTTGTATATGCATTAACTTCTTAATCACAGAAGTACCCTTAGTTTTCAAATTTATCTTTAGAATAAAAAAAAGCATGTTTAAGACTATCTGAAATTCTATCAACTAATACTTTATTACCTTTATTTTTTAGCCAATTAAAAATGTGACACATTCTTAACAGGTTAATTAAATGGGTCTGATGGCATAAATCCTGCTATAACCTTAAAATAATTCTACAAAATAAACACTTATTGTCAAAAAAAGCTAACATGTCTTTTACAAAGAAAAATTACTGAAAATATTCAGTGCCCAAACACTTTGCTAAATTAAAAAATGTTTCTTATAGAAAAGGGATATATTATGAAAGATCTTATAAATAAATAAAAATATTTAATCTTACCTTTAAGCAGTGCAGTAAGTATTGCTACATCTATATCTTGATGTTCATCTGATCCAATGTGAAAAACAGTGATCTATATAAGGATTAATTAATAATATTAGTTTTAAAAACTAAGGCATTAGACATAAAAAAGTTATTTCAAACTACACAGGAGATAGTTTTGGAATGTGTGTTATTTTTTGGTCGAAAATAAGAAACCCTAGAACATGAAATTAAGACTTTGTATCATTTACCAAGTAAAATGGCAAGTACATTAAAAATGTTTGATTTCATATTACATTCAGTTTTTCACCTATCTTATGTCCTTTACTGAAGTAAGCAACAAACTTAAATGGGAAAACCCTGCTGTTCCTTCTACAGAGTGAACACTTACTTAATCCAAACAATTATGTGTCTTTGATGAGAAATGTTTTTTTTAACTGGAAGTTTCTTAAAATAAATTGCAATGTAAGACGATTTGAGAGATTTTTATGTAATAACATTTTTCATAAAGAAAAACACTATTGTACAAAATTTTCAACTAACTTCATTTCCAAGTATAGAGAAAAAAATACATGGAAGAAAACAGCAAATCATCTACTACTCAGAGTTAATAAAAAATTTTCTTTATAAACAGAAGCACATGTTTAGATTACTAAAAGTAAGCAGCACTACTCTTTAATTTAATTTGAGCACTCAGAGTAAAATAGTTTAAGTTTTTTTGTTCCTAAATATATTTTAGATAGGCCATTAACAATTCTTTAGTATGTGCTTCTTTATCTCTAAATAAAAATCTGTGGAGGCCCAGTTATGAAATTTTTCCTGAAATAATAGTGCAAATACATGCCTTAATACCTTATAAAAGCTGTAATCGTTCTTCTGTATTTTTCAGCTCAAACAACTTCACATGGTTAAAAAAAGATTTAAAACCTTAAAATCTAAATGAAACAAGTTTCTCACCAATTTGCATTGTTCTTTGAATTAAAAGGCTAAAACCTACTTACAAGCTCCTTTCTTTTCATGCACTCCATCAATGTCTGAAATAAATGAACTGCTTCACTCTGGCCAAAGTTAAATGTTTTTTTGATGGTTGAAATAATATCAGGTTCTGCTGCATCAGGAAGATTCCTAGAGTAAGGGGAAGCATAACTTAATTCACAAATTTACATTTTCATTATTTCTAGAACCTAATATGAAATACAGATGGATCCATTCAAGATTTTTAAAGCTACTTTATTAAGTACTTGACCCTCGGTAAAATTTTCTCCTTCATGAAACTCCCACTATAAGTCATAAAGGGGGAAATGGAATGGAATGATTTTTCTCTTTGAAATATTTCAAAGTTTTTTACAAGGTATGTATTTCTTTTTTTTTAAATACATTTTATTGATTTTTTTTTACAGAGAAGAAGGGAGAGGGATAGAGAGTTAGAAACATCGATGAGAGAGAAACAACGATCAGCTGCCTCCTGCACACCTCCTACTGGGGATGTGCCCGAAACCAAGGTACATGCCCTTGATCGGAATCGAACCTGGGACCCTTCAGTCAGCAGGCTGACGCTCTATCCACTGAGCGAAACTGGTTTCGGACAAGGTATGTATTTCAATATTAGTACTAATTTTCTGTAAGATATTATATAAAGACTAGAGGCCCGGTGCAAGAAATTCGTGCACGGAAGGGTGGGTGTCCCTCAGCCTAGCTTGCACCCTCACCAATCTGGGACCCCTAGAGGGCAGTTGGACATCCCTCTCACAATCCAGGACTGCTGGCTCCCAACTGCTCACCTGCCTGCCTTCCTGACTTCCCCTAACCACTTCTACCTGCCAGCCTCATCACCCCCTAACCACTCCCATGCCAGCCTGATTGATGTCTAACTGCTCCCCTGCCAGCCTGTTTGCTCCAACTTCCCTCCTCTGCCAGCCTGGTCACCCTAACTGCCTTCCCTTGCAGGCCTGGTGCCTCCCACCTGCCCTCCCCTGCTGGCCATCTTGTGGTGGCCATCTTGTGTCCACATGGGGGCAGGACCTTTGACCACATGGGGGCAGCCATCTTGTATATTGCAATGATGGTCAATCTGCATATTACTTTTTTATGAAATAGGATAGATGCCTGTGCACAGGTGGGAGCCACCTGGTTTGCCCTGAAGGGTGTTCTGGATCAGGGTGGGATTCCCTTGGGGCGTGGGGTGGCCTGAGAGAGAGGCCTGTGGTGGTTTGCAGGCCAGCCATGCCCCCTGGAGATCCAAGTGGAGGCCCTGGTATCTGGAATTTATTTACCTTCTACAATTGAAACTTTGTAGCCTGGAGTGGAGCCAAGCCTCCTGCTCGCTCTGTGGCCAGCAGTCATTTCTGTTGGAGTTTATTATCCTTCTATAATTGAAACTCGGTAGCCTTAAGCAGTGTGGGGAAAGCTTTGCTTCTTCCATTGCCAGGGCAACCTTAGCCTCCCACTCTTTCCAGCTCCCTGGCTGCCACCATTTCTGTTTGGATTTGTTTACCTTTTATAATTGAAACTTTGTAGCCTTGAGTGGAGGCTTAGGCCGGCAAGGGCTGACAAAAAGCTTGGCTTCCTCTGTTGCCTGGGAAACCCAAGCCTCCCTACTGCTCTCTGTGGCCATAGCCATCTTGGTTGGGTTTATTTGCATACTTGCTCTGATTGGCTGGTGGGCATGGCTAGTGGGTGTAGCAGAGTGATGGCTAATTTGCGTATTACTTTTTTATTAGGTAGGATAGTTTTAAAATAATGTGGTATGTAAAGCAGTATTTCACCAAAATGTCTTAAACACAAGCTCATGCACATTTTTATTTCTTTTTCTCAATTGGTATTACATTTACATGGTTCAAAAATATATATATATAAAAGCCTAGCCCTAACCAGTTTTGCTCAGTGGATAGAACTTCAGCCTGCGGACTCAAGGGTCCCAGGTTCGATTCTGTCAAAGTATGTCCCTTGGTTGCGTGCATGTTCCCAGTGGGGGGTGCACAGGAAGGCAGCTGATTGATGTTTCTCTCTCACCAATGTTTCTAACTCTCCCTCTCCCTTCCTCTCTGAAAAAAAATCAATAAAATATATTTTTAGCATGAGTGGGAGGGTAGGGAAGTAATGGGGGAATAAGGACACATTTGTAAAACCTTAACCAATAAAGAAATTTAAAAAATACACACACACACACACATATATATATATTAAATATATATATGTTTATATATATAAGCTTCAAATTTTCATGTTCATAACATATTGAAATAAATCTAATATTCTAAAACACAAGCCTCTTTATATAGTTATTAAAAACTTGTTGTAATCATACACTTACCCTCCCTCTTCTGTTTGTTTATGAATATACGCTAGTAGATCTGCAGCTCTGCCTGTTCCCTCACATATGACAACTGGAACAGGAGGACTTTCTTGAAGGTATTCCAAAACTGTGAGGATAACATTTGGCCCACCTTCAAATATAAGTGCCACCACAGGGACACCTTGACCAATTCCTAAAAAAAGGAAAAGATTCGTTAAGATATTAGGCAAATTTAGTAATTTAATCTTATTTTTTATTCAATCAAAAACAAAATAAAAATAAAAGACCAATATATTTCTTTCAAAACAGTGTTTAATTCATTTTAAGTATTCAACACGATACTAGTTTGGCATAAATTAAATACTGAATAAGTTACTTTTTCACTTCTAATTTTGTCTATTAAACTGTTTTAATAGACAAAATTAGAAAATCCAATGTACAATTAGACATACCCTAGAATTTATGTATTTTTTGAAAAGTAAAAATATTTTGAATATTTCACTAACTCTTGGTAAGAAATGTGTAACATTAATTTGTTTTAGAGTTTGCTTCCAGTTGAATTTCTAATATATGTCTGTTTTTATTATAAAAATGTATATTTCTGATTCCAAATAATTAAGACATTAATACACACATTAATGACAGAATTAGGATTACATAAAGGGAACTGATTAATAAAATACAAGACCTCTACAAGAGTAACAAATAAATTTAGTAAAGAATATCAATTTTTGTTTTTAATAACCTGCAATGCAGCAAGAGAATTCAAAATATACGTAATACCAGGACTAAAACATTTGTAATCTTAAAAAGAAATGCTAAGACTCCATCATAATTTGAATACAATGTTCTATAATTTTGAATTTCCCTTTGTGATAGAGCTCACCTTCTTGGTTTCCTAAAATTACACAATTTCTCCTCTTTGAAACAAAAATCTGGATGTTGGGGAAATCAAAAAGTTTGATCATGGTTGAAAAAGATCAGTATTAAGAATACCAACTTTTAAGAAACGCCTACCAAAAAGTGACACTACTCATGTTAAAAACTTTAAGCAAGGTTATTCTTACTTTGCAATAAAGCATTTTTTCTTCTTTTACTCTTCATCTTGAATTTCAAAGTCATGTATTAGACTATATCATCCATTAAGATTATTTCTGAATTCTTTGGGCTGCAATAGGATTACAATGGCAACCGAACTTCCAATGGACCTTTGTGGCTTTGACTTCAATATCTGAGTACTCTCAGATATTGGCCTTAGGCTTCTTTTCCTAGGTCACCTTATTAATCTAAGGTCAGTCATTCTTTGTTATTTCACATGCTATCTTGCTATGTAATAAAACCAGCACTTAAAAAAACATTATTTTAAGAATGTTGCTGGCATCAACAAAACAACAAGAAAGCCCACTGTATGGGAGAACATATTTGCAAATGATATCACTGATAAAGGTTTAATCTCCAATATCTACAGACAGCTTATACAACTAAATAAAAGGAAGATGAATGATCCAATTAAAAAATGGGCAATGGACCTAAATAGAATATTTTCAAAAGAAGACAGAAGGAAGGTCAAGAGGCACATGAAAACATGCTCAAAGTCACTAATTATCTGAGAGATGCAAATCAAAACAACAAGGCGGTACATCTCACACCTGTCAGAATAGCCACCATCAACAAATCAACAAACGCCAAGTGTTGGCGAGGTTGCGGAGAAAAAGGAACCCTGGTGCACTGCTGGTGGGAATGCAGACTGGTGCAACCACTGTGGAGAACAGTGTGGAGTTTCCTCAAAAAACTGAAAATGGAACTCCCATATGACCCAGTAATCCCACTCCTAGGACTATATCCCAAGAAACTAGAAACACCAATTAGAAAGGATATATGCACCCCTATGTTCATAGCAGCACAAACTACAATAGCTAGAATCTGGAAACAGCCTAGGTGCCCGTCAGCAGATGATTGGATCCAAAAACTATGGTACATCTACACAATGGAATACTATGCTGCCATAAAAAAGAAGGAATTCTCATCATTTGCAGCAACCTGGATAGAACTAGAGAACATCATGCTGAGTGAAATAAGCCAGTCAATGAAAGAGAAATACCACATGGCCTCACTCATTTATGGATCTTAAAGAACATTATAAACTGATGAACTAAAAGACAGATATAAAGACAGTAAAGCAACAAGCAGACTGTCAAATTACAGCGGGGAGGGTAGGGAGATCTGGGGGAGAAAAAAGATCAACCGAAGGACTTGTATACATGCATATAAGTACAACCAATGGACACAAAACTCTGGGGAGAAAGGGGGGGGGCAATGTTAAAATATGTACACAGGTAATAATTTAATAAAGAAATAAATAATTGAAAAATAAAGTGAAAAATAAAAAAAAGAATGTTGCTGGCAATTAATATAGCCCAGAATAATTTCAACAACAAATTTATAATTTTAGTAACAAATTTATAAATTCCCTTACTAGCATGAATTCTTTGCTGATTAACAGTTTTTTCAAGTTCTCTTCTCAGCCTGACTTCTGCCCCATACTTTCCAACAGTGCCATCATCCACCAATATGAAATGGGAATGTAGATTATTCAAAACATTCAATTTGCTCAGAGGGTTCAATAAGGTTTGATAAGGAGCAACCACCTAAACAATATCAAATGTAAGAGTTAGTGGGAAAGATTAAATATAACATAATATAAAAATAAATTGAAGTAATCTATAGAGGGAAGATAAAATTCCATTTACCTATGGCAACAAATAAAAAGCGTCAAAAAAATACATCAAAAAGCACTAGCTTAAAAAAAAAAAAAAGCACTAGCTTTTAAGCAGCCAAAGATTAATCAGTAATTGGCTGAATGATACAACTAAATTTTTACTCTTATTGCAGAATATATTTCATTGTCACATGCAAAGGAAGCAGGAGCATATAAGTAAATAATGTGGAAAAAAACACGATAAATAATAAAAAAAGCAACCAAAAGTCATATTGCTATTTTTCTGGTCATAAATAGGATCTTTAAAATTGATATTAGAAATTTAATAACATTTAAAAGTGATCATTATAAATTAGTCATTTCTTTTTGATAGTCTCTTCATATACGTAACCAATTTATATTTTTAACCTATTCAAGGCATTTGATTACTACTCAGTAAAATAAAATTAACTCTTAATATTATGTAATCATTAAAAATTTAATTATAAAGACTGGCATGAAATGGGATAAGTGTGAAATAATTATTTTAAAAAGGCAGAAACCAAAATCTACTCACACTATAATGACAATTACTAGTACTTGTATCTATGACTGTATATTCAAAATGATCAGAAGGAAACGTTAGAGAAATATTTTTAAAAAGGTAATTTGAAATGTATTGTATACTCAAGAATATTTTAAGTTGACTAAAAGATCCTTATTTTAATTTTGCTTATAAGTAAGTGAATACAAGAAATTTAAAAATCATTCTTACATCTCTCCCAACAAGATCATTTCTGTTTTCAATCACTCCCCATGGAGCTATTCCGATAGTGCAAATCTTCCGAGATGATCTGGAAGCATGTTCTTTGAGGGCATCACCAACATGTTTGGCCACACCTGTTCATACAAAATAGAATTCACTTTATCTCAAAGTCTTCATTGTGTTCAGAACAATCATGTGCTCCATCTGTAACATTACAATTGGTGATATTTTCCTTAACATATACAAGACAAAAGGCAACAAGGTCAAAAAAACAAACTTACAAAGAAAACTCAAGGACCAAAGAGAAAAAAAACTACAATTTCAAAACACTACAACTGCCTAAAACACATACCATGTTCTTACGCTTAGTTTCTCTCTTAGATTCTTCAATGTAAGTTACTATCATTTTTTGTTACTGCTCTACACACCATCTCAAAAAACTAAAAGTATGGCTTAGGACTATAAAAAACACACACCCCAAATAATTACAAAAGCTTCCTAATGGGAAAACCTGAGAGAATAGTAGAAAAGACCACATTAAGTCCTCATGATTTGTTATGAGCTTAATTGTATCCTCCCCAAAATTCCTATGTTGAAATCCTAATCCCCGTACTAAAAATATTACTGTATTTGGAAATAGGTCCCTTAGAGAGGTTATTACATCAAAATGAGGTGGTTATGGTGGGTCCAAATCCAACCTGACAGGTGTCCTTACAGGAAAAAAGAGACACAAAAGGAGGCACCATGGACGCACATGCACAGAGGAAAGGCTACGACAGGACACAATGAAAAGGTCACCATCTGAATGCCAAGAAGAAAGGCCTCGGAAGGAACAAAACCTGCTAACATCTTGATCTTGGACCTAGAGAAATATGAGAAAATAAATTTCTTTTGTTCAAGCTACCCTAATCTTGTGGTATTTTGTTATGGCATTTGGCAATTTGGTATTTACTTTCAAAATATCATACAAGTGATTTTTGGTCTTATCAACTCTGCTTAAAACCATCCCTTCTCATTCAGAGAAGATTAAAATGGACTATAAGGCCTTCCTATAAAGATCTTCCTATTGTCCCTGATATTCACCACGCTACCCAATCCTCACCACCATCACACTCCCAAAACTTTTTTATCTTATCTCCTAGTACTTCTTGCTCTTTCCACTCCAGCTATACTGAATGACCCCTTATTACTATTCTCCCAACACACTAGCTGTTTATACTTTACTAGAGACCTGGTGCACAAAATTCGTGCATGGGGGGGGGGGGGGAAGGGGAGTCAGCTGTCCCTCAGCCCAGCCTGCACCCTCTCCAATCTGGGATCCCTCAAGGGATGTCCAGCTGCCTGTTTAGGCAGGATCCAGGTAGGAATCGCCAAATAACTAATATCATTGCAGTGATATTTTCAATAGCCTGTTCACCCCTAACTACCCTCCCCTGCAGGCCTGGTCCCCTCCAACTGCTCTCCCCTGCAGGTCTGGATCCCCCCAAACTGTCCGTTTCTATAGGCCCAGTCACCCCCAACTTCCCTCTTCTGCTGGCCTGGCCACCCCCAACTGCCCTCCTTGGCAATTGAAAATATCACTGCAGCCGGGACCGGTTTGGCTCAGGGGATAGAGCGTCGGCCTGCGGACTGAAAGGTCCCGGGTTCGATTCCGGTCAAGGATATGTATCTTGGTTGCGGGCACATCCCCAGTGGGGGGTGTGCAAGAGGCAGCTGGTCGATGTTTCTCTCTCATCGACATTTCTAACTCTCTGTCCCTCTCAATTCCTCTCTGTGTAAAATCAATAAAATATATTAAAAAAAAAGAGAGAGAGAAAAGAAAATATCACTGCAATGAACATAGTAATTTGCATATTATTCTTTATTAGATAGGAAAGCTGGGCTCCACATTACTCTTATCTTACTCCTTCATTTTCTTCCATCTCTATTCAAATGTCACTTTATTAGTGAAGCCCTCTCCACCGTCCCCATCATCTCTACATTATATTTCATGTGTCTGCATAGCACTTACAATCTAACTTATTATACATTTGTATAAGTTCAACATAGGTTTTATTCTTTTATTTCCCTACAGTTTTAATTTGTATTTTTCTGATAACAGTTTACATCATATTATGTTGTATTAGTTTCAAGTGTACAGCATAATGATTAATCATATACTTTACAAAGTGTTCCCACCTGATATTTCCAGTACCTACCTGGCACCATTCATAGTTACAATATTAGTGACTGTATTTCCTATGCTGTACTAGACATCCCCATGACTATTTTATAACTTCCAAACTGTACTTCTCACTTCACCTTTTCACCCAGTCTCATAAACCCACCTCCCCTCTGGCAATCATCAGTCTATTCCCTGTATCTGTTTTGTTTCTTCGTTTATATTGTTCTTTAGATTCCCACATATAAGTGAAATCATATGTTATTGTCTTTCTCTGACTGATCTATTTGACTTTACCCTCTCGGGTCCATACATGTCCATACATGCAAATGGTTAACATTTCATTTTTTATGGCTGAGTAATATTCCACTGTATATATGTACCATATCTACTTTATCCACTAACCTACTGATAGGCACTTGGGTTGCTTCCATATCTTGGCTATTGAAAATATCACTGCAATGAACATAGGAATGAACATATTCTTTCGAATAAGTGTTTTGGGTTTCTTCGGATATAAACTCAGAAACAAAATTTCTGGAACATAAGGCAGTTCCATTTTTACTTTTTTGAGGTAACTCCATACTGTTTTCATAGTGGCTGTATTAATCTGCATTTCCACCAACAATGCATGGTCCCCTTTCCTCCATATCCTCACCAACACCTGTTTGTTGATGTATTGATGATAGCCATTCTGACGGGTGTGAGGTGACATCTCATTGTAGTTTTAATTTGTATTTTTCTGATGATTAAAACCATCTTTTCATGACTATTAGCCATCTATATGTCCTCTTTGGAGAAATGTCTATTCAGGTCCTTTGCCTACTTTTAAATGAATTATTTGTTCTTTTAGTTTTGAGTTGTTCTGAGTTCTTTATAAATTTTGGGTATTGCCCAACCAGCACAGATCAGTAGTTGAGCATCGACCTATGAACCAGGAGGTCATGGTTTGATTTCTGATCTGGATTGCAGGCTCAGTTTCCAGTGGGAGGCGTGCAGGAGGCAACCAATCAATGATTCTAATTATTGATGTTTCTCTTTCTCAACCTCTCCCTTCATTTCTGAAATCAATATAAATATATATTTTTAAATAAACAAATAAATATACTTTGGATATTAACCTCTTATTGGATGTATCAGTGGTGAGTAGCTTTTCCTGTTCAGCAGTTTTTCTTTTCATTTTGTTGATGGGTTCCTTTGCCCAGCAAAAAACTTTTAATTTGATGTAATCCCATTTATTTATTTTTTGTTTCCCTTGCCTGAGAAAAAATAATATTCAGAAAAACTAAAATATCATACATTTAGTTATCTGCATCTCCCTACCAGAATGTAATCTGCATGAAGGTAAATATTTTATTTGTTTTGTGGAATGCTATATTTTCAGCAGCCAGAAGAATACTTAATACACAATAAGTCTTTAAAAACCGTTGTTGGTAATGAATTAGCTTTTACCAAGCTAATTTAAGTTAATAATTGTTTTAGTTTAGACATTAAAATAAATTGGTCTTTATTATATCTAACCCTTAGATGTGATAGGGAATGAAAAATTATAGTATATTAAAAATTAATTTTGAAAGCTGCTTCTTACTACTGGTTAGGCAATGGGTTCCATTTTTTTATTAGTATTGGTTTTTTACAAAGAGGAAAGGATAGAGATAGAAAGTTAGAAACATCGATGAGAGAGAAACATTGATCAGCTGCCTCCTTCACAACCCCTTCTGGGGATATGCCTGCAACCAAGGTACAGGAATCGAACCTGGGACCCTTCAGTCCACACCGACACCCTATCCACTGAGCCAAACCAGTTAGGGCTCAAATTCTTATGCCAATTTACCAATAGCCAGATATTGGCAGGAATAACAATACTTTGCTCTATAGTAGGGATTAGTAACTTTTTTTTGTAAAGGGCCAAATAGTAAATGTTTTAGGCTTTGCAAAATATACAGTCTCTGTCACAGCTAAACTAGCACAAAGTAACCATAAATAACACAAAACCAAATGAGTGCAGCTATGTTCCAATAAACCTTTATTTATAAAAACAAGAAGTGAACTGGATTTGGTAGATAGACCATAATTAGCCAACCCCTGTTCTAAAATGTATTATTTTTTTAAAAAAACTAAATAAAAATAAAATATTCTTACAGTTACCATTTATATCTAGAAACTGTAGATTATTTAACAGGAAAACTGAATATATTTATATTCAATGTTGACTATTGTTTCAAATATCTAATTGTTATTCTGAAAAAATTACAAACACACTAAATAAAATTAGTATAATCATCACAGTACCTGTGTTCACTCCTCCAGTTAAAATCCAGGCTCCAGTTGTAACTGCAGCTTTAATAAGACCTTTTCCAAGCAACTGCTTGACTCGTGGGTGAAGCTCAAATTTCTGCATGCCCCCATGTACAGAGATAACAAGTTTGGGTAATTCTATTTGCCATTCTTTAAGCAGAAGTTGCAGAATGACTTCAGTTTTGGTGTCATATGATAGTCTGACATACTAAAAAAAAATTAAAAAAAAAACAAAATAATTGACTATGTTCACAGGTTTCATAATACGTTACACAACTTTAAAAACCTTTATTTTAATCAGATTAGTATAAAGTAGATTTCATAGACTGCTTTTAATATAGTTACACTTTGAAAAAAGCAAGAGCAAATGATTTTAAAGTTGGAAAGCCATTTTGTACAAGCTATAGAAGTAGTGGCATTCTAATTTTTACAATTTAAGTGTGTTACACTTCCTGCTTATATAAATTCAATTACTGTTCATCCAATTTACAAATTTATCCACAGTATTTATTAGCTTGTTTAACTATGAGTATACAGTAAATGAGAGGTATTAAGGTTAACTATAATGATGGGGGGGGTGATGAAAAATGGACACTCCTACAACTCTTGTTATTAAGAAAAGCAAATACTAAATTATCTATTTGAAAGTTTTTGTCAGTGATAGAATCCATTTATAGAACTGTGATCATGCAGTAAAGTAATAAAAATATTTTTTCACTCTTTTAAAAAAAAAATGTATTTTATTGATCTTTATTTTACAGAGAGGAAGGGAGAGGAATAGAGAGTTAGAGACATCGATCAGCTGCCTCCTTCACACTCCCTACTGGGGATGTGCCCACAACCAAGGTACATGCTCTTGACCGGAATCAAACCTGGGACCCTTCAGTCCACAGACCAGTGCTCTATTCACTGAGCCAAACCAGTTAGGGCCAAAAATATTTTTAATATAAATTATTGTTTCCCTTATGGAAGTAATTCTAGATTTAATCCACAAATTACTGAAAATAATAAATTTTACTCAATATTCTAAGATGTTCAGATGTATTTACCAGTTTAGTTTTTTAAAAAATCATTCTATAGAAAATAAACCACCATATCCTCTGATTATTAGTAGAGTTTAAAAATTATATTTCTCTTAATTATTCATCACAAAATTTACTTGCTATGACTACTCTACTTCATTCTCTTTGTCTACTGCACCTATATGATTCAGCTCATAAGAAATCTGAAATATTCAGATGTTGGAAGAAAAAACACTTTTAAATATCTTTAAGAAAGGTTATTTGCAAAACAATATATTGCCCATCCATTACAAATATCAAATACCAATGAAAAAATATCCCAAAATATCAGAATTCTTCAACACTGATTAGGATTCCAGAGTCCTGGCGCGCACACAAACACACACACACACACACACACACACACAGATTCCAGAGTCCCTTGAGAATGCTTTGAAAAAGATTTGTCCTATACCAAGTATTTCTGCATTAGTTTTATTATAATTAAGACAGTATATACAGTAATGTTTGGAAAACTTAATTATTATAATTAAGACAGTATATACAGTAGTGTTTGGAAAACAGTCTAAAGCTAATTTTTTAAAAACAAATTATGTTAAGAATAAATGAGGAATTCTACTTCTGGCAATGAACTAGATTGCTTTGGACCATCTCTGCCTCTGGAAACTAGAAAAACTAAAAGTAAGTAAGTAACATCTATTTTGAGGCATCAGAGGGCTACCAAGCAATGAGAACTTGTGGATTAAGGATCCACGAGAATAGAAAAACTTTTAGAGATGGGACCACCAATTGGCACTATTTTCCCATCAAGAGAAGGAGACAGGCAAAACAATGGAAAGAATAAAATGTTGGTAAATCTAAATGAAAAACAATTATGTCTTCGGGTTTTAAATACACAAATAAAACTCATGCCAACAAAAAGCAGGTAAGCCATAAGGAAAGTAAATGCACTTACCAAAGTTCTAAAGGATATTACATTGTCAGAAAGTAGTAAAAGTACTAATTTATAATAGTAACAAGTTAAAAATGTATTCAAACTGTTTCTAAGAATACTGTGAGCCTGGCTGGCATGGCTCAGTGGTTAAATGTAAACCTATTAACCAGGTGGTCATGGTTTGATTCTCCGGTCGGGGCACATGTCCAGGTTGTGGGCTCCATCCCCAGTGGGGACGTGCAGGAAGCAGCCGATCAGTGATCATTTCTCATCACTGATGTATCTATATCTCTCCCCCTTCTCCTTTCCTCTCTGAAATCAATTTAAAAATATATTTTTAAAAGAGAATATAAAAATTAAAAATATGTAAATAACATGCTAATAAGGACTATTTTTTAAAAGAAAACCTTAAACGTAAGGAAAGGTTAACAGTAAAAGAAAAGAAAAAATTAGCTATACTGATTACTAAAAAAGCAGGCTTAGTCAACAAACTGACAAAAAATAAAAGATATTTTATAATGATAAAAGGTTCAAGGTATAACAATTATATATTTTATGCACTTCTACAAACAACTTAAAAATATATAAAAGAATTACTGGGACTGGTTTCCTGACATAGATTATATAAACTGTCAGATAACAAGCATATATTTTTTAAATAACAACATAAATGAAGTAAAGAAATCAAATATGTGACATACTTTAGCTCTGTAGGAATGAGAACCCCCTTGAAAATTTATGACTCCATAAGCATCTGTTGGGCTCTGTTCTGTATGCTTTTCCACAGACCATTCTTCTAATGCCTGATTAAAATGGTCACCCAATTTCACATCTGAGTATTTCATGGCAAGACTTGCAGTAAAACAAGCATGTTGCTTGACCAAGCGACCACAAAAACACCTAAAGAAAAACAATAAAATTAAAAAGACTTTAAAAAAATTAGTCAATGAAAAACTGAATTAAAATGAATGAATCAAAGAATATAAAAATAACTTGAGCTTTTGATTTTAATATAGCTAAAATAATATCTTTACTACAGCAATAAATAGTACAAATACATTAGTATATAATGATATATTCATCTAAATTTAGTGTGAGCTTCTACAAAATATAGTATCTATATACATAAAAAGCCTGTTGCCCCAACACTGTAATGACCAAAAACTGGCGCGGGTGGGCGGAGCTGTAAGCACAGTGAGCCATGCGATTTCCCGATTTCCCATATTGGACTTCTAGTAGTTATATAATAGAAACAGTATTTAAACACAGAAAGAAATGAACTACTAATAGACACAATAATATGATATATCTCAAAATCATCATGCAAAGTGAAAAAAAACTGGATGCCACCAAAGGGTGCATATTTATATGATACCATGTATACAGAATTCAAGAAAATACAAATTAATTTATATACCCAAGGATATGTTAACAACTCCTAGACAGCAGTAGGCTACATAATTTCTAAAGTACACAAAAGGCAGGCAATAGTTTAGTGTTCCTGTCAGAAAGAATCAAGAGATCTCATTATACAGGAGGTCTATAATGTATTAGGTCTAGTAATAATTAATGTCGTTTTCTAATACTTTTTAAAATCGAATTTATTTAAACAATACAACAAAATTTAATCAACAATATAGTTGCCGTTGTTTTCTACTACTTGTGCCCAACGCTCAGGAAGCATTTTAATCCCTCTGTTGTAAAATTCTTGTGATTTTGATGCAAAAAATTCGGTCAATGCATTTTTGAGGCATTCTTCATTATTAAATTTTTTTCCAAGAAGAAAGTTTTGCAAAGGACGAAACAAATGGTAATCGGAAGGGGCAATATCAGGAGAATATGCAGGTTGAGGGAGAACTTCCCATTCCAACTGGCGCAGTTTTTCAGCAGTGATTCTTGCAGTATGCGGTCGTGCGTTATCGTGGTGAAGAATTACGCCCTTCCGATTAATCGGCACGGGTTCTTTTTCTCTTAAAGCTTGGGCTAACCTTTCCAATTGGGCACTATACACTGCACTTGTAATGGTTTGGTTAGATGGTAAAAGTTCATAATGAAGAATTCCTTTAAAATTCCACCAAACACACAACATCACTTTTTTCGCATGCAAGTCAGGTTTTGGCGTGGGCTGTGGAGCCTCATTTTTGTCCAACCATTGAGGCCGCCTTTTCAAATTAACATACAGCACCCATTTTTCATCTCCGGTAACAATTTGCTCTAAAAATGGCAAACGGTTTTGACGAGAGAGGAACGAACTGCAAATTGTGACTCTTTGATTACGGCTGTTGTCGGTCAACTCATGAGGAACCCATTTTCCAAACTTTTGGACTTTGCCAAGTGCACGCAATTGATTGGAAATTGTTTTTTGTGAACAATTTAAAGTTGTCGCAAGCTCTTGTTGGATAATTTGAGGATTTTGCACCAAAAGAGCTTGAAGAGCTTCTTGATCAAAATTGGACACACGGCCTCGACCACTCTTGTCATCTAACAAAAAATTTCCCTCGTGAAATTTCTCAAACCAACGCTGGCATTTTCTGGCGCTAACTGCATCTTGACCAAGAGCACTACAGATGTTTTTTGCAGCCTCACTTGCTTTTCTTCCTAATTGGAACTCGTAAAGCATGCAGTGCCGAATATGCTCTTCATCCGCCATCTTCTTAGCCCTAGTTTTGCAACAAAAACCAAACCAAACACAAACTTTTTCAAGCAAAACTTGTTAATTGCACTTCACACGTTCTGTAGATACCACGTGTTTGAAGGTTATGTCAATACAAGTCAACGCCAAGCAAGATTTTAAACGAATGTTTAAAACGACATTAATTATTACTAGACCCGATAATAGAGTCCTCAGGAGAGTATAGACTGCATATGCCTTGACAGTTTAAGAGCAAGACTTGAAAGAACCAAACTAACCCAAAGTTACTTAACTGCATGCTAAAGTAAGTCCAAAGCTAGTGGAATACAGCAAAACCCAGTACCAAAACATAAAATTCACAGTGTGCAGCAACCATCAGAAATTACAAGGCAATCAAAAAAGGAGGAAAATATGTGAAAAAATATCAGTAATGAAGACCTAGAAATTGTACAGAGGTAATGAAATTAGCAGAAAAGGACACTAAACAGCCATTATAAATAAGTTCAATATTAAGAATATGTTTGGAAAAATTAGAGGAAAACATTAACAGGATGAGGGAGGAATTGGAAAGGTTTTATTTTTAAAACTAGAGGTCCAGTGCACGAATTAATGCACCAGTGGGGTTCCTTGGCCTGCCTGTGGGATTGGATAGAAACCAGCTCTCCAACACCCTTCAAGGGGTCCTGAATTGTGAAGGGGTGCAGACCAGGCGGAGGGACCCCACCTGTGCATTATCAGGGGCAGAGAGGGACTCAGGAGGTTGGCCAGCCAGGGAGAGACCGCAAGAGGCCTCCAGGGTGTGTCTCACCCATCTTGCTCAGTCCCTATCGATTGGACCCCAGCAGCAAGCTAACTTATCGGTCAGAGCATCTGCCCTCTGGTGGTCAGTACACATCACAGTGTCTGGTCGACTATCCCCTGGTGGTCAGTGCACGTCATCGGGAGAGGTTGAGCAGACTTAGCATATCATTAGCATATTACGCTTTGATTTGGTTGAACAAACAACCAGACAACCGAATACTTAGAATATTAGGCTTTTATTATAGAGGCTATCCCAATTAGGATAGCTAAAGAAATATCTGAAATAAAAGTGTCCTAGGTTAGATTTATAACATATTAGACACTACAAAAAACAACAACAGTAAACTTGAAGACAGCAATCAAATCTACCCAAAATGAAACACTGAGAGAGAAAAAAGGAGTAAGAACATTAGTGACTTGTGGAATAATTTCAAGTAGCTCAACACACACATAAATCACCAGAATTGAGGGAATAGAAATAAAAATTTGAAAACTATTTGACTGACAAATCTGAGCAGTTCAATAGGGAATAAGCAAAATGAGCTTGAGGAAATCACAATACAACACTGCTGAAAACCAATAATAAAAGCTTCAAAGCAGCCAGACTACAAGTGTCACATTATGTCCAGGAAAACAAGGAATGATAGTAGGTATCTTATTACAAAACATACAAGCCAAAAACTTACTGTTACATCTTTAAAAGGAAAACAACTATCAAATTAGAATCCGAGGAATAAATTTAACCAAGGAGATAAAAGACCTGTACTCAGAAAATAAGACACTGAGGAAAGTAATCAAAGAAGATACTACTAAAAGAATATAGCATAATCACAGGTAAGAAGAACTAATATCATTAAAATGTCCTCACAAACCAAAGCAATCTATAGTTTCAATGCAATTTCTATGAAAATACCAATAACATGATTCACAGAAGTAGAACAAATAATCCAAAATTGTACAGGGAACCATAAAAAGACCCTCAAAAACCACAGCAATCTTGAGGAAAAAAACCAAGTTGGAATTATCATGCCACCTGATATTAAACTATACTATAAGGCTTAGTATTCAAAACAGCATGATACTGGCATAAGAAGACATAAATTAATAGGACAGCATAGGAAGCCCAGAAATAAACCCATACCTATTTGGTCAATTAATATTTGACAAAAGAAGGAAAGAACATACAATGGGGTAAAGACAGTCCTTGCAATAAATGGTATTGGCTAGGTAGTTTAAAAGCCATCCTTCTGGGAAATGGGTATTTGTGGTAGGTGGAACTTTTTGCTTAAAATTCTGAAATTATAAAATCAACATCAAATTAGCAGAAAAAATAAATCAGTTATTAGTATTAAACATTAAAAACATGCCACCATCTACATAACTCTGTATTTTTATATCTATGATAAATTATACAAAAATTCCCAGGTTAACATTTTCAAAGGAAATATCTGTACATATTTTCTTTCTCAAAAAATTTAATAGTTTTCTTAAATTAATTATTGTGTTCACACAATGAAAGGTATTTACTATGCATTTGATATTCAATTACTTACAAGTAAGTATGTTATAGCAAATAAATAAAGATCAAAATGTATCAGAGAAATATAAAAATTACCCTCTCTACAAGTGGCTTAATATATTGTAATAATGGCTTATTAAAATTGTGATATTCTCAAACTATTATTACCTTAAAAAATAAATAAGTGGTGTAAGGAAAATTGGAAAGATACATGCAAAGAATCAAGAGGAAATTCTAGAATTAAAAAATATAATACATGCCGAAACCGGTTTGGCTCAGCGGTGGCGCGTCAGTCTGCGGATTCCGGTCAAGGGCATGTACATTGGTTGCGGGCACATCCCCAGTAGGGGGTGTGCAAGAGGCAGCTGGTCGATGTTTCTCTCTCATTGATGTTTCTAGTTCTCTATCTCTCTCCCTTCCTCTCTGTAAGAAAAATCAATAATATATATATATATATATATATATATATATATATATATATATAATGCATGAAAATTTTTTTTAATAATCCATGAAATAAAAAGTTCACTTAATGGGCAAAACAACATTTTGAAAATTGCAGATATGAGATTCAGTGAACCTAAATACAGATCAGTATACACTGAGTGGCCAGAATATTATGATCTCTGAACACATAATAATCTGGCCACTCAGAGTGTGTGTGTGTGTGTGTGTGTGTGTGTGTGTGTGTGTGTGTATGAGGTCTGGTGCTTAATTCATACATGATGAGATCCATGCTGATTGAACTCCTAGTCAAGGGAATAATTTGCATATTAGCCTTTTATTATATAGAATATACACTGAGTGGCAAGATTATTATGTGTTCAGAGATAATAATAATCTGGCCACTCTGTAAATTTAATAAATATAAAAACATTTTATTTTAAAATATGGCACCAGCGACCTGTGGAAAACATTAAGCAATCTAACATAGATATTACTATAGTCCCATAAGGAAAAGAGAAAACAGACTGAGGCAGGAAAATGACTTAAGAAACAACAGCTGAAAACTTGTCAATTTGATGGAAAATAACTTGCAAATATTGACACAAGCAAAGTAAGTACAAAAAACCACTCTCAGGCACATTAGAGACCTGACTCTGAAAACCAAAAATACAGAAGAAAAACACACACAACACTTTAAAGCAGCTGAAGGGAAAAAAAGATCCATTACATACAGAAAAACAGCTATATTAATGATAGCTAACTTTTCACCACTAACAAGAGCCAGAATACAGTAAAATACCTTTCAAGTGCCAGAATAAGAGAACTACCAACTCAGAATTCATTATCTAGTGAAAATATCCTTTAAGTCTGAGAGTAAAATAAACATTTTCTGATAAACCAAGCTGAGAAAATTTATCTCCAGTATATCTGCTTTATACCAAAGGCTAAAGGAAGTTCTTTTAGCTTGAATGGAAAAACACCAGATGGAATTTCCAATCTAGAGGAACAAATGAATATCAAGACCATAGATGGTAAATCTCAGTATATCTAAAATGAACTCATTCTATGCACATTTGTTCCTAACATACCAACCACAAACCTATAATATTTGTCTTCCTCTTATATTCTTTCATCAGATCTTAATGAGCATACTATTTACTTATTAATAGTTGCCAAAGTAAGAAATTTAGGAACCATCTCAAATCCTCCTTTCTCCACACATCACTAAATCATATTGAGTTTGTCTCATTTATCCTTTCAAATGTCTATTTCTCTTCATCATCATAGCTAATACCTTAATTCAGCCTTTATTTCAGAGTTGCCAGAATTACTCCAAAGCTTTCCAAACTATTTTTTCTCTCCCAACTCAATCTCCATTGCATTGAAAGAAAAAGAAAGAAAGAAAGAAAGAAAAGAGAAAAATAAGCCTGTTATTTCCCCATACAATATGTTGTTAACATGAAATCAAAATCATGTGGCATATACACAAAGAGCTTAAATGATTTGGCCCCTACTCACTTTTCCAGACTCAGATCTCTCCAACATTCAATTTACATTCTCAAGTTTTATGACAGAACCATAATCTCTTCCACTGTCAAGTTTTCCCATATCCTGTTCTGTCAAAATCACTTTCCATCTGTCTTTACACAACTAATGCACATTTAACTTTAGGACTCTGCTCAGGTAGCTTCACTTGAGTTTCAAGCAACCTTACCTTGTCCTTCATCTCCCAGGTCTGAGTAAAGGAACTCTCAAATATATAGCCTATAAGTTTTATCCCAGTGTATTCTGCTGTTTCTAATAGATTGGTTTTATTTTTTAAAATGTGTGCAAGAGTTATGTTATGAAACTTACCTGACAAGTTGCTGACAAATTTGACATCCTGGAAGGCATCTATAAAGAAGGTAAATTTATTACTTAAAGAGGAAAAGTTTTTTATAGTTTAAACTAACCTATATAAAATCTATATAAAAGTATAAAATGAAGGAAAATTATACAGCTTCTGTTTCAGTTGATATCATAGGTCATTTTTACACTTTATTTACCCATTCAAGTAACTACTTTTTTAAACTCACATGTTTTTATATTTTTAAATACAAGTAGGTATAACATAAAATCCAGAAACTATAGGAGAAAAAACTGATAGATTTAATTATGTAAAAATACAACATTTCTACATGACAAAAATGTGCCACTAATAGTTTGAAAACAAACTGAGAAAAATATTTGCAGAACAAAAGGTTGGTTTCCCTAATACACAGAGCTTCATCAAATCATTTTAAAAAGGAACATATATGAACATATAATTCACACTAAAAACATATATATGAAAAGATATTTGATTAGAAAAAGTATTTTCAAAAACCTTTATAGTAGTCATATCTCTTGGGGAAGGGTGTATAAATTGATATAATCTCTATTGAAAGGCAAGTTGGCAGTACTGATCAAAATAAAAAATCTAGCCCTAACCGATTTGGCTCAGTGGATAGAGTGTCGGCCTGTGGACTGAAGGGTCCCGGGTGATTCTGGTCAAGGGCGTGTTGGTTGGTTGCAGGCACATCCCCAGTAGGGGGTGTGCAGGAGGCAGCTGATCGATGTTTCTCTCTCATCGATGTTTCTAACTCTTTATCCCTCTCCCTTCCTCTCTGTAAAAAAAAAAATCAATAAAATATATATTTAATAAATAAATAAATAAATAAAATTAAATAAAATAAAATGTAGACTCATTTTCAAAATCTAATTCCAGTACTAAAAGTATAGGCTAAAAAATATATGTAACACATGTAAAATGGTTAATGGACAAGGTTTATTCACCACAGCTTTTTTCGCCTCACAGCAAAAAGAAAAACAGAGCAGCTAGTGTCCATCAATTTAGGACTACTAAAACAAATTATGATACAGACATATAATTTAAAAAGATGGAACCATTAAGAACAAAGTGGTTATCATCAAGATAAAAACAATGAGCTAAACAGTATGTATTTAGAGTAGAGAGGGAGGAGTAGAGAGACATCTATGTGGACATGCAAATACGGTATCTATTTCTGGAAGGTATTCCAAGAAATAGGCAATGATGGTTTCCTTAAGGAAGGGGAATTTAAAAGGAGGCTTTCACTAATAACTTTTGGTACTTTGTAAATCCATTTGTTAACCTATTCATATAAAATTAATTTTAAGCCTGACCAGCATGGCTCAGTGGTTGAGCATCGACCTACGAATGAGGAGGTCACGGTCCAATTCCGGGTCAGGGTACATGCCTAGGTTGTGAGCTCCATCCCCAGTGTGGGCCGTGCAGGAGGCAGCCTATCAATGATTCTCTCTCATCACTGATGTTTCTCTCCCTCCCTCTCCTTTCCTGTCTGAAATCAACAAAAATATAAATTAAAAATTTTAATTTTAGCTGAAACCAGTTTGGCTCAGTGGATAGAGCATCGGCTTGCGGACTAAAGGGTCCCAGGTTCGATTCCGGTCAAGGGCATGTACCATGGTTGCAGGCACATCCCCAGTAGGGAGTGTGCAGGAGGCAGCTGATGGATGTTTCTCTCTCATTGATATTTCTAACTCTGTATTCCTCTCCCTTCCTCTATAAAAAAAAAAATCAATATTTTAAAATTCAATTTTAAAATCAATTAGTATAAAAAGAAATAACCAGCTGTGTTTACAAATTATGTCTCTTGTCAACAGCTACAGCTCAGGATACTTACTTAATAACAGCTTGAGATTCCTTTAACATTGAATGAGTACTTTTATTATTCTGATTGCAAAATGAAATTAACAACATTATAGGAAATAAATTCATTAAGGATAATACAAACTATTTTTTAAATAAAGCAATATTAACTTTATCTCAATGAAAGAACAATAGTGTTTTATTTTAGAACTGGCATACTGAACTATGGATATCTTAATTCTAAACCCCATCTCTATGAATTGTTATGGCTTTTAATATGTAAATTAGCAATACAATTTACATCTAACTTCCTAGAAGAGTCCAGAAGAAACAAAGGTATTCTTACCTGTGAGGGTCTTTGGAACTTGGTATAATGTATACACATTCCCTCTTGGTCAAAGTACTTTCTATCCAGGATTTCTGGGACTGAAACAAAAAGTTTTAAAATATGCTTTATACATTAACCCACTAATATTATAAGAAAGTAATTTAATTACAAATACATGAAAAGAAATAGTTCTATACTATTTAATTGTTTTTCAGTTTGCTAAATATTTATTACATGCTTCCTGATGACAGCACACCTAAAATATTAGAATCATCCCATTTAAGTCCAGTGTAATTTACATTATGATATCTACAGTGTATGCAGATACTGTTACTTCAAATAAACAGAAAGGAGGGAAATTAAGTTTTAGATTCCTACTATGAGCCAAAAACTTCAAGAGGGGCTGATGTAATCATTGAAAAGGCAATTCACAGTGATTATCAGATTAACTAAAAAAAATAAAACCTTTCGGTGGCTCTTTCTAGAGGATGCCCACCCTTTCTTTCCTCTTAGTCGTGCATCTTTACTTTTTTTCTCCTAAATTCTAAGAGTCCTCAGAAGGCTTGCAACTAGGGGAGCATTGGGCAGTGGTAACTCATCCTGGACTTACCCTAAAACCTGTCCCCAAGGTTCCATTCGCTCTGACTTTTAAGTGTGCTAACAGCAGCCCCACCATGACTTACTTCTTTAACAGTTATAGGGAGCCAAAGCAGAGCATGCCTAGGTTCTCTCCTGTTGCTTCTTCTATCCTAAGCTCTCCCTTTGTTTCACTGTCCCAGCTTTAATAAACATACTCCCAAATAAAAAAATCCTACATAATCCTCTATAAGAGTAATATGCAAATTGACCATCACTCCGACACACAAGATGGCCACCCCCATGTGTTCAAAGATGGCCACCACAGGAAGGCCAGCAGGGGAGGGCAGTTGGGAGGGACTAGGCCTGCAAGGGAGGGCAGTTGTGGGTGATCAAGCCTGAAGGGGAGAACAGTTGGGGGGACCAAGCTGGCAGGGGAGGGCAGTTGGGGGAAACTAGGCCTGCAGGGGAGAACAGTTGGGGGAACCAGGCCTGCAGGGGAGGGCAGTTAGGGGCAACCAGGTTGGCAAGCGAGGACAGTTAGGGGTGACCAGGCTGGCAGGCAGCTGGGAGCCAACAGTCCTGGATTGTGAGAGAGATCTCCCAGATTGGAGAGGGTGCAGATTGGGCTGAGGGACACACACACACACACACACACACACACACACACACACCCTGTGCACGAATTTCAGACACCAAGCCTCTAGTTGTAAATACAAAATTGTTTCATACTTAAAGGACAATTAAAATTTAATGTTTTATACCACTACTTAGACTTTTGCCTGAATCCTTACACTGTGTATCCTGCTATGGGTAAATGATTAAAAAGGAATGAGACATGTACTGAGATAGGCAAAACTCCATAAATTAGGATAAAGATCTTGGGTTCCATCCTATATACATTCAGATGTAGACATATACAGTATTATATCTCACCAGAACAGTACAAAAAAGAAAAGCCAAAAGGAAACATCTAGAAGAGATATTCTGGACAAAATTATTATGGGTGAAGTTTTGTGAACTCCTTTAAAATTATTCAGGTAATGTAATGATAAACATTAGTTTATCTCCCAAATTCTCCAATTCTAGCTCCAAACTTCCACCTGTCACTTAAAAATGTCAATTTCCTAAGTCAATGGTTCCCCTTTAAATAGAATCACTTCACATTTACAAAGAAAAATTGAAGAAAAAAATGTTTACAAACTTCTATCACATCTACCCACCAATGAGTATCTATACCCCATACTCTGCCTTTTTTCCTATAACTGTGCTCCTATTTAACTACAACAGATCCGTATGTGCTCTAGATCCCCTACCACTCACTAACTAAAGAACACGCTCTACCAATTCTTCCTTAATTTTTCTCCTTCTTTATTAATTCATTCCCATCAACATGAAATATTCTGTTCTCCACATTTAAAAAACAAAACACAAACTTTTGCTTGACTACACTTCCCTCTCAAGCTAATACTCCATGTTTCTGCCTCCATCTATAGCAAATTTTATTAGGAAAAGATTTTCCCTCTTTTCTTCTCCCAGATTTTCTAAAACCCATTCCAGTCAAGTTTTCAAGCCAATGACTTCCTCTAAACCCAGGAGTCCACTTTCAGGACTCATCTTTATTGATATATCAACAGCATTTAACAGAAGTTGATCATTCTCATCTTTCTGAGACATCTTCATCAGATAGTTTTATTTTATTCCTTTCACTGGCCATTCCTTTGTTTCTCCTTGCTTATTCCTCTTCTCCCCAATATTTGGATTTCTTTTTTCCAATTATATTCACTCTTTTATTACTCACATCTAGTTTACCATCAATATATTGGTTGACTTACAATTTATACTTCCATGCCAGATCCTTTCCTCAACTCCATACTCATATATCCACTGTCAACTCAACAGCTTTATTTTGAGTCCAATAGGCATCTCAAAGTTAACATGGCCAAAACTGAACTCCTCTTTCACCCTCATTTCTCATTCAGTCTTCCACACCTCAATGAATGGACAGTTCTATTTTTATATTTATAAAAATCTTAGTGATATCCTTGATATTTTCTTCATTCATATATATATATATATATATATATATATATATATATATATATATATATATATATTTTCCCATGAGCAAAACCTGTGAGCAAAACCATACTTAGAATCAACACTTTTTCATCCTCCACTGCTACCATTCTGATCCAAGCCATCATCATCTGTCTAATTTGGTGCCCTGGCCAGTGTGCCTCAATTGGTTGGGCATCACCCCTTATTCAGAGAAGTAGTTGGTTCCAGGCTAGATCTGAGGTAGAAAATTTCAGAAATGGCCTTCTATTATACTGTAAGTTTATACTTATAAAATACCTTGAAGCATGTATTTTCAAATGTAAATTTCCTAAAGATAGTGGATATTTATAAATTGCTTTGTACAATAATTGAAGGACACAAGAATACAAAGCTCACCAAGGGGTTATTCTTTGGCTCAACTGGAGATAAAGAATCCTATCATACCACCTAGCCAATGTGGCACACTTGTTGAGCATTCACCCATGAACCAGGAGGTCATGCATGGTTTGATTCCTGATCAGGGCACATGCCCAGGTTGCAGGCTCGATCCCTAGGAAAGGGTGTAGGAGGCAGCTGATGGATGATTCTCTCTCATCACTGATACTTCTCTCTCTCTTTTTCTCCCTCTCTCCTCCTATCTGAAATCAATAAAATAAATAAAAAATAAAAGAATCCCATAATACCATAGGCCGCACTTGCACCAGCATCTTAGAAAAACAGTTCGGGGTCACAGGTTGCTAACAAAGGAATCCTAGGATCAACCATGCAGCTGAGAGCTCAAGTACAAGATGACAAGATACACATTGAGAAGATACAGGATCTGCCTGACCTCATGCCCCTCAAAAGCCAATATTCCTCAATACAACCTCCTAGACATAGCTTCCAAGGCCCCGACAAGGGATATGCCCAATTACAGGAGTCACCACATACACAGGAAAATTCAAAGCTATGACTTCCCTATTGCTAGATATTTAGTTTCATAACCCACATCTAATTTACCCACATTATAAAAATGTTGCCTAAAAACATAGTTGAGTCCTGCCAGGTGGCTCAGCTGGTTGGAGCATCATCCCATACACCAAAAGATTGTGGGTTCGATCCCCAACCGGAGCACATACTGGAGGCAACTGATCAGTATTTCTCCCTCTCAGCCATCTCTCTCTCTCCCCCCATCTCCCCCTCTCTTCTCTTTTTCTCTCCCTCTAAAATCAATATAAACATATTCTCAGGTAAAGATTAAGAAACACAGCTAAGCCCTAGCTGGTTTGGCTCAGTGGATAGAGCATTGCCGGCAGACCAAGGGATCCCAGTGTGGATTCCGGTCAAGGGATCTATTATCATTACCCAATTAAATGTGCCCTGGATTATAAATACTAGTACACATACACATAAATTCCTAAATTTATACTCCTCCTTTGGCCAAGCTGCATTACTGAATCTTACCAACAGATGGCACACTACAAACATAAATCTGAAAATTTCTAAACTTAAATGTTCTGGTAAAGTAAAAACGAATTATAATCACAAAATGTTAACACAAGAGAGAAAACTTAGTCAACTTCAGTGGTTAAAGAGATGCTGGTGTCAGATTAACCCAAGTTAGAATTCTACCTCTGTTGTTCAATATCTATGCAACCTTAAGCAAATTTCTGAAATGTGTTTATCTGAAATTAGAGTAGTACCTATCTACAAATATCGCTCTGAAGATTAAACAAAATAATCCATGCAAGGTGTTTTAGCACAGCACCTGGCAGCACAGAGTTAAACTCCCAACAATGCCTCAAAATTTTATAAATTATAAATTCTTCCTGTCTACTAGGAATAGACACACATACGTTATAAATAACCCTCTAACCAAATCAATACCAGCACACCCTTCTTGCTTAAATGTTGATGGAAAAAACTGGGGGAGGGGGATTAAAATTCTACTTCAAAGTAACATGTGGAAATAAATATATTTTTACAACTAAATACACTCTATGACTCTGTATTAACATTAGAAAGGTGCACCCACATATGAAGGTTCCATGGGAGTACTAACCTTCCTACTGACAACTATAAATTCTGGACAACATAAAATTTTTAAAATGACTACTTAGTGGCACTGAAAGCAATCAAAAGAAGGCAGCAATTGGGTGGGTCCATATGTGAAAAAAGGAACAGCACAAAGTGAGTCTCCCATTTTTTAAAGTTTTTCTGCATGAAGACAGGAACCACTTACATGTACTGAGCAGTTAACACTCCAATAGAAATCTCAGTTTTACTGGCTTGAAGAACCAGAATACCAAACTCAAGATGACAACAGTAGCTGGAATATAGTGGGAAAAATAATCCTGCAAAATAGAGTCACTGAAAGGGAACCCTAAATGCTTCACATTAACTGCTCAAATCTCAGGCTGACCCATGAAGTATATATATATATGAGGCAGACTCCAAGCAATCCAATTAAGAATAAAACAGGGAGATCGAAGATGGCTGCCGACAGGAAGACAGGCTGCAAGATAGTGTGTGAATGAGAGAACGAAAGGAGTGTGTGGACGTACGGGGAGTGTACAGTGAGTGAGGGACAGCTACCGTATTTTACGGCGTATAACACAATCGGGTGTATAAGACGACCCCCTAAATTTACAGTTAAAACATAGGTTTAGCCGGGACCGGTTTGGCTCAATGGATAGAGCGTCGGCTTGGGGACTGAAGGGTCCTGGGTTCGATTCCGGTCAAGGGCGTGTACCTTGGTTGCAGGCATATCCCAGTAGGGGGTGTGCAAGAGGCAGCTGATCGATGAGTCTCTCTCATTGATGTTTCTAACTCTCTATCCCTCTCTCTCCCTCTCTGTAAAAAATCAATAAAATATATTAAAAAAACAAAACAAAAAAAAACAACAACATAGGTTTAGGCCTATATTCGCTGTATAAGACTACCCCCCACTTCCAAGGCAACACCAGTTCGTTTTTTTAATTAAATTTTTAATGAATGACATTTTTCGAACATACGTAATATACCGTACATTGATACGATAAATGGAAGGTCTCTTCACAAATGGCAATGCCATGAACTTGACCAAGAAACAAGAAATCCAAAAGAGAACATTAACAATGATGGCATCATCTGGAAAGAAAATTACATGAAGAACTTGCAGAAAATGCTTGTTTGTGACTGGGATGATAAGAGGTTTTTCTAGGCAGAGGAGCATTGTGAGCTTAAAATCCTTCAAAATCCTCATCATGTTCTTCTTCTGACATCGTAAGTTCATCAATGACCTCTTGTGGTACATTTGTAAGACAGTCATCAAATGGATCAAATTCCGAATCAGATGGTGTGGCTTCAGCTTCCCCTTCATCTTGCCACAAGAAGTCATCCTCCATATCGTCCAAAGAATTTGATATTCCACACTTCTTGAAGACCTGATTACTGTTTCTTCAGTAATATCATTCCAGGCTTTTATGACAAAGTTACACAAAACATCCAATTGTGGCGCACGCATGTTTCCTCCTTTTGTGAATAACTTTTCACCGCTAACCATCCACTAATTCCACTATTCTCTAATGCGATCTTTAAATGGCTTGTTTAGGCACACATCCAGTGGCTGTACCAATGATGTCAATCCTCCAGGAATAACTGCCGCATCTGTGTTTATTCTTGCCAGCCTGTTCTTTGTGCTGGTAGTTAAATGAGCCCTGAACATATCCCACACCAGTAGGCTACGTTCTTGACGAAGTCCACCTGGTCGCCTACTCCATACATTATCAAGCCATAGCTTTACCCCTTCTTCATCCATCCATCCTTTTTCATTCACTTGTACAAAATCTCCAACAGGAAACTTGATTTTCGGCATTGTTTTTCTTTTAAAAATAATCATTGGTCTTAGTTTGGCACCATCAGCTGTACATGCTAGTACCACTGTAAAACTGGACTTCTCATGTCCTGTTGTTTTAATCAACACTGTTTTTGCAGCTTTTGGATTAACAGTTTTATTTCCAACCATATCGAAATTTATAGGAGTTTCATCCATATTTCCGATCTGACTTAATGCATAGCCATGTTTCTTGCGCTGTTGTATTACATATTGATGGAAAAGACTTACTTTGCCGTCAAGATCTGCAAGTAATTTTTGTGCAATTTTGGTCTTTTGCCTCAGTACCAGATTGTGCCTTTCCAAGAACCTAGTACTCCAGGATACAGTGGCCTTAAATCCTTTGCTGTTATCTGGATTAGATTTGGCCCACTGAAGTGCAAACATACGTATTTTGTTTCATGTCACTACATAACCATTTTGACGATGTTCAAGAACCATGTCTACTACATGCTTTTCGAGTTCTGGCCAATAAGGGGTGCCTCTTCTTAATGCACACTTACTCCTTGTCATACTCTTTAATGCATCTTCATTTGCTTTCCAGTCTCGGACCATCTTTTTTATTACTCCATATTGTCTTGCCGCAGCACAGTTATTGTGTTCCTTGGCAAAGTTTACAACTTTCAGTTTGAAACTGGCTTCAAATTTCCTTCTTCTTGCTGGAGCCATGATGGGTTCTTTTCTACCAGCCATTTGTTGTACACCCACTAATCTTTTAGGCCGGGGTTATATAGTACTGTAGCTTCAGCTACACACAGAATGTTCTATTACGGTACCTTTTAACTCACTGTATGTGTCCTGATACAGCAGCTTTGGCTACACAGAATGTTCCTGTGCTGCAACTGTATGTACCACGGTGAGCCAATCACAACAAGCAAAAGTTCAAAAGTTATAATAGACCGCCTCTCTGACTCTGGCCAATCTGAGCAGGCTTTTTACTAGAACACAGTATATTGTAGCTTCGGGTACAGAACATGTGTAATTTGCATGCATAAAAAGCCTGCTTGGATTGGCTGAGCTAGAGAGGCGGTCCAAGCAGCCTTGCAATGATAGGTGCAGGATCGAGTTGGAAAATTCGTTTAGCGGCATATCCGGACGATTTTCGGGATATACTCGGTGTATAAGACCACCCCCGATTTTCGGTTGACTTTTTTCCATTTCAAAAGTCGTCTTATACGCCGGAAAATACGGTATATTCCAAGGGACTGTTGGGGACTGCCGGACTGGGCTCCCCTGACCTGGCAGCCTCTACTGCTGCTGAAATCTCTCCCGGAACCGGTTCTGTTACAGAGACAGCGGCATCTTGAAGGGGAGAGTGGCTGTGATCAGAAGCCTAACCTTACCCTCACCAGAAAGAACTGGATACCTGTCTGGACCCTACAATCACAACACCCCAGGACCAGCTGCGCAAATATGCGGACTTGGATGAGCTCTGCACCTTCTCATGGAAAGGTCAGATTTCGCCCAGAGAAAGGTGAGGTCTGCCATCCAGGCTGAAGGGAGAAAACGCATGCACCAGAATCTAAAGGTTCAGAGGAAGTCTGTGCCCCACAAAATCCACGGACATTGGGGCCAGGATAGTCTGCAAATGTGGAAGTGGGTCCACAGGGCTTCTGACAGAAGGGAAATCTAGAAATCAACTCATAGCTTGGCTGGGCACAAAAAGGGAGCCTGAAGCTTTAACAGTAAACCAGCTACGCTGTTCCAGAGGAATAAGATGTGCACAGAGACATGAGCAGAGTCGAGCACAGTGCCAGGGCAAAAAAGTTGCGAGTTCACACACATACTCTGGCTCTAACTTTCCAAATATTCATCTGGAATAAAAAAATTTTTAAAAATACCCCATTTAGCCACAACTATCCTGAGAAAGAACAACAAAGTTGGAAGGATCACAATACCAGACATCAAGCTATATTACAAGCCACGGTTCTCAAAACTGCCTGGTACTGGCACAAGAACAGACATATAGACCAACGGAACAGAATAGAGCGCCCAGAAACTGACCCAAGCCATTATACTCAATATTTGACAAAGGCAGAGCACACAATGGAGTCAAAACAATCTCTTTAATGGTGCTGGGAAGTTTGGTCAGATACATGCAAAGAAATGAAACTAGATCACAACTTATAACATACACAAAAACAAACTCAAAATGGCTAAAGGACTTGAACGTAAGACTGGAAACCACTAAAATCCTACAAGACTCCAAAGGCAGAAAAATTGCAGACATATGTCGTAGCAATATCTTTTTAAAAAATATATATTTTATTGATATTTTACAGAGAGGAAGAGAGAGGGATAGAAAGTTAGAAACATCAATGAGAGAGAAACATCGATCAGCTGCCTCTTGCATGCCTCCTACTGGGGATGTGCCCACAACCAAGGTACATGCCCTTGAACCAGAATCAAACCCGGGACCTTTCAGTCCACAGGACGACACTCTATCCACTGAGCCAAACCAGTTAGGGCCATAGCAATATCTTTACAGACACAGATCCTAGGGCAAGAGAGCCTAAGGAGAAAATAAACAAATGGCACTACCTCAAAATAAAAAGCTCCTGCACAGCAAAAGAAACCATCAATAAAACAAGAAGAAAGCACACTGCATGGGAGAACATATTTGCCAATGTTATCAGCGATAAGGGTTTAATCTCCAACATTTATAAGGAACTCATACAACTTCACAAAAGAAAGATAAACAATCCAATAAAAAAAAGGGGGGGGGCAATAGATTTAAATAGACGCTTTTCAAAAGAGGACATTCAGAAGGCCAAGAGACATATGAAAACATGCTCAAAGTCACTAAACATCCAAGAGATGCAAATCAATACAGGAATGTGATACCATCTCACACCTGTCAGAATGGCTATCATCAACAAATCAATAAATGAAAGTGCTGGAGAGGTTGTGGAGAAAAAGGAACCCTCCTGCACTGCTGGTGGGAATGCAGACTGGTGCAGCCACTGTGGAAAACAGTATGGTGTTTCCTCAAAAATTAAAAAATGGAACTGCCATTTGACCCAATAGTCCCCTCCTAGGAATAGATCCTAAGAAAACAGAAGCCCCAATCAGAAAGAATATATGCACCCCTATGTTCATAGCAGCACAATTTACAATAGCTAAAATTTGGAAACAACTATCAGCAGATGAGTGGATTAGAAAACTATGGTATATCTACACAATGGAATAATATGCTGCTATAAAAAAGAAGGAATTCTTACCATTTGCATCAGCATGGATGGAACTGGAGAGCATTAACGCTAAGTGGAAATAAGCCAGTCAGTGAAAGAAAAGTACCACATGATCTCACTCATTTATGGATAATAAAGAACATTATAACCTGATGAACAAAAAGATACAGAGGAAGAGAAACATCAGACAGACTGTCAATTACAGCGGGAAGGCTGGGGTGGGGGGGGGGGGGGTAAGAGATCAACCGAAGGACTTGTATGCATACATATAAGCATAACCAACGGACACCAAGACACTGGTGGGGGGGCAGAGTAGGGAATGCTGGGGAAAGGTCAATTGGGGGGTGGGGGGGGAGAGACATATGGCCAAAACAGGTTTGGCTCAGTGGATAGAGCATGGGTCTGCGGACTGAAAGATCCCAGGTTCGATTCCAGTCAAGGGCATGTGCATTGATTGCGGACACATCCCCAGTAGGAAGTGTGAGGGAGGCAGCAGATCGATGTTTCTCTCTCATCGATGATTCTAACTCTCTATCCCTCTCCCCTCCTCTCTGTAAAAAAATCAATAAAATATACTTTTAAAAAAAAAAGGAGATATATGTACAACTATTGTAATACTTTAAACAAAAAACAAAACAAAAAAGAATAAAACAACTGCACAGCTGAGATGTGGCTCAGTGGTTGAGCGTCGACCTATGAACAGAAGGTCACAGTTTGATTCCTGGTCAAGGCACACGCCCTGTTGCAGACTCAATCCCCAGTAGGGGGTGTGCAGGAGGCAGCCGATTAGTGATTCTCATCATTGATTTTTCTCTCTCTCTCTCTCCCTCCCTCTCTAAAATCAATAAAAATGTTTTTTAAAAGAATAAAACAACTGAGCAGATATTTGAAGGAGACAGAGTTTAAAATGTGAGTACAGTCAATTCAGACTGCCATAACAAATACCATATGATTAGGTGATATAAACAACCAAATTTCATTTTTTCACAGTTCTAGAAACTGGAATCTAAGATCAAGGTGCCAGCAGGGTTAGTGTCTGGTGAGTGTGCTCTACCTGGGTTGCAGACAGCTGTCCTTTCACTTGTGTCCTCACACAGTGGAAAGAGAGAGCAAGTTCTCTAGTGTCTTACAAGGGCCATAGCTTCATGACCTCATCAAATCATAATAATTACCTTCCCAAAGGCTCCATTTCCAAATAACATCACATTGGGGGTTAATTCTGGGGGAACAATACTTAATTTGGGGGGGATAACACAAACATTCAGTTCATAGCAAATACTTTAACAGAACCCACAGACTCAAGGTTACATTTACAACGTCTACTGTATAATCAAATTATTAGATATAAGAAAAAAACAGAAAATGTGACCTATACTCTAAAGAAAGGGCAAATTAAAAAGGGGTTTGGCTACTAATAAAATGCATATGCTTAAAAAATTAAATACTACAGACCTAGAAACTTCAAGTTATGTGATAAATCTGTACATAGGTCAAAATGCCTGCCAACAATGGCACAGACAATGACAAAGAAAAATTAAAGCTAGCCCAAAGTAAAATGTTGAAATATGCAGGCACTAACTTCCTCTTCCAGAGTCCAACTTATCTGACTATCTGGCACTCTTACAATCCCTTATTCTGAAGTTCTATGCAAACTCTTAATTGGCTGCCAACTACCTAACTACTGAAATGAAATTATCAATAGTTCAGATGTGAATCCTCTGATAGGGTTTTAAAGACACTGTTGAAAAGCCTCTGTGAATGACAGAGTTGCTAAAGTATTGTGTATTCCATCTTATTTTCTGTTCCTTCTATTTTCCTGCTAACCCACGGTAGTTGTTACCCTGATTGTTTAACAGCCCAATATGGCCTCAGATTTGTGGGATAGAAAATAGAAGTGTAGCCGAGACCGGTTTGGCTCAGTGGATAAAGCGTCGGCTTCGGTACTGAAGAGTCCTGGGTTCGATTCCGGTCAAGGGCATGTACAATATCTTGGTTGTGGGCATATCCCCAGTAGGGGGTGTGCAAGAGGCAGCTGATCGATGACTCTCTCTCATCGATGTTTCTAACTCTCTATCTCTCTCCCTTCCTCTCTGTACAAAATCAATAAAATATATTTTTAAAAAAGAAAATAGAAGTATAAACAACTGTTATCATAGCATATGATGGAGTCCAAGATATTAAATAATTGAAGACTAGACACAGTCTAAAAAATGGCGAACCTCAATTTAGCTCAAACAGTAGTTTCTTCCTCAGGTATTCTTGAGAAAGTCTTAGCTAGACTTTTATTAAAGTCTAGCTAATATTTTATTATTAGAGAGAATCCAAGATGGCTGCACACAGCTGCACCCAACAACTTAAATAAAATACAACTAGCCACAGACGCACACAACAATTTAAATAAAATACAACTAAAATATAAAATGGACATTACCCAGAACTACAGGAAAGTCGACTGACTGGAAATCCTACAACGAGAAGCAAGGAGAAAACCAGAAGGAAGAGCGGAGGAGCTGCAAAAGCCTAAGGTACAGAGACACAAGGCGGGCGCAGAGAGGACGGAGCCGGAGAGGAGGGGCAGCTGAGTGCCTGGCTGGTGTTCCCTAGCAGGAAGGAGATAAAAGCTCTGACTGTGTTGAACCCCAGACCCGACAGCGCTGAACCCCAGTTCTAGGCCAGACCCTGGGGACCCAGGCTCAAACAGAGGGAGCAGGGACTGTGAGGCGTAATCCCAGAGGAGCAGCGAAAGGCAGAGCCCCCGGAGGCGCGCACATTGCGCGCAGTGAAGGAACGGTTGGCTATGCCGCGGGATTGCCCTGGCGGGAAGGAGATGGGCTCCAGACTGCTCTGAACACCACCTCCAACTCCACTTCCAACAGAACTGAACCCCAGTTCCGGGCTCATTGGGGGAGAGCCTAGACTGTTTGGTAGCAGGCAAAAATCGAGGGCACCTTACTCTCAGAGGTGCTTGCAGTGAGTACTAAAAGACCCTAGGGAATACTGAGACTCAGGAGCCCCATAGGGCGGGGCTGACGGAAGCCAAGGCTGTAGGCTCCACCCTGAAACCCCGCCCCATCAGGGAAGCTGCGAAAATGCTGAGACAATGAAATAGATCACAAACGAAAGAAATGGAGGACAAAAAGCGACGATATAGAGTTCAAATCTACACTTATAAGGTTTTTCAAAAATTTCCTAGAAAAGGTCGATAAGGCCTATGAGGATATGAAAAGGGATCAACTAGAATTAATAAGGAATCAACAAGAAATAATAAGGGATCAACAAGAAATAAAGAATACATTGTCTGAAATAAAAAATATTATACAGAGTCCTAAAAACAGAATGGAAGATCGCAAGAATCAAGTCAAAGATTTGGAACATAAAGAGCCAGAAGACACTCCTCCACAGAAGCTAGAATGCAAGAGAATCCAGAAAATTGAAGATAATATAAGAAACCTCTGGGACAACTTCAAGCAAACCAACATCAGAATTATGGGGGTCCCAGAAAAAGAGAGCAAGATATCGAAAACATACTGAAAGAAATAGTGACAGAAAACTTCCCCCACCTGGTGAAAGAATTAGACTTATAAGTCCAGGAAGCGCATAGAACTCCAAACAAAAGGAATCCAAAGAGGACGACACCAAGACAAATCATAATTAAAATTCCAAGAGCAAAAGACAAAGAGAGAATATTAAAAGCAGCAAGAGAAAAGCAGGTAGTTACCTATAAAGGAGCACCTATACGATTGTCAGCTGATTTTTCAACAGAAACCATGCAGGCCAGATGGGAATGGCAAGAAATATTCAAGGTGATGAATAGTAAGAACCTACAGCCAAAAATACTCTACCCAGCAAAGCTATCACTCAGAATCGAAGGCCAGATAAAGAGCTTCACTAATAAAATAAAATAAAAAAAGCTAAAGGAGTTCATCACCACCAAACCAGAATTATATGAATTTCTGAAGGGGGTTCTTTCGGAAGAGAAAGTAAATAAAGATAAAAACTATGAACAACAAATACGTAACTATCAACAAGTGAATCTAAAAACCAAGAAAATTAAAAACAAAAACAAAAACTGATGAACAATATTAACTTTTGAATATAATAGATCAGAGGTATGGAAGGGGAGTGAATTGACAATTCTTGGGGAAAAGGGGCGAGGGGGATGTGGGAAGAGACTGAATATAAACTGTGCACCTATGGATGAGGACAATGGGGGGTGGGAAAAGGGCAGAGGGTGGGGTGGGAACCTGGTGGAGGGGAGCAATGGAGTGTGTGTGGGGGGAACATTTGTAATAATATGAACAATAAAGATTTATTAAAAAAATAAAAATAAAAAATAAAATATATTTTATTAATTTTTTTTCACAGAGAGGAAGAGAGGAGGATAGAGTTAGAAACATTGATGAGAGAGAAACATCGATCATCTGCCTCCTGCATGGCCCCTACTGGGTAGTAGGTACATGTATGTCTGCTATATTATGATTGATCTATCAACTTTTAGAGATATCTGAAATCCATAACAAAAAATACAATTACCAAAGAACTCCAATTATATAAATTTATTTCAAAGTGTTATGTACTTGCAGTCAAATAGTACAACTTAAATTCTTCACTTTTATTCCCATCTTTGTTAAAATATTTTCCCCAAAGCAACAGAATCTGTTAAATTAATTGAATCCATCACACATAGCTAATTCAATACAACTGTTGTTTTGAATCAATTAAAACCTAATACAACTGTTGAAGTTTTCAGATGATGCCACAAAAAAATTAATCTGAGAAAGAAATCTAAAGAAAATATTATTAGGACATTCTCTATTACAAAATTTGAGCATTCATATTGTGAGTAAAACATATCAACCTACTCTCTATCCCTTAGTGTGATGATCAATCTTGTTGATACATTCATCATAGGTTTCTAAGGTTTTTATTGAAAAGTACCCATCACAGCCCTAGCCGGTTTATGGATAGAGCATCAGCAGGCAGACTGAAGGGTCCCGGGTTGGATTCCGGTCAAGGGCATCTACCTTGGTTGTAGGCTTGATCTCTGGCCCCAACGCGGGGCACGTGCAAGAGACAATCAATGTGTCTCTCTCACATCAACATTTCTCTCCCCCAATCCCTTCCACTCTCTCTAAAAATCAATGGGAAAGTATCCTCAAGTGAGGATTAAAAAAAAAAGGAGTACCCATCACAAAAATCTATTTAGTTTCTTTTAGTGACTTTTCCAATCTACTAAAAATCTATTCAGACTAATGTCTCTGCACTTTGTCAAAATACAATGTATACAATTGATTTGTGAATAACCTATCCTAAGGTTATTACATACACATTTGGGAATAAATATAATTCTTCTACGTTTTATAGCATTTGAGGAAAGTATAATTTTTTAAAGGTAACACATTTTCCAGTGACCTGAATACCTATCATCTGAGATCTTACAAATATACATATTCATGTCCCAGAATACCAAAGACCCTTGTCCCAATTCTGTAATTTGGCAAGTCAACACCTACACTACCACTTATTAGCCTTATGACCTTGGTTCTCTGTTCCTTATATAAATAACTAGCATCCTGGTGCACAAAATTCATGCAGCTGGGGGAGAAAGGGGGTCCCCTCAGCCCAGACTGCACCCTCTCAAATCTGGGACCCCTTGGGGATGTCCAACTGCTGGTTTAGGCCCGATCCCGGGGATTGGGCCTGGTTACCCAATTTAGCCCCCTGTAAAGTTGTTTGGTCATCCTTCACTAACCCCCCCTGCCCGCCTGGTTGCCCCACATAGCCTGCTGTTCAGTCATTTGGTCATCCCTCACTAACCCTTCTGCCAGCCTGGTCATAGGCAGCCATCTTTGTTTGGGCGTGACAGTCAATTTGCATATTACTTCTTTATTATATAGGAGGATAAAGGGGAAAACAGTAAAGTAACTCACAGATTTCTTGAGAGTACTATATGCAATTGTCATATGTAAAGAATTTAGAGCAATGGCCCCAACTAAATGCTAATGTTACCTAATATGAAAATTTGTCTAAAGCCTATTAAACTCTTCTTAGTCAAAAGTACATTCTGGGTATTGGGTAAGGTAAATTATACTCAAGACAAAGAAGATCACTGTGTCATACTAAAGTGTAATTTATAGTCCAATATTTCTAGACTGGTTAATCCTTCTCCAGTCTCCTCATAGCAACAGTCTGTTTCTTTTTTTTTTTTTTTTTTTTTTAAATATATTTTATTGATTTTGTACAGAGAAGAAGGGAGAGAGATAGAGAGTTAGAAACATCAATGAGAGAGAGTCATCGATCAGCCGCCTCTTGCACAGCCCCCACCGGGGATATGCCCGCAACCAAGGCACATGCCCCTGTCCGGAATCGAACCCGGGACCCTCAGTCCCCAAGCCGACGTTCTATCCATTGAGCCAAACCAGTCTCGGCAACAGTCTATTTCTCAAGATAACTTTCCTTCTATCATTCCCATTCCCAAATATCAGAGGAAAGTAGGTAGGCAAGCCTATTAAATCTCACTTTGTACAAATTTTTCAATCAATGAACTCTGGGCTCAAGGTTGTTCTACTCCTGATAACATCTTAGCTCAAAAGCTTTTCTTCTTTCCACAAGGAGCTGGGTTTCCAAAGGTTGAAATTTGGCAGCTGGATTACGCTATTAACATGTTTTTATGATGCAAAGCTGGACATATTGTGTTTCACAGACTTTAATTCTAGCATTGCTCCTCGGGTTAAGCAGAGGAAAAATTATCAGCAGCCTTCTATAGTCAGAGAGTTTAAAAGTGATGCTCACAAAGGAGTGTGACTTGGAAAAGATGCTTAGGTGAAGAGCCAAGTCTACCAACTTCAAAGAATTATTTACCTCCATATACAGAATTTTCTTCAACAAGGTTCTAAAACACTTCAATGGTCATGAAGCTAATCACTCATTCCCAAAAAACATCAGACCAATTCTCTATATCCAAGATGAACTGACCCAAGAGTCAACAAAATATTAAAAGTACGAACTGAGCCCTCGATGGTTTTGCTCAGTGGATAGAGCACTGACCTGCGGACTGAAAGGTCTCAGGTTTGATTCCAGTCAATGGTATGTACCTTGATTGCAGGCACATCTCTAGTAGGAGGTGTGAAGGAGGCAGCTGATGTTTCTCTCTCATCAATGTTTCTAACTCTATCCCTCTCCCTTCCTCTCTGTAAAAAAGCACTAAAATATATATATTTTAAAAGTAATAATTTAATTCAAGTTAGAATCAGTCATTTTATAAGATAAACTAGAATATGTCTAATTCTCCAAGTCAAACATTTCACTCATATTCAACTAATCTAGTAATTGCAACAGTGACACTCATAAGTTCTTTTATATAAATTCACATAAATGACTCAGTTCAAATCCCATAGACAGCCATAGATGCCCATATACTAAACTAATTTTAACTTCTCTGAATTTTGCCTCCAGTTGCCAAACTTAAAACAGGCATTTAAGGAGAAGTCACTTAAAATTAAAAAAAAATTGTAACACCCTGGCCAGTGTGGCTCAGTTGGAGCGTCATCCCATATACCAAAAAAAAAAAAAAATGGCAAGTTTGATTCCTAGACAAGGCATATACCGAGGTTGCAGGTTTGAACCCTGGTCAGGCCACATGTGGGAGACAACAGATTACGTTTCTCTTCTCTCTCACATGGATGTTTCTCTTTCTCCCTTCTTCTCTCAAAAATCAATTTTAAAAAATTATAACAAATATAGTTATATCAACAATCATCAATAGCTACTAAAACTATTATGTGAATGTATGATAGTGAACTTCACAACTGAAAGATCAGGTGGCTGACAACATGAACCTATTGGTCAAACTTACATCAAAAAAAGAAAAACAGCCCTAGCCGGTTTGGCTCAGTGGATAGAACATCGACCTGTAAACCAAAGGGTCCCCAGATTCCATTCTAGTCAAGGGCACATACCTCAGTTACAAACTCCTCCCTGGCCCAGGCCCTGGTCGGGTCTTGTGCAGAAGGCAACCAATCGATGTGTTTCTCCTCAATGGAAAAATATCCTCGGGTGAGGATTAAAAAAAGGGAAAATAACCAGACATGTGCCTCTAATGGATGCAATACAAAGTACACAGCACTACCTGTTAAGTATTCTTGCCAAAATATCAAACTAGAATCTGAGTCTTTAGAATAACCACTAGGTAATAGGAAATTCAGAAGAGAAAAGAACATGTTACATGGACGCAGTCAACAAAATTCAAACTGTGGGAATTTCTACAGGGCAAATGATCTAGATTTTGTTCATTAAATAAATGGTAAATGACAAGACAAAAAAAGAGGTATTTGTCAACAGATGTGTGGAATTCTTTAGATCCTGATGTAAAAAGCTTACTGAAAAAAACATGAGACAGAGAAATACGCTGAATATTTAACTATATTAAAGAATTATTAATTTTTAGATGTGTTAATATTTCAGATGTGTTAAGAGTCCTTATCTTTTTAGTGATGCATGCAATGAACTATTTATAGATGAAATATATCTAGGATTTGCTTTTGAATTAGAGTTGATCCCCTTATCTGCAGTTTTGCTTTCAATTCAGATATCCAAGGTCAATCGTGATAAAAAAAATATTAGAGAATTCAAAAAATAGTTCATAAGTTTTAAATTGAATGCCATTCTGAATAGCATGCTGAAATTTCTCAGTGTTCTACTCCATCCTTCCCGGGATGTGAATCATCCCTTTGTCCATATCTATACTGTATATGCCACCTGCCCGTTACTCAGTAGCCTTCTCGGTTATCAGACTTGTGTGTGTGTGTGTGTGTGTGTGTGTGTGTGTGTGTGTGTGAGAAAGGGGGGGGGGGAGGAAGGGGGACCATATTCACATAATTTTTATAACTATACTGTTATAATGTTCTATTGTATTATTGTTGTTAATCTCTTACTGTGCCTAATTTGAAAATTAAACTTTATCATAGGAAAAAACATAGAATAGTGTTCATTACTATTCACAGTATCAGGCATCAAGTGGGGGTCTTAAACATATGCCTGGAGAATAAGAGGGGATTACTATATCCAGTTAAGGAGAAGTGGGAAGGATAATAGAAAAAACAAAATTTATGTTTCCAACTGTTGAAACTGATCATGGGTATATGGTGATTAACTTTACTATTTTATCTTTGTATATTTGAAATCTCCTATATTAGAATGTTACAGAAAGAGAATATCATAACACTAGATCAAAAATATCTATCATTAGCCGAAATCGGTTTGGCTCAGTGGATAGAGCGTCGGTCTGGGACTGAAAAGTCCCAGGTTCGATTCCGGTCAAGGGCATGTACCTTGGCTACGGGCACATCCCCAGTGAGGAGTGTGCAGGAAGCAGTTGATCGATGTTTCTCTCTCATTGATGTTTCTAACTATCTCTCTCCCTTCCTCTATGTAAAAAAAATCAATAAAATATTATATATATATCATATATATATATATATATATCATTAGTAGAATTCTCACAAAAATTTTACAGGTGCTTGATTCAATAGATCTTTACTTAAAAGTCAAAAGCTAAAATGCGTCCTAACTGGTTTGGCTTAGTGGATAGAGCACCAGCCTGTGGACTGAAAGGTCCCACGATCGATTCAGTCAAGGGCATTTACCTCGGTTGCAGGCACATTCCAAGTAGGGGATGTGCAGGAGGCAGCTGATGGATGTTTCTCTCTTGTCAATGTTTCTAACTCTCTATCCCTCTCCCTTCCTTTCTGTAAAAATCAATAAAATATACATATATATAAAAAAGCTAAAATGCACATTTTAGCCCTAGCTACTTTGGCTCAGTGGATAGAGCATCAGCCTGTGGACTGAGGGGTTCCAGGTTCGATTCTGGTCAAGAGCACATACCCAGGTTGCAGGCTCAATTCTCTAGTAATGGGCGTACAGAAGGCAGCCAATCAATGATTCTCTTTCATCATTGATATTTCTGTCTCTCTCACTTTCTCCCTTCCTCTCTGAAACCAATAAGAATATATTTTTAAAAATAAATATAATAATAAAATGCACATTTTAAAAATATATATTTTATTGATTTTTTTTACAGAGAGGAAGGTAGAGGGATAGAGTTAGAAACATCGATGAGAGAGAATCATCTATCAGTTGCCTCTTGCACACCCCCCACTGGGGATGTGCCCGCAACCACGGTACATGTCCTTGACTGGAATCAAACCCGGGACCTTTCAGTCTGCAGGCCAATGCTCTATCCACTGAGCCAAACCAGGTAGGGCAAAAATGCACATTTTAAGTATTGCCTTAGTATTACATTTGCACATATTAAATTATGACTTCAACTATTATATGTTTTCATTTTCTGTCTGGTCATTATTGACATTTGCCAACACACACAGGCACACACATTACTCCACAAAAGTAACCAAGTTCTGAATATTCTAACTCCTAAACATTTCAACCTGTTTTTTGTTTTTTTTTTTACTTCATTTCAAGCTCTCAATATTTTGGTCAGTTTTGCTATAGCCTATTTATGGGTCTCTCTCTTCAGTTTTAGCATGCCAGTTCATCCTATGTATTGTTTTCTTAAGTGGCCCCCTAGTATCTTCAGAATAAAATCCAAACTCCTTTGCATTACATACATTTCCCTCAAAAATCTATCTGATCCTTGCCTATTTTAATAGCACTCTCATCAGTACCCTATATAATCCCATATTCCATTCATTTTAAAATATGTACAGGCATATCTAATTCATTATACTTGCCTTACTACACTTAGCAAACACTGCTTTATTTGTTTGACAAATTGAAGGTAAGACCCTTCACTAGCAAGACTGTAAGATGATTTTTGCATTTTTAGCAATCAAGTATTTTTAAATTAAAGTATGTAATGCTATCACACACTCAATAGACTACAGTATAGTATAAACATAACTTCTATATGCACTGGGAAACCAAAATATTTGTGTTACTTGCTGTATTGCAATACTATTACGGTGGTCTGGAACAGAACCCAAAATATCTCCAAGGTATGCCTGTACAGTACCTAGATAGTCGTTTCCAGAATAAACTAAGGATGCTCTTCTCTTCTAAGGCTCAGTTCCCTCAGAGCAGTGTTTCCCAAAGTGTGGTACGCGTACCCCCAGGGGTACAGAAGAGTTTGGTGGGGGTACGCGTTGCAACGTGCTTAGTTGCACCTAATTCTATGTTCTCATGAGTACTAAGGGTACTCGGCTTTACGAAAATTATACAATAGAAGGGGTACACATATGTCAAGTTTGGGAAACACTGCCTTAGAGTAAAGTCACCAATTTAATGCCCCTTCTAACTCTAGGTTAATTCCAACTCCTACTAACTCTAGAAGATTCATCTCTACTATCAGCATCTTTGCAAACCTACTGACATCCTTTTTCCCCTCCATGATTACCCTATACTTTCACAGAATCTATGCAATAGAATTCTTGTTTTGGGGGTATATATATGATGACTATTAAGTATCACAGTGCCTGCAACATAGTAGACACTAAATGTTTGTTTTATGAAGTAATATATGCATCTTCCATTGATGACAAGTAGATCTTTTATAAATAACTAGAATGTAAGCTGTTTTAAAGTGAGAAACTTGTCTAAAATATCTTTGCCATTCCAGGGCCTATCACAGTGCTTGGAATACTATATTAAAAACTAAGTGATTGCCAGATGAATTACACAAATATTTCCAGCAGACATAGTAGATAATTTGGCACATAATTTTAAGTTGGATCTTCTTCTAGTTTTAAACTTGTATTTATTGATAATTTGTTTTACATTGTGTTTTTTTTTTAATGTATTTTTATCAATTTTAGAGAGGAAGGGAGAGGGGAAAGGGGAGAGAGAAACATCAGTGATGAAAATCATCCATCAGTTGCCTAATGCATCCATCCTCCCTTTCTGGGAATCGAGCCCAAAACCCAGGCATATGCCCTAAGAATCGAATCATGACTTCCTAATTCATGCATAGGTGGACTCTCAACCACTGAACCACAACAGTCGGGCTGTTTTGTATTGGTATGTTTTTGTTTTTGTTTTTGTTTGGGGGGGGGGGGCAGTAGACTGATTCATTTTACAGCTTTTTAAAAATGGAGAATATTTTTGTATGCTTTCTTTTAGTTCCAAAAAGAAACTAATTACCAGAAGAAATGCCTTACATAAGCGTTTACAATACGAATTACACAGTGTTGACCTAAAAGTTGAGGTGACTCAACATTTTATCATTATTGGAGATCCTCCTCAGTTTTAGGTTTCACTATAATTTAATTAAAATAAAGAAAATCATAACTCAATAGCAGTCAGGACTCAAATAGTGTAAACAAAATCAGACCCAATTTTAAATTTTAAAGTTAAGAATTTATCCCTGTAGAATCAACAGGATTGCTAACAGCGTATACAACTAAATACTGAGTTCTTAGTATGTGCCACGTACAGTGCTCAATGTATGTTTGGGGATCACATCTATTATTTTTAAGAACATTGGACATAAGCAATAGGATCTGAAGAAACTCAGACCACACTTTAATGTCTGATGTTTGCAGGCTAGGTTTCCAAATATGTAGACAGCATGACATTATGAGGCAGGCTTTGTTAAGAACACCTGAGCCAAGTAAGACTAAGGAATTATAGACTTTCAGTAGAAAGTCACTAGAAACAAAGAGGTGTGGTTGCTTTAAAAAAAAAAAAAAAAAAAACAACACACATTAGGAAGCAACGACTTTGAAGAGGATGAATCATCTTATTTCCATTTTCTAATGTATCTAAAAATTTTTTTCAAAATAATGAATGGGTATGTTTAAGTATATGCTATTTACCATCTAAAAAGAGAAACCTAAACACATCACTTAAAAGTCAATATTAATGGTTTGCTTTTTTCCCCCTTAAACGAAAAGCACTTTGATTCAACTTCCCCCCCCCCCCCCAAAATAGGTTCCCTTAAAATCCATTTAAGAAAAAAAAAAAATTAGCGACGGTAAAGGAACTTAAAATACCCTTCTTTTTAAAATTAGGAAGAAGGTAAAATGGCGTTTTTATTGACTACGTTTCCAGAGAAGGTGGAAAATAGTGGAAGGTGCGCTTTACTCCAAGTATGGCACTTGAATTGGCTTCTACAGTAAACCTGCCGGGCTCCGGCAGAGAGTGTCGTTTGCTTGAAACCTATCAAGTTCAAGTGCTGACCAGAAATCCATACCTCCCTCTTGAAACCCTTGATCCAAATGACTTTCTGTAGAGGAATTTGATTCCTGACCTTAACAACAACAACAAAAAAAGCTCTATCAAGATCTGCATTGCACCGCATCCCTCTCTCCATTCTGCACCTTCGGTTTAAAACGCGACCAAACCTTCTCTAAGGCACCGGATGCGGTAGTTCGACATAAATCCAGACAAACACATCGCCTCGGGACCTAGAGGAGTGCCCCAACAGAGTCCTTAGCTCTTGCTCAAGAAAATCCCAAGCCAGAGCTACCGTCAGTATCGTCCAATCCCTCCCTGCTGGCTCCCAAAGGGAAATGTACCTGTGGAGTGCCCGCTGCGCAGCAAACAAGGCACAGCTCCAACCTCGTGTCCTCTCTCTCCCTTTTGTGTTCCTTCGCAGCCCTCCCTCCCTCCCCGGGCAGAACTTGAGCAGAGCGCTTGGCTCCCTTATCTGCCGGCTCCCGGCGCCAGGAGGACCGCGCTCCCGGGAGATGCCGAGCTCGGAGGCTGAGCGCGGCGGCGGCGCCAGGTCCCCCCCAGCGCGCGCCTCCCCGCTGCCGCGCGGGCTCCTCGCCGCCGGAGCTCCGGCTCCGCGATCCCGCGACGGGCTGTGGCACCAGGTTTGCTCCCGGCGCCCTGCCCCGCGCCCCGGAGTGAACCGCACTCCCGAGCGGCCAGGGCAAGTCCGGAAGTCTCCAGGCAATTCGGGGGGTCCTTCACCCCAGCCAGCGCGGCTCCGCGCACCCCCGGCCCCTGGCCGGGGAAATGCTCCCCGCTCCCTGCCCACAGCCCCCGAGGCCATGTCCCCGCCGCCGGGGACGGACTGCGAGGGAGCAGCAGTACCATTCTCCTCACGGGGCGGACTCCGGAAGGGCAGCAGCTCCTCCTCCTCCTCCTCCGCGGCCTGTAGCCATCTATCGGGAAGCGTCTCCGGAGTCGGCAGCTGAGGCCGCCGGGCAGGGACAGCCCAGGGAAAGCTCAGCACGGACTCAGCTCGGGCGCTAGCAGCAGAAGCCGAGTCTTTCATAATTGTGCGACCAACTCCGCCGGGTGACCCGCCACAGGGACGCGCCCGCGCCCGCCTCCGCAGGCGACGGGGCCGCAGACGGACCACGTGAGAGGCGCGTCGTGTGCGTCGTCGCCGCCCGCCGCCCGCCGCCCGGGTCACGTGAAGGGCGCGCGCTCCCTCCTTCCCGGCGGCCTCCCAGCGCGCCGCGCGCGCACGCCGCTGGCCGAGGGTGTCTCAACCCCACCGCCGCCCGGGAGTCCCGAGACGGGTGGGGTGTTCTCCCCAGATCGCCTCTGGATTCCGAGGCAGGAGCGGCAGGAACTTGTGTCTCTGCTCCGGGAATGACCCCGGAGGAAGCAATCGCTGGAGGCAAAGGTCCCAGGCCCCCGGGATCCAGTCTGGAGTTGCCACGTGCTCTCATCTGCTTTGACCTGGGCCTGGCCTCTGGCTAAGGAAGCTCTCCCGCGGCTTCTCCCAGCGCTTTGTGCCTCAGCGAGGACAGAGGCCTTCAATGGCACTCTCCTCGACCAGAATGCAAAATCGCCTTTACCCCCAGACTTGTTCTTCCTCTGGTTTCTGACAAAAATTATTCTCTCGTCTCTAACTTTGGGCACCATCCTTTCCCTCCAAAGATACCGCCCACAGACACCCATGCCCCCCACACACCTTCACCAGAGACTGCGCGTGGTTCCCGGGTCCAATACATGCCTCTCTTGTCTTTCCCTTTGTTATCACACCAGTCCAGGTTTGACTGTTGGTGATAGTTCACCAAATGGTGCTTTTCACACATCACATTTCTGCTCCCAAGAAAACTTCCAGTTCCTCCACTTCAAGAGTCCCCCCCACTCCCCACACTCTGCTCTTGCCCCCTGAGACTCGATTGGTTGAGCTGGCCCTGTGCACTGAAAGGTTACTGTTTGGATTCCCAGTCAGGGCACATGCCTGGGTTGGGAATGGTTCCCCCTGTAGGGGGCATAAGCAGCCAAAGGTTTTGCACTCCCATCAATGTTTCTCTCTCCCTCTCCCTGCCTCTCTCTAAAAATCAATGAATAAAAAAAAAATAAATAAATAAAAAAAAAAAAAAAAGTTCCTCTGCAACCTGACTCATAACTTTATTGAGGATATTTAGAAAGCTTAGAACCATAAAATATGAACTAAGCCTTGAGGAAGAATTGGAAAGGTATGTAGAGAAGAAGGATGTTCCAGATAAGGAGAACACGTACACAAGGGCGGGGGAGGCATAACCCCATCATATCAACCTTTCTAAGTGTATTACTTGGTCTCCAGTAATAAACCCAAACAGCCTCTTCCCAAGGCATAATTTGAGAATGATCCTGTATGTAAAACCCTTTTTCTGTACTTAAAACCCTTCAGCATCTCCTGTTCTTTTTTTTTTTTTTTTTAAATGAGCCATCTTTTTTGTTTTTTAATTTATTTTATTGATTTTTGTACAGCGTGGAAGGGAGAGAGATAGAGAGTCCGAAACATCAATGAGAGAGAGTCATCAATCAGCTGCCTCTTGCACACCCCCCACCGGGGATATGCCCACAACCAAGGTACATGCCCTTGACCGGAATCGAACCCGGGGCCCTTCAGTCCCCAAGCTGATGCTCTATCCATTGAGCCAAACCCGTCCCAGCCATCTTCTGTTCTTAAGACAAATCCAAATACTTAATATCTGACCCCATTTTATTTTTTTCAGTCTTATCTCTAGTCACTTCTCCTTTTCTCCTTTCTACCCCCTTCAAATATCTATCTTGACTAAACTCAAAGGCACCTTCATTCAATAAATTTTTTGTCACAGAATTATTTATAACTAGAGGCCTGATGCACGAAATTCGTGCAAGAGTAGCTATTCCTTCCCCCGGCTGCCAGCACCGGCTTCTCTCTGGCACCCGGAACCCAGGCCTCCCTCACAGCCCCGGTTGTCCAGAAAGATGTCCAATCTATTTAGCATATTTTTCTTTTATTATTATAGATAGCCAAGATATGGGAGCAACCTAGGTGCCCATAGATAGGTGAGTAGATTAAAAAAAAAAAAAAAAAAAAAAAAAAGATGTGAGATAGCCTATATAATAAAAGGGTAATACTGTATGCAAATTGAATAAACGGTGGGACTCCCATGGCCCCTCACTCTGGCCGGCCCGTCCCCAAAGGCTCCCATTGGTGCAGGCCAACTAGACCCCACCAGTGCACGAATTTGCTCACAGAAACAGAGATCAAACTGATGGTTGCCAGAGGGAAGGGAAGGAAACTAGGATGGGTAAAAAAGGTAAAGGAGAATATAGTCAGTTATGTGAAAATTTTTCATGGTGACAGGTGAGTACTAGACTTAGTGAGTTGGTCACATTGTAAGGTATATAAATATTACTATATTGCATATCGGAAACTAATATATTTTATATCAACTATCTTAAATAACAATATTAAAAAAAAATTTATAAAACACTAAAAAGAAAATATCTTCTTCCACAAAAAAGTTATTTTGTTTTACTCTACCCCCAGGTACACCTCCTATCGAACCTGGGACCTTTCAGACCACAGACCAACGCTCTACCACTGAGCCAAACCAGTTTTGGCTGGCCTAAGCTTTTAAGTGTCTGATTCCCTGCTGCATGTGGAATGTAGGGAAAACTATGAGATGTCCTATAAAAAAAAAAGTAGAAATGCGAAGATGGTGATGTAGGTAAATGTAGTACTTGCAGCCTCCTATAACCACATCAAAATTACAACTAAAGCCGAAACCGGTTTGGCTCAGCAAGCAGTAGAGCAGCAGCTTGAAAGGATCCAGGGACATACAGGGAGGAATTAAATTGTCTGGCATCAGGTCAAGAACTTGGGATAGTTATCTCCCAGACAAAAGTGTTCCCAGAGGTCATTGTTCCTGGCTGAAATCTCCCCAGCTGCAGAGCTGACTGGCAGGTTCTATATCTGAGTCTCCATCAACTGGTGATTTCCTGACCTGGTGATTCCTTGAGACCTTACTCCACCCAATTTGCAGCCCCACCCAAGCTGCTTGCAGCAGCTTTTCCTTATGAATGGCCTATCCTGCCTTAGGCTTCAGATTTTCTTAAAATCTCTCAAACAAGTAGCAGTTGGATTCAGCATGTATCTTGATAAGCAGCCCCAGGCCCACCACGAGCAGCAGCCTGCCTGGGTTCACAGTTTGGCCTATCCTAGACACCTCCAAGCCCAACACAGTGGCAGCTGTCTGCAGATCACTCTGTAACTTGTGCTGGTTGGCCCCAGGCAGGGAACAAGCAGTGGCTGACTTTGCACCTCCTGGGAGACCCCAAAGCACCTGTAGGACAGCATCAGACCAAAAACATATAAACATGGTTTTGAATTCTGTATCAAAATGAATGCCAGATTACAATTCTACACATCCACAAGTGACACACTCGAGGAGCAGACTTGGTGAGCACCAAAGTCCCACTGAAGCAAGTCCTGTACCATAGGAGCTCTCCTGCACAGCAGTTCATCCACCATGGTTGCAGCTAGTCCTTATAACCAATTAGCCTGGAGGTCAATTCATCCCAGTGATGTCAACAACAAGAAAGGCTCAACTACGATAAGACAGTTCAGCACTAGACAGTTTGGCTCAGTGGATAGAGCATTGGCCTGTAGACCAAAGGATCCTGGGTTCAATTCCGGTCAAGAGCACGTACCTTGGTTGCAGGCTTCTTCTCGGCCCAGGGCTCATGCAGGAGGCAACCAATGAATGTGCTCACATCAATGTTCCTCTCTGTCTTCCCATCTCTCTTCCATTCTTCCTAAAAAATCAATGGAAAAATATCCTCAAGTGAGGATTAACAAAACAAAGACAGGGCGCACAGCCCACACACTGACAGACTTAGAGTGCTCAACTCAGGTGACTCAGGAGACTGAGCCACTGGGACCTCTAGGACATTTGCTACACAAGGCCACTTTGCCAATTCCAGGAGACATAGCAGCTCTAACTAATACATAGAAACAAACCCAGGAAGCAGCCAAAATGTGGAGACAAAGAAACATGTCATAAATGAAAAAATGGAAGAAAGCAAACTACTGGATACAGAGTTCAAAACCATTGTTATAAGGTTTCTCAAGAATCTTCATGAGATTTCAAGGATCTTAGTGAGAATGTAAAAGACATGAAAAAAAGACCTGTCAGAAATTAAGCATACATTAAGTGAAATAAAGAATAATTTACAGTGATTCAATAGTAGAGTAGAAGATTCTGAGAATCAAATCAACAATTTGGAATATGAGGAAGCAAAAAACACGCAAGCAGAGGGACAAAACAGAAAAAAATAATACAAAAATATGAAGATAGTGTAAGGAGCATCTGGGACAACTTCAAGTGTACCAACATTCGCATTATTGGTGTATCAAAAGGAGAAGAGAGCCCTAACCAATTTGGCTCAGTGGATAGAGTGTCGGCCTGCGGACTGAAAGGTCCCAGGTTCGATTATGGTCAGGGGCATGTACCTTAGTTGCAGGCACATCCCCAGTGGGAGGTGTGCAGGAGGTGGCTGATCAATGTTTCTCTCTCATCGACGTTTCTAGCTCTCTATCCCTCTCCCTTCCTCTCTGTAAAAAATCAATAAAATATATTTTTTTAAAAAAGGAGAAGAGAGAAAGCAAGGTATTGAAAACCTATTTGAAGAAATAATGACAGAAAACTTCTCCCACCTGGTGAAAGATATAGACTTAAAAGTCCAAGAAGGGCAAAGTCCCAAACAAGAGGAGCCCAAAGAGGACTACACCAAGACACACCATAATTAAAATGCCAAAGGTTAAAGACAAAGACAGAATCTTAAAAGCAGCAAAAGAAAAGCAGTTAGTTACCTACAAGGGAGCCCCCATATGACTATCAGCTGATTTCTCAACAGAAACTTTGCAAGCAAGAAGGGAGTGGCAAGAAATATTCAAAGTGATCAATAGCAAGGTTCTACAACCAAGAATACTCTACTCAGCAAAGCTATCATTTAGAATTGAGGGTCAGCTAAGAGTTTCACGAACAAGAAAAAGCTAAAGGAGTTCATCACCACCAAACCAGTATTACATGAAATGTTGAAGAATATTCTTTAAGAAGAGGTGGAGGAGAGATTAAAAAAAAAAGAACAATATAAAGGCAATATTACATATTTAACAATAATTGAATCTAAGAATTAAAATAAACAAGAAATCTAATGAACAAAGTAAACTGGTGAATAAAATAGAATCAGAGAGGCATGGAAACATGGAACAGATTAACAAATCCCAGAGGGAAGTGGGTTGGGGGGCGGGGGTGGGAAGAGATTAACCAAAGATCTTACCTATGGACATAGAAAATAGTATCATGAAGACCTGGGCATGGTGGGAACTGGGTGGAGGGGGGATATAGGGGGGGAGAGGAAACATCTGTAATACTCTCAAAAATAAATATTTTTTAAAAAGAATGCTGGAGATATTAAAACAATTTAAATAAATTAAAGCATCAAAATAATAAAATAGAGCCAATATATGACATTTTAAAATATAATTTTCTCTGGCACTTAAAATTAGACACTTATAAATGTTCAGCTAATCCTTTGTTTATATAAGCAGGTAGCGATTAAACCAGTTCCAACAAATTTTGCTGTACTTTGGATAGAGGATTATTGGATTTTCTTTCTTAGGCGTTCTTTCAAAAGAATTAACCTGGCTTGCAAGAAGAAAGCTTATAAAATGGCAACCCAAAATACATGGAATGTTTCGAATGTTAATCTTTAACCCCAGTAGTTTAATACACATCCTGGCATATCATTAGTATTCCAAAAATAGCTCTTGAATAAATGAGAGTACGAAAATCAGCCTTCTTTTATTATATGTGAATATGCTAATTAGTTACACAATATACAACTATTAGACTTTTTTTTTTTATTCTGTCTCTTTGGCCTTAGTTTACTTTTAAAGGAGAAAAATCTTTTTCAACTTTTCAAACTCTGCCCCAAGTGAGTAGATTTAGGCAAAGTTAGAACAAATTAGTAGTAACCATAGAGAGAAATTCCCCTTTGAATGTAACAAAGCCCTGGTGTTGGTGAAGAATATTATTGCTGAGACTACATGAACTTCTCTGAGGCATATGTAAGGGTATAATGAATGGATTACTTTGACTGGACAGAGACTTTAGAAAGGTCTAGGACTAAATGCATAAGACTATGATAAACAATGATCATTTCCTAAAATGAATTTTGATGGTGTAGCTATTCTTAAATCATTTGACTCAACTACTTCCTGAGAAAGTGAAGGAGGGGGTGATGAAGGGGAAAATGATGCAGCTTACGTAAAAAACCAATCCCAACATTTCCATTGAGGCAGAGATTTAATCACATAAAATTGAGGAATTAATTGTCAGATTGTACACATCAGTGAATTTGGATTTAGGGATCATGAAACTGATATAGATTTTAATTTTTTACACTTTTTAAATTGTTAATTGGTTATTCTAGTCGTGAATTGTTATTCATTTGCACTAACACATCAATGTGTTTAAGCAAACCCAAGGAGTAAGATATGTAAAAAAGTAAGACTGTTTAAACTTGAATATCTAGTTTGACACAAGTGTTTGCTTTCATAATTATTCTAGACTGCTTAAAAAAAAAAAAAGATGTTCTTTAAATAGGTAAATAATTGAGAACCAACAATCTCAGAAAATGTGATTTTCTTTTTTTTTTTTTTTAAATATATTTTATTGAATTTTCACAGAGAGGGAGAGAGAGGGACAGAGAGCTAGAAACATCGACGAGAGAGAATCATTGATCAGCTGCCTCTTGCACAATCCCTACTGGGGATGTGCCCGCAACCAAGGCACATGCTTTTGCCCGGAATCAAACCCCGGACCTTTCAGTCCGCAGGCCGACGCTCTATCCACTGAGCCAAACCAGTCCCGGCAGAAAATGTGATTTTCTGATACTGGAAATTATTATTTCTACTATATAGCAACATGACTAACATATATTTCCTAAGTTAATAGCAATTTACTAAGATTTTAACATTTTAAGGTTATATGATATATGAAGGTCCTAAAGTATAAGTTACATGGTATTAAAATCAAGTTACTATATGTATGTGTTTATAGGTATGAGTATGTGTAGACTTACCTCACTATTCTTAAGAAATTTTCATCTTGTTTCAGAGGATCTCAAAGGGATATTTAGGTAGCTAATCTTAATCTAATAAACTTCAAGATCATAAGAGCCAATTAAGTATAAATTGTAACACTTTAAGTAAAACTAAACATGTAAACATAAAATAACCAAGCAACCGGCTATTAATTGGCTATGTGCTTTGAATAACATCTTATCTAATAAAAGAGTAATATGCATGGGGTGGGGTGGGGATTGATAAAGTATGTACATATATAATACCTTAATAAAAAAAAATGAGGAAAAAAAATTAAATTAAAAAAGAGTAATATGCAAATTGACCATTCCTCCACTATGCCCACCAGCCATGCCCATCAGCCAATCAGAGTGAGCAAGCAAATTAACCTCAACCAAGATGGCTGCAGCCACAGAGAGTAGGAGGGAGGTTTGGGTTTCCCAGGCAATGAAGGAAGCCAAGCTTTTCACCTGCCCTTGCCTGCCTAAGCCTCCACTCAAGGCTACAAAGTTTCAATTATAGAAGGTAAACAAATTCAAACAGAAATGGCGGCAGCCACAGATCGAGCAGGAGGCTTGGCTCCACTCCAGGCTACAAAGTTTCAATTGTAGAAGGTAAATAAATCCCAGATATCAGGGCCTCCGCTTGGGTCGCCAGGGGGCATGGCTGGCCTGCAAACAGGTTATAATTATAAAAAATAATAATTATAAATAATAACACCCCAAGGGAACCTCCACCCTGATCCAGGACACCTTCAGGGCAAACCAGCTGGCCCCCACCTGTGCACCAGGCCTCTATCCTATCTAATAAAAAAGTAATATGCAGATTGACCATCACTCCAACACCAAATGGCTGCCCCTATGTGGTCAAATATCCTGCCCCCATGTGAAAACAAGATGGCCACCACAAGATGGCCAGCAGGGGAGGGCAGTTGGGAGGCACCAGGCCTGCAAGGGAGGGCAGTTATGGGTGATCGGGCAAGCAAGGAAGGGCAGTTAGGGGTGACCAGGCCTGCAGAGAAGGGAAGTTGGGGGCAAACAGGCTGGCAGGGGAGCAGTTAGACATCAATCAGGCTGGCATGGGAGTGGTTAGGGGGTGATCAGGCTGGCAGGCAGAAGTGGTTAGGGGCAATCAGGAAGGCAGGCAGGCAAGCAGTTGAGAGCCAGCAGTCCTGGATTGTAAGAGGGCAGCAGACATCCCTCGAGGGGTTCCAGATTGGAGAGGGTGCAGGCTGGGCTAAGGGACACCTCCTCCCCACAGGCCCCATGCATGAATTTTGTGCACCGGGCCTCTAGTTTAAATATAATATAGGTGCTTAATACTAAACGATTATGCTGGAACCAGTTTGGCTCAGTGGATAGTGTGTCGGCCTGTGGATTGGAAGGTCCCAGGTTCGATTCTGGTCAAAGGCATGTACCTTGGTTGCAGGCACATACCCAGTGGGGGGCGTGCAGGAGGCAGCTGATTGATGTTTCTCTCATCAATCTTTCTCACTCTATCCTTCTCCCTTCCTCTCTGTAAAAAAAAAAAAAAATCAATAAAATATATATTTAAAAAAAATACTAAACAATTACAAATGCATAGTTGAAGATAAGAGTAAAAACAAAAGGAACGATGCCGATGAAAGGTGATGATTTGAACACACTTAATTTTGCGCCCTTGTGAAATACCATGAAACAACAGTTTTCAAAGATATTTCGTGAAAAATTTCATACATATACAAGAGCAAAAACAGATACCTGTCACCTGTATTTAATGATTATCAGTATCTTACTGCATTTACTTTACCTGTTTTTTCCTTTTTTATTTTCTTAGCAGAAGTTGATTATTTTAAAGTAAATCATAGCCGGGACCGGTTTGGCTCAATGGATAGAGCGTCGGCTTGGGGACTGAAGGGTCCCAGGTTCGATTCCGGTCAAGGGCATGTACCTTGGTTGTGGGCATATCCCCAGTAGGGGGTGTGCAAGAGGCAGCTGATCGATGACTCTCTCTCATCGATGTTTCTGGCTCTCTATCTCTCTCCCTTCCTCTCTGTACAAAATCAATAAAATATATTTTAAAAAAATAAATAAATAAATAAAAATAAAGTAAATCATAGACACCATGTTATTTTGCTCTTCTATATTTCAGCATACGATATAATAAATGGCTAATAAGCAAATCAACTGAAGGAAGGAACGACTGGTTGTACTGACCACCAGGGTGTAGATGCTCAATGCAGGAGCTTCCTCTTGGTGGACAGGGTGCCAGAAGCCAGGTTCATGGCTGGCGAGTACAGTGACAGTGGCGGGAGCCTCTCCTGCCTTCACAGCAGTGCTAATGTCCAATTGATGGCTCCTGGACTGCAAGAGGGTGCAGTCTGGGCTGAGGGACCGCCCTCCCCTGCTCCCCCGCACTGATTTTGTGCACTGGGCCTCTAGTATATATATAATGGAGCTGAAAATTTCCCATCAGTTTATTACATTGTAGCCATCAGAAGAGTGTGGTAGGGCAAGATATTGTGTTTGTGGTCATGCTGGTGTAAACAAACCTACACCTACTGTTCTATAAAAGTATAGCACACACAATTATATACAGCCCTAATACCTGGTAATAATTTATTATGTTGCTAATTTATGTACTTACTATACTATACTATATCATACTATACTAAACTACTTTTTATCATTTTTTTAGACTGTACTCTTTCTACTTCTAAAAAAATAGTTTATTGTGAAACAGCACGCTGGGTTAGGCTGGCATTAAGAAGTAAGAAGTAAACACACTTCTCATGTTTACTGTGTCTCTTGATTGTATCATTTTCTCATGTGTTTGATTTGACCGGATGTTGTTTTGTACAAACGTTTGGCTTAACAACAAACTTACTAGAATATACCTTATTGGTAAGCTGTACATGAGTGTACATTGTGTTTTTTTTGTTTTGTTTTGTTTTTTTTTAATGGGCATGATGCCATTATCACATCTAAAAAATACCCAAACAATAATTACTTGGTATTATATATGGTTCATAAGCAAATTTTTCAATAGTTGGCTCACGAATGTCTTGTTCAGTTCGTTTGTTGAACTGGGATCCAAACAATGTCCACACCAGGGATTTGGATGTCATGTCACAGAAGTTTGAGCAGCCTTCCTTCCTCACTTCCCTCCATGCTATTATTGATTTATCGTAAGAACCAATTCAGGTTCAGAATGTCACATATTCTGTATTGCAAGTTTTCTTCTTTGAGTGCCATTTAACTTGTTCTTTCATTTTCCCTATTTCTCATAGTTAGAAGTTTGTGTTCTAGATTTGATTAGATTCAGGGTTTTCTGTTGTTGTTTTGCAAAAAACACTTCATGGTGCTTTGTGCTTCATACTGCAGTATGTTGAAAGGCCTACAATGACTGTTGTCTCAGTTTTAGTAACCCTAAGATTTATCAATATTTCAGGCACTCACAGTTCTCCTTTCATCTAATGGTTTCATATACTGATGATCATTGCCTAAGCCAATTATTCCATTTGGGATTATAAAATGGTTAATTTCTAATTCTATCATTTATGAAGAGCCACAGATCTCCTCCTTTATGTAACTGGGCAAATGTCCCTCCCTGACTGTGCCAGAAAACTGGAGGTGTGTTCTCTGGAGAGTAAAATAGTGGCCTGGAGGACACCAGTTACAATTGAGGGCACACTTGGGTTATGCAGTGAAAATGACGTTCGATGGAGTGTATATAGAATGCCGAGACTCTCCACACTTTCCCCAACCACATGACTCAAGGAGACTGGAAGAGAAAATGATACAAATAACTTAATATTTAACTACCTGTTAGTATGGATACCTATAACAAGGTAAATAATTCAATAGATTTTTATAATTTAAATTTTGGGTCTTAATTGAAGCATATTATAGAAAGTGTAAAATGTACGAGTATATAGTGAAAAATTATGTTTCCCTCTTATCCCTGTGCCCTGGCCTTTGTGCACCTTCTCTTTCTAGACACAGCCACTCTTCCCAGTTTATTTATTTTTTAAATATATTTTATTGATTTTTTACGGAGAGGAAGAGAGGATAGTTAGAAACATCGATGAGAGAGAAACATCAATCAGCTGCCTCCTGCACACCCCTTACTGGGGATGTGCCCGCAATCAAGGTACATGCCCTTGACCGGAATCGAACCTGGGACCTTTTAGTCCGCAAGTCGACACTCTATCCACTGAGCCAAACCAGTTTCAACTCTTCCCAGTTTCTTATGCATCTTTCCAGATATGTGGGACTGTGGGATGAAACAAGGTTTCTCTGCAGCAGGGCTTCCACAAGATGTGATCAAGCCAAACTGTACAGAAACTTATCTGGGCTAACCATATCCGAGTCAAAAAATTAGGATGGCAGTAGGATCTTAGTAATTTGTGGGAACAATTTTAGCAAAGCTAAAAATGTCATGAATATTTATCACAAGAAGTACGATCATTCCTCAGTTAAAAAAGTCTATAATGAATTCAGTAAATATTTATTAATGGCTATTATGTATCAAAATAAATTTCCAGTATGACACTTATGGAATCAAGGTTTTATGGATAATTTGTCAGACTTAAATAACCACACAATTTTATATGTGATTATTACCGTTTGTATATTATGTGAACGTGATCTAGTTCATTTTTCAATTATTTTTCACCATTCAAAATAAACAAATTCAAATTTTATTTTAAAATAGAATTTATTGCATGGCATAGTGAATTCAATACATTAAAAAAAGTTTCCTTGTCAGTATTGGCACATAATGAAGAATTTTAAAACATTGCTAAATTAACACTTCAAAAATTTTAAATCATGTTCCATAAAAAAATATAGCCTAATAGTGTTATAAAGTATTAATTTACACTAACCTCCATATCAAAGTGTTTTAAAAAAGGATTCCACACTAAAACCAATAATCTAAGAAGTAAAACTTCAATCATGTATTTTTAAAAAGGTTCTCATTTAAACAAAATACAACAGAAGGTATAAAATAGGCAACAACTACAAAATTTACATTGACTTGTTCTACTGGAAAGTTCTGCAAACTAACCAGAGAAACTTTGGATATTTAAAAAAAAATCTATATTCCAAAAAACGTTTACAATACTTTACGCCCAATTAAAGAAACACATAACATTAAGCATTCTACATTTTTTTCTTTCAGTTGCTACTTATTTGCCATTATTACAGGACTATTCTAAAATTTTAGTTTTAAGAAATCATTTTCCCCCATGATCATTTTCATAGATACAAAGGCTGTTCTGAAGTATAGAAACATTAAACAAGTTCACATATGTGGCCTTCACTATAATATGGCCTGTATATTATCCTATCAATCTCATTTTGTTTACTCTGAAAATTCAGTAATCCAAATCATGAGTATTACACAATTTCTTTCAAGTTCCAAAAAGTTGAGTAATTTGATTCAGATCTTTTGAATTTACAGAGTATCTTTCTTCCAGGAAGAATAAAGTCATTTATATTCAGTATTTTGACTTTATTTACATTTCTTGCCCCAATCTGTTTAGAATTAGCCTCTGAGGTAAAACGATCACTGAAAACTGCAGAATTTATTATTTGACATCTTCTTGAGTAAATTCAACTCTTTTCCTTGTTAATAGAAAAATATAAAGCCTTTCAAACTAGTACATTGCACCAGTTTGAAATGCAATTCCTATATTTTTGAAATCTCATTGGTTGAGATCAGGCTAAAATTTTAGAGATCAAGCTTAAATAAATTAAATACTTTTTTAGTCAAATGGAAAAATGTCTGCTTATATCTAAGGAAAAAAATTGAAAGAGCAAAAAAAAAAAAAAACTAGAAAGCTCATTTGTATTGAATATAAATGTATCATTTTAACAAAATCTCTATGGACATTTAACTAAAATTTATGAATGCCAACTGGAGATGGGTTAATATTTTCTTCTTTCTAAAAAGAAATAAATTGTGGATTTTACTAATAAAGTATTGCTAATCTAAAAAGAAAATACAAGATGAAATATAATGTATTAGAATAGCAAGGTTTTCCTCACAAACCGAATTATCTTTGCTGAAGTAAACTGAAGTGAAAACTCTATAATTTGAGATATTTAGTGATTTATGTTTGATAAGTTGCAAAAAATGTTCATAGAAAATATCTAAGAAGTAACAATTTTTTCAGTAATAATATAGGATATAGTATTGTTTTTTAAGACATATTTAGTTAAAAAACCAATTTGTCTTCTCCTTAAAGTTACTGGTGATGGGAAGGCAAGAGAGGAAGAAGTAATTGAGCCTTTTAAAGACAAATTGTCATCTCCCTCACTCTTTGTTTACTTTGACTTGTAAAATATTTTTGTACTTTGTTGTAATTTCTCTAAATATATTCAGCGGGGTTGTTAGAGGAATTATTTAAGTATAATGTAAAGTTGACACTGAGGATGGAGAAACTTAAGGAATTTCCCTATTTCTTTTTTAATAGCAAGCTAGAAAGGAAATTTTACCTCCTTGGTAGTTAATGGTTGGATACAGTAGAATGTGTATCAAAGAACTAAAATTTCATATTTACAGATTTAAATTTTCCTTAACATTCTTCATAAAATGTGGCTGAGGTTGAGGCTTTTGAATATCAAAAAGCTGGGATGAGAATGCAGATAATTTTACTAAAAAAGATGTATTTTGGCAAACATTTTATTGATATTAAAAATGAAAATATAGTTGGATCTTTAAAATGACATTTCATGTGTTCTAACAGCATTTGCCAAATAAATTAGATTCTTTGGAAAAAATTCAAACTTGATATTATGGAGACAGAATGAAGAATAACCCTTACTGGTCAGATACTTACTTGTCATTTACCGAAGGATCCGTAATAGTATTAAGTGGACAGAGGGCTGTCAAGGGAGCTTCTCTATCTGCTACTTACTCAGCAAAAGGAACAAACAAAAGCATCCAATTCCCTCAAATGCTAAATTTAGGTCTAATACCAAAGCTCTCATTCATTTTAAAAGGCATTAGATTTATATTTTAACCAGCTGAACTGGCTTTAGAATGAAAGAGCATAGAGTGGCTAACATATCTTGTATATTATTTCTAGAGAATGTAAAATTCCACTGCCTTTGGAATTACTTATTTGGAAATTTCTTAGGGGGGGAAAAAAAAAAGACAATCTGATCTCTGACTTCCAGGAGAATGTTTGTTCAAGGTCACAAGCAAAGAATGAGAGGTTTTTTGTCTCTCCCCCCCCCCCCCCCCCCACCAAGTTATAAGGTACTAGAGTGGTTCATTGGTCTAACCCAGCAATTTTCAACCAGTGTGCTGCACCTAGTGCGCTGCAAGAATCTGCACAACAGATAATATTGACTATTTAGTCAGGGGCATGGACCTCTTTCCCCTTAGATTGTCAAATAGATAAATGACAACAGCCGACACAACAGCTGTCCAGTGTGGATGAATCAAAATTATACCTATTTTTTTTTGTCAGAATGGCAAATATATGTTTTTTGGTGTGCTGCAGAATTTTAGTAATTAGTTTGTGTGCTATGAGATGAAAAAGGTTGAAAATCGCTGGTTTAACCTACTCATTTTGCAGATGAGAAAACTGAGACATCAATGTCTGGCACCAAGACAATTTACTCACACTTCTGTCATGTAATTAAAATGACCCTAACACCCAGTCTCCCTTCTTTTGTCTCTCTTTCTTCTGAAGCACACCTGGTAAATTAGTATACCATCCTCCACCAAAATATAAAAGGTTAGCGGTGGTTTCCTTTGGAGAAAGGAGAAGGAATTAAGACAGTGGGGGGTGGGAGCAGGGGCGGGAGAGGGGATTGTTAGGTATTTTACACAAAATACTTAGCCTGAACATCAACAGGCCCAAACTTCAGAGATCAGAAATACCACAATGAAACTGAGTTACTATAGAAATTTAAGCTATACCTTCAAGGAAATAGCAAACCACTGAAAACTGTGGATGCCATTTTTGTATCATTTTAATGTCTAGTTCTATATATTAGGTTTCCCTCTAGTGGGAAAAATATTGTAACATAAAACAGCAATTTGAAGCAATTCAGGTTCTCAAGATTAAAAAAGGAATGAATTTTTTTTAAAAAAAAACGTATGCTATAAACATACTCCCAGATTATATATTTTTTAACTTCTGCAGTTTCTGGAATTTCATTATGGAACTTCCTTCTTGCATGACCTTAATCAAATTTCTAGAGAGCACAAATTTTTCATAATTTTTTTTCAGTAAAATCTGTTCAGAAATTCACTTGGGCTGAAATACTTTTAACTAGAGTTGAAAAGAAACAGGTTTCAGTAAGAAAAATACAGGGATGGATAAAGACCTTTCTTTTTTTTCTTTTTTTTTAGAAAAATATACTGTATATAATACATTTTGAAAGTTATACAGACCATATCCTTATATTTAATGTGAAGGCACAACTTTAATATAGTTAAAAGCAAATGTATTTTAATCACGTATGACATAGTTGACAGTACCAGCTCTTAAAAATGTATATTTGCGAGCATGTCATTGAAGATTCTTTCAGATTGTCAATTCTAAAAGCAAAACTCTTTTTGCAGAAAATCAGCTGAAACATTACGGCAGGTTCACAGGATATTACTGTTGGATAATCTGTTCACCAGCAGCCACAGGGGTTTCTTCACTTGTTGCATAGTCCGGGTGGTCCATCATCTAGGCACAAAGATGTGAGAAAACACAAATTTTCAACTTGCACTCAATATTGACCAATTTGGCAAAAGGATTCTCCATTTTTTTTTTTTTTAAAAAAGAAAGATTTTTCTCTTTATTTTTAATTGATTTCTTTTAGAAGAAGGAGAGCTAGAGATAGTGCAAGAGGGAGAAATATCGTGCGATTGCCACCGAACCCAAAACCTGGGTGTGTGTCCTGACTGGGTATGGAAACTGGCACCTTCTGGTGTACAGGATGACACTCGAACCAACTGAGCCAAGCCGGCAGGGTGAATTCCCAATTTTTAAAAATGACTCAGAATGCTCTATGGAACTGAGTACTCCTCTTGGAGCAATGTGCTGGTTCAATATCCGGGCTCCTAAGATATGATCAAAGTGACAATGAACCCTCCTTCCAAAAGCCTAACCATTGGACTCAGGGCCAATGTGGTAAATGCTTTCGCTGGATCTTCCACTATTTCCATTTTCCTATGTGGATAATGCTCTACATGGCAGTAGGAGCTCCACCACAAAAGGAAGACATTCCTGATGCTGTTCCAGGACACTAGTGCAGGCGGTGCCCACTCCTAGAACTGGCAAAACTACAAGTGGCCGCCGAAACCAGTTTGGCTCAGTGGATAGAGTGTCAGCCTGTGGACTGAAAGGTCTCAGGTTCAATTCCAGTCAAAGGCATGTACCTTGATTGCGGGCATATCCCCAGTGGGAGGTGTTCAAGAGGCAGCTGGTTGATGGTTCTCTCTCATCGATGTTTCTAACTCTCTGTCCCTCTCTCTTTCTCTCTGTAAAAAATCAATTAATTATATTAAAAACATACAAATAAACAAACAAACAAACAAACAAACAAAAACTACAAGTGACCCCACAACTCACTGTGAGACTACCTGCTGGTTTGGGACAATGTAACCTGGATGACACCTTGAATTGACCTTAAGATAATTTAAAAATGGTATGTGAGCCCTGGCCAATGTGGCTCAGTTGGTTGGACCCGTGCACCAAAAGGTTGCCAGTATGATAGGTCTGGGCACATGCCCAGGTTGTGGACTTGATCCCCAGTGGGGCTGTGCAGGAGGTAATCGATCAATGATCAAAGTTCCACTCTCACAACAATGTTTATCTCTCTTTCTCTCTAAAAACAAATATATATATAGTATTCTTAAAAATGATATGTGAAATTTTGTATGACAAAAGTTTCTACTAATAAATAACCTGAAGGTACTAAAAGGCCAAATGATACTAGAAAACAAAATCAAGAATACATTTGCTATAGACTAATTTTAGAGGAATTATCAGTTAAACCTTCTCAAATGTTCACTTCAACTCTGCCTATATTCCCATGGAAATCTTTCTATATTTGGGAATGAAGAAACAAAGTGTTGGCTGAGACTGGTTTGGCTCAGTGGATAGAGTGTCAGCCTGAGGACTGAAGGGTCCCAGGTTCGATTACGGTCAAGGGCACGTACCTTGGTTGTGGGCATATCCTCAGTAGGAAGAGTGCAGGAGGCAGCTGGTCGATGGTTCTCTCTCACCAATGTCTCCAACTCTCTATCCCTCTCTCTTCCTCTCTGTAAAAAAATCAATAAAATATATATTTAAAAAAAGGAACAAAGTGTTTAAATTTTTTTTGTGTGTGTTTTTACTCTGCTCTTCAGATAAAATTACTTTAATATGGAAAATTGTCTTTGTAAATATTGTCAAAGATTTTTAGGTAAATGATTACATTTCAGTATTGGGATATACTTTTTTGCTTTCTCTTTTATCAAGAAATAGAAGAAAATACCATCAAGATAGTGTTCCTGTTTTTGTAAACTGATCCCAAAAGTTTTAGTGTTTTTTGCAAGAGGAGGTAGAGAGGAATCATTCCCAAATGGGGTCTCAGGACTTGCCAGGCAAGAATAAGCCTGAACTAAGGCATTTAGCTGACAACTATCTCAATAAAGGAGATAGCTTATACAGCCCACACCTGCTGATACTCTCGGAGCCTTCTCAAGTCCTCAAACTATCAGTTTTGAGGTCCCCTATTTGACAAACATAACGCCCAGATGAAAGTGGTTACATGTTTGCAGCCCTTCGAGGGGGGAAAAAAAGCCAAATCAAAACAGGTAGCATATTTATTAAAAGCATTTCACTACATGAAACATAAGATGAAGTTGTAGAAGAGTTGATTTAAGTAATAATTTAAATGAAGGAGGGGAAGGAGAGGCACGAAAGATATATTTAGCCCCTCTTCTTTCTAAAAATGTAGAAGCTCTGGGTGTAAGACATTGGAGCTGTGGGGGGGGAAAGAGAACGGAAGCAGCCTCAGTAGGATGGGCTGAAACCCCAAGACCTATTTACTCTGGCAAATGTAACCTAATGAAATAATAGCCTACATACCTAAGTTATAACATGCTTCTTTTTTCCTAATATAGAAATACATTACTTTTTAAAAAACACTTTCAAAAATCAACTTATTCAGAAATAAATATCTCTATTCTGTATTTACTTTTCTTTAATGACTTATCAATAAGAAAAATATTATGCTAAGCTAAATACACCAACCAGAGTCATATAAATATCACATGATCTCACTTATATGTAGAATCAAATGAAAAAAATAAATTGTCCAACAAAACAGATCCAGAGACAGAAGCATGGAACAGACTGATGAATCTGAGGAAAGGCAGAGGGTGGGGATAGGAGAGTGGGGAGAGATTAACGGGGAAACTTAAATGCATGGACACAGACAATGGTGTAGTGAACGCCTGGGAGGGGTGGGTGCCAGGTGGAGGGGGTCACTGGGGCAAAAAGGGAGACACCTGTAATACGTTCAACAATAAAGATAAAATTTTTTAAAAACTCTCTCTCTCTCTCTCTCTCTCTCTCTCTGTGTATATATATATATATATATATATATATATATGTATATATAAAACAAACAATATAGAAACATCATTTACTAATAGCCCTGCTTATTTATTAAAAAATGTATTTTTATTGATTTCAGAGAGGAGGGAGAGAGAGAAACATCAGTGATGAGAGAATCATCGATCAGCTGCCTCCTGCACACCCACCCCAATTGGGGATACAGCCAGCAACTCGGGCATGTGCTGACTGGGAATTGAACTAATTGAACCGTCACCTCCTGATTTATAAGCCAATGCTCAACCACTGAGCCACGCTGGCCGGGCTAGCTCAGCTTATTTATAGTTGATCCAGGCTCCAGAAACAGTCTAATAAAACCCTCATTAAAGTGGGGTAACCGGAGAGTTGTTGACACTAAAGCGAAGTTGTTCTAAGTATCTCTACTCTCACTTGTCAGTGACAGCTTGTGGCTTCTAAAAATAATTAGAAGCACTAGTAATATTTAACAGAGACAATCCCATTGTTTACTGATCATCAGCATACCGAAAACTTACTTCCCACCCAGAGTAAAATTGCCCATTGGAGGTGGCTGCAGAATTCTAACTCCAGCCTTCCCCGTGTGGTCAGCAGTTAAGAGTGTTGGCCCATACACCGACGGGTCTCAGGGTGGGATTTCCAGTCAAGGGCATGTACCTGGGTTACCGTTTCCATCCCTGGCAGTCATGGCTCATGTGGGAGGCAACCAATTGAAGAGTCTCTTTCATATTGATGTTTCTTTCCCCCTCCCTCCCTCCTTCCCACTCTCTCTAAAGATCAACAGAAAACATATCCTCAGGTGAGGATTAACACAAAAACAAAAAGATCTAACTGCAATGATTTAAGAATAGAAATAAACAAAAATCCCCTAAAATGATTTCTCTTAATTGTTTTATGTGCCAAAGAATGCTACTCTAGAGAAATGAACCTTTATTTACACTAGATAGATCTTGGACTTTGAGTAAAACTAAATATATGAAACCAAATACTGAACTCTTGATGTATTCTAGAAAAAAAGTTGATAGAAAATAGTGATAAGTATTTTTGAGCTATAGAGAATACAATTATGATTTCCAAATTAGTATTATTTTAGCGATATCCTATAGAAATGTTACTTTTTTAATTGATCTTAGAGAGCGAGGAAGGGACAAGGAGGGAGGGAGAGAGGGAGGGGGGGGAAAAGAGAGAGAGAGAGAGAGAGAGAGAGAGAGAGAGAGAGAGAGAGAGAAAGAAAAGCATTGATGTGAGAAACATCTCATCAGTTGGCTGACTCCTGCATAAACCCCTACCCAGCATCAAGTCAACAACCCTGACGGGGAACTGAACTGGTGACCCTTTGGTGCACAGAATGACGCACCAAATCAATTGAGCCACACTGTCCAGGGCAGAAGTATTACTTCTTTTGATCAGAGAAACTCATGGAAAGGGCTGAGAGACTCCAAATAAAATACTAAATTATTTCAATGAAATCTCTTAAGTTTCAGCAATAATGAGGCATACTTTACCCTTTGAAAACAACGTAAAAGGCTACCAGGGATACCCATGACATTGGAAGTCTCCATGGAAAGTCCTGCTTTCCCCACTCGTACTCCACTCCAACATCAGGCATTAGAATGAACCAAACGATTAACAGCATAAACTAACATCCATCACTTTTGAATCCAACTTTATTTTATATTAATGTTTTATATTTGATTATTTCAAAACAGTACCAAAAACTTTTGGCACTTGCGGAGGGTGCTGGAAGAGGGGATAGAGGACATAAAAAATGGTGGATGAGACTTAACTTAGGCTGGTGAACACACAATACAGTGATGTGTTATAGAATTGTGAACCTGAAATCTGTATAATTTTGTTAACCAGTGTCACCCCAATAAATTCAATAAAAGTAAACTTCACTTGCAAAAAAATGATTATATATAAAGATTGTAGGCATTTAAGTCTAGTTTAATGTTTTTAAAAGTGTTTCACTATTATAATACCTTATAACAATTTTGGTAATTTTATGAGGTCTGCTAACATACAATCAGGAAGCTTGTACACACACACAGAGAGAAATGAGTAAAGGTGATTGAATTAAAGACTGATCATTACAGCTGTTTGCATGAAGACTTTCAATAACACTAACTGAGAACGTACAGTGTATAAAACACTGTTGTCAGCATCGTGGGCTCTTAACACCTAGGAACTAATATGTAATGAGGGAGGCAAACATAACTATCTACACTACAAGGCCTGATGTTGTAAGTATTTAAAGTATAATTAAAAAAATATGAGGAAAAGTGACTTAATTTCAATTGGGGAACCCTTAGCTATATGCTTGGAGAAAGGAGATTTTGATTTGGGAGTTACACAGGAATATTCTGGAAACAGACTGGCAATACTATAATGACAATGAAAGTAGGAGGAGAGGAGGGAAGGGAGTATTATGATACTGTTAGCCTAAGAGATGAGTCAGAAACTGCCTGAGGATGGTCTTCAGCACTGGCCCTCAAGCCTGTCTTACACTGGGTCCACACTAGTCCTCTCCCTATTTTATCAGGCTTATCGAGTTTCCCTGCCTACTTCCCCTGATTTCAACAACCAGCTGTCTCACCAAATCTTGGGCTAACTCACCACCATGGATCACACATTCTCTTGCCTGCCTATAGATCCAACCTCATTTTTCAGACAAGGAGACAGTTTTAAGAGATTGAGTAATTTGCCAGAACTGATGCCAAAGCCTGGAATATACTGTCTGTATGTAACCTATACTATACCACAAATGACAACATTCAAGCTTAATTAATTTTGACTTTAAAGGTTAGACAAAAACAATGAGAGATTTTCTTTTTTCAAAAACTTTAACCAGGGAATAATTTTGTGAAGGCATTACATTTTATAAGTTTCAAAAATGCTAGTTTTCTAGAAAAACAAGACTTTCTCTTGGCAGCAATTTATAATATCCTGCAACCAGCTTGCTTGCTTAAAATTTCAGCAAATTTCATTCTTCATATTTAAAAAAATCTGTGCACAATAGGAAAATGACAGCATTTGACAGATGTTTTTTTTCCCCCTCTGAGATTGTGATGGCTATCAAATCCTTTTACAAATAAGTTAAAGGAACCAGATTTAACAAAGACCCAATGTTTTAATACCCAAACCAGGAAAATGTAAATCTAGTAACTGAACTAAAAAATTACAGCCAAACCAACAAATGAACCAAAACAATCACAAAAAAATCAATTCTTACAAATAATAATAGCAAATACATTTGTCATGTTTATGTTGTGCCAGGCACTACACTAAGCGTTTTGCATATATTACAATAATCCTCTTAAATAGAATGACGACTATTCCATTTTACACTAGAGGAAACTGAGGCACTAAGAAGCTAAGTAACTGGCCTAAGGTCACATGGCTGATAATGAACAAAATCAGAGTTACAATGCAGTCAGTCTGGCAGCAGACTCCACACTTTTTTATTACATTATTTTATATTCTGAATGTCTTCACCTAATAAAATCATGACACCACACTATAAAAGTGAGAAGTGTTATAACCAAAGTTGTTCTATCTTTTCAGACAATTTCAAATGGATTTTCCTACAATTAATTGTCTTATTTAGCTACTAAATTGGTCAAAGCCCCGGAGTCTGCCCTTCGGGGCCATTTACTATTGCTTTGTGTCCAGCTGCAATGATCTCTCTTTCCCTTTATATGTAGCTGCTGTGAAGCAGAAGCATAATTTTTTTCAAGTTCATAATTTTTAAGAGTGAAACTCAGATGGTCCATGGCAGAGCATCTGTTCAAAGGAAATATAATGCATCTGTTGGCTGAATTCCTTCCTCCCCTTTCCCTTCAATAAACATCATGGAGAAGAGAGGAGAGGTACTACAATAAACCTGAGAAAAAGTAAGCTGTAAAATATTTCCAAAGGGAAATAATGTTATTACATCTATGTATATCACATCTCTAGACATTCAATTCTTTATATTATGTGTTGGCATAAAAAGATCTGGAAGCTCCACACAATCTGTTCAAAGTAGCTGCCCCTTGAGGGTGGGTGTGGGGATAAAAGAGCTAGAAAAGGGCCTTCTATGTTTACTTCAGACACGATTGTATTGCCTTTAAAAATGCAAACATTGCCCGGCTGGTGTGGCTGTGGGTGGAGCGTCATCCTGTGTACCAAAATGTTGCCAGTTCCATTCCTGGTCAAGGTACTTGCCCAGGTTGCAGGTTCAGTCCCTGGTCAGAGTGTGTGCATACAGGATACAGAAAACCTGCCATGTTTGATGTTTCTCTCTCTCTCCCCCCACCCCTTCCTCTCTCAAAATCAATAAAAACAAAAACATTTAAAAATAAATAAATAAATAAATAAAGTGGAATTTAAAAATGCAAACATGCATTACTTTGTAATTAAAACACACAAAAAATAATCAAAAGTAAAAACAGGGCTGGAATCTACATAAAAATATTAGTTCATTAACTGCCAATAACATTAACCTAGACTTTATTATAATAGAACAAAGATGACCAGGAGTACTCTAATGAACATCTTTTCATATCAATTTTACCTGAGTTTTTATTTTCTTGACAATGTGCTGAAGAGAAGTTACTAGGTCAAAGGAAATGGTAAAATAATGTATGGTACATGCTTATGAGATAATACGACATAGCCATTAAAATGATTTTTGCAAGAAATTTAAAATGAAATAACTAACATGCAGTGGAGAAATAAGATAGAAAACTATTTAGAATATGGGATCATCCATTCACCTATCCATTTATCTAGGAAGGCGTAAAAAACACACACCTGCATCTTAGGAGTGGCCATCTCTAGGTTGGTGGGATTATTGGTGGACTTCATTTTCTTGTCTTTTCCTACATTTTCAAACTTTTCTGTAATAAGCACTATTTTTATAATAAACTACTTCAAAATCTGTACAGGGTGGGGCAAAATTAGGTTTACAGTTGTTCATCTAGAAAATACAATACTAGCAATTAATAATAATAATACAAGAATAAACTGTTTCATATACTAACAACTATAAAACTATTTTTGCCCCATCTGTATCAAAGAGAAGGGACAATTTTAGAAGAATAAAATGCAAATAACAAGAAATACATTTACTTCTGTAAGATATCATATGTGCTCTCACTAACAATCCCAAATTTAATGTCTAACCTAAGTTTTAATGCTAACCCTAAACAAAATCCCCCATGTTGTCCATCACAATCAGTTAATCAGATAGGTGCCCTAAGAGTTAGAAACCTCTTGCTCACAATTCTTCCCGAGTCTTTTCTCTCCCTCTATGCTCTCACTCACTCTTTAAGTATGTTGATGACACTCCCAAATTTCTATCTCTACTTTGGCCTGTCTTTTGCACATCAAGGGACATTTATTCAACTGCCTAGTATTTCTTCCTGGTCCTACAGATATTTTGAAATGTTCAAGATTGAATTCATATTCAACATTTAACTTGTCCAACACTGAATTTATCATCTTTTTCCTCAAATTTGCTGCCGTTCTTTATCTCAGTGAATGATATCACCATCCACCCACTCAGTTACTTAAGCTAGAAACCTTGGACTTTACTTCCTTTTCCTCCCCCTCCATTGAATCTATTACCACACCTCATTAATTATGACTTTATTTCTCTTGACTTTGCTCACTTCTATCTATTGCATTACACCCTTTTAATCTTGCCGCTTAATTTCTCTTGACTTTGTTCACCTCTCTCAAATCGCTCTGCCTTCCTAATTCTGGCTAGTATTGATTCTCATTGTAATAGCTGGCACTAGGAATTGAACTCAAGCCCCTTTGGTGCGCAGGCTGACACTCTAACTACTGAGCAACACTCTAAATTTTTTTTTTTTTTAAATATGTTTTATTGATTTTTTACAGAGCGGAAAGGAGAGGGATAAAGAGTAGAAACATCGATATGAGAGAAACATCCATCAGCTGCCTCCTGCACACTCCCCACTGGGTATGTGCCCACAACCAAGGTACATGCCTTTGACCAGAATCGAACCTGGGACCCTTGAGTCCGCAAGTCGATGCTCTATCCACTGAGCCAAACTGGTTAGGGCTCCTTCCCCAGTTTTCATTTCCTACAGCTCCCCTGGTAATGCTTACTCAACATTATAGTCATCCTAAACCACATTTGGTTCCTAGAATGTGCCATACTCTAGTCTTTGGTTCCTAGAATGTGCCATACTCGCTTCCCTCAAGTCTTTGAAGACATGGCTTCCTCAACATGGAATACCTGGCTCAGTTAAAGTCTCAACATAGAGTTAAAAATTAAAAAAAAAAAATTTTAAATATATTTTTATTGATTTCAGAAAGAGGAAGGGAAAAGGAAGAATCAGAAATATCAATGATGAGAGAGAATCATTCATCAGATGCCTCCTGCATGCCCCCTACTGAGGTTCCAACCCCCAACATGGGCATGTGCCCTGACTGGGAATCGAACAGTGACCTCTTGGTTCATAGGTCAACACCCAACCACTGAACAACACTGCCTGGGCAAATTTAACATTCTTTAAAGCCTTCCACAAATCACCTTTGACTCGCTCATGAACTTATAAGCACTGGGTATCCCTTGCTAGCTTTCATGGCACCTACCATAACTAGTACAATTATCACACTGTATCATTAGTGACGCCATCTGTATCCCCCATGGCACTCTCACTTCTAAGAGGTCATGAGACTAGACCTGTTTCTAACTTGTTCATATTTTATCACCAGCTAAAATAGTACCTGAGTCACAGAACTGCTCAATAAATATTTGCTAGATGAAAAAATATAAAATTATTTTTTATTTTTTAAAAAAATATATTTTATTGATTTTGTACAGAGAGGAAGGGAAAGAGATAGAGAGTTAGAAACATCGACGAGAGAGAGTCATCGATCAGCTGCCTCTTGCACATCCCCTACTGGGGATGTGTCCGCAACCAAGGTACATGCCCTTGACCGGAATCGAACTCGGGACCCTTCAGTCCCCAAGCCGACGCTCTATCCATTGAGCCAAACCGGTCCCGGCTAAAATTATTATTTTTTAAATGATGATGAAGAGCCTGGCTGGTGTGACTCAGTGGTTGAGCATTGACATATGAACCATGAGGTCATAGTTTGATTCCCAGTAAGGGATGTGTAGGAGGCAACCAATCATTGATTTCCACTTATCAATATTTCTCCCTCTCTCCTCTTCCCCTCTCCCTTCCTCTCTGAAATCAATAACAATTTATTTTTCAAAAATGAGGATGAAGAGCATTTATTGGGTTGTGGCTTTCAAAGGCTAGTATAGCAGTAGAATATGTGTTGTAGGATATACTTTATTATTTTTAATCTGTAAAAGTAAAAATTCTGTGTCCTCTTAATGGAAAAGTTGCAAGCTATCTTACTAGTTTAGTCACAGATCTTGTGACTATAAATTAATTCTATGTGTATAAATACTACATTTTGAGACAATGGCATTGTGAGGTAGCTAAGGCAGGTGTTGTTACTTTTATCTAAATTTCAGAGAAATTACAAAATTTATCAAAAAAGAATTCCAGACCAGTGCTTTTCTAATTGGTCTAACTTAATGTGTTAATCACCTCTTGTTAAATAAAGGTGATATTACAGACCAACTACAAGATGAATATGAACTTTGGACTGTTTATCTACTAATAGAATGGCGTCATCCACCCAAAGTACCTTTGTTTTGTTCATGTGACCACTGACACACATGCATGGGGGGATGGGTGGAGGAGTGCAGTTTGTGGTAATAGGGCAAAGCAGCACTAACTGCCTCGTGAAGGGATCAATGCCATGACCCTGACCTCCATGGCTAGGGTTTCCCAACCCTCTTACATTTCAATGCAAAGAGATTTTAGTGGAATACCAAGACATTCAGAAAAAGGAGAAAGGAGTTTAACTTCAATGAAGATACAAGTCAAACACAGTAGTCTGGTATTAAGAATTTTTGTGTCTTAGAATTTTACAAAAAGCTCAATCTGAAATGAGCGTCCTATTTAATTTATTTAGGCCCATTTAGATGTTGAAGAGGGCATACTTTTTTTTTAATCCTCACCCGAGAATATGTGTTTGTTTTTTTTAATGATTTTTTTTTTTTTTGGGGGGGGGGGGGGGGAAGGAAACAGAGAGAGAAACATCAATCACTTGCCTTCTGTACATGACCAACCTGGGATCAAACTTGCAACCTTCTGTTATATGGGATGATGCTCCAACCAACTGAGCCACACTGGGCAGGACAAGGGTATACTTTTTAACTGCAAAACCTTAGGACCCTCACTCTAAATAGGTAATGTCAGTCTCAAATCCAGTAGTTAAACATAGTTTTATATTCCATGAAATCTACTTTAGTGTGCATTCTGAAAACATGTTGAAATGTGTTTTGCTTTTGCCTGATGACCTCCCACTCCTTCCTGAGTCACCAGGATTTTGGCATCAGATTGCAGTGGTGATGAAAACTGATGATGCAGCAGGTGGACAGGAAGGGGCAGTAGTGGAAAAAACTTAAAGGACATCCTAAGAGATCCAAGATAAATATTTGGCACATAAGAGCTTAGATATATATATAGGCAGTTCCAGCCAAAGTTAGTCACTGAATTATTTCATAAGATAACTTGGCATCTAAGATACAAGCACATACCTGATAGCTGTTTCCTTTCCAGAACTTTTTCATTTCTTTACGTCTCCAAGCAACAATTGAGGCAGTAATAAGTGTGCACGGTACTAAATAGAGGAGAGCAGGTTGCCCCTTTTTCATCAGCACCAGAACAACAAAGGTAATTATCATGCCAACAGCATAGGCTGCAAAAAGAATACCAAATATCAGTCATTTCTGAATGCTTCCAAAGGTGGATTTTAAAATATTTAAAAATATATTTTTCTATTGATTTCAGAAAGAGGAAGGGAGACCAAAATATCAATCATGAAAGAGAATAAAAGATCGGCTGCCTTCTGCAAGCCCCCTACTGAGGATCAAGGCCATAACCCAAGCATGTGCCTTTAACTGGAAACGAACCTGGAACCTTACAGTCTGCAGGGTGACCCTCTGTCCATTGAGCCAAATCAGCTAGAGCTTCTTTTAAATTATTTTTTGTTTTTTATTTCTATTCATTTCAGAGAGGAAGGAAGAGGGAGAGAGACAGAAACATCAATGATGAGAGAGAATCATGTATCAGCTGCCTGCTGCACACCACCTACTGGGGATTGAGCCTGGAACCCAGGCATGTGCCCAGTCCGAGAACTGAACCGTGACCTCCTGGCTCATAGATCAATGCTCAACCACTGAGTCATGCCAGGCGGGCCAAAGGTGGATTTTTAAAATCCCTAGTTGAAGTACTGGTTTTCAAGTATTTGAGGATGATTTTTCCTATGACTTCTTTTCATAATTTCATTATTTTCCTAGACAGTAATTAGGAGAGACATTCGATAGGGCTTTTGAAAAATATGGAAACTGATTAGTATAAATTCTAACCATCAATCATCTTACCTAATAATAGACAAACGTAAATTGACCATACCGCCATCATACCCACAGCCAATCAGAGTGAGTATGCAAATTAACTCAACAAAGATGGTGGGTTGATTTGCATATGCAGGCTCAGAGGGGCTAGATGCCTCTGGGGGGGGGGGCGGCAGCAGAGGGAGTTAAATGAGCAGTGCTCTGGACAGAGGCGGGGACTTGCCAGCTCCCGGGTGGCTGGGAATGAAGTCAGGGAAAGGAAAGCTTCTCGGTATTCTTTTTTTTTTTTTTTAAATATATTTTATTGATTTTGTACAGAGAGGAAGGGAGAGAGAGAGAGAGTTAGAAACATCAATGAGAGAGAGTCATTGATCAGCTGCCTCTTGCACACCCCCTACTGGGGATATGCCCGCAACCAAGGTACATGCCCTTGACTGGAATCGAACCCGGAATCCTTCAATCCCCAAGCCAACACTCTATCCATTGAGCCAAACTGGTCTCGGCTCTTTAAAAAAAAAAAAAAAAAAAATTTTATTGATTTTTTACAGAGATAAAGAGAGAGGGATAGAGTTAGAAACATCGATGAGAAAGAAACACCGACCAGCTGCTTCTTGCACACCCCTTACTGGGGATGTGCCTGCAACCAAGGTACATGCCCTTGACTGGAATTGAACCCGGGACCCTTCAGTCCGCAGGCCAACGCTCTATCCACTGAGCCGAATGGGTTTCGGCAGGAAAGCCTATTCTTGCATGAATATTGTGCAATGGGCCTCTACTAGATAAATATAATAATTCAAAAAATGTCTCATGTACCTGTCACCATTAAGGATTTTGAGTTGTCTCACATTTTAGATAACTAAAATTGGGACCTGTAGGTACTAATGGTTGCTTTGAAAAAAAATCTTCACATTAATTATGTATTTCCTTGTCTTGTGCAACAAGAGAATACCAAATATCATTTCATCTTTTCTTAATGACTCAGGGTCTCATTTTGAAGATGGAATCTGAGAATATTGGAGCTGGAAGGGCCTTTATAGACAACTGAGTCTACCTCATTTTACAGATGAGGCAATGGAGGGCCAGGGGAGTGAAGTGAGCTGGCCAAAGTGACACAGCAGAACTGACAGTCCCTATTATTCACCTTTCATGGAGTGTTCTTTTACTGTATCACAGTAACTGGCATTAGATTCTTAATTTGTTAACGCCCTTACAGAGTGCACACTTAATGGCCTGAATCGTCTTCTTTTTTCATTTTTTATCTCTTCATTCACTTATTGTTTCTAGTTATCAGGTACCTATTTCTAGCAACACCATTTTCTATTGCTAACCTACAATTTTAATTTTCTAGATTTAATTCGACTGTGGAATTGAAAACCTTGCCAGAATGGTACCTACTAGTAAATGGCTCTGGTGCAGGCCATTTACCTAAAAGAACTCTGGTGGCCGAAACTGGTTTGGCTCAGTGGATAGAGTGTCGGCCTACAGACTGAAGGGTCCCGGGTTCGATTCGGTCAAGGGCATGTACATTGGTTGTGGGCACATTCCCGGTAGATGGTGTGCAGGAGGCAGCTGATTGATGTTTCTCCCTCATCGATGTTTCTAGCTCTCTATCCCTCTCCTTTCCTCTCTGTAAAAAAATCAATAAAATATATTAAAAAAATAAAAACCAACTTTGGTGTACGTACTTTGATATATCTATTTGATATCTCCAAAGTAGTATTTTTGGCTTCCTTCCTCCTTTCTGTTCTCAACAATAGAAACACAGAGATAAGTAACAACTACTTGCTGTTGTAGGTGAGATGTTATTGTGCCATAAATTCATTTATATAAATATGTAGTTATCCGTATTTTTAAAAATCTAGTACTATATAATTTGACTACTTGTGTGCCAGGTGCTCTAATAAGCATCTTACATATAAAATGTAATGTTTTTCTTTCACATATAATTTCCATTTTAAGTCTCAAAAACCTTGTGAAGTAGGTAGTAAAGTATAATTATTCCTTTTTGATGGGAAAAAATATTTGTCTTATTTATTAGTTAGTGATGACGAATTAGAATTTAGAGCTCCTTATTTTTAGACCTCTACCTTTTCCTACATATAACACAATTCAAAATAATAATAATAATAATAATAATAATAATAATAGTTACCAATTGTGGAGGAGACATAGTATATAGAAGAAGAAGAATTAGTCTGCTGATCAAATCTTCTACAGAATGCAATCAACAGGCCTTAAAAGAAAAAACACTCCATGTTATTTTCTTAAAACCACCACAACTAATAACACAATGCTGTTCTATTTTCTCTCTACTTGGCTTTACTATGTAAATAAAATGTTTTTTTGGTGTGTGTGTGTGTGTGTGTGTGTATTTTTCATAAGAGCTAGTACTTTTTACCCATCCACAGGCACTTAGGACTTAGGGAAACAAAAAGAAAGATGAGGAAGGACAAAATGTCAGCTAATGGAGAAATATTTCTAAACTATATTTTCAGTAGGCTAGGGTGAATTTTATTCTATAGGTAGCCCAGTGAAGAAAATAATGCAGAGTTGCAAAAACTGTCAGAGAAGACATGTTAAAAGCTGGTCAAATCCATATGGCATATGCTATATTGTTTTGAATTGCAGTACCCTATAGGGCAATGTTTACTATGTTTCTAAATAACTTTTCCTAAAACATAACTATTATTTAAAAACAGAAGTAACGGAAATTACAATATATTTAGTATTATTAAAATTTTAAAGAGTTTTGAATATATTATACTTCCTTAAGGAAGAAGGTCAAACTGATTCTAGTTGCTTCCTCTAAGAGACTTTTTGAGCCATGGAAGATAAACTTTGGTTGTTACCAACTGGGCTTGTCTTCTACCACTCAAAATGTTTTTACTTTCTTTATTATTGATCCCAGCTCTGTCTATAGCCAAGAAATACTTAATACAGAGTAGGTAACTTTTAACAAATACAATACATTTGACAAATTGAAATGATTTGTATTTTTTACTGAAACTGTTACAAACAATTGCTTACCTGGTACAATAATGTCTCCAAAACCCAATATGGAAACTGGCATGGGGCATACACTCATTACTGAGAAATATGCCAGCTTTGGTACTTTGATGACTACTGGTAACTATAATTATTTAAAAAAGAAAAAAGATAAAAAAGAGTCATCAATAAACCCTCTTGGGAATTTTTACCCAAACCTATTAGGAAAGGAAGAATTAATATTAGAATGATTGTTTTAACATTTTAAAACTGACATTTAGAAGAACTTGAAATTGGAAAACATAAACTAGACACATATATTCTGAATGTGTAGGAAGCGTAAAAGAAAGAGACATGTGGTTTTGGAAAAATGAAACCTGTGTAGGGTTAACAGTATTAATTCTAGTATCCCCACATCTAACCTCTTTTCAATTTTTAGCAAAAATATGACTCAGGCTTTGAAAAAAAAAATTTTTTTTTTAATCTGGATTTTTTCCCCCAAAGAAGAGTCTTGTCTCAGAGGCTATAATTTAAAGTCCAATGAACATATCTGAAATACAATCCTTACTTTCTCATGGGGAGCTGAGGGCTGAGCAGTGGCTTCCACCAAGTTTCCATCATTCTAGGATGAAACCCAAGTCAATAGGTATTTAATAATTTAGAATAACTAAGAAAAGGGCTATATTTTGTGAGAAATAAAGTTTTACAATACCTGGACATGCACTACATGACAAATTAATTACATAGGGAGGCAAATTATTAACTGGACACACATACATACACTGGCAGCCAGTTCTGTTTAGCTGCCATCGCTACCTTTTCGTTATTTCCAAAAGGTCCAGCTGCAAGTTCAACCATGATACTCTCGCCGTTCTAAAATCGAGAAGATGAAAGAAATTGTCCAATCATTTAAAGAGAATAATCTAACAGTATTCAAGAATGATTTGGCCCTGTGGATTATGGCCTACCATAAATTAATTTTTTAAATGCACCCCAAGCCCAGCTGCTGTGGTACATGGTTAGTGCCAATGTATGAACCAAGAGGTCACAGTTCTATTCCAGGTCAGGACATATGCCCAGGTTGTGGGCTCAATCCCCAGTAAGGGGCATGCAGGAGGCAGCCAATCAATGATTCTTTCTCATCATCGATGTTTCTCTCTCTTCCCCTCTTCCTTCCTCCCTGAAATCAATTAAAAAACATTTTAAAACTAACTAAATAAAATACAACTTTTTTTCCTTAAACAGTCTCTGTAGATAACAAAAATTGGAGTAATCTGAAACAAAATCCACCTAGCAACACTGTTCCTCTTTATCAGAACTCAACAATTTTCAGAATCTGACAGATAATATTCATTTTTTAATATTTAGATTTGTATTCAATATTGGTAACTTTATTTGAATAAATATACATTTGATCTCTGGCTACTCCCCACAGTAACAAAACAACGAAGCCAAACTTGAAGAGACCCAGCCCTAAAGAACTTGAGATGCTTCTCAAGACTAACTCCTGTCCAATGTCAGCCCTGCCTGCTTTTATGTCCCAACCAAAACATTAACCTTAGCTGAGTTCTCTCCCTTGTGTCTGGCTCAGGCTTGTTATGTGGGCTCTGTGACGAGCTCATTAAAAAGTTATTTCCTGCCAGCCAAGTTTGCTGTGGAGAGGGGAAACATTCTGAGGTAGCGAGCTTTCTATAATATTAGGATAAATATGTCACCAAAACAGGTAGTGGGAAGGTAAATTAATGCTGAAGTTTAGGAAAATTGATTTACAAACAATAGTATTTTACATGTGGGTGGGTGCAAAGGAGAAATCAGTGGAGTGTTTTTAGGAGTACTTTGCTGATACCCGAGCTAAGAGATAGAAGGATAAAGTCCCGAGCTAGAGGAATCTTTTCCTCATGTTAAGCTTCAGGTTACTGGAGGGTTAAGTTACAGAATTTAGAAAAATAAACTAATATTGAATACAGTTCCTTACAGCAATCTTCCATTGTGTGATTCAACTTTTAATTAAAAGAATTTGGCTTGTTTCCTAATTGTTATTTAAAACATTTAACTGAAGAACATCATCAATATCCTCTCAAACAGTCCAAGATATTTGAGTAACTACTATCTGCAAAATACTATAACAAAAACTATAGTGTGTGAAATAAAAAATGATGCCCTAGCTAGTTTGGCTCAGTGGATAGAGCATTAAACCGCAGACTGAGCGTGCCAGGTTCGATTCTGGTCAAGGGCACGCACCTTGGTTGTAGGATCAATCCCCGGCCCTCCTCAGGTTGCGTGTGGGGAAGCAACCAATTGACATTTCTCTCTCCCTGTCTCTCCTCCTCCCTTCCTCCCTCTCTAAAAACCAATGGTAAAATATCCTCGAGAGAGGATTAACAACAAAAATGAAGACAGGCTCTTATTGTCAGTACTAATAGACACTGGCCCTGCTAACTCTTTAAAAGTTTACTAATTCCAGGGCTGAGAACATGTTTAGACTGTACAATATTTAATCCTTGAAATTTTCAGTGAGAACAACAAAAGTAAGAAATTGCATATCTGACTTTCATTTTGAATTACCTACTAAAAGGTCTATTACTTCAATAAAAACAAACCAGACTGAGAAGTCAGTGTTAAAGTAAGTCTGTAACAATGAACAGAGCTAAGAGCACTTCAATCTTTCCACGTGATCAGACTACTAGGAATTCCTAGTTGGTGGGAACTAAGATGGAAAAAAAGGAGATAAAGAATTCCCTAAGCACAGAAGGAAGAAAGAGAGCTCAAAGACATCTTTATTATTACCCTATACTTTTAAAATTCAAAAGCTTTCTATGCATAGAGATTGGAAATGGTTTGCTGGCAGACATGTTTGACATTTAAAAAGTAATGCTAATGTTAAAACAGAATGGAAAAATTATTTTAAAACAAGAATCTATATAGCTATAGCCACTGTAAAATTTATGTGTCATACACTATGACAATCTGTTGGCCTATGACAATGGCTTTCTAGAGAGAATGGTTTACTTTCAATATAAGATCTCTGATGAAGTGCCTTATAGGAACATTTTATTAAGCCAAATACATTGATACAAGCTAGGACAACTTTAGATCGAACTTTAAAACATGCTTTAATAAGTTAACAATTTTTGTTATAATCCGTAATAATAGTTCTATGCTTTTGTATGGTACTATTGCAAATAAAATCAATTAGTCAAATGGCTCATCATCAAGGCACAGAAAGATGCTAGTAAGACAGTTGGGGTAGCTGTGACTTAGGGCAATTTTAGCTCCCCAATGGGGCACATGTTTGGCTTATGCCATTATAGCAAGTACCTACTGGAAGTGCAGAGTTTTACAGATGGCAGGGGCTAAAGAATGAATAAAGAACTAATGGGGGGGGGGGGAAGTGATTATAATATCAAATATTAAATATGTGAAAGTAATAAAGAATAAAGAGATGATAGAAAGCAAAATAAAATAGGGGAAGTGGGTGAATTAAACAATAATTTAAAATATATTCATGAGGTAGGAATAAGGACAAAATAGAAAAATTGGGCAAGTAAGACTACAACATCCACCCAACACCTCTCCCTTATACTGAGAACAGCACCTTCATTTTACTGAGGAGCTAGAGGCAGAGCTGCAAACAGATGACCCAGGAGACACCAGTTGTTAGGATTCTAACATCATGGAAAAAGCCAGTCTGAGACTGTGAACACATGGACAGAAGCAGAAAGGACCAGATGTAGCCCAGTGTCTCGTTTCTGCTGAGGCCAGCCCCATCCTGACCTCTGTACACAGCTTGGGTAGACAGGACCTTTTTGGTACAGAAAGGGTAAGTTGGGTTCTATTAGTTGCGACCAAAAGAATTTTACTGATGGAAGAGGGAGGAGGGAGGATGAAATGCTAGCTACATGCCTTCACACAATGGATTAGGAAACTGAAGCACAAAGAGCTATGTGACTTATCCAGGGTTAGAGGGCACACGTTAGGCCTTCAGATTGCCAGTGTGGTGCTCTCAGATGACAGCTACAGAAATGGGAGTAGCAATGCCACATTTTCATCATTATTGTTGTCTATTTTATCTACAGCAAACATTTTCTGTTTCACAATAAGAAAAGATACTTTAAAAAGGGTAGGAAGCAAATTTATAGATATTCTCACATTCACATCAGTCAGCAGACATTTTTTATTTAGCAGAATGGCTTAAAGGCTTGGGGAAAAAAAATTCCTAATTTCAATGACAATTTTCTTAAGAGAATTAGAACTCACTCAGGGTAAACATCTGCAAAACCAATAACCTAAGAGCAGGTTTAAGATTCTCGTCTTTTAGAATGTTTCTCATGGGTTTCAAAATATCATACCTTTGTGATGAATGGTGTTATGAAAACAAAAAACACATCATAGAAGAGGAGAAGGCCTAGAAGTATCACACATGACTGTTGAAAGAAACAAATTTAAAGGTCAAATTTCCCATATCTAAATTAAGAGATTGTTTTTCAAGTTATAAATAAACATGTGAACATACATTTGAACACTATTTTTAAAAGCATTAATGGTTATTACTATTTATAGTTTTAGTCTACAAATCCCATTAAAACTTCTATGTTCTTTATCCTATTCTTTTCATATAAAAAAAGAATCAATGACCAAAGAAATGTTCTTCCCTGTTATTTAGTCCTGTAAGAATTTTCTAAATTAGGCATATTATGTAAATGATTTAGAATATTTTAGATAGCAAATCAGTGGTTACCTGGGACTGTGGTTTAGGATTGGTTACAAAAGGGCACAATAGAGCTTTTGAAGAGATGAGAAATGTTTAATTTGATTGTGACTGTGGTTACAAAGTTATAGATTTGTAAAATTTCAATAAACTTCACAGTTAAGAAGGGTGCATTTTATTATATGTAAATTATATCTCAGTAAAGTTGTTTTTAAAAGAAAATATTATCGCCCTGGCCAAGTGGCTCAGTTGGTTGGAGCATTGTCCCACATACCAAAAGGCTGCAGGTTCAATTCCTGGTCAGGGCACATAGCTAGGCTGCAGGTTTGATTCCTAGTCTGGGTACATATGGGAGGCAACTGATTGATGTTTCTCTCACATCGATTTTTCTCTTTCTCTTTCTAGGTTTTCTCTTTCTCTCTCTCTCAAATCAGTAATAATTTAAAAAACAGAGAGAGAAACAATTATTTTAGCTGTCAGAGAAGTATACCTTACCTTGAAGTTGGGTAACTTCATTGTTTTAATTAAATTCAGGCAGAAAGCAATCCCCAAGATATCCTGTAAAATCCAAGCCCACCTAAAATAAAAGAAGTTATTCTATTATTTTATCCAGTTACTTTCAGATGGAACTATTCTTTAAGTTTATTTTTTGTTGACAGTATTTCCCCCCACTTTTCTCTCCACCCTACCCCAGCCTTCACCCCACTATTATCTGTGTCCATGGGCTGTGCAAATATGCATTAAGTTCTTTGGTTAATCTTTTCCCATCCCCCCACCTCCCTCCCCTCTGAGATATGTCAGTCTATTCCTCAGATGGAACTTTTCAAAAGAATAAAAAACCTCTATTTTCCATATTTAGTAATTTACTGCCTTAATAGAATAATTAATACTACTATACTAAGGAAAAGTTGAAAGACTACCTCAGAAGAATGTGTATCAGACACAAATGGATATTTATCTTTAATCTTTGAATTTATACATGTCTCTTTCTAGAAAGGTCACATATAACAAAGGATAGGTTGCTAGAACATAAAGGAAACAGGAGCTATACAACATACTCTATCAAAAAACGATATGCATAATTCCCAATTGATTTATCTTACCTGAAGCTGCCTAAAATATATGAACTTCGCTCCCAAATTTTAGGGTATTAAATCCTTTGGATTTTACTAATTTCATTAATAAAACATTAAATAAACTTAAATATAATTTTTTTTCTGGTTATCTTTCCTGTAAATGGATGAAAACCAGTATGTTTTTCTTATATCTCCTTCTTTATTAAATAAAAGGTAGCCTACTCTAGTATACTTATATTCTTTTGCACTTTTTTCACTTAAAAATATATTCTGGAAATGACTGCATATCAATTCACAGAGATCTTCATTCTTTATAGCTGCACTGCATTCCACTGTGTACTTAATTATGGCTACATCATAATTAAGTCTATATGTAATTAAGTCTATTTTAGCTTAGATGTTTAAATTACGATTCACATTTCCTTTTCTATATGACCTCAAAACCATTAACACAAAATCTACTTATTTAACATGTAACTTTTTTCAAAACTATAATGTTCTGGGATAAAAGCAAAACTTCCATAATAATAATAATAATAATAATAATAATAATAATAAATAATAATAATGAATACAGTAGGTCCTCAGGTTATGTTCCAGATCTGTTCCTATGGAGCAATGTCACTCACAGGGAGCACATGCACAGCGGTAATGAAGTGAAACAGTAAAAAAAAAAAAAAAAAAAAAAACAATCACTGACATTTACTTGTGGTAAACAAATGATAAAAATATAAAGCACATATGTACACACGTGGAAATGACAGAACTTTTTTTTTTTTTTAAATAAATAAATGGAAGATGGCGATGTAACCACGAAACGACATATGTCGAGTCTGACGTAACCCGAGGACTGTCTGTAATTATCAGGACAAGGCATAAAATAATCCATCCATAACCTAAAAGCAAATAAACTAAGTGGTTATACCTATCTTCATTTCTATACACAGCCCAAACAGCAGCTATTGCTATGCACAGTCCAGCGAGAAAAATAAGCCTCACTTCAATGCTTCTGCCACGACACCCAATCCTAAAAGGACAACAAAAGAAACAGGTGGTAATAGGTTAGTTTACCTTGCAGATGAAATAAAATGTTTATTTACTGTGAGAAATGACAAATATTAACACAGTCACAAGAAAGCTTTTATAATACCAATCTAAAAGTCTTGATTTTAAATAAAAATAATAAAGTAATAAAATATGCATAAGTTCAATAAAACCTTATGATAATAGAAATATTTCATATTGGGGCTCCCTGCGGCAATTTCTTTAAAAATATTTTTTATTGACTTTAAGGAGAGGGAGCGAGAGATAGAAACATTAATGAAGAGAGAGAATCATTGATTCGCTGCCTCCTGGATGCTATCCACTGGGGATTGAGCCCACAACCTGGACATGTGCCCTAACTGGGAATCAAACTGTAACCTCTTGGTTTATAGGTTGATACTCAATCACTGAGCCACAACGGCCTGGTCATGTGGCAATTTAGCACTTGGAATGTGGCTAATGAAACTGAGGAACTAAACTTTAAATTAAATTAAATTAAATTAATTAAAAAATATATATTTTATTGATTTTTTTTAGAGAGGAAGAGAGAGGAATAGAGTTAGAAACATCAACGAGAGAGAAACATTGATCAGCTGCCTCTTGCAAACCCCCTATTGGGGATGTGCCTGCAGTCAAGGTACATGCCCTTAACTGGAATCGAACCTGGGACCTTTCAGTCTGCAGGCCTACGCTCTACCCACTGAGCCAAACCAGTTTTGGCTTTATTTAATTTTAACTATTTTAAATTTAAATAGCCACATGTATACTTAACTACACGGATTTAAAATAAGACTCCCAGCCGAAACCAGTTTGGCTCAATGGATAGAGCATCGGCTTGGAGACTGAAGGGTCCCGGGTTAGATTCCGGTCAGGGGCATGTGCCTTGGTTGTGGGCACATCCCCAGTAGGGATGTGCAGGAGGCACCTGGTCGATGTTTCTCTCTCATTGACGTTTCTGGCTCTCTATCCCTCTCTCCTCTCTGTAAAAAATCAATAAAATATATTAAATAAATAAATAAATAAAATAAAATAAAATAAGACTCCCAAATTTTTCTTGTATCTTACCCAACAGGCAAATATGTAAATTGACTGTACCTTCACTATGCCACCAGCCAATCAGGAGTGATATGCAAATTAACCCAACAAAGATGGCGAGGTTTTTTGTTTGTTTGTTTTTTGCATACTCAGGTGCTGAGTGATGCAGGCAGGACACTTGCAGCATTCTACCCCACCCCTGGTCTCTCAGAGCCTCTGGGCAGTGGGAAGGCAGGGCCTGAGCGGAAAGGGGTTGGGACTGAGGGGAAAGGCAGTGCCAGCAGCCAGGGAAAGGAAAGCTCATTCTAGCAGAAATCTTCGTACATTGGGCTTCTAGTTGTTTTATATTACAAAAACCAACATTACAGGATGCCTCATAAGAAATACATACGTGCATTGTCCATATGGAATCTTATGAATTAGTGCAGCAAGACAGTTGTATAGACTCATTGCTGATGCTATGCAGAAAATTGCTATCATAACATAAACTAGAAAAAAAGAAAAAAAAAACAAGACACTAAATTATATGAGAACAGAAAAAATGTAACAAGAAAATATTTACAAAGCAATATTAATTCTTTAGCTTTCTCTTTGGATCACAATACTTTCTTTTTTTTTTTTTTTTTTTTTTTTTTTTTTTTTTTTTTCAAATCAATCTTTATTGTTCATATTATTACAAAGGTTCCTCATTTCTTCCCCCCTCCACCAGGTTCCCACCCCACCCTCCGCCCCCTCCCCATCACCCATTGTCCTCATCCATAGGTGCACAGTTTATGTTCAGTCTCTTCCTCCCTCCCTTTCCCCGATAGTAAATCCCTTTTCAGATAGTAAATCTGTTACTTAGCATTATCTCATATCAATAATACCTCCACATGCCCAATGATACACTTCACACAAAAGACATTTCCAAATAGGTCAACCAGCCTCATCCAGGCCCCACCCAAGGCACTCACAGATCAACACCCCAGCGCTATACTAACTCAACACATCCAGATCTAAGCCTTCATCACTTGATTCAGCAGACCCTCAAGTTCCCGCAAAAGTTTCCAGCCATGTCTGAGAGGCAGCCGTGGGCAGGTACAGGCGAGGAGCGTGCTGTTTCGGGCCTGGCTGCTCCGGGCCTGGCCTCTGTTGCTCTGGTTCGTTCCACAACCAGCTGCTCCGGGTCTGGTCACTGCCGCTCCCGACCTAGTTGCTCTGGACTTGGCTGTTGCTGCTACAGGCCTGGCCGCACCCGACCCGGCTGCTCTGGGCCCGGTTGCTCCGGTCCCGGCCGCTCCGGGCCTGGCGGCTCCCAGCCTGACAGCCGCTGCTCCGGGCCTGGCTGCTCCCAGCCTGGCAGCCATTGCTCCTGGCCTGGCCGCACCAGACCCGGCTGCTCCGGGCCTGGCCGCTCCCAGCCTGGCAGCCGCTGCTCCTGGCCTGGCCGCACCAGACCCGGCTGCTCCGGGCCTGGCCGCTCCCAGCCTGGCAGCCGCTGCTCCTGGCCTGGCCGCACCAGACCCGGCTGCTCCGGGCCTGGCCGCTCCCAGCCTGGCAGCCGCTGCTCCGGGCCTGGCCGCACAAGACCCGGCTGCTCCGGGCCTGGCCGCTCCCAGCCTGGCAGTCGCTGCTCCGGGCCTGGCCGCACAAGACCCGGCTGCTCCGGGCCTGGCCGCTCCCAGCCTGGCAGCTGCTGCTCCGGGCCTGGCCGCTCCCAGCCTGGCAGCCGCTGCTCCTGGCCTGGCCGCACCAGACCCGGCTGCTCCGGGCCTGGCCGCTCCCAGCCTGGCAACCGCTGCTCCAGGCCTGGCCGCACCAGACCCGGCTGCTCCGGGCCTGGCCGCTCCCAGCCTGGCAGCCGCTTCTCCAGGCCTGGCCACTCCCAGCCTGGCAGCCGCTGCTCCGGGCCTGGCCGCACCAGACCCGGCTGCTCCGGGCCTGGCCGCTCCCAGCCTGGCAGCCGCTGCTCCGGGCCTGGCCGCACCAGACCCGGCTGCTCCGGGCCTGGCCGCTCCCAGCCTGGCAGCCGCTGCTCCTGGCCTGGCCGCACCAGACCCGGCTGCTCCGGGCCTGGCCGCTCCCAGCCTGGCAGCCGCTGCTCCTGGCCTGGCCGCACCAGACCCGGCTGCTCCGGGCCTGGCCGCTCCCAGCCTGGCAGCCGCTGCTCCGGGCCTGGCCGCACCAGACCCGGCTGCTCCGGGCCTGGCCGCTCCCAGCCTGGCAGCCGCTGCTCCGGGCCTGGCCGTACCAGACCCGGCTGCTCCGGGCCTGGCCGCTCCCAGCCTGGCAGCTGCTGCTCCGGGCCTGGCCGCTCCCAGCCTGGCAGCCGCTGCTCCAGGCCTGGCCACACCAGACCCAGCTGCCCCGGGCCTGGCCGCTCCCAGCCTGGCCGCCGCTGCTCCGGGCCTGGCCGCACCAGACCCGGCTGCTCCGAGCCTGGCCGCTCCCAGCCTGGATTCTTCGTGGTTGTCTACTGCTGTTCTGGGCCTGGCTGCTCCCAACCCGGCTGCTCTGGGCCGGGCTTCTCCGGGCCCAGCCACTCCGTGTCTGGGTGTTCCTGGACTGGCCACCCTGGGCTTGGCCGCCTCTGCCTCAGGCCTGGCTGCCACTGCCCAGGTCTGGCTGCTCCAGTGCTGGCCGTTGATGCTCTTGTTCTGGCTGCTGCTGTTCTGGGGCCTGGCCACTGCTGCTCCGGGCCCAGCTGCCACTGCCTTGTGCCTGGCCACTCTAGGCCTGGTCGCCGCTGTTCCAACATTCTGTCCCTTTTTTCTCTTCCTTTTTTTTTTTTCTTTTTTAAAAAAAAAACAACAAAACGCATTTATATTGCAATGTTGGCTGGTGCGTTGAGTTCTGACTTAGTCTTTGATTTTTCAAGATCTTCTTTGTATTCTTTCTTAAGTAATTTTACTATCATTTGCTCTCACTTGATTTCTTCACATTGAGAACTTCTTTGGTTTCTTCCTCCTTGTCCTGGGAGCTCAGCAGGTTGGCCTGTGGCACCCCTTTGTTCTCCGCGGGCTCCCACGCTGCTCCAGCCTGTTGCCGGGGTCGGCGCCGCCCAGGAAGCAGCCCCCGTCCTTGGCTCCGTTGCCAGCGCTCAGCAGTCGAAGGCTCAGGGGCACCCCCCCCACTGGGGGCCCCGTCGCCCGGCTCCTTGCTGGCGCCCAGCTGGCCGGTGTCCGGCAGGGGCTCCTGCTCCTCGTGGCGTTCCTCCAGTCTGGAGCTTTCTTTCTCCCTCCCACTAGGGAAGTCCAGGATCAGAGTCAACAGACTGTCCTCTGCGCACAGTGTGCGCGACTCCGGGGGCTCGGCCTTTCGCCACGCTCCCAGGGCTCCACCTCACAGCCCCGTCTCCCCCTGCCCGAGCCTGGGTCCCCAGGGACTGGCCCAGACCTGGAGTTCGGGGAGGTCTGGACTGAGGCTCAGAGCTGCCGCCGGAGGCTTTGTTTCTTCCGGCTAGGGTAATCCAGCATCAGAGTCAACATTCAGTCCTCTGCGCGCCATGTGCGCGCGACTCCGGGGGCCCCGCATTTCGCCGTCCCCCGGGATTGTCTCCCCCTGCCGGAGCCTGGGTCCCCAGGGTCTGGCACATAACTTGGGGCTCAGCGCTGCCGGTTCGGGGGTTCAGCCCAGGCTGGGGGTTCTATTTCCTTCCTGCTAGGGAACGCCAGGCAGCACCCAGCCCTCTCCTCCTCTCCGGCTGCGACCTCTCCGCGCGCGGGTGCGTGCGAGCGCGCAGCATGTCTCCGTACCTTAGGCTTTTTTTCAGCTCCTCTGATTTTCCTTCTGGTTTTCTCCCTCCTTCCTATTGTAGAGTTTTCAGTCAGTTGACTACCTGTAGCTCTGGGCAATGTCCACTCTACATTTTAGTTGTATTCCTTTGAAATTGTTGTGAGCTGCTGCGGCTAGGTGTATACCCGAGCAGCCATCTTGGATCCTCTGGATCACAATACTTTCAACGCACTGACCATATTATGATCAGAATTGGTTACTAAACTGAAAATATTTAGATCTTCAGTTTTTAAGAGTAATTTGTGTTGTTTTAAGTCTTTTAATCACTGGAAGGATGATTGCTTAAGGAGGTGAAGCTGGCTCTATATTTACTATCATTCAAACTGACATGTTTGTTAAAGATTTCTATCAAGGGAGTTGTAGACATTTATGAGTATTTAATTTTAATGTAAGAAATAGGAGCATGAATAAGCCATTAAAAAACTTTTTAAAAATTAAATTAAAAAATGTTAAATTGTTTCAAGTTTTATATATGTCTTTTTTTTTCTGATTGACACCTCCCCTCCCCCGCAACCATTCCCCCCTGCAACCATTCCCATCCCCGGCAAGCCCCCACCAACTCAGTGTCTGTGTCCACTGGTTATGCTAATATACATGCATATATGTCCTTTGGTTGTTCTCTGTCCCACCATCTCCCCTGCCATTAGTCTCTGGATCTATTTTTGTTCATCAAATTATGTTGATCATTATATCCCACATGAGTGAGATCATGTGGTATTTATCTTTCTCTGACTGGCTTATTTTGCTTAGCATAATGCTCTCCAGTTCCATCCCTGAGAAGTCAGGGTCAACTTTTAAAATAGCAATTAGACTGAGACCGGTTTAGCTCAATGGATAGAGCGTAGGCTTGGGGACTGAAGGGTCCCAGGTTCTATTCCAGTCAGGGGCATGTACCTTGGTTGCGGGCATATCCCCAGTGGGGGGTGTGCAAGAGGCAGCTGATCGGTGACTCTCTCATCGATGTTTTTAGCTCTCTATCTCTCTCCCTTTCTCTCTGAACAAAAATCAATAAAATATATATTTTTAAAAATAAATAAAATAGCAATTAGTTTAAGAAAATATCTTAACAAAAATTATAACATGCTTTACGATAGGGTACAGAAATTTCTTTTTTTCTATCAAAGACCACTAATATATTGACTAAGGGTCAGACACAAACAACTGAAGACCATTAAAATAGAAAAATTAGCCACCCAATGACAACATAATACAAACAACACCCTAGAACCTACTCTCCCAACAATAGATCGGAATATGAATGATATTCAAAGAATGATTATTTTCTAGCCAAAACCGGTTTGGCTCAGTGGATAAGAGCGTCGGTCTGCGGACTGAAAGGTCCTGGGTTCGATTCCGGTCAAGGGCATGTACATTAGTTGCGGGCACATCCCCAGTAGGGGGTGTGCAGGAGGCAGCTAGTCAATGTTTCTCTCTCATTGACGTTTCTAGCTCTCTATCCCTCTCCCTTCTTCTCTGTGGAAAATCAATAAAATATATTTTAAAAAAAGAAAAAAAAGAATGCTTATTTTCTAATTGGAACTATATGTCAATAGATCACATTTTCAAAATTGCTGCCAAAGGACAGGAGAAACTGAATAAGCTGAAACTAACCTTAAGGTCTCAATTTGCTAGTCCTGAAAAGTATTTTAATGTTCTCCAAATAAGCATTATAGCCTTTGATGGCTTTTACAAGTTCTCATCAGACATACTCCCCCTTTCCCTGGTCTCATTACCTCCTCTTTGTACTGTATGTTGACCAGGGATGGCATTTTCCATCCTATCAGACAATTACGATTGTCCAGGGGATAAACAAACCATTATGTTCCTATTGCTACCTACTTAAAAAAGTATCACTTACTATAGACCACAGACCGATACCTGTGTATCTTTAGATGTAGTATGACACTGACTGTTTATACAAGTAAAACAAAATTCAAGTAATATAACATCTTGATTTATAAACTGAAAAAAGAATAAACTATACTTTGGGGGTTAGCAAAGGCAATAAATCAGTAATTTGAGTAGCCTTCTATTTCATGTAAGTCAATATAGCTACCAAGAAGTCCTTAGCTTGCTCTTTATTTTTAAAATCTACTTTTATTTATTTCAGGGAGGGAGGAGAGATAAACATTAATGACAGAGAAGCATTGATCTGCTGCCGCCTGCATCCTGCCCCACTACTGGAGATAGAGACCACAACCCAGGTATAAGCCCTGACCAAGAATTGAATTGTAACCTCCTCATTCATAGGTCAATTCTCAACCTATGAGCAACACTGGCCATGCTAGTCTGCTCTTTAGATATTAGGATTTCATGCTTTATGTACGGGGAGGGAAATTTGGGACCATAACAATTCTTTCAAGTCATCCATGAAGAAGTGTTCTTACTCAAGACAGTATATTTTTAATCTGAATATTTTTTTTACCCCACAGTAATGAAGACCTAACATTTCTAACAATTTAAAAAGTTAATAGCACTTTTTATTTATTCACTTAAGTTTTTCATGTAGAAGGAAAAGATAAATCTGCCAAATAAGTGAGAAGATTGTTTGCTGAAAATATGAAATATAAAACATGACTTCTTACCCAACCATTTGTAGAAGAAATAAAGTAAGACCATCATAATACAGCAGATGGCCACAAATATTACAACTGTTAGAGGACTGAAAGTTAAATATTCGTCCTTCTTTCTCCTCGTTTCTCTGTCTTCAGTGTCTGCCATTGCCTTCATGCTTTCCCTGAGTAAACATACACAAGAACTTTAGCAATCTCTTCCAAGTAAAATCATTTGTAAAATCCATCTTTAACACCAACTTAAATTTTTATTATAAAATAATACTTTAAAAAAAACCACCCAAATACCAACAAGAAATGTTTAATCAAGAAAGTAAAAACTCTCTATTATTTTAACCTCCAGAGATAATATTTTTAACCAATGTTTTGACTTTTGAAACAGCATTTTTTCCTGATGCAAAACTGATGAAACAGATGACATATATAAACAAGTTAAATTTTGTGGGTGTTCATATTATCTGATTTGGAAACTATATTTATGAAATAAATTTCAGATAACCAATTCTTATACACTTAATATTATCAATTTACACATAATCAAGTATTTCTAAAATTAGCTTCTTTTAAATGGAAACAGTAGAAGTTCTTCTATCAACTCAGTATTTACTATATGCTCATCAATATATTCTGAAGGACTCATAGGAGTTCAAGACATAGCTTTGTCCGACTTTGATTTAAGACAGCAAAACATTGTTTTTAATTCTTCCAACAACCCTTGCTTTCTAGGTCACACAGTTAATAAAAGGGAGAGACTGAAGTTGAAGAGAAAAGAGCCTCAGATGCCCCTTGTTGAACAGTCTCTGTTCTGTCACCTACTGTCTCCTCCCAGCTGTGTGGAAGCCACTACATGCTTTTCCAGCTCAAATCCCATCAACTCTGGTCTACCTGTGTGCACTACCAGACCTTCTCATCATCTGGGCTCAGTACAAATGTTAGTTAAAAAACAGTTTACTTCTATCAAATTGCACATTTGCCAAACTGCTTATTTACTAACATGCCACTATCTTACTGGACTCTTGTGAACTGGGATGGCCACCACATTAAGCATCTGTGACTTTAGGCATGCTCCCTGGGATAAGAGAAGGGAGAGTCTGAGGACAGACTCAATAGCCCTTCCCTGAAACTGCAGAGCTAAACTGTCATTAACGTAAGTTCCAATAAAAGTGATGCCCAAGTCGGAAAACGTGCCATCTACGTTATCTATCATTATAAACAAATATATTTACTGACTTATTTTTTTTCAATTAGCAGTAATTGTGCCTCAGATAAACCTCTTTGGCTATGATACTGCCAATGCGGAAAGCTAAATAAACAAATTAAGACATTTAAGACATTTTAAAAAATATATTTTATTGAGTTTTTTTATAGAGAGGAAGGGAGAGGGATAGAGAGTTAGAAACATTGATGAAGGAGAAACATTGACCAGCTGCCTCCTGCACACCCCCTACTGGCAATGTGCCTGCAACCAAGGTGCATTCCCTTGACAGGAATCGAACCCAGGGCCTCTCAATACAAAGGCTGATGCTCTATCCACTGAGCCAAACTGGTCAGGGCTTAAAGACATTTTTTAATCAGAGTACACATGTAAACTATAATAATGAAGATTTATATGTTCGTATTTGGTGTAATAGAAAGCATGAGGCAATTTCTTGAAGGAAAACATATACTAGACTGATATCAGAAAATAACAGAATTCGTCTTTTTAAAAAATTATTCTCTTAAATTTCTCAAGAGCCACATGCTAAGCTCTTCTCCATGCCATCCTGAGTTTAGAAAGCTTGAGGACCAGTGATCTCGTTATAGTAAGACTTCAAATTTCTACTGAAAAGTCTTTATATGGAACCAAGACATCCTTCCCGTTTGCATAAGGTGTACCTTGCACTTGGCAAGGTAATCCTGGCTTATGAGGCCCTAAGCCTTATTCCCTGCCCTAAGCCTTATTCTCTTTCAGTCTTACTCTTTATTTGCTAAATGATAATCCTTATGTTCTTAATAATTCTACTTTTCATGGAAATGCTTTCTTTTTATCACCAATTCATATTCCTTTTTTACTAGAGAACTGGTGCATGAAAATTCATGCACTGGAGGGGGGTCCCTCAGCCTGGCCTGCCCCCTCTCACAGTCCAGGAGCCCTCAGGGGCAGGAGGCGACCTGGCAATGAGGGGAAGGCAATGCCCCATTACACCTCTGCTGCTGCCACTGCTGGCAGCGCAAGCCTTGGCTGGCCCTGCTTCACAGAGCCTCAGGCAGCCCTGGACAGCCACTATCCGAGGCTTGCTTATGCCTCAGGCCGGCCCTGGGAACCCCCGGAGGCAGGCACTTGGAGCATTCAAACCCATCTGCGGGAGGGCCCGGCCGTGCCACACGCCTGCCGCCTCAGCAGGGCTAATAAGACAGGGCACCACCATTTTGAGAGTGAGGCAGTCAATTAGCATATTCCCTCCTTATTGGCTGTGAGTGCCGCCATCTCTGTGAGGGTGTGATGGTCAATTAGCATATTCTCTCTTTATTAGCTAGAATATGTTGTCACGCTCCCTACCTCAAACATACATACACTTACTTCTATCTTTATCTTACTCTTGACTCAGCTACCTCAATATTAAAATCCATAATCTTATAGGTAAAGGACATTCACTTCCCAATCTGGCTATTGAAGACAACAAATTCTGCTTCTGCCTATCATGATATTATATAAATAAATAAATAAATAAATAAATAAATAAATAAATAAATAAAAGCTTATATGTACTCCTCTCACATCTCCAGTTTTCTTGAGGAAACTGCCCCGATATATATGTGAAGCCTGCCTTACTGACTCAAAGGGTGGTCCATGGCCAGCAAAATCACCCGGGAGCTTGTTAGCAGTGCAGAATTTCAGTCCCCACCCTAAGCCTCCTAAATCTGAACTTCTGTTTTAATGAGATCTCAAGACAATTTGCATGCACATTACAGTTTGAGAAGCACTACTCTAAAGAAACAATGTACAAATAATGAAGTGCAGGGTGAATTTATATTAATGGAAAAAGATTTTTAATGAAATAGTAGCTTTTGGGAAATTATAAAGTTTCAACAAATAAATCTAGAAAATAATTGGAGATCTAGTTACATACTATGTTTTCTAAAGATTAATATTAATGAAGAAAAACAATGCTTACAGGAAAACACATGACTCATATATGTGGAAACATGTTTTCCAAATATGTAAAATTTTAAAGCTCAATATGTCAGGAAAACTATACTTGTTAAACCTTAAGATTTCTCTGTTGATGTAAATCAAATTTTATTATTTTATAAAAATGATAAGTAAGCTTATTAGTGTCATTAATTGCCAATAAGACATTTTTAATGAAATCTAGAGCAGCAGTCGCCAACTGGTGGTCCACAGACACTGGTGGTCCCTGAGGTCTGAAAGGTTGGCGACCGCTGACCTAGAGATCAATTCACAAGGTGAATATATTGTCCCTTATGGATGAATTAATATGCTCTGAACACTTTTTTAAAATTCAGAGTTATAAATATGAACTGATCTTTCTCTACTATGTTGCCTATTTTAATCTAGAGCCAAAGGTATTTAACTGTAAGAAGATTGGGTTTAGGTTGTTAGTAGGGAAATCCAAATTTATGTACATTTGAAATTTCTACATTTAAGTTAAAATATGAGCCCTAACCGGTTTGCCTGAGTGGATAGAGCATCCACTGAAAGGTTCCAGGTTCAATTCTGGTCAAGGGCATGTCCCTTGGTTGTGGGCACATCCCCAATAGGAGGTGCGCAGGAGGCAGCTGATTGATGTTTCTTTCTCATTGATGTTTCTAACTCTCTATCCTTCTCCCTTCCTCTCTGTAAATTAAAATATGAACATGTTTAATATTCTTCCCTATTCCTAAAGCACTGAACAGAATGATGTCACACTGTATTGATTCAACTCAAAAGGAGCTGAAAAGCTCCTCACTTTTTCTTGCTTATTTTCTTCCAATTGAAATAAAAAGGCATGTTAGGATACTAAGTAGCTTCATCTTCCTGGGAGACATCATTGAACATCTCAGTTTAAGAGTCTTTGATAGAAAGTCAGTGTTTAGGCCCTGCCAGGTGAAGAATTAGAGGAACCTATGACCCCTTTCTCAGTGATAAGGCAAATGACCTGTATGAGGACAAACTGCAATCTGATCTTAAGCACACTATTTTCTGAGGTGGAATTTTAAATGTTGTTATATGATTAAAATAATTTAAATAATAATTTTTAGTCATTTATCACAAAAAACACTGAAGTTTAATTAAACTTACAATTCAAGTAGTCCACTCCAGTATCCTCCTAATGCCACAGTGAACACAGAAATTACAAAAATAACCACCATCGTATAGTCAAAGTTAGACCTTGACGGTGAATACATTTTCACAGTAATGTTATCAACAAGAGCCTGAAAAGCAAAAAAAATGAGAGTTAAAACACCAGCATTAGTTTTCTTCCCACTACAGAGCATGGCAGCAACACTCCAATTTGACTCTGGGATGGACACTGCGTCAGGCAGTCAAGAATACTAGAACTAGTTTTAACAATATGATATATTCTCTTGTCAAAATTAGGCGGCTATATTTTGGTTTATTAAATCTTGAAACTGCAGTATTCCATATAACCAGAGGTTTTAAAGGAGTCAAAACAAATCAATATCCTTTCTGGAGTGAGGGCTTGGAAACACGTTGTGCTAAAAGGGAGGTGAATACTTCCCAAGTAAAAGACGTGGTAGGCCTTTACAGCTTCTTGTTAGCAAGTGCAGCTTGTATAATCATTTATGTGAAATATCAATGGTTAAAAGTAAAGAGTTGTACTAGGTATGAACATTGTCTAGTATGTAATTACTAATTTACCTGCTTCATATCTTTTAAGTCTTTGTTGTTTATAAATGCAATCAGTATTTTCACATCACCAAATGCAGATCTGTTCCCTGAGGGAGCAAACTAAAAGAAAAAACAACAACACATATCATGAAAACGTATGAACTACTAATACATTTACAGAATAAAATCCAAATTATTCCATTAATTAGACTATAACATCTTTATCAAGTTATAAAACAAAGTTTCAAGTGTTTTTAATATTATAGCAAGAGTTCTCAAACTGATATATACAGGTGTATCATATATACAGTATGTAACTCTCACACACAAAACTATACATACTTGTTCCTAACAAAGTCTTATCTACTTTAGGAATAGAAAAGAAACTACAAAATATTCCAATTAAATGCCTATCATAACCAGAAGGTTTATTTTAAAATAATCCTATCAGGTTATTCAAAACTCTGCACACAGAAGGGTAGGTAGTTCAACCTGTGAAATTTGATATCACGAGCTCAAAAGAAATAATTATCTATAATAATAAAAGCGTAATATACTAATTAGATTGGACAACTGGATGTCCTTCCAGACATCCTTCTGGATGTCCTTCCAGACAAAGCCACGGTGGCGGGGGCCGAGGCAGAGGCAGTTAGGGGCAATCAGGCAGGCAAGCGAGTAGTTAGAGGTGATGAGTCAGGCAGGCAGAGTGGTGAGGGGCAATCAGGCAGGCCAGCAGTTAGGAGCCAGCGGTCCCAGATTTTGAGAGGGATGTCCAACAGTGGTTTAGGTTCGAAATCGAAAATACCCCCAAGAGATCCCAGATTTCAATTGTGTGCAGGCTGGGCTGAGCCCCCACCCGCCCTGGGCCTCTAGTAGTTTTATAACTTACTACAATACTGTTATTGGCAACCAACAATGCTTCAGCACCTCCGGTTTCTGCAATTCTGGCCTTTTCAAGAAAATGGCAGGTTCCCCACTGAACCACAACTGCTTTGTTCTTTATTCCATCAGGAGGAATATCAGAAATATCACACAGTGGTGTGGAAGTCAGATTCTTCAAACTAAAGGAAGTCTGAAAAGAAGAAATGTCTTTAGTATGGTAAATACCGTATTTCACCCTAAATGCATTTAGTGACAAAGTATCTACTGATTTAATACAATGTCCCTTTAGGTAAATCAAAAAGATTTCATGATGATCAGGCTTTGAAGTACTTTAAAATTCCCTAACTTAGTTTTCCCTCAGAGAGAAAAATATTTAAGCTAAAGCAAAAAAAAAAAAAAATTATTATTTATTAATCACATATTACAAATAATTCATACACTGAAAATAATACTCATTTTCACCTTTCAATATTTTTGTTTACAAAGAAATAGTAACTGCAATGTACTTACTGCATTTTCTAGGGTCGTTGGCAGAGCTGTCCAGTGAGGGTTGTAGACCATGCAGTAGTCCTTAGATGGTGAGGGTGTGCCAATTCCAGACGCGTGCAGGATTGCTTCCTGAGCAGCTGTCTGGGGCATGAACAATAATTGTCACACTAGCAATGATTTGGCTTTGCCAACAACTAAGGATTTTATTAAACCTACTTATATCCAGGTTGGACCACATTTCCTTAAGAGGGAAGGTCTTCCAGTGAATTTACCTTTTCTTATTTGAGAAAACACTGAAACTATATACATTTGCCTAGAACACATTCTTTGAGGAAGCCACTTTCTTACGGGGATGTTGTTATGGCCCTGGCTGTAAGAGCCATATCCCGGGGAGGATTCTTGCTGTGCTGTGATCATTTCGGAATTCCCTTCAGGAACTGCCTGAAACTTTCCTCCCAAACCCCATTGGGGCTTGTTTCTTCATTATTTATGTTCTATAACAGAAAATCCATGTGAAATCCCTTAACCCACTTGTACCTTCCATAGTATGAATAACTAAGATTAAAAAAAAAAAAGAATATTATCATTTCAAAGTGCTATTTTTAGAAAAGAACCAAAGAATTCTCAAGTTTTCAAGATTCCCCAACTGCCTATTAAAAAAGAGCAATCACTTTAAGTGAAGGCAAAGAGCTAGAAAAGTGTTTTTTCCTTTTGCCTCATTTCCCTCTGTCTGGAAGGGGGGGGGGGGGTAAGAAGTGATTGAAAAGAGTAAGTATTATACATGAGTGTGAGAGTAGAGAGTATGAAATGATGAAACATCCCACAATAATTAGAATACCACTCCACATCACGATTCCCTTCACACTTAAATCAATTCAAATCGCAAATCCCACTTTTCTCCTCCTTTGAACAAATCTTTCTCTAAAACATAAGGGAGAAAAAAGATTGGTGATTGGTTGGTAAATGAAGATGATAGACGAAGCCTCTACTAAAGACCTTCCCCAAGGGGATGCATGCGTTAGGTTGAGCCACATCAAATTGCTGATAATTGAACATTTTGTTCTATAAAATTGGCAATTTCGTGTAAGACCATCTAAATGTTTAATGAGTACAAAATGCTCTAACGAGTCTAACCCATGCTCTCCTACCTAAAATTTCCCTCAGAACATTTGGGATTAGAAAGCTTTCTGGCATAGGGACTTTTTTATTATAGCTTAAGGATCTAAGCCAGTATAGGGGATTCCTTTAAAACGTCATCAAATTACAGAGAATAATTAAAGATATTATTTGTGGGGGGGAAAATGTAGTTTTCATTTGGCTATATATATGGTGGCCATGAATGGATTCTGACAGCGGGAGATGAATCAACATATTAGACTCTTACTATACACCAAATTATTTTTGTTACAAACAAACTGTACAAATGAAACAAAGTATATTTAGGTTATTTTCATGCATCTGTCTGATTCTGTATCACTGTTTTACAAATGAGGGCTTTGAGACTCAGAGAAGTTATTAACATAGTCTACCTAAGGTCATACGGTAGAATCATCCCCAATTCTAGAGAAGGTAATCCTGTTGATAATTATGAGGGTGAATTAGGTTTAGATTACACATTTTTAAAAAGAATACTCCATAAGTGAACTGGGTACTTATGGCATCCAATAAAATGGCACATGAGCCCAGCTGGCATGGTTCAGTGATTGAGCTTTGAACCATGAACTAGGAGATCATGGCTCAATTCCCACCCAGAATACATGCCCGTGTTGCGGGCTGGATCCTCAGTGTGAGATGTGCAGGAGGCAGCCGATCAACGACCTCTCTCTCCCTCTATTTTCCTCTCTGAAATCAATATATATATATATATATATTTAAAATGGCACATGATGTCAGGATATCCCTCACCAGTGCTGCCAAGTTTAATTATTTGATTACTAGCAACATCAGGATTTCTCTAGTGTAAAGTTATATATTTTCCCTTTGTGATTGGTAAGCAATTTGTTGCACCATGTGAACAGTCCAATAACCTTTCACCTACTGTTTTAGCTTCCATGAACTTCCATGCCTGAAATTTTACATATTAAGTTGGGTATTGCAGAACAGTATATTTAAAAAATGCTTTTTATTGATTTTTAGAGAGGGGAAGGAGGAGGGAGAGAGATAGAAACATTGATGAGAGAGAAATATCAACACTGAACGGCTGCCTCCTGCATGCTCCTTTGTGGGAATGATGCCTAAAACCCAGGCATGTGCCCTGACCAGAAATCAAACTGATGATCTCTCAACTACTGAGCCACACTGGCCAGGCAGTAAATGTTTTTTAATACTGTCATTCCTTCTACATTTATTTTTAAAAAAAATATATTTAAAATATGATTTTTCACAGAGAGGAAGGGAAAGGGATAGAGAGTTAGAAACATCGATGGGAGAGAATCATCGACCAGCTGCCTCCTGCACACCCCCTACTGGGGATGTGCCCGCAACCAAGGTATATGCCCTTGACCGGAATCGAACCTGGAACCTTTCAGTCCACAGACCGACACTCTATCCACTGAGCCAAACCGGTTTCAGCTACATTTATTCTTTAAAAATGTTTTACTCTTTCCCTCTATTACCTTTTTTTTTTTTTTTTTTTTTAGTATCATACTCAATTTATTTTTAAAAAGTATTTTTTTTATTGATTTCAGAGAGGAAGAGAGGAGAGAAACATCAAGGATGAGAGAGAATCACTGATTGGCTACCTCGTGCCCACCCCCCCCCCCCCCCTCCACTGGAGACTAAGCCCACAGTCTTAGTCTTAGCATGTGCCTGGAAGGCGAATGGAACCATGGCCTCCTGGTTCATAGGTCAATACTAAACCACTGAGGCATGCCAGCCAGGCAAGACTCATTAATTTTTTAAAAATCCAATGTAGTGTAATTACAATTATGCATTTTGCTGACCAAATTGTCCCAAATTTGGCCAGCAGAAACTCTTCCAGCTGGTTCTTTGTATCCTTTTGACAGGATTTCATTAGTCTTGGAGGACTTCCATGTGTTTTTTTGCACAAGATGTCCTAGACGGGCTTATCCTTTACCTGCCACAAATCTGTAACCAGCTATTCTTAATACTAAGCTCCTTTAGGAGAGGGACAATATTTAGATCAGGACTTCAGTTATTGTGCACATGGCTGTTAAAGTGGTATAGCCTTTTTAATAGACAACTGGTAGTATCAATAAAAAATGTTAATACATAGAATCCTCTGATTCATATTCTACAGGTGTGTTATGCAAATGCACAAAGATAAATGTATAAGGATATTCACTGCAGTATTATTTGTTATAGAAAAAAAAAAAATCAGCAACTTCCACCAATAAGGAGCCCATCATAGTACACAGCTATTAAAAAGAAACAACTAGATCTATCTGTAGAAACAGATGTCCATAGTGAGAAAAGCAAATTCCAGGGAGATACTTATAGTTTAATCCTATTTTTATAAAAGTAATGACCCATCCCTCTTCCCAAGCTCCTTATAAATATTTACTAGAGACCCGGTGCATGCATTCATGCACTAGTGGAGTCCCTCGGCCTGGTCTAAACCCTCTCACAATCTGGGACCCCTCGGGGGATCTTGGAGAGCCAGTTTTGGCCCTATCCCCACAGGCCAGGCCGAGGGACCCCACTGGTGCACAAATCCATGCACCAGACTAGTTTTGGCCTGATCCCTATAGGTCAGGGCCTCTAGTATGCAGTAAGATCTTTGGTTAGCCCTAGCTGGTTTGGCTCAGTGGATAGAGCATTGGCCTGTGGATTGAAAGGTCCCAGGTTCAATTCCAGTCAAAGGCACATGCCCGGGGTTGTGGGCTCAACCTCCAATAGGAGGCAGCCTATCAGTGGTTCTTTCTCATTATTGATGTTTCTATCTCTTTCTTCTCCCTTCCTCTCTGAAATCAACAAAATATATTGAAAAAATTAAAAATAAAGAAACCACGGTCTTTTTAAAAAAAAGATCTTTGATTAATCTCTTCCTGCTCCCCGCACCACCCCCCCCTTCCCTTCGAAATTTATCAGTCTGTTCCATGTTTCCATGCCTGAGCATTGAGCATCTGTCCCTGGCAGTCAGTGTGGTCATAGCTACCAGTCAAAAGATCGCTTAGGCTTTTTTAAATATATAGATGTGAGCGTGAAGAAGGATGTTGAGAGAGAGACACACCAGACTATTTGAAATACAAACAAACAAACAAAACAGAGTGAGAGGAAAACAAAAGCAAAATTAAGGGTGTAAAGACTGGAAAGAGAAACTTAGGGAAAAAAAAGCATTCAAATAGAACAGAAAGGTAGAAAGTCTCTCCCCCCCTTATCTGCTCCTTACTGCTGGCCCCAAATCCTCCCTCTCACACCATTTTCTACAACCACTAGTCATGGAATCAAATGTTCTCTAGGGCCATCAAATCATCAACCTCACACAGTGCCTTTATTTTTGCATTTTACTTGGCCCTCACTTGCAAGGGAAGTAAAGTAGCCCATAAGTATCAAGTAGTCCTTCCTTTTTTGACTCAAATTCACCTCATATAAAACTTCATGGGGCCGAAACCGGTTTGGCTCAGTGATAGAGTGTCGGTCTGCGGACTGAAAGGTCCCAGGTTCGATTCCGGTCAAGGGCATGTACATTGGTTGCGGGCACATCCCCAGTAGGGGGTGTGCAAGAGGCAGCTGGTCAATGTTTCTCTCTCATCGACGTTTCTAGCTCTCTATCCCTCTCTCCTCCTCTCTGTAAAAAATCAATAAAATATATATTTAAAAAAAAAAAAAACTTCATGGGATGGCCATTATTTGTGAACAATTCCTAATTTACTTATTCAGATGACTTGACTTCATACTCCATCATCTTCTTTTCAAATCAAAGAGTATTGATGTTTAAGTCTATCTTAACATTATAGCTGCCTATTCCTTTGACCATCTTTCTCCAAATAACTATTGGTATGACAAGTGGCAAACGTTTACCAAAATCTAAAAAAAGACTGTAGTGGTGGATGCCATGTTCACATGCTTGCAGGGGTACTATCTCCTCGTTTTCCGGGACCAATCAGACCTTAAAGAGGGACATGTCTAAGGACTTTTATTTTATAAGCGTACTTACACTGAGTCAATTTTGCTCTAACCTTCAAATCTCTGCCTCTTGGGGCTGTGTTCATGCTTTGCACTCCTGTCACTTGGTAGTTCCAACCACAGGCATTTGAATTCCTGGCCTCTGTTCCAACAGACTCTTGATGCTGACTCACCAGCCCCATATTAACTTACTGGGAACAGGCCTGTTCTACTGTCCACAATAACAACACAGTTCGAAGAGTCTTCTTTGACCTTGGTTAACAGGTTTGATTTTTTTTGTCTTCTACCCTTCTTTCTCTTTAAAAGGTATCTTCCAGCACTGGATCTATTTTCTATATTCCTTTCAAAAATAACAATTCTCTAGCTAAAAGTTTACTTAACACAGTGGTCGGCAAACTCATTAGTCAACAGAGCCAAATATCAACAGTACAACGATTGAAATTTCTTTTGAGAGCCAAATTTTTAAACTTAAACTTCTTCTAACACCACTTCTTCAAAACAGACTATCCCAGGCCGTGGTATTTTGTGGAAGAGCCACACTCAAGGGGCCAAAGAGCCGCATGTGGCTCAAGAACCACAGTTTGTCGACCACAGACGTAACATACTACTCCCAACTCTGTATCAGCGCGAGGGCATCAAATAGGGACTGAAGGGAATCCAAGGAGTCTGTGGGCCAGGGAAAAAATAGAGCCAGACTCATTCCTTGCACTTGGAGAACCTGGGACATGTAATATACAGGCTAAGAGGTACTAGGTTTGGGAGAGGAGCCCATGCATTCATTCAACACTCTGCAGTATATGAATGAGTCAGGTAGAATTTCTCCTTCATGGGGCTTATATTCTACTTGCTATGTAGAGCCGGACTTCTTCCTGATTTTTCCTAAGTAATCTTATTACTTAATGATAAATCTCAGTGTTAGAGAATTCATGAATTCTGGTATAGAATTCACAAACTCAAATGGTTAAAAGGCTAAGCAGGCAATATAAATGCACAAATCAGAGTTGATTTAAGACCATAAGGCATGGTTAAGTTTGGCAAATTCTGGCCTAACACAATAAAAAAATTTTTTTTTTTCCTAATAGTATCTTGGGGTAAAGTCCTAAACCAGGAGACTTTATGGTCTAGATTTTTTTTTTTTTTTTTTTTAAAGAACCAATTTCAGGTGATTTTTAATAACAAAAAAAATCAAATATATAATAAACATGACTCCTTCTATCTTTAATCCTTTTCTTATGAATAACTTCACAAATTTATCCAGTCTTGTGATTTATTTTGTATTCACAAAAAAATAATTATTACAGAATTTAGTGAAAAAGATATCGAGAAATGCCTACAATTCCTTGGATCTAGTTGTCTTTTTCTTAACTTTCTCTGTAATCTAGGACATCATAACCTTCCTGAATCTTCAAGGTTTGAGTTTAAAAGGAGATGTATATGGAAGAGTTGCATTTTGGGAAGAAGGTACACAGTTATCAGTGACTTAGAAAGCAGACAATGAATGAGATGCAGAATTCACAGAGATAGCTCAGAATAGAGAAGGTAAAAGAAAAACTGCAGAAAATCTCAAAGTTAAAGGAGGAATGTGACAAAACCAGCATGTCTAAGCTCAGGGTGCCATAACTAAATACTATAAACTGGGTGGCTTTATCAACACAAATTTATTTCCTCATAGTCCAGAACCTAAAAATCCAAGAGCAAGGTACTAACATGGTTGATTTTAGTAAGGGCTCTCTTTCTAGCTTGTAGATGGTTGCCTTATCACTATGTCCTCATTTGGTGTTGAGGGGCGTGGGGGAGAGGGAGGAGAGCAAGGCAGCAATCATCATTAGAGCACTGTCCAGATGATGACATTTGAATGGCCCAATCTCCAAATACCACTACACTAGGGGTTAGGACTTCAACTCAAGAATTTGGGAGCGCACAAAGCAGTCCACAGCATCTGCCTCTAGCCCCCAAAATTCATGTCCTTCTCACATGCAAAATACATTTCATTCTATTCTAACAGCCCCTACAGCCCTAACTCATTCCATCCACTGTCAATTCTAATGTCTGAAGTCTCATCTAAATATCATCTACACCAGATATGGTAAGGCTCAAGCTACAGTTCATCCTGAGGCAAAATCCCTCTCTGGCTGTGCACCTGTGAAACCAGATAAGCTACGTGATTTCAAAATACAACGGTGGACAGGCATTTGGAGAGACATTCCCATTACAAAAGGGAGACACTGGAAAGAAGAAAAGGGCGATGGGACACAAGGAAGTCTAAAGCCTAGCAATACAAATTCCTTTAGATCTTAACACGTTAAGCACCAAGCCTGTTTTGTCCTTTCCGTTTCAGTCACTGACATGGCGCTTAACGTGTTAAGGCTCAAAAATAGTCCCTTTTGGTCGAGACCGGTTTGGCTCAATGGATAGAGCGTGGGCTTGGGGACTGAAGGGTCCGGATTCGATTCCGGTCAAGGGCATGTACCTTGGTTTCGGGAATATCCCCAGTAGGGGGTGTGCAAGAGGCAGCTGATTGATGACTCTCTCTCATCGATGTCTCTAACTCTCTATCTCTCTCCCTTCCTCTCTGTACAAAAATCAATAAAATATATTAAAAATAATAATAATAATAAAAATAGTCCCTTTTGGCTCAACATCCCCATCTTCCGGGCGCAATGCGGTGGCAGCATCACCAGCTTGGAACCATTTCTCCCTCTTCCTGAAGAATAATGCAAGTTCACAGCCACATAGCTCCATCACCCCATCCTGTCAAATCCAGTAAGTCCAAACACCTTTCTTCATCTGGCACCATCTCTAGCTCCTTCAAGTCAAAGTGGCAGTGTTTCTGCTCATATAACCCCATTCATTTGTTATCAAATGGTTGTTCAGCTACACCCTTTGCTCTTCTCAGAGTTTTCTTATATTTTGCAATGGAGATAGGCTGAGAATTTTCAAATCTTCAAATTCTGGTTCCTTTTTCTTTTCTTTTTTAATATATTTTATTGATTTTTTTTAAAAAAAATCCTCACCTGAGGATATGTTTGTTTATTTATTTATGTATTTTATTGATTTTTTTACAGAGAGGAAGGGAGAGGGATAGAGTGAGAAACATCGATGAGAGAGAAACGTCAATCAGCTGCCCCACGCACACCCCCAACTGGGGATGCGCCTTTGACCAGAATTGAACCTGGGACCCTTCATTTATTTATTTATTTATTTATTTATTTATTTATTTTATTTTTTATTTTTTTTTAAATATATTTTATTGATTTTGTACAGAGAGGAAGGGAGAGAGATAGAGAGTTAGAAACATCGATGAGAGAGAGTCATCGATCAGCTGCCTCCTGCACACCCCCCACTGGGGATATGCCCACAACCAAGGTACATGCCCCTGACCGGAATCGAACCCGGGTCCCTTCAGTCCCCAAGCCGACGCTCTATCCATTGAGCCAAACCGGTTTCGGCGAACCTGGGACCCTTTAATCCTCAGGCCGAAGCTCTACCTACTGAGCCAAACTGCTTTCGGCAGTTCCTTTTTCTTTTTTTCCTGAATCATTTACCTTTTATTTTTTTATTGTCTGAAGTTTTACACTGGTTCCTTTTTCTTAACAATTCCTTCAATTCCTCTCTCTCCTTTTGCAGTCGAGAGGAACCAAGCTGTTCCGTGAGCACTTTGCTTAGAAATCTCCTCAGCTAATATCTAATCTCACTGTTCACAGTTCTTCCACACAAGCCTAGAACACAGTTCAGCCAAGTTCTTTGCCATTTTAACAAGGATTTCCTTTCCTCCAGTTTCCAATGACACTTTTGTTCCTCATGTCTGTCACACATCTCACCAGAATCGCCCTGAAGGTCTACATTTCAAGCATGCACCCCAAGTCTCTTCTATCCTCCTCCCATTACCAGATATAAAGCTGCTTCCACATGGTTAGGCATTTGTTACAACAGTACCCCAGTCCTGATGCTAAAACCTGTCTTGGCTTGGGTTGCCATAACAAAATATCATAGAGTGGGTTGCTTACACAGCAATTTATTTTCTCACAGTTCTAGAGACCAAGATAAAGGTGCCAGCATGGTTGGCTTCCATTGAGAGCTTTCCCTCCGGCCTGTACAGACTGCCATCTGCTCACTGTGCCTTCCCGTGGTGGTGGCGAGGAGAGGAGTTGAAGGGACAGGGGGGAGGAACAGACAGCAAGCTCTCTGGTGTCTTTTTTTTTTTTATAAGGTCACAAGGAACCTACCCTCTGACCTCATAGAAATCTATGACCTCCAAATAACATCACCTTGGGGGTTAGGGCTTTAACCTGAAGGGGGGCACAGTTCAGACCACAGCACAGCAGCTCAGATAGCCTGGGTAGCGAACACACCTAGTTTCCCCAGGAGGTTGAAAGAGGAGGGCAGAGGAGAAGGAATTAAAGAAGATTCTTTAAATTGGTATAATATACCAACAAAATGCAAATTTTGACAAGAGATTTTTCTACTGGGATCCTGATTATCACACTTTATTTCAAGATGTGGCTATATGACACTTTAAAATCTTTGAAGATATGAATAAATGAATAGAACTTTTGTAAAAAAAAAATTATGAAGAAGGTTCAGGATTCTTAAGAGAACTTTAAAGCAATTTTAGAAAACTGATCCATTCTCTTAAAAACTTCAGTCATTCTCTCTGAAACAGAACTTGGTGACTGTGTCCAAATAACACTGTGAAAGGTCAAAACATTGGGGCTGGGAGTTGGATTGCACTGGGGAAAGATGAGTGTGAAATGGAAAATGACAAGGCCAAGAGAGAATCAACTACCTACAAGGCACTCTTTTTAACTCTAGACTTAAGGTTAATGGGTTTAGAATTCGTTAAAATAGCCGGACGTGCAGTAGCTTGATTTCAATATACACTGTGAGGCCATTGTTTTGAAGAAGACAAGATGAGAAGGCTACATGATGTGAAGGGTCTTTCCAATACTAAATTCTACAAATCATGGCAGAATGCTTTACATACCCACTAGGCTGCTGGTTTCCATCAGATCCCTGCAGGCCAGGCTGCGGGACGCCCCCCACCCCCCCCTTGCACATGATGGGGTAAGGGAGAGACCGCAGGAGGGTTCTAGGGCGTGTCTGGCCCATCTAGCCCAGTCCATGTCGGCTGGACCCCAGTAGCAAGCTAACCTACTGGTTGGAGTGTTTGCCCCCCTCCCCCTGTGGTCAATGCGTGTCATAGCAGCAACTGGTTGAACAGTCAAACGAATGGTTTGACACTTAGCATATTAGGCTTTTATTATATAGGATTTTCCTTTTCCGTCTCTGAACATACTGTGTATGTGGGATTCCCCTACAATATATGCATTAAAGTTGGTTATTTTCTCCTGCTAATTTGCCTCATGCCTATTTGATTATTAGACCAAGGAACCTTGGAGATAAAGGGAACTTTGTTCCTCCCACAGTCTACACAACCCTGGGACTGAGGAGTTCAGAACCCAAGATTAATATAGTCAGATATAACAAAATATACACGTGCAATAAAAAAGAATAAAAACTAGAATGTGGGAGTAATAGGCTGGCTGCAGTTTAGAGCAAGGACAACCTGTAAATTTGGTAAGCCCTGCTGAATGCGGCGGCAGTTTCTGGAGTGCTGCCTCCAGATAAGGATGCTCTTACATGACTGAGGGGAAAGATTCTCTGCAGTGCCAGCAGCAAGAGCCCAGAAAGGAGAAATGAAGTGATTACGCTGGCGTCATTAATTCAGACGAGATAGGGCGCGTTCAGGGTGGTATGGAGGTAGACTGGCGTCATTAATTCAAAAGAACTCAGAGAGGCCACCTAGGGCTGGATTAGGGGGAAGAGGGATAAGCAAGGGCTTTAGAGAGAAAATAATAAGAAACCAAACAACCAGTACTAGAGAGTGCTGAGAGAAGGTACCAGGTATCCAGTAAGTAAGCCGAAGGGAGAGGGCTCCGGCTAAGGAGAAGGGTACTAGATTTATTTGAGTTTCTCGAAAAGTAAAGAAATGAGAATTTAGATCATTTCAGGAGATTAAAGGAAGAGACGAGAGGAAAGCAAATCCTTCAGTGCACGTTCTAACCTCTGAGTCACACATTTTCCTTTTCCATCTCTGAATTTACTGTGCGTGTGGAGTTCCATGCGAATGTATGCATTTAAATTGGATTATTTTTTTCTTGCTAATCTGCCTCATGCATATTTGATTATTAAACTAAAGAACCTTGGAGATAAAAGGAAGTTCGCTCCTCCCACAGTCCACACAACCCTGGAACGGAGGACTACGGAACCCAAGATTAATACAGTAGGATATAACAAAATATAACACACAATATAAAAAGAATAAAAACTAGAATGTGGAAGTGATAGGCTAGCTACAATTTAGAGCAAGGATAACCTTTAAATTTGGTAAGCCCTTAAAATTATATGAAAAGTCTGATTGCATTTTTCTATTGAGAGGGTTCTGAGCTTTTTTTTGTTTTGTGTGTGACTCCTCCTCACCCAAGGTTATTTTTCCCATTGATTTTAGAGAGTGGGGGGGGGGGGGGGGCCGAGAGGGAAAGAGAGAGAGACAGAGAGAGAGAGAGAGAGAGAGAGAGAGAGAGAGAGAGAGAGGCATCAATGTGAAAGAGACACATGTGAATTGGTTGCCTCCCCCACACACCCACACAGGGCCAGGATCCAACCTGAACCCAGGTACCTGCCTTGACAGGGAATGAACCCAAGACCTTTCAGTGGGTGGGCAGGTGCTCGAACCACTAAATGACCCAGGCCAGGGCTCAGAGCTTTTATAAGCATTTCATCTTGCTTATTTATTGAACATACTATAAAATAAAATGTAAAAAAGAATTTCAACGTGAGTTTTTATGAGCAACTGATGTATTATTAGGTTAGTTATTAATTTGTGTTGAGAAAGGATTAGTGAGAATGTGATATAGAAGATACATTCTTACAATTACGTAGCTTAAGAAGTTCAAATGACAATGAGTACAAAGCCATTCAGACAAGCTTTACATCTAGATTATGGTTTTATGTGCAGTTATCTTTTGGACATATCTGATTATATAACAGCTGAAAGTTCTGTCTAACACTGCTACTTTGTTGTTTTGCTTATATTGTACACCCCCCACAAACAATATTTAGATTCATTACCTCTTCATGCTCCTAATGTTGCCTAGCAAATTATGAATACACCAACCAAAGGCACGTGTTCACGTTAGGTTTTGCTTTTGGTTTCTTAATAAATGTTAAAGACACTAAAAAAGAAATGTTAAAGGCACTTTGCATATTGAATATATTCACTAACAGTAATCCTTTAAAGTGGAGAATATGCATAATACACTCTTCCAAAGAAGTTGCACATTCAAATGGTCAGAACTAGACAGGCATACAAACCACAAATTCTGTGTAAATAAAACTCCTAAAAGTTTCCAACCTGAAACTCTCTAAGTGAAATCTACAAGAAACAAACAAACACGGAACCACTGAACACGGGCTCTGACCACGCACAGAAGCTCCCATTGTTTGATACTGAATTTTAAAACATGACCACTTCCCTGTAATTATGAAAACAAACTTGTGAGCCCATATGTGTTACTCCTCCCCCCTTTCAAGTAGGCAGAGAACTAGGAACCACGTTCGTATGCTCTTTTTAAAGTTACTTTAAATCACTGCTATTGCCCAAACCTCCCAGAATGGAATCAAAGGAACCCCAAGGCGAGGAAGGAACTACGGCGGAAGGAAAAACAAAACAAAAACAGCTATGGGAGCAATGAAACCGAAGCGCAGTCCGTGACCAGCGGCTGACCTTCCTGGGACCGTGTACATTTTATTTTTCCTTCTTCCCGAGGAGGAAAGAGGCTAAACGGCAGCAGAAAGAGAGGCTAGGATCAATCTCAGAGGCGATTAAAAACGCCCAGAAAACTACAGAGGCACCAAGGTCACTGTGGCTTAAGGGGCTTCCTTGGGGACTGATACTTCTAGGGCTTCCGAGGACAGGAGTGCGGGTGGGAGGGTGGAGGGGAAAAGGTGAGCAAGTGGCTGGAAGGACAGGGAGTTCTGGGGAGGGGAGGGTAAGGGAGGAAGAAGGGAGGGAGAGGAGGGAGAAGAGAGCGAGAGGAGGGAGAAGAGAGCGAGAGGAGGGAGAAGGGAAGGAGAGGAGGGAGAAGGCAGGGAGAGGAGGGGGAAGGCAGGGAGAGGAGGGAGAAGGGAAGGAGAGGAGGGAGAAGGGAAGGAGAGGAGGGAGAAGGCAGGGAGAGGAGGGAGAAGGGAAGGAGAGGAGGGGGAAGGCAGGGAGAGGAGGAGGGAGGCAGGGAGAGGAGGGGGGAGACAGGGGAGAACCAGGGCAGGCCGCGGGCGGAGAGGTCGGCCGGGTGCGGGGAGGGAAGGAGCCGGGCCCAGCCCCGCCCCGGGAGGCCGGGAGGGACGCCCGCCCGCCGCCCGCCGCCCCCTTACCAGCCGGAGGAGGACGCCCCAGAGCAGGGCGGCCCCGGCGCGGAGCGGCCGCGGCGGCCCCATCGCTGAGCTGGGCGCCCGGAGGCGCGGCGGGCGCTGGTCGGCGGGGCGGGCGCGGGGTCCCGGCGCTGCCTCCGAAGCCGAGCCGGACCGGAGGGTGGCGGGGCTTGGCCCGGGTCGCCGCTGTCGCCGGGGAGGCCACTGCGGCGCCGACTTCCTTTTCCGGCCACGCCCGGAGGACGCGGAAACCCCCGCGCGGAGCACGTGGAGCCGAGTCCGCGCCGCCGCCCGCCCGGCGCTCCTCCGCCGCGGGGCCGGGCGTTCTCCGTCCAGATGCCGGACCGAATGCTCCCCGCGGGCCGGGAAGGTCCAGATGCCGGACCGAATGCCCCCCGCGGGGCTGGGAACGGCCAGATGCGGGGCCGGAATTCTCCCCGCGGGCCGGGAAGGTCCAGATGCCGGACCGAATGCTCCCCGCGGGCCGGGAAGGTCCAGATGCCGGACCTAATGCCCCCCGCGGGCCGGGAAGGTCCAGATGCCGGACCGAATGCCCCCCGCGGGGCTGGGAAGGGCCAGATGCGGGGCCGGAATTCTCCCCGCGGCGTCCGGAATGCAGGGCTTCCCCAGACCCTCCTCCTCCCAGCAGCCGCCGGCGCCGCCGTGCCCGTCCCTGTCCAGGTGCCCGTCCCTGTCCAGGTGCCCTGAGCCCAGTCCGGGCTCCCCGGCGGGTCCTGGCCGCCGCACACACAGGTCCCAGGTCCGGCACTTTGTGCAGAACCGCTGCGGCCACCCTCTCCAGGACACTACCCTGTCCCCTCCAAACTGGCCTCTGTTTCCATCCCCCAGAGCCCGTTATCTAAAGAGCAGCCCTTTTAAAAAGAGGTCTCTTTAAAAGTATGTCAGCACATGTCACACCCCATCACCCTTGGTGACCAGATTTTAACATTGGTAAAGCGGGACACCATTGACGGGGGTGGGGGGATGGGGGGGTTCTTGATTAAAAATTTGGTCTATATGGAGCAACAAAAATTTTCATAGAACGCAAAAATAGTATTGTAATACCCTGTTTCCCCAAAAATAAGACAGTGCTCCCAAAGATGCGCTAGGTCTTATTTTCAGGGGATGTCTTATTTTTCCATGAAGAATACAGTACACATTTATTGTTAAATGAAAATAAAGGAAATTTATTACCTGTTTACGGTACGGTAGTACGGTAGTTGTCAACACAAACCAGACAAACTGTGAATCCTACAGTATTAAGAATTTACTCATTTATTCAATGACAATCTTCTGGAACATCATCATAACAATCCAATTCCTGAATTTCCTGGTGAATTTCTTGTGACTCCATTTCTTTCAGAATCAGTGAACCAAATCTCTCATGTTTAGGTGGGGGGGGGAGGCGGCGGGGGGGGGGGGAGCTTATTTTCGGGGGGGATGCCTTATATTTCACTCAGAAGAAAACCTGTAAGTAGGTCTTATTTTCAGAGGATGTCTTATTTTCGGGGAAACACGGTAGTAACCTAATCCAGGCCAGGCATTGTGAGGGCCTGAACTGAAACTGTGGCAAAAGAAATGGGGAGGAAGAGATGGATCTAAAAGATTTGTAGCATAGCCGGGAGATAGAGCTTCAGCTTGGGGACCGAAGGGCCCCGGGTTCGATACCTTGGTTGCGGCATATCCCCAGTAGGGGGTGTGCAAGAGGCAGCTGATCAATGACCCTCTCTCATTGATGTTTCTAACTATCTCTCTCCCTTCCTCTCTGTACAAAAGTCAATAAAATATATATTTTAAAAAAATAAAAGATTTGTAGCAGAATTTTGTAACTGGGAGGACTTAGAGATGGAGGAGGATCCTGCCCTAGCCATTTATTGAGATGATCATCACAGGAGGTGAGGGTGGCAGTGGAATGGGTGAGGGAGGGGAAATACTTTTGGATGTGAGTTTGAAATGCTTGTGGGATCTGGCCAGAACTCAGTTCTCCTGTCTGTCAATCCTAGTTCTGTTCGCTTCCATGTTTTCCTTTTGTAAAATGGCTGACTGACTTTGTTTCTAAACATTCCCTTCTAACCATGGTGGCCCTTAACCTAGTGAATCTCCAAGTTGGCTCTGAGGCTGTCTACAAGTATTAGGTAGGATAAAGATGACCTGTGTAGAGGGCCCCCCTTGGGAATGCAGATGGATGACCTTTAATTATCATCAGCTGAACTCGAGGCTTTGGCAGAGCCACGCCCTGGGAACATGTTTCCCCAAAATGTGGGAGACTATGATCAGTACTGATTTCTATTCTTTATTCACGTGCTTGGAATGAGGAATGAATAGGATCTTGTCTTACCCAGGTCTTGATATGCTAAATCCTAGGAATGAGGGAATGAATAGGACCTGGGCACACCCAAAACTTCTTTGGACCTTAAACCCCCCTTTGGAAATCAATGCGCTGTGTTGGCTGTGGTGTGGGTGGCTGTCCCTTCCTCAGAGCGACAGCCTCCACCCAGCACCCAGCTGGAACCTATTTCTGTCTGTCTCTTTCTTTTTCCTCAATCCCCAGCTCCTCCGTTCAGGAACCTGTCCTTCTCCCCTTCCGTGTGGGACGCGGATGGAGGAGAAGCACCCACCGCAGACCTGGAGAATTTAAGTCAATGTATATTGTAGGAAGAGGTCAGGAAGTATTGGCTCCATTTTACACAAGAGCAAACTGCTAGGTTGGCAGTAGAAGAGGGGGAGCTAAAACCCAACCCCCCGCTCCAGCACGCTCCATCATTCACACGGCACGGTGCTTTTTACTCGGGGGACACTGATGGAATGTTGGTCATGAGCCCCAAAGACTTCCTTGGACACTCCAGAGAATTACTTTCCTATAGAGTGGCAATTTCCAATCGTGATCGTTCATGAGACTCATATAGAAGAGCTCAAAAGGGTGATGATTGCTGTAGTAATACCTGGGTTCTCCTTTCCCCATGCAGATCCTAAATTTAATTGGTCTGATTGTAGCTTGTGTATTATATTTTTAAAAGCCCCTCAGGTAATTCTAATATGCAACCAAGGTTGAGAAACTTGGGCTTAGTCTGTGATTCTTCATAAATTATTTTTTATTTTCCAATTAATTATTTTCAGGTATGTAACAGGTGATTAGATATTTATATAATTTATGAACTGATCACTCTAATAAGTCTAGTACCCATGTAACACCATGCATAGTTATTACAATATTATTGACTGTATTCCCTGTGCTGTACGTTACATCCTCGTGGCTGTTTTTTTTTTTTTTTTAATATATATTTTATTGATTTTTTACAGAGAGGAAGAGAGAGGGATAGAGAGTTAGAAACATCGATGAGAGAGAATCGATCAGCTGCCTCCTGCACACCCCCTACTGAGGATGTGCCCGCAACCAAGGTACATGCCCTTGACCCGGGACCTTTCAGTCCGTAGGCTAATGCTCTATCCACTCAGCCAAACGGGCTTTGGCTCATGGCTGTTTTTATAACTGGCAATTTGTACATCTTAATCGCTTCCAACTTTTCATCCTTTTCCTGCCACCCTCTTCCCATCTGGCAACCACCAATTTGTTCTCTGAACCTATTTGTTTTGTTAGCTCACCCCTGTTCTAGTCACCTCTTGTGAACCAGGACGCATTCAAGTCACATGTTCTGCTCAAGGAGAAATGCCTCATAAACAGGTAGTAGGAGAGGAAAGCATTTAACCAAAGCCAGGTAGTCTCTACCGAAAAACAAAACTAGGAAATTCTAACCAGCTTTTATTTTTATTTATTTTATTTTTTAAAATATATATATATTTTATGATTTTTTACAGAGAGGAAGGGAGAGGGATAGAGAGTTAGAAACATCGATGAGAGAGAGACATCGATCAGCTGCCTCCTGCACACCCCCCACTGGGGACGTGCCTGCAACCAAGGTACATGCCCTTGACCATGCCCTTTCAGTCTGCAGGCCGACTCTCTATCCACTGAGCCAAACCAGTTCCGGCTCTAACCAGCTTTTAAATCTGTGGACGAGATAGTTGCTTAGACAGAGGTACTCACATTGATTACTACCAGTACAAAATTGATAAGCTCAGTGCTCTCCCTCTGGGGAGCACCCTGCACCTTCCCCTTCCCCCTCTCCTTCCCTCAAGACCCTTACCTTGCCCCTCTGCTGAACTCAAGGGCCCTCCTTCCCCTGTAACTGGTTTCCTGAGCCTACACAGCCAGGCTGGCTCACTTCTTCTACCTCTGTAACTTTCTAAACTTTCTCCTATATTTAAATTTTTAAAAGTGATAAGCGCAAAAATACTCAAAATGGATTAACTATAAAACTTTTAGAAGAAAACAAGGAACAAGCTTTATGACATTAACCTCGATAATGATTTCACAAAGAAGACTCCAAAAGCACAGGCAACAAAACAAACCAGGGGACTACATCAAACTAACAAGCTTCTGCACAGCAAAGGAGACAGCTACCAAGGTAGAAAGCAGCCTATGGATGGAAGAGAATATTTGCAAACCATATATCTGATAAGGAGTTAATTTCCAAAATATATAAGGAAGTTCTACAACTCAATAGTAAACTGTTGTGCGATCGAACCCTGGGTTCAAAATAAGACCACCAGAAGCTGATGATTGATTTAAAAAAAGCAGGCAAGGATTTATTGAACTGGCCAGGACGGCCACAAGAGCACCACACGCAGGTGGCCACACTCACGACCACACCCGACCACACTGTAGCAGGTGTAGTCAGTCCTTTTAAAGGTCTAAACCACAAGAATTTTCCTTTGTTCTAAATCCTAAATTCTAAAGGCTGGGAACAGCCCACAGGACCATTCCCAGTCACATCCTGCTGGACATTGGAATGTGGCCCTATCTTGAGAAAGCAGATAGTTCAGAAGAAGAGCTGAGTGGTTAATCTCTAAACGTTATCTACAGTTTCTACTCCTGAAGTTACTGAGTCAGTGAGAATCAATCTCCTGTAGTTCTGATCCACAGGCACAGGAAAATTGCCTTAGCCTCCAGGTCTCAGTCTGGAAGCTGAGGCAACTATTCTATTGTTTGAGCAAGTAAGCGAGTGCCGAAGCCAGAATAGGAGAGTTAAAACTCAAACAGCAGTTTTTACCTAAGTATGGTTGCCACCATACTTCAAAACAAATAATAACCCAATTTTTAAAATAAGCAAAGAACTTGAACAAACATTTCCCCAAAGAAGACATATAAATGGCTAATGGGTATTCAAAAAGATACTCAATATCATTAATCATCATAGAAATGCAAGTCAAAATCCCAATGAAATATTACCTCACATCTGTTAGGATGACCATTATAAAAACAAAAAATGAGAGAAAGGAAAAATAAGATAACAAGTGTTAGCAAGTGTGTAGAGAAACTGTTAGTAAAATGATGCAACCCCTATCGAAAACAGCATGGAATTTCCTTAAAAAATTAAAAATAGAACTACCGTATGATCTCGCAATCCCACTTCAAGATATATATCCAAAAGAATTGAAAATAAGCCCTAACTGGTTTGGCTTAGTGGATAGAGCATTGGCCTGCGGACTGGAAGGTCCCAGGTTCGATTCTGGTCAAGGGCATGTACCTTGGTTGCAGGCACATCCCCAGTGGGGGGTGTGCAGGAGGCAGCTGATCAATGTTTCTAACTCTTTATCTCTCTCCCTTCCTCTCTGTAAAAAAAAAAAAAAAAAAAAAAAAAAAAAAATATATATATATATATATATATATATATATATATATATATATATATTCTTTGTTCAAAGATAAATTCCTGGTTTCACCCATTCTTTTTTTTTTTTTTTAAAGAGAACACATTAACAGCTGATAACTCTTAATTTTCACTCTTTTTCAGGTTTAACTGATTTGAAATAATGGGTGAAACCAGGAATTTTATCTTTGAACAAAGAAAATTTATCCTAAGGTACCATTAGCCTTTTTTTTTTAAGGGGATAAAGTTTACGGTACAAAATTGGCAAGAATCGATGAATTGAAGGAGCACAAATATGAAAAAAATGATTCTTGATGTTTGCGATTCCATTGCTTTCCATTATCAGCAGTGCCTGGACCAGAATTATCATCAGTTTGAAAACAGGCATTGACAAAAAATTATTCATTTCTGTAGATTCTTTGAAAATGAATTAATGTGTTAATAAACACTGATTTTTTAAACTTTCAAAGTGCGTATTCATTTTTGGGACACCCTGTATATAGATATTTTGTGGACTATTATTTAATCTTTAAAAGGAAGAAAATCTTGCCACTTGCAAAAACATGGATTAACCTGGGGGACATTATGTGAAGTGAAAAAAATCAGACTCAGAAAGACAAATATTGCCTGATCTGAGCTTTCTGTAATTCCAAACAGTCAAACTCACAGAAGCAGAGTAAAGTGGTGATTGCCAGGGGCTGAAGGGACAGGGAGAAATGTGATGATGTTTGTACCCCAAAAGGGTACAAAATTTCACTTATGCAAAATGAATACGTTCTTGTATTTTCATGTATAGCTTGGGGACTATAGTTAACAGTACAATAACAGTACTGTACACTTGAAATGTGTTAAAATTAAGTCTTCTCACCACACATACACAAAAGAAAATGGTAGCTATGTGAAGATGATGAATATATTCATTAGTTTGATTATGGTGAGCACTTCAAAATGCATATGCATCAAAGTAGCAATTTGTACTTTAAACACATACAGTGCTTGCATGTCAATTTTATCTCAATAGAGCTGTTTAGAAAAAGAATGATGAGCACACTGCCCTCTAAACGTTGTGTTCAGAGATAGATACCAACACATGAACGCAACCCCAACAAACACAACCACTAAAACGAAACTGCTGAGATACTTCCCCCCCACACACACACTTTTAAAGAGAAGAAAGAAGGAATAAGAGCTGGCCCACAGCATCCTTGACTGGAAACTCCTAGAAATTCTTTGCATTTAATAGTAATAAGGAGTTGATTTACTTACATTAGTAATTTCTACCCTGGCTGCACAGTAGAATCACCAAGGGAACTTTCAAAATATACTGATGTTTGGGGCTACACCAGACCAAATAAATCAGAATTTCTTGGGGATGAGGTTTGGGCATAAAATCCTGCTGTTATTTTTTAAAATATATTTTTATTTATTTCAGAGAGGAAGGAAAAGAAGAGAGAGAGCAATATAAATATCAATGATGAGAGAGAATCACTAATTGGCTGCATCGAGCCCATAACCCAGGCATGTGCCCTGACCGGAAATCGAACCATGATCTCCTGGTTCATAGGTTGATGCTCAACCACTGAGCCACACTGGCTGGGCATTTGCTGTTATTTTAATGTCTTGGGGACCGTTAGTAATAATCCCTCTCTTTTTCCTGACATTGGTAATTTGTATTTTCTCTCATTTTCCTTTAATCAATTTTGTCTAGAGTTTCCAAAATCTATCAATCTTCTCAAAAAGCCAGGATTTAGGCTTCACAAATTTTCTCTATTGCTTTTTTGATTTCTTTCTTTCTTTAATTTTATTTCTACTCAGATATTTTTGTTTCCTTTCTTTTGCTGACTTTTGGGTTTAATTAGCTCTTTTCTGGTTTTTTAAGGTAGAGTTTTAGGTCATTGATTGTGTATATACTTTTCTATAATAAATGCTACAGGTGCCCTGGCTGGTTTGGCTCAGTGGATAGAGGGTCAGCCTGTGGACTAGGGGGTCCCGGGATCGATTCTGGTCAAGGGCATGTACCTTGGTTGCGGGCACATCCCCAGTGGGGGGTGTGCAGGAGGCAGCTGATCGATGATTCTTTCTCATCGATGCTTCTAACTTTCTATCCCTCTCCCTTCCTCTTTGTGAAAAAAATCAATAAAATATATTAAAAATAAATGCTACAGGTATCTTTGTAAGCACTTTTTTTTTAAAGCCTTAGCTGCATCCCACATTTGATTTGTCACATTTGCATTTTCATTCAATTCAAAATATATTCTTAATTCCCTGTGACTCCTTCTTCAGTCCATGGGTTTTAGAAATGTGTTTATTTTCTAATTATTTGAGGATCTTTCAGAAATTGGTTTCTAATTTAATTCTGCTGTAGTCAAAGAACATACTGTGTATAATTTGAAAACTTAAAATTGAATGAGGCTTGTTTTATGCCAAATGGTTTGTTTTGGCAAAGCTCCTGCATACATGTGAAGATCCTGTGTGCTACACAGTTGTTGGGTGGAGTGTCCTACGAATGCCAGTTAGGTGAAATTGGTTGATGGTGTGATCAAGTCTTCTGTATCCTTACTAACTTTTTAACTACTTGTTTTTTCAATTATTGAGAGAGAAGTGCTGAAACCTTTAACTATAATTATGGATTTGTCTATTTGTCCTTTTCATTTGTATTGCAGCATAAAGTTTGTTTTTTATTTTAACTTTGCAGATGATTCTAATATGCAACCACAGTTAAGCAATGTTGCTCTAAACCGGTAATTCTCAAACTTTAACATGCTTCAGAATTTCTTAGAAGGGCTATTAAAACCCAGATCAGTAGGCCCTGTTCCCAGAGTTTCTAATTTAGTAAGTCTGTTGGAATTTGTATTTCTCAGAGGTCCCAGGTACTATTGATACTGCTTGGTCCAGAAACCACACTCTAGGATCACCGACTAGAAAGACAAATACCATGTGATTTCACTTAATGTGGAATCTAAAAAACAAAATAAATGAACAAACAAAACAGAAACAAACAAATAGGTTCAGAGAACAAATTGGTGGTTGCCAGATGGGAAGAGGGTGGCAGGAAAAGGATGAAAAGTTGGAAGCGATTAAGATGTACAAATTGCCAGTTATAAAAACAGCCATGAGCCAAAGCCCGTTTGGCTGAGTGGATAGAGCATTAGCCTACGGACTGAAAGGTCCCGGGTCAAGGGCATGTACCTTGGTTGCGGGCACATCCTCAGTAGGGGGTGTGCAGGAGGCAGCTGATCGATTCTCTCTCATCGATGTTTCTAACTCTCTATCCCTCTCTCTTCCTCTCTGTAAAAAATCAATAAAATATATATTAAAAAAAAAAAAAAAACAGCCACGAGGATGTAACGTACAGCACAGGGAATACAGTCAATAATATTGTAATAACTATGCATGGTGTTACATGGGTACTAGACTTATTAGAGTGATCAGTTCATAAATTATATAAATATCTAATCACCTGTTACATACCTGAAAATAATTAATTGGAAAATAAAAAATAATTTATGAAGAATCACAGACTAAGCCCAAGTTTCTCAACCTTGGTTGCATATTAGAATTACCTGAGGGGCTTTTAAAAATATAATACACAAGCTACAATCAGACCAATTAAATTTAGGATCTGCATGGGGAAAGGAGAACCCAGGTATTACTACAGCAATCATCACCCTTTTGAGCTCTTCTATATGAGTCTCATGAACGATCACGATTGGAAATTGCCACTCTATAGGAAAGTAATTCTCTGGAGTGTCCAAGGAAGTCTTTGGGGCTCATGACCAACATTCCATCAGTGTCCCCCGAGTAAAAAGCACCGTGCCGTGTGAATGATGGAGCGTGCTGGAGCGGGGGGTTGGGTTTTAGCTCCCCCTCTTCTACTGCCAACCTAGCAGTTTGCTCTTGTGTAAAATGGAGCCAATACTTCCTGACCTCTTCCTACAATATACATTGACTTAAATTCTCCAGGTCTGCGGTGGGTGCTTCTCCTCCATCCGCGTCCCACACGGAAGGGGAGAAGGACAGGTTCCTGAACGGAGGAGCTGGGGATTGAGGAAAAAGAAAGAGACAGACAGAAATAGGTTCCAGCTGGGTGCTGGGTGGAGGCTGTCGCTCTGAGGAAGGGACAGCCACCCACACCACAGCCAACACAGCGCATTGATTTCCAAAGGGGGGTTTAAGGTCCAAAGAAGTTTTGGGTGTGCCCAGGTCCTATTCATTCCCTCATTCCTAGGATTTAGCATATCAAGACCTGGGTAAGACAAGATCCTATTCATTCCTCATTCCAAGCACGTGAATAAAGAATAGAAATCAGTACTGATCATAGTCTCCCACATTTTGGGGAAACATGTTCCCAGGGCGTGGCTCTGCCAAAGCCTCGAGTTCAGCTGATGATAATTAAAGGTCATCCATCTGCATTCCCAAGGGGGGCCCTCTACACAGGTCATCTTTATCCTACCTAATACTTGTAGACAGTATGATTTCTCCACTGGATCTTCTCTGTACCTGTTCAACATACACATTTATTACTGTGCTTGACAGACCTGCCTCCCCCTTGGAATTTTGTAAATCAATGAAACACAGCAGACATAATAATAAATATAATTCCTACGTGAGAGGAGAACTTAAATATTAACTTGGATCTCGGTGTGCAGAAATGAATTATTCAGTAGATGGAAATACTGGGAGAAAAAAGTTCATGAAGCTCAGAGTTGTGGGGTAACATGTGACCAGAAGTGATAAGCCAAGATTCAGGCTCTGCTCACTTTCTCTTAGGAATTCTTTGTCAGCTCTCAGCAAGACAACTTCTTAAATACAAAGCCATGCAAGTTTTAATAATAACGTCTTATAAACTATTATTGTTATTATTGTTATTATTATTATTATTATTATTATTTTAAAGCTCACATTTATGCCTGTAGTAAGTACTTTGTATACATTAGCTAATGCTATTCATTTGAAGCAATTTTATTAAATAAATTACTAATCCCATTTGCAGATGAGAAAATTTAAAGATCCAATTATGCCTCTAAAATCTCCCAGCAAGATATGGAACAGGAATTTAAACCTAATCAAATAGGATCTATCTATCTATCTATCTATCTATCTATCTATCCATCTATCCATCTCCTTTTGTATGAATGAATGATTTTTATAATAACATTTCTAAAAGACGTAGCCTATTGTAAGCTAGAGTAATACTGTTCTTGTTGAGGCCTAACAAGCAGTGCTATGTCAGTGTGAGTGTGAAGAGCAGTGGTTGATTTGGATGTAGCTAGGAAATGCCTTTCCTAGCACATCGGCAAGCTTCCCAAGCATAGCAGATTGACTCGAATTTTCTTAAAATCCCCCTCTGGATCCAGATGAGTTCATTAGCTGACAGTTTTCTTGCTTGAGCACTGTACTATTACCTACTGACATGTTGAGACTATGCTGTGGGCTCTTCACTTTTTCTGTCTGACGTACTTACCTTAGCATGATATTCTCAAGGTCGCTCTGGGCTTTGGATCACTGAAGTTGTTTATTTATGGGAGCCTCCAGATTAAGAAACTATCACCCACAGCAAGCAAATGCCATCAGATGCTTTTAAATGCACAAGACAGTTTCAAGTTGTTGAGATGCCATTCATGATATACCAGAGTGTATTCTACGTGACCTTTCTGGCTCTGTTTCTCTATGATTCTAAGAACTATGAACTGCTTAGGGGAAAACAGACTCGGGACTTTTGATTAAGAGTGCAAGTCAAAAAACTATATTGAGCCCCTCTTATGTGCACAATGAATAAGGGGTATTTTTTTTTTTAATGATAATCATCACCTTTTCTCCCCCCAGATCAATGAGGATACCAATTCACAAAAAGAATTTAACATGTTAAGTCAATATTTTATCAACTGACTGATTTGTCAGGAATGTTACATTCGCAAGCATGAGTTCTTCGCAGAAAATACAAAGCATATAATTAACCTTTTCTCATTAACGAGCCTTGACAGGACCTAGCTCCCCTCACCCTCCTTGTTTTCCATTAACTTACACCGGGCATTCTGTGTCAGGTGAACATACCAGAGATCGTGGTGATAGAACCACATGGTATCACCAGCCAAGTCTAGGCATTCATGTATGACCCAATGCAGCTGGTCATTTCCAGCTACTTGGATCAGTTGAGATGAAAACGACAATTTAAGGGAACATGTATTTAGAGTGGTGACCCACTGTCACGAGATACAGATTTAAGGCCATGAGTTTAAAATTCAGTGATGAAAGGGTGAACACAAGAAATGAGAGAAATATTTGACAGTTTATGAGAGTAAAAGAGCACTATATGTCTTTAAATTGACCTTTTTCTGAAATGTAATCTACAGATAGAAAAGTGTACCTATTGTAAGTATAGACCTCGATCCCACACATTTGTGTATTCAGCACCTAATCAAGAAACTGAGCATCACTAGCCCCTTGGAAGCCCCTCTTGTGTTTTCTTCTAGCTAGTATTGGCTAGTAACTACTTTCTGATTTTTTTCCTCCAGGGCTAGTGAGAAATAATTGGCATGTAACATGGTGTGTGTTTAAGGTATTCAATGTGATGACTTGATATACATGAGTATCAAATGAGTTTTGATATGAGTAACAAATAAGGTTAGGTTAACACATATGCTACCTCACTTACTTACCTTTGGGGTTTTTCGTAGTGAGAACATTTAAGATGTTATTAAGTTTTGAGTAGAAATACCATGGTTAAGAAACTATGGTCTCCATGCTGCATATTAGATTGCCAGAGCTTATTTATCTTATAACTGTAAATTTGTACCTTTTGATTGACATCTCATTTTCTCCATCCCCCACCCTCTAGCCTCTGGCAACCATTAGTCTATTCTTTGTTTCTATTATTATTATTTTTTTTTTAGATTCCACATATAAGTGATATCATCCAGTATTTATCTTTTTCTGACTGACATATTTTACTTACCGTAATACCCACAAGATTCATCCTTACTGTCACAGATAGTAGGATTTCTTATTTTTTTATGGTTGAGTAATATTCCATTGTGTATATATACACATAAATAAATTTTATTTATTTTTTAAAGATAGTTTTTATTGATTTCAGAGAGGAAGGGAGAGAGAGAGAGAAACATTAATGATGAGAGAGAATCATTGATTGGCTGCCTCCTGCACACCCTCTACTGGGGATTGAGCCTGCAACCCAGGCAAGTGCCTTTGACCAGAATTGAACCCAGGACCCTTCAGTTGGCAGGCCAATGCTCTATTCACTGAACCAAACCAGCTAGAGCCCATATTTTCTTTATTTATTTCTCTGTCCATGGACACATAGGTTGTTTCCATGTCTTGGCTATTGTAAATAATGCTGCAATGAACATGGGCATGAAGGTATCTCTTCAAGATCCTGATTTTACTTCCTTCAGATACATACCAAGAAGTGGGATGCTAGATATATGTAATTCTATTTTTTTTAAATATATTTTATTGATTTTTTACAGAAAAGAAAGGAGAGGAATAGAGAGCTAGAAACATCGATGAGAGAGATACATCGACCAGCTGCCTCCTACACACTCCCCACTGGGGATGTGCCCGCAACCAATGTATTATACATGCCCTTGACCGGAATTGAACCTGGGACCCTTGAGTCCACAGACCGACGCTCTATCCACTGAGCCAAACCAGTTTCGGCTGTAATTCTATTTTTTATTTTCTTAGGAACTTCTATACTATATTCCATGATGGCTGTACCAATTTATATTCCCACCAATAATGTACAAGGGTTTTCTTTTTCCACATCCTCACCAGCACTTGTTAAGTTCTGTTTTGATTTTTTTTGGTAATGGTTATTCTAATAGGTATGAAGTGATATCTCACTGTGTTTTTGATTTGCATTTCCCCAATGATAAGTGATATTATACCCCTTTTTATGTACCTATTAGAGGCACAGTGCATGAAATTCATGTACTGGTAGGGTCCATAGCAGCTGCCAGCTGCTGGCTGGATACTCCCTCCCTTCCCCCAGCTGGCCCCTGAAGAACTTCCAGTCAAGAGGACAATTTGCATACTATGCTTTTATTATATAGGATTGGAACTGCTTTCTGACTTCTATTACCACATATTTAGTGTTGTCTCTTCTTAAACTTCAAACAATAGGATTCATACTATTTTCATTCTTTTGTGTCTTGCTTTTCTCTCAACATTATGCTTGTGTAATTCAGCCATATTGTTGCATACTATTGTAGGTCAGTTATTTTCATTGCTGTATAATATTCCATATTGTGAGTGTATTACAATTGCCTATCCTTTGCTTCTGGGCATTTTGAGCAGTTTTATACTTTTGGTTAATACAAAAAGGAAGGGCACATATTTGAAATAGTAAAAAACCTGATTTTACAAGGTCTTCATGTGAAGTTTGGTAGTAACCATACTTAGGTAAAAACTGCTGTTTGAATTTTAACCCTGCTATTCTGGCTTCGGCACTTACTTGCATAAACAATAGGGTGGTTTCCTCAGCTTCCAGATTGAGACCTGGAGGCTAAGGCAATTTTCCTGTGCCTGTGGACCAGGACCACAGGAGGTTGATTCCCACTGACTCAGTAGCTTCAGGAGTAGAAACTGTAGATAACCTTTAGAGATTAACCACTGAGCTCTGCTTCTGTACTATCTGCTTTCGTAAGATAGGGCCACATTCCAACGTACAGCAGGATGTGGCTGGGAACGACCCTGTGGGCTGTTCCCAGCATTTAGAATTTAGAATTCAGAACAAAGGAAATTTTTGTGGTTTAGACCTTTAAATGCGGAATGGTGCGGACTCCATTTGCGTGTGGTGCTCTCGCAGCTCTCCTGGCCAGTTCAATAAATTCTTGCCTACTTTTTTAAATCAATCATCAGCCTCTGGTGATCTTATTTTGAACCCAGGGTTCAACCCCACAACATGATGCCCTGGACCAGACTTGTTCCTCTAGTCTCAAGTCATTTCCTCATTTCACTGAATGTTCCAGTCCTACTGAACTTTCTGTTGTAGAATCCAGCCACTCATCTCTTACACTCTTCCTGGCTTTTGAACATTCTGTTATCTCTTCCTAGAACACCTGTGTCCTACCACTATGTCTTAACCTGTATAATAGTCATTCTACCTTTGAGCCTCAGGTTGGACAACCTTCCTCCAGAAAGCAACCCCCTCTCCTTAAACTATTAATATTGGTTATCCTTCTGCATTATGCATTTGCTTAAAATATCCCCAGAAGATTGTGGGCAAAAACTATGTCTTACTGTAAAAACCATATCCAGTGCTTAGTGCAGAAAGGACACAAGTTTGGTTGAATACATTTGATTTTTACAATCTAACAAGTATTAGTCCAGTGACCAAAAGATTAATCCATTTACTCATTATTGTAAGACCAAATAAACTTTCATAGAAATAGGATACAATCTGGTTATTATATTATTCCTCTTCAGTTTTAATGAATAAGAAGTTGAATGTGGATATTTTCAAAGGAAATTATATTTCTTTTTCTTTCTTTTTTTTTTTTTTTTTAGGAAATTATATTTCTTTTCTTTTTTTTAATAAATATATTTTATTGATTTTTTGCGGAGAGGAAGGGAGAGAGCTAGAGAGCTAGAAACATCGATGAGAGAGAAACATCGACCAGCTGCCTCTTGCACACCCCCCACCGGGGATGTGCCCGCAACCAAGGTACATGCCCTTGACCGGAATCAAACCTGGGACCTTTCAGTCCGCAGACTGACGCTCTACCACTGAGCCAAACCGGTTTCGGCGGAAATTATATTTCTTTTTAAACATTATTGAAACAAAGCTCTTTACATATCCTGCTTTTCAGTGGTATTGGCAAATATTACAAATCAGGGCATTCCATCCCTAACCCCATCAGAGAGCTGCTTGTTAAACACTTAGGAGCACACCGCTGACTACAGAAGTGAACAAACAAAAATCCTTGCCTTCGTGGAGCTCATGTTCTAATTGGGGAGATAGACAAAATAAGTAAGTGAATTTTGTTGGAAGTATATTAGAAGGGGAGAAAAACACTAGAGAAAAAAAAGTTTGGTTAAGGGATAAGGAGTATGGGTGGTAGTGGACATTGCAATTCTAAACAAAGTTGTCAGAAAAGGCCTCACTGAAAACATAATATTTGAACATTAATTTGAAGCAGGGAAGGAAGCAAACCATGCATATAACTAAGAGAAAGTGGTCTAGGCAAAGAGAACAGCAAGTGTAAAGGCTCTGAGACAGGAATGCTACAAGGGACCACTGGAGCTGGAGCTAAGTAAGAAAGGGGTAGAGGTAGTATAAGGACAGATAAAAAGGCTGTTCTTTTTTTCATTATTGTAGCCTCCCACAATTTATGAAAAGGATGTGGTAATTAAACCCCAAATTATTAGCATCTCTGATTTAAACAACCCCACTATTCAAACTGCAAGACAAGTTACTCTCAAGGCTACATTCTTGCATACATACCCCTCCTCCCTGCTGTTTTTACAACTCAGGGGTAATTGTCAAAAAGTTTCCTTCCCCTTTTCCCTACAAACAAGCCTCTTTTGAACCCTTTATAACTTTTTTTTTTTTTTATTCTTACCTGAGGATATTTTCCCAATGATTTTTAGAGAGAGTGGAAAGGGAAAGACAGAAGCATCCATGTGAGATAAATACATCAATTGGTTGCCTCCTGCATGCTCCCTGACCAGGGCCTGGGCCAGGGAGGAGCCTGCAACCAAGATACATGCCTTTGACTGGAAACGAACCCGAGACCCTTTGGTCTGCATGCTGACTGGCTAGCACCATAAATTTCACTCTTAAGAATGTTTCACAGGCTTGGGGAAAATACTGATAAGATACCTCCGTAGGACATCTGCCTGGACTGACTCCTGAAGAACTAACAAAGACAACCCCTCTGATGTCTGCTCATTTTCTGCCCGAATCCTCTTCCCTTCCTTGTCACCTAGCAACAGCAACCAAAGCTTTAAGAGGGGAAGCCGCTTTTTGTTATTGTCTTTATATTGATTAACAATGCACTGGCCCTTTCCCTTGGTAGGGAGGGAGTAAAAATAAACTTTCTGCATGTATCTCTTATCTCAGTTGTGAGTTTCAGAGCCCGTGTCACAGGCCAAACCCTAACAGGCAGAGTAGTAGGAGCTGAGATCCTATAGGTCAGTGTTTCCCAAAGTGTGGTACGCGTACCCCCAGGGGTACGGGAAGAGTTTGGTGGGGGTACGCGTTGCACCGGAGTTTGGTGGGGATATGCACTGCACCGTGCTTAGCTGCGCCTAATTCTACGTTCTCATGAGTACGAGGGGTACTCAGCGTTACAAAAATTATAGAAGGGGTACACATATGTCAAAAGTTTGGGAAACACTGCTAGGTAATGGGTGAAGTGAATTGTCAGATCATGAAGGGCTTGAGAGACCTTAATAGAGGCAATTGCTTTTTTTTTTTTTTTTTTTAACAGAATTAAAATATAAGGTGTCAAATGTTAATTTCTCAGATTCCCTACTGAATTCATAGATGACTTCTGAATTGCTTTATTTAGGCTGGTTTAACCTCTAGACTTACATTGGTAGCCTCTAGGTGGTTATTTGTTTTTTAATTAATTTAAACTTAATGTATTAATTTAAATGAATTAAAATAAAATTAAGAATTCAGTTTCTCAGTTAACAGTGGCCACATGTGAAGTGTTTAAAAGTCTTACATGGCTAATAGCTACCATGTTGGACAGCACAAATATAGAAGATTTTATTGAATAAGGCTGCTCTAGGCAGCAAACCTTGCTGGGTTTAACTACAGTCTAGGCCCTGGTTCTTAGCTTTTTTGTGGATGGTATATTTGCCGTAGTGGACCTTTTGACAAGGACACCAGGATGCCATTTGCTCAGATTGTAAGTTTCTATTTCAGAACCTTATTTCTGAAAGAAGCTTCACATAAAACCTATAATCTCCAGAAACATCCTCCAGTTCATTTATATATTCATAAAAAGTGAGTGGTCACTGGCTATTACCTTGCTTATATAACCTGTTGTTGTGAAAAGAAAGGATGGGGTTGATCCAAATTACTGGTCACAGCGGTCCGAATTACAACCCAGAGACTTTAATTTATTCATTTATTTATTTTGTGGTTGTTTTTAATACTCAGAGTTCACATTTAAATAGTGATTAAATCTGAGATATAAATTGCCCAGAGTCAAGACATGCAAAACAATCCCTTAATCTTTTCTTTGCAGGGTTAATTCCAGGCTTTTACCCCCTACTTCCCCAGTGCTACCACTCGGTGTGGGGTGTGGGACTTTCAAAATTTGGTGGTCTGACTGGGAACTTTTCTCTAAACTTCTGTGTGGTGAAGGGAAAACAGTCTCTGAACGCCATAAAAAATGGCAGTTATCCTGTGAGCTGCTAAGCTGGCTTGGTTGAGCAGGATGATTCATGAGTAACTGGGAGCTCATTCTTTATACTTTGTTAGATAGAGATGAAACCTTCAGGGGAACGGGGACATAGGTGAGCAAGGAGGCCTGGCTGGCACCTGCGGCTCCTTGTGGATATTCTCTGGGTTGAGGCTGGGTCTTATGGCCAGGGTCCTCCTCAGGCCACGCCACGTCCCTTATGCAGGGTTTTTCCCCTCTTCCCTCAGCCAAACACAGTCCAGAATTCTACAGGATTGTTTTTCCTCTCCCTCCAAACTTGCCTTGTGGCAAGAATCTGAAAAGTTTATTCATGTTAAAATATAAATTACTTCTCCCCAAAATATCTGAACCAATCCCCTTATTGGTTTAAGACAGAGGAAAAAAGCTCTAATTGTGGCATTTCAGATATCAGTTAAGAGTCTCTCTAATCCCTCTAAATTAATTTAATATTCACAGTTTGGGGAACTACATGTCCAGTTTGCCTGAGACAGTACAGGTTTACACCTATCGCATTTGCATATTCATTAAGTGTTCCCTTTCACTCTCAAAATATCTGGATGAGAAATTAAATAATCGCCTTATGTATAGTCTCTTTCCTGCCTAAAGTCTGGAGAGCAGGCGCGAGGCAGAATCTTCTCAAAATTACTTCCTAGAGTTGGCTTCCCTCAGTGATCTCTATGCCTTTCCCTCCTTTTTCAAATTTCATCCTCAAATTGGAAAGCCCCAGGAGACAAGTGACAGTGTGTAGAGTATTGTATTTTTCAGCATTTGACGAAATAATGTAAGGTACATAACGTAAATCTCGGTCCTTGAATAAAATTCCAAAGGAGTGCACCTTTACCAGCTACTCCTTAGCAACTGAGTGACCCTGATTCCAAATATTTCCCTTTTTGTGTGTTTAGGATAAAGTGTGTTTCCTTCCTGAACTCCTTTAGTGAATAGTTTCTTATATGGGCGTCTTGACTGGATTGAGTCCACTTCTTATTCCTAGAAATGCAGTGACATTGTTCACAGATTTTTGTCCAGAGGGCATGCAGTTGGAATTTATTATGGTCTTGCCTTTGGGTTCTACATTTTTTCTGAAATAAGAGCCTCGAGTATCTGGCATCTGCAAAGCTCATTCCCAGACAGACTAGCCTCGAGGCAAACTGGAACACCAGCCATTCATTTAGCAGGGAGCTACACCTGCACGCATATAAATGGCATTTTAAGAAGAAGAACGCATAAGGCCACAAAGGCCACAAAGTCATAGTGTGACTTTAGAGCTGGACTGGAGCTATGAAAAATACAGCATGCAGGTATTTACACTTATAGATGTTCTAGGTCTCTATTGGTTATTATGAAAGTATATGCACATTCATTTGGATTTTTATATCAGGGAGGTATTTTAACAGTTCTCTTCCCTTGTGCAGCTGTTTTTCCTTAATATATTGGTTATATACCTTACAACTTACCATTAAAAATAGCCCAGCCAAAAAGAATTTGTCTTGACATGTTACTTAGCACATTATGGCATTTATAAATTCAAGTGTGACTTAAGAATTTTCATAATTCCCCCTCCCCCTGTAACCCTTTGATTCCAATTGGTTACAAATTAACCTATTTAATGTCCTTGGGCACAAAGGGTTAAATCCTAGCATCAAGGTTAATTGAAAACAACAGTTGGCCTCCTGTGCAAACATTCTCTTCCACTTAAGGGTACAGCCCATTCCACATGCCTCCCTTTCCATTTCAGGCCAGTTTACAATTCAGTGAGCTAGTTTTCTATTTATAGTGTCTTCACCTTAAATGTCATCCCTGAAATATCAGGAATTATTCCTGAAACATTAAAAAAAGAAAAGAAAAAAAAAAAGGATAGCTATCTTCATGCCAAAAAAACTACATTGGCCAAGAAAATTACAGTAGTATTAGCAGTGATGATATGAAAACTATTAGTGCCTCTGAGAAGATATTAACTCTTTCCATTAACTGAAGAACTCAATTAGACAAAGAAATAGTAACTGAATAAGAAATAAAAATGAACATGTACAACTTTCTGTCTGAAGGAAAGAAAGGAAATCTCCCAGATGTATGGTTGTAGTTAGAGACACTGGTTGTGGGCTAGGAAGGTGGATTATTGGGGGTAGCTGGCTTCGGTGAGGCTTCAGGCCTGGGCTCTGACTCAGCTTAGTCGGCCCTGAGACTCACTTTTGTTAGGACTTCTACTAGAAATCACAAGAAAACTAATGAACAAGTAAGAATCTTCGTGTATTCATTTTTAACTTTAAAAAAATTATACCTATGTAGTATATAGATAGATAGATAGATAAAAATATCTGTAGATATGCTTGCCTGCATGTGCTAATTTATTTGTTTGGATCTTAGGTGCAGAAAGTTGAGTTAATGACATTCTTTAGTTACTGGCATGTTACCATTATTGGTCCCACCAAGATCCCTCCCTCCCTCCATCCATCCATCCCTTTTGCTCATCATATTCTAATCCTATTCCATATCTTCATAGATACTTTAACATATTTAATGTGCATCTTGTTATTTGAATGCATTATGCAAATGGTATATTATTTTGTGGGTTTATATTTTTAGTTTACAGGAATATTATTGCATTCTATATCTTTTGTCACTAGCACTATGTTTGGAAGATCTATTCTCATTATCCTACATAATAAAAGGCTAATATGCAAATAGACTGAATGGCGGAACAACCGAACAACTGGTCGCTATGACGTTTGCTGACCACCAGGGGGCGTGTGCGGACCATGGCTGGCGTCAGCCACAGCAAGATGGTGGAGTAGGTGAGCAGGGATGCCAGACCAAAGGTGGGTTCTGGTCATTGTCATCAGGGTGAGCTTCTGGTGGTTACTGAAAATTCTTTGCACCCATAAGCCACTCGCACCCTGCCTAGTACTCACACCCACTGCTGGTGTCTGGCGCTGGCCCTGATCGCTTGGCACCATCAGCAGGTGTGAGCGCAGCTGCCAGTCCTGATCACCTCTCAGGGCTTATCCACCTCCCCTGTTCCCAAGGGGCAATTGGGGCAGCAGCCACTGCTTGAACCTGCTGCCAGCGCCAGAGCCAGAGCCGCTGCTTGCACCGCTGCCACCACCGGTGCTGGCCCCAATCGCTCCATACATTCAGTGGTGGGAGCAGGGCTGGCACTGTCAGCGTGTGGGAATGGTGGCAGTGGGAGCAGGGTTGCTGGCTTAAAGGGGGCTTGGGGCCGCAGTGGGAGGGGCCAGGCGGGGGCATGGAGGATGGGCAGAACCCTCCCCCCCCCCCCACTGGGTTCACCACAGCCTTGAGGCCCACAGTTCCTTTTCAAGGTGCATGAATTCCTGCACTGGACCTCTAGTGTGATACATAAAACCCATTACATCCAACCTATTTGCTCTTTCAGCAATAGCCACCCAGTTTACTTCCAACTCCCCAGCACCATAAACAATGTTCTAGTGAACACCCTCTTATGTGTTCCCCGAGATACTAGGCTAATTAATGTAAACTATCTCATTCTCTTTTTGAAGTTTTACTTAAAATTTTCTCCCAGATGGGGAAGCAGTTTCCCCCACATCTTTTAAACAGTTGGTTCCTTTTACAGTGATTTGTCATTCCAATCTTATTGCACAAAAGGTTTCGATTTGACATGGGTATGTCTCTGAGCTCTTCTCTCTGTTCAAATATTTATTTCCAATGGGAACTACGTACTCTCAAAGAAATAGTAAACTTGCATAGATTCTCTAGGGGAAGCTCTCCACCCTTCCTGGTGTCTGATTACTTGGCAGGTCAAATGAAGAACTGGAAATTTTCCTTGTGAGCAGAGAATCAAGATAACTCATTTTAAGGGATTTTTTATGTGTATGACCTGGCCCAGAGAAGAACAATTCTCTGCTGAGCAGATTTTTTGAACCACACAGTGCTCATTTAGCTCTTCACCTCCAGGCTTCATATTTTTCCTCCTATTTTTATAGCACGTTCACTCTTCAGGCTGCCATGGTGCAAGTCATCAGCCTTGAGCATGTTTAGAACAATCACATTCTAGGTTTACCTTCTGAGATGACTCTAGGTCACATCAGTTAATTCAACAGGTAAAAAGTAGTATAGATTTGGACATAGGTGGGTTTGAATCCTGGCTATGTATGCTACTTCTTAGCTATAGAAAAACACTGTTTAATGCTTATCCATCAATTTTTACCCTCCACTTTCCTCATGTCCATCCCCACACATGTCTTCTTCGCTAACATTTTCTGAACTGGCAATGTGCCCAGTCTCAGGGAATGAATTGTGTTTCTAGCCATATGCGGATGTGACAATCGGAGTAGCAATGGCCATTTTGTGGCAGTGAGGAAGTAACCTAAGATCAAAAAGTCAGCTTGCCGAAATCGGTTTGGCTCAGTGGATAGAGCTAAGGGTCCCAGGTTCGATTCCGGTCAAGGCCATGTACCTTGGTTGTGGGCACATCCCCAGTAGGGGGTGTGTAAGAGGCAGCTGATCGATGATTCTCTCTCATTGATGTTTCTAACTCTCTATCCCTCTCTCTTCCTCTCTGTAAAAAATCAATAATATATATATATATATATATATATATATATATATATATATATATATATATATATATAAAGTCAGCTTATTGATGATGGCACATTAGAAAAATGGAATGTCTATGTCCTGAAGGACATTGTAGAGCTGCTGAATCAATCCTGGAACCGCCTGCCTCCAATCTTTTCACTGAGTAAACAGTAGGTGTTATAGTGATTTAAACACTTGCTACTCAGAGTACTGTCTGCAGACCAGCATTGGCATCATTTCGTTGCTTATTAAAAATACAGAGTCTTGCCCTAACCGGTTTGGCTCAGTAGATAGAGTGTCGGCCTGCAGATTGAAGGGTCCCAAGTTCAATTCCAGTCAAGGGCACATACCTGCGTTACAGGCTCCATCACCAGTGGGGATGGAAAGGGTGCAAGAGGCAGCCAATCAATGATTGTCTCTCATCATGGATCTCTCTCTCTCTCTCTCTCTCTCTCTCTCTCTCTCTCTCTCTCATCTCTAAAATTAATTAAAAAAATATATATTTTAAAATGCAGTCTCACCCCAATGCCAACCTGCTCAATTAAATCTGCAGTTTAACAAGGTCCCAGTGATTTTGATGTGCTAGTACTACCTTGTAGAAATGCTGCAGTGAGTGAACGAGTACATACTATGTGCGGCACAGCGTCCAACACATACCAACCTTCCATGTCAGCCTTCTTTACAGGATTCTGCAAACATCCTAGTGCAGAGGGTGAAGTTGGAGAGCAAATGCACTGCTCTGCCCTTCCAGGATGGAAACTGGGTGTTTCCAGGACATCTGTGGGGTGAGGCTTTTATTGACATTGCTGCTGCCAGGAGTATAGGACAGACCGCTTCTGGCAGCTGCTCTCCTGAGGACGGACAATTTACACCTTGTCCTTGATTTTATTTCTTAACTTCCTTAAGCTCAATAATAGAACTCATTATTTAGATATGGCTAGGTCTATTTAGCTGGACAGGAAAGGTACAGGCCAGCTAATGAAAACAAGGCACAGTAAGAAGGACTGTAGGGCAAAAGTGAGATTAAAGAAGGAAGACACCCACTTGCATACGTGGTGACTGAGCAATAAGACAGCTGGCTGGGACTTTGTAACCTTGCATTTAATCATCAAATGCTAAGCTGAGAGCCCAGCTGGCCTTGATTTAGTATAAAATAACGCATGCATGCAAGCATATACTAAGTGTAGCATATCCATATCTCATAAAAACATAAGGCCCTAAAATCTGCCGAAACCGGTTTGGCTCAATGGATAGAGCATCGGCTTGGGGACTGAAGGGTCCCGGGTTCGATTCCGGTCAAGGGCATGTACCTTGGTTGCGGGCATATCTCCAGTAGGGGTGTGCAAGAGGCAGCTGATTGATGACTCTCTCTCATCGATGTTTCTAACTCTCTCTCTCCCTTCCTCTCTGTACAAAATCAATAAAATATATTTAAAAAAAAACAACATAAGGCCCTAAAATCATTAATATTTATGAAACTTTACCTTTACAACACATGTATCTCAATAAAATGCAATCACTACATTATTATATGCCAATGAAAAAACACCCTGATAACTTCTGAACTGTGCTGTCTCAGAACTCTTCTGTGAGACCCCACTGCTTACTGTAGGCTGGAGAGGAAGGTCAGGATACTTCACTCCAGACTCACCCATCCCAAGGGGTGGAAGGTAGGGCATGGGCCCAGCTGAAAGTAAAGGCTCTGGCAGCTCAGCAGGGCAAAGGGGCCTCAGTGAAATCAGGTGAAATGGGAATAACTGAAGCAAATGCCTGGTCTGCCAACTGGGGCATTACGGTAGAGCTAGGTCTCCCAACATGACAGGGGGAGGCAGGGTATGAAGCAGGCAGGCAAGACTCAGACTCTGCACAGGCAGAGAGCTGGCTTACCATGGTTACCATGGTTAATGAATGTGGAATGGCCTTTGGAGGGGGAGGTATGGCTCTGGTGCAGGATCCAGCAAAAGCAAAGCAGTCTCATTGCTAGGAGCTCCTGGGATATTAAGCTAAAACCTTCAGAAGCAAGATTGAGCTTTACAAACAATATTGGAAGTCAGGCTCAGAGAGCAATGCTTATGACCAGAAAGAGCATCTCATGGACATAAGGAACTGCAACTCCTTATTTCTCCTGTGGGCAGCACTGGAGTCCCGGTTAGATCTTCGTCAGGAAGGGGTGGGCAACACAGGAGCCAGTGGTCTCTATCAAGAGGACCTGGCCCTTCTAAGCCCTTATAGATTGTGTGATAGATGACTGGGATGTTCCAAGCTGTCTAAGTGCTTTTTATCCCAGCCCTGGATGGGTAAATACAAGGTTTTGAATGCAACCAACACCCCCAAATCCTAATGGGATTAATTACTTCTCATTAATATCATAGTCCAATTTGATTGGTTGGGGTGAGGTGAGTGAAAGTGTACTCCACGCAGTCATTCAGGGACTGTAAGGTGGGATCTGTAAGAAGGAGGTTAAAATGGTTTCCCTTTTATAAAGCTCATTTACTTATGGGGAAAGAAAAGAGATAATCATTTTTTTTATGAATTGATTTGTTCGTTGCTCTATTCATCCGATCAATAAAAAGTTTATGGAAGACTGCCGAAGCTGGTTTGGCTCAGTGGTAGAGCGTCGGTCTGCAGACTGAAAGGTCCCGGGTTCAATTCCGGTCAAGGGCAATTACATTGGTTGCAGGCACATCCCCGGTAGGGAGTGTGCAAGAGGCAGCTGGTCGATGTTTCTTTCTCATCGACGTTTCTGGCTCTCTATCTCTCTCCCTTCCTTTCTATAAAAAATCAATAAAATATATTTTAAAAAAAAGTTTATGGAAGACTGACTGTGCTGGGAACATCCAGATGAATTTACTTAACAAACATTTGTGGAGCAATTACTATTGCCAAACAGTGTTCTAGGTGCTGGGGCCAGAACTGAAAAGTAAAATCAGGCAATGCCACTGACTTCTAGTTACTCATAGATCAATGGGGGAAATAGACATGGATACAAAAAAATATAATGGAAGACAGTAAGTGTTAAAATAGAGGTGCTATGGGAACCCAGAGAAAAATGCATCTGAATTTAGCTGGGGTAATGGTGACCTGGGAATCATAACAAAGCCTGTATTTTTGCTATGTGCCAAACGCTGTGCTAGCCTATGACAGGTGTCGGCAACCTACGGCTCCAGAGCCGCATGCGGCTCTTTTGAAGCTTTACTGCGGTTCCGACAACTTACAAGCCTGTGTGAAAATGAAGGTAACGTCTTACAGCCCTGATGTGCTGACACTGTGCATTGAGGTTCAGGAGCAAAAATCCCATTAACCAGGTAAATTAAATATTTTAATTAGCTATTAATTTGCAAAAATATATTTTACATTGTTAAGTGAAAAAGTCCTTTTTTCCTTCAGATTGACAGCTAACTGCACGATCCGGTATATAGCATTAAGGTAAGAAACAATATATGCAGTGTTATATTTGTTTTAAATGTCGCAATGGTTTTGCGGCTCCCAGGTTTTTTTTTTCCTTCGGAAACGGGTCCAAGTGGCTCTTTATGTCTTAAAGGTTGCAGATCCCTGGCTATGATATTTAATCTCACAGCCGCTCTACGAAGTTATTTTCCTCACCATGTATTGAGGAAATTAGAGCAGAGAAAGGTTAGTTTTCTCAGAGTTGCTTAGCTTGTAAGAGGTGGAGCCACTTTTGAACCTGAGCCTGGCAAATTCTGAAACCCATTCTCTTTCCTCGGTGTGCCATGCTGCCTTCCACTACACAGAAGAAGGTTGGATCTTGAAATATAAGTAGGAGTGGACTGATGGGTAAGGTGCAAACACCTTTTAGGTTTATAAACAGTGTGTACAAAAGCATGAGGAGGGAACAAACAGGTTGCATTTAGGGAATGGTTGTGAACAAGGACAAATTAAATTAAGCTGTGACAGACAATCCCCAAATCTCAGTGACTTAACACACAAAAATCGGTTTCCCATTTACACACTGGTCCAAGCAGATAGGCAGTGGGTTTTATTCCATATTGTCACTCAAGGACCCATGAGGCCACTCAAGAGGAAAAAAAGAAAAAAATCTAGAGAATCATGAACGGGCTTTTTCCCCCTGCCTCAGCTTGGAAGTTACACACACCATTTCCCTTCCAAGCCCACTGACCAGCTGTCACATGGCTTCAATGACCGGCAATAAGCTGGCAGAGTATGGGAGGTAATGAAGTATAGCGTGAGTGTTACTGTCTGCTGCATCTTGCATTGACTTTAAATTTTTTTCAAGTTTTTTTTTTTTTTTTTTTTTTTTTGTTATTGTTTTTTAATAGTGAAGGTAGAATGCATCAAAGTAAAAAATTCTGATTCCTGACCTAGACCTTGGTGACTGGTCTGATTTTAACTTGTCTCAGGTAAATTCTGATTGAAGGATTTTTGGAGGGACTGGTAGATTAGTGTTAGGCCAAACCACGGTTTCAAACCTTTCAGAGCTGGTAGAGAGGAACAACTTTTCAGAACAAACCTTCCTTAGGTCCAGAACTGACCCACTGTGCTCCATGGAACACAGATTAACCTGGAGCAGGCCACACCTCTTGGGCATTTATAATTTATGAGAAGCATGGTGCATGAAAATTCATGCATTGGAGTATGGGTCCTTCAGCCCAGCCTGCCCCCTCTCACAGTCTGGGAGCCCTCAGGGGCGGGAGGCGAGCTGGTGATCAGGGAAAGGTGATGCCCCCATCACCCCTCTGCTGCTGCCACTGCCGGCAGTGCAAACCTCAGCAGGCCCTGGTTACCTGAGCCTCAGTGGCCCTGGGCAGCTGGGCAGCCATCATCTGAGGCATGCCTGTGCCTCAGGCCGGCCCTGGGTGGCTGGGGGCTGAGGGGACTGGGGGACTTTGGAGGTAGGCAACATGGAGCGGCCAGACCTGCCTGGGGGTGGGCCCAGTCGTGCTGTGTGCCTGCATCTCACTTCCCGGTAGGGCTGAGGGGACTGGGCACTGCCATCTTATGGCTATGGGCACTGTCATATTTGAGGGCGTGGCAGTCAATTAGCATATTGCCTCCTTATTGGATGTGGGTGCTGCTGTCTTTGGGAGGGTGTGATGGTCAATTAGCATATTCTCTTTATTAGATAGGGTACATTCAGGGTATTTTATATAATTTCACTGAAAGCTTTTCTTTCTTTCTTTTTTTTTTTTTTGCTTAAGAAATTTATTCTCTCTCAGTTCTGAACATTGAAGTCAAGGCGTTAGCAGTCCATACTCCCTCTAAAGCAGTGGTTCTCAATCTTTCTAATGCCGTGACCCTTTAATACTGTTTCTCATGTTGTGGTGATCCCCAACCATAAAATTATTTTCATTGCTACTTCATAACTAATTTTGCTACTGTTATGAATCGTAATGTAAATATCTGTGTTTTCTGATGGTCTTAGGCGACCCTGCTACCTGTTTTCAACCTGTGGGTTGTGACCAACAGGTTGAGAACCGCTGCTGTAGAGCCTAGAGTAAGGGGAAGGAGAAGGGGAGGGGCAGGGAAAAGGTAAGGGTGTGCTCCCTGGAGAAAGAGCTTGCCACCTGTGTGTCTTTGTCTTTGTGTTTTCTCCCCCCTCTTTTTTGAAAATTAATAAACCTTTATTGTTCATATTATTACAAATGTTCCTCATTTTCCCCCCCTCCATTGCTCCCCTCCACCAGGTTCCCATCCCACCCTCTGCCCTTTCCCACCCCCCAAGTCCTCATCCATAGGTGCACAGTTTATGTTCAGTCTCTTCCCACACCCCCCACTCCCCTTTTTCCTGAAAATCGTCAGTCCACTCCCCTTCCATACCTCTGATTCTATTATATTCAACAGTTAATATTGTTCATCAGATTTTTTTAAATTTCCTTGGTTTTTAGATTCATTTGTTGATAGTTACGTATTTGTTGTTCATAATTTTTTAAAAATATATTTTATTAATTTTGTACAGAGAGGAAGGGAGAGAGATAGAGAGTTAAAAACATCGATGAGAGAAAGTCATCGATCAGCTGCCTCTTGCACACCCCCTACTGGGGGTATGCCCGCAACCAAGGTACATGCCCTTGACTGGAATTGAACCCGGGACCCTTCAGTCCCCAAGCCGACGCTCTATCCATTGAGCCAAACCAGTCTTGGCTGTTGTTCATAATTTTTATCTTTATTTTATTTCTCTTCCGAAAGAACCCCCTTCAGCAATTCAAATAATTCTGGTTTGGAGGTGATGAACTCCTTTAGCTTTTTTTTTTTTTTTTATTAGTGAAGCTCTTTATCTGACCTTCGATTCTGAGTGATAGCTTTGCTGGGTAGGGTATTTTTGGCTGTAGGTTCTTGCTATTCATCACCTTGAATATTTCTTGCCATTCCCGTCTGGCCTGCATGGTTTCTGTTGAGAAATCAGCTGACAATCGTATGGGTGCTCCTTTATAAGTAACAACCTACTTTTCTCTTGCTGCTTTTAATATTCTCTCTTTGTCTTTTGGTCTTGGAATTTTAATTATGATGTGTCTTGGTGTGGTCTTCTTTGGATTCCTTTTGTTTGGGGTTCTGTGCGCTTCCTGGATTTGTAGGTCTAATTCTTTCACCAGGTGGGGGAAGTTTTCTGTCACTATTTCTTTCAGTATGTTTTTGGTATCTTGCTCTCTCTCATCTTCTGGGACCCCCATAATTCTGATGTTGGTTCATTTGAAGTTGTCCAGAGGTTTCTTACACTATCTTCAACTTTTTAGATTCTCTTATCTTCTTGCTTCTGTGGAGGAGTGTCCTCTGGCTCTTTGTGTTCCAAATCTTTGACTTGATTCTTGCAATCTTCCCTTCTGTTTTTAGGACTCTGTATAATATTTTTTATTTCAGACAATGTATTCTTTATTTCTTGTTGATTCCTTATTATTTCTTGTTGATCCCTTACTATTTCTAGTTGATCCCTTTTCATATCCTCATAGGTCTCGTTTATTTTATTGGCCTTTTCTAGGAAATTCTTGAAAAACCTTATAAGCGTGGTTTTGAACTCCATATCCACTCACTTTTTGACCTCCATTTCTTTTGTTTGTGATCTGTTTCCTTGTCTCGGCATTTTCGCAGCTTCCCTGAGTTGGTAGCCTTAAAAGTCTCTGTGTTCAGCTTGGATGGGGCGGGGTTTCAGGGTGGAGCCTACAGCCTTGGCTTCCGTCAGCCCCGCCCTCTGATGCTCCTGAGTCTCAGTGTTCCTCAGTGTCCTTTGGTACTCGCTGCAAGCACCTCTGAGAGTAAGGTGCCCTCGAGTTTCGCCCACTACCAAACAGTCTAGGCTCTCCCCTAATGAGCCCGGAACTGGGGTTCAGTTCAGTTGGAAGTGGGGTTCAGAGCAGTCTGGAGCTTTTGTTTCCTTCCTGCTACGGCAGTCTAGCAGCAGAGTCAAAGGTCAGTTCTCTGCGTGCAATGTGCACGCCTCCAGAACCTCCTTTCGCCGCTCCCCCAGAGTTCCGCCTTACAGCTCAGGCTCCCTCTATAGGAGCCTGGGTCCCCAGGGTCTGGCCTAGAACTGGGGTTCAGTGCAGTCAGAACTGGGGGCTCAGCACAGTCTGGAGCTTTTGTTCCTTCCTCTAGGGCAATCTAGCAGCAGAGTCAAAGGTTCATTCTCTGTGCGCAATGTGCACGCCTCCAGGACTTCCTTTCACCACTCCCCTGGGTTTCTGCCTAACAGCCCAGGCTCCCTCTGTATGAGCCTGGGTCCCCAGGGTCTAGAACTGGGGTTCAGTGCTGTCGGATCTGGGGTTCAGCACAGTCGGAGCTTTTATCTCCTTCCCGCTAGGGAATGCCAGCCAGGCACTCAGCCTCCCCTTCCTCTCCGGCTCCGTCCTCTCCGCGTGTGCAATGTGTCTTCTTACCTTAGGCTTTTACAGCTCCTTCTGGTTTTCTCTTTCCTTCTCATAGAATTTCCAGTCAGTCTACTTTCTTGTAGTTCTGGGTAATGTCAATTTTGTATTTTAGTTGTATTTTATTGAAATTGTGTGAGGCTGCAGTTAGTTGTTACCTATGCCGCCATCTTGGATTCTCCTGAAAGCTTTTCTTAAAACTGTGATAAATCAGTTTTAAAGTGAAAATGGAGTGCTCGCTTCGGCAGCACATATACTAAAGTGAAAATGGAAATGATTTTTTAATTCATGTGATTATGAATCTTTTATTAGGCTATTTAATAGTAAATAATTAGGAAAAACTCAAGCAATTCTAAAATTATACTTCCTATGGTACACTACTATATTTTGATAAAACATTCCATATTCCAAAGCTGTGTGCAATTTTTGTGTTAGAAGGGTAAAGGAGCTAGCAAGAGATTGGAGGAATTAATAACTGGATTATTTGTATTAAAAACCTCCTCTTACCAGATTTGAGATTAATCCTTCAGGAGTTTTTTTTTTTTTTTTAAAGTGGTGTGCTCTCTTTATTCCAAATTTGTATCAAAATTTGGTTTTTAATCTTATTTTAAGAACAGCAAAAGGACAAAACAATTCTTAGGTGCTTACCATCAGTTAATCCCGTTTTCCAGGTAAGAAAGCAAATAGCTGAGAAGCTAAGTAACCTGGCCAAGGCATCAAGCTGGAATTCGAATCCAGGCTGACGGGTTTACTTGTTCAGTAGACAAGGTGAGTGCAGGCAGCAGGGTAACCGACACGAGGGGAAGTGAAAAATATTCTTTATCCTTATGGTGTGTATTTAAATCTGGGCTATCAAGTAAGCTTTCCAAAGAAACGCTCTTTATTTTCCTAATCTGCTCATGTGAGAAATGTTCTTGCATACCTTGTGCTTCCTTTTTTAATTCCCTGAAGCACTGCAAGGGTGGGTGGGCTGAACACATTAACAAGTCATAACATGCAGTCAGCCATGACAGGCCTTTAGTGTCCTGGCATCAGCTTCCCAGGAGCCAGAGCGGTGGCTCCATTTGTACTTCCAGTTCATGTTGCCACCAACTGGAGGGAAAAATGTATTGGGAACACACTGTGTCCCTCATTTAAAGACAAAACAATCTTAATCTCTTTTTAATAACATAATTATCTCAGACCAATTTTTACAACGGGAAGTGCAATTCAGTAGTGCTGAATAGAATTTTTAATAGACTATTTTTTTGGAGCAGTTTTAGGTTCATAGCAAAAGTAAGCGGAAAGTACAGAGAGTTCCTATATGCACCCTGTCTTGCCACATATATATAGCCTTCCCCATAATCAACATCCTGCATCATAGAGGTACATTTGTTGCAATTGATGAACCTACTTTGACACATTATTATTGCCTCCAATATAGATATTTTCTCACTTGAAAGATCTAATTGTCTGATTCAAAATGTCCCAACCACTCAAGTGGTAAATTCACTGTGAACATTCAGACTAAGCATTCTGAAATGTAATCTTTACTTAGAAAAATTATAATCCCAGCATATTCAGAGAGTTTCAGAAAATTTTGGTAGATTTTCCCTCCGGAAATGGCTTTATAATTTTCCTATTGTTTCACCCCTGTTTATTTTTCATTAAAAATTAAAAATCCATTGGGGCGGGAAAGGATGGGTTGGCAGATGGACTCGAACCCTGAGCCATACTCATTGTCATAAGGTCATCAGAAGGAGATCTTCTCTTCCAACACAAGTTGGAACACAGAAATTTGAAATTCAGTTTGGAACCAGCAGAAAATGTGTTAGACATAAAAACATGAATAGTTAATATTTAATGGTTAAATTAGCATTTATACTATGTGCCAGACACTGTGAAAATCCTTTGCACATGTTATCTCATGAATTCTCACTGGCATCCTGTGAGATAGAGATGATTATTATTTCACCTTACACATGAGTAAAGGTCACACCAAACTGGTAGAATGCAGAGCTGGGATTTAATGTCAAGTGTCGAAGAGTAGGGTAACTGGTTTATCAATCCCCAAATCACAGCGACGTGACATCATGGAACTGTTTTTTGCTGGAGCAAAATGACGCATGGCTGGTCCTCATCGGGTGGCTCTCTCCGGCAGCTCAGCTCTAAGCACTGACACATGTGCACGGGCCCCTTCCCTCTTGTAGGTTGAACATGTTGTAGCTTCAAGATCTCCCCGTCATCAACCCTCTCTCCTTAAGTGATGGCAATAGAGAATGAAGACTGAAAGGGATGTTTCATGGCCAGACCCGAAAGCAGTGACACCGCTTATGCCCACATTCCATTGGCTAGCACTCAGTCTCGTGGTCCCACCTAAATGCAAGGGAACCTAGGACACGTAGTTTAGCTCCATGTTCCAGAAGAAGAGACAGCCTGTAATTTGGCGAACCCAAGAAATCTCTGCATTGCAGGTTTGTCTGACGCTAAACTCGTAAGCACTAGAATCTGCTGCAACTCTTTTGTTCCCTAATCTTTGATCAAAAAGTAGTAGTCAAGCCTCTCTGACTTAACACCGCATGACGTAAGTCCATATGGGAGTTTAAACAGTAACAAGAAGTGGCATAATGCAGCCATTGTGTCCTGGGAGCTAATTCTACACCTGAAGACCTATTTATTAACCAGGGGACCTTGGGAAAGTTTCTGAATGTCTTGTCTGCTTTGTCTCATATTTTCCTTTGCGTGTCTCACAGATTGCTATGATCGATAGTCAGAGGAAACAGTTTATGTAGAAACTCTTTGTAAAAGGTAAAATGATACACAAATGTCAGATGTGGTTAATGTGACTATTATTGTTACCGTTTCCCCAAAAATAAGACAGTGTCTTATATTAATTTTTTCTCCCAAAGTTGCACTAGGTCTTATTTTCAGGGGACGTCTTATCTTTCCATGCGCTAGGTCTTATTTTCAGAGGATGTCTTATTTTCAGGGAAACATGGGTACTTCCTAAGTGCCAATATGACTGATATCGATCATAATCACTCTGTAATGCTGGTGGACGAGAAGTCCCTGTGTGTTGGGATGGTCAGGGAATGCTCTATTGGAAATTTGAATTTGATCCGGAAGGAAAAGTAGGGAGAGGGCTTTCAAGGTAGGGGGCATGGGACCACTGGACAAGGAGGTGCTGGAAGGAGCTGTATGCCGTGTGACATACGGCTTGTCTTTAAAGTAAGGTGTCCAGACGTCCCGATTTTTAACAATTTGTCCCGTGGCGTTTTAAAAAAGTCCCGATTTTTGGAAAGAATGCACAACGAGCTGGGGAACGACGGGAGAATGGGAAGGGAAGGGTTTTCGGCGGCCATGTGGCTATTTAGCCAGGATATGAGTTTTATATTATTTTTGTTTATTTTATAATGTTAAACTTTAATACTAATAAACAATTGTTGAGAACTGATCATCGAGAACTGCTTATCAAAGTTCGCATTGTTGATCAGTTGTTAGAATTCGACCACCATTGTTTGGATTTAATGAACAATGGCATTTTTGGGGATTGGCAACGACGAAAACATTTTGTAACTGTCTCTCAGACGATACAGATCATACGTGCTAGTAAGCTAGTTAAACAAGTGATGTCATTACAAATCAGCTATTCAGATAATTTAGGTAAGTAATTTATTTATTTATCTCATAAATACATAAATTTTCTTAAATTTAGCAGACAGTACTTGTATTACTTATATTTTATAGTGGCAGCAAAAAGTCTAGTGCCGGCCTTGAAAGTGATATTTACGACTATACATAATTTAATTCATTATATTTGTAAATTGTACTTATGTTGAAATTTTAAAAAAATATTACAATACTATTTTTGCGTTCTATGAAAATTTTTGTTGCTCCATTTAGACCAAATTTTTAATCAAGAACACCCCCCCGCCTCCAATCAATGGTGTCCAGCTTTACCAATGTTAAAATCTGGTCACCTTAGTTTAAGGTCAAAGAAGTTTTGGGTGTGACCAGGTCCTATTCATTCCCTCATTCCTGGGATTTAGCATATCAAGACCTGGATAAGTCAACGTCCTATTCGTTCCTCATTCCAAGCACATGGATAAAGATAAGAAAACGGTACTGATAACAGTCACCCACATTTTGGGGGAAAATGTTCCCAGGGCGTGGCTCTGCCTATGCCTTGAGTTCAGCTGATGATAATTAAAGGTCATCCATGTGCATTCCCAAAGGGCCCTCCACAGTGTTGAGATTCTTCACAACCTTTCCTCCAACTTCTCCAAAGCCTCTGCGGAAAGAGCAGCCCAGGTCCCATAAGTCACCAATCCTAATGCCAGGCTGCTCAGGGAAGAAAATGAGTAGACAGCTCATGAGAAAGTTTTATCTGCATTAAATAAAAGTATAAAATTTTGCAAAGAAAAGAAAAGATTCCTTGAGCTCAGAGTCCTTCTTGTACAGGAGTTAACTGGCCTTCTTCACATTGTCCTGTGAAAAGTAGGTCTTGGGGAACTATCTTTTTTAAAAAATGCAGATACCTCAGCTACTACTGTTGCTGTGATTAGTAAACTGTTTTTGTTTCTGACGCTGATGTAATAGGCTAACTTGTTAACTTGCATGTAGGATAAAACTCAGACCCATTACAATTCTTTTATTTTTTTATTTTTTATATTTTATTGATTTTTTTACAGAGAGGAAGAGAGAGGGATAGAAAATTAGAAACAGCCGAAACCTGTTTGGCTCAGTGGTAGAACGTCAGTCTGCGGACTGGAGGGTCCCAGGTTCAATTCCGGTCAGGGGCATGTACATTGGTTGCGGGCACATCCCCGGTAGGGGGTGTGCAAGAGGCAGCTGGTCGATGATTCTCTCTCGTCGATGTTTCTAGCTCTCTATCCCTCTCTCCTCCTCTCTGTAAAAAATCAATAAAATATATTTTTTTTTTAAAAAGAAAGAAAGAAAATTAGAAACATCAATGAGAGAGAAACATCAATCAGCTGCCTCCTGCACACCTCCTACTGGGGATGTGCCTGCAACCAAGGTACATGTCCTTGACCGGAATCGAACCTGGGACCTTTCAGTCCACTGAGCAGGCCGGTTTCAGCCCCATTACAATTCTTGACAGGGCCTGTCTCCAGGAGAGATTTCACTGAACAATACCAAATACCAGGTACATACTAAGTGCTGGGGACATAGAGCCAGAGGGCACAGCTCTTACCTACGAGGAACTGCCAGTGTACAGATTAGGAGCTTACTGAGTTTGGTAGGAAAGTCCTCACCTAACAGTGGCAAAAGATCTTGGGACTGTGGCAGAACGACATATATTGAAACCAATTTTATTATAGGCTAATTCATATAAACCGGAGTTAAATTACTAGGGCATCTCAGCAACGTTATAACAAAATGACATGAACTTGCGGACCTGCTGTAGTAGTTTTAGTGTAGCTAAATCTTTCAGCTAGTAAACACACAAAGAAGAAGGTCAAAATCAGACTAATAAAAGTCTAGCCATGATTGTGATGATAGCATAACAGGGTGGAGACTATATGGTTTTAGTCCTCTGAGAACAGGTGTATTCTCTAGAGATGCAGGAGCTGAGGAACACAGAGGTACATGGAGACCTGAAGGCTTTAACACAGTACCCTTCAGTCCTCAGCTGCCAAGAAAGGAGGTTGCTTTTATTTTATTTTAAAAATATATTTTATTGATTTTTCACAGAGAGGAAGAGACAGGGATAGAGAGTTAGAAACATCGATGAGAGAGAATCATCGATCAGCTGCCTCTTGCACACCCCGTGCTGGGGATGTGTCCACAACCAATGTACATGCCCTTGCCAGGAATCGAACCTGGGACCTTTCAGTCCGCAGGCCGACGCTCTATCCACTGAGCCAAACCGGTCCCGGCGAGGTTGCTTTCAGATGGACTTGTTCTTTCTATAGCTTTTTCCTGAGTGAAGTGTTCTGAAGGGTGACAGTGAGGGGTACCACTTTCTCTCCCAGAGATCAAAGGGTGCGTCTGGTGTGCAGATGCCTGGTGCTGCTGGTAAGTGGGATTTATAACTCGGGGATTTCATCTAGGATGGCAGACACGATGTTAAATGTGGGCACAACCAACAAACAAAATTATTGTGAAAAGCAGGAAGTCACATTAGATGGAGAAGGACCTACACCTCCAAGGCTGTGATCTCTGAAACAGATTTGCCCTCAGGTACAGAGCCCAACAGATTGGATTTTTAAAAATATATATATTTTTATTGACTTCAGAGAGGAAAGGAGAGGGAGAGAGAGACAAAAACATCGATGATGAGAGAGAATCATTGGTCATTTGCCTGCTGCACGCCCCTGCGAGCCTGCAACCTGGGCAACTCTAGGCAAGTGCCCTGACCAAGAATAGAACTGGGACCTCTTGGTTCATAGGTTGACACTCAATCGGTGAGCCACACCAGCAGGTGGGACTAAATTTTTAAATAGGTAGAAGACCCTCTAAAGTATGAAACCTAGGGTGGGAGCTTGTCTGGCCCATGTCTACAAGTGGTACTGTTCTTGTGGATAGGTGATTGCTCTACTTCTGACCAAAGCTTGGGCCAGGGACATAGACTAGAGACCTTGAAGTCTAGTGGCTACCCTTCTTGCCTCTGAGATGCAGCACAGTGATGAGTCTGTCTGCCATCATCATCAGAGGCCCTGAGCCAACTACTGTGTGGGAGTATAATATAACACAGGTCCCTGATTCTTTTTTTTTTTTTTTTTAATAAATCTTTATTGTTCATAATATTACAAATGTTCCTCTCCGCGCCCCCCCCTCCGTTGCTCTCCTCCACTAGGTTCCCACCCCACCCTCTGTTCTTTTCCCACCCCCCATTGTCCTCATCCATAGGTGCACAGTTTATGTTCAGTCTCTTCCCACATCCCTCTCGCCCCTTTTCCCTGAGAATCGTCAGTTCACTCCCCTTCCATACCTCTGATTCTATTATATTCAACAGTTAATATTGTTCATCAGATTTTTTTTTTAATTTCCTTGGTTTTTAGATTCACTTGTTGATAGTTACGTATTTGTTGTTCATAATTTTTATCTTTATTTACTTTCTCTTCTGAACGAACCCCCTTCAGCAATTTATATAATTCTGGTTTGGTGGTGAACTCCTTTAGCTGTTTTTTATTAGTGAAGCTCTTTATCTGGCCTTCGATTCTGAGTGATAGCTTTGCTGGGTATATTATTTTTGGCTGTAGGTTCTTACTATTCATCACCTTGAATATTTCTTGCCATTCGCGTCTGGCCTGCATGGTTTCTGTTGAGAAATCAGCTGACAATCGTATAGGTGCTCCTTTATAGGTAACTACCTGCTTTGCTCTTGCTGCTTTTAATATTCTCTCTTTGTCTTTTGCTCTTGGAATTTTAATTATGATTTATCTTGGTGTGGTCTTCTTTGGATTCCTTTTGTTTGGAGTTCTGTGCGCTTCCTGGACTTGTAAGTCTAATTCTTTTGCCAGGTGGGGGAAGTTTTCTGTCACTATTTCTTTCAGTATGTTTTTGGTATCTTGCTCTCTCTCTTCTTCTGGGACCCCCATAATTCTGATGTTGGTTCGCTTGAAGTTGTCCCAGAGATTTCTTACATTATCTTCAATTTTCTGGATTCTCTTGCCTTCTTGCTTCTGCGGAGGAATGTCTTCTGACTCTTTATGTTCCAAATCTTTGACTTGATTCTTGCAATCTTCCATTCTGTTTTTAGGACTCTGTATAATATTTTTTATTTCAGACAATGTATTCTTTATTTCTTATTGATCCCTTATTATTTCTTGTTGATCCCTTATTATTTCTTGTTGATTCCTTATTCATTCTAGTTGATCCCTTTTCATATCCTCATAGATCTTATCGACCTTTTCTAGGAAATTCTTGAAAAACTTTATAAGCGTAAATTTGAACTCTATATCCAGTCGCTTTTTGTCTTCTATTTCTTTCGTTTGTGATCTATTTTCTTGTCTCGGCATTTTCGCAGCTTCCCTGAGTTGGTAGCCTTAAAAGTCTGTGTTCTGCTTGGATGGGGCGGGGTTTCAGGGTGGAGCCTACAGCCTTGGCTTCTGTCAGCCCCGCCCTATGCAGCTCCTGAGTCTCAGTATTCCACAGGGTCCTTCAGTACTCGCTGCAAGCACCTCTGAGAGAACGGTGCCCTCGATTTTCGCCTGCTACCAAACAGTCTAGGCTCTCCCCTAACAAGCCTGGAACTGGGGTTCAGTTCAGTTGGAAGTGGAGTTGGAGGTGGCATTCAAAGCAGTCTGGAGCTTTTGTCTCCTTCCCGCCAGTGCAATCCCGCGGCACAGCCAACTGTCCCTTCTCTGCGCACAATGTGCGCGCCTCCGAGGACCCTGATTCTTGAAACCCATAAATACATTTCTCAAAACATGAGGAAATATTCTCTAAATAGTTTTCTCTTTGGTATTGGTTGACTTTTGTTCTCCTAACCTTTGGTGTCTCCTGCCACTTGGGACAATCACCTCCAAAACTAGACCAAAGGTTGTGTTCTAGTGTCAGGCAACTTCTAATTTTGGCCCTGCAACATTAAAGCTACTAAATACTCCCTGAGGTAAAGTTGGCTACTTTCCTTGGATGGGAAGACAAAAATACCTATCACAGCCAGAGTAAGATGCAGGTCAACCTCTCCAACAGTTGCTCCACCAAATACATATTACTTCATTTCTTTTCTTTGCAACAGTCTTATTGAAGAAATGAAACAAGGTCAGGGAGATCAAACAGCTTGCTGAAGGCCATAAAAAAAAAAAAAAAGAGAACAAGAATCCAGCCCGAGTGGTCTCACTTTAAGGCCTATGTTATTTTCACCATCTAACACTCCAAATGACCACACCTAAGAGCTTTAAGGAAATCCAGAAACAAATTTGTGGGACTGCCTGCCAAAGTGTATAATCTGTGTAACTTCCATTCTGTAAAATGAATCCTGAGATTTGGTTTTTGAGATTCCAGATGCAATGAGGGAGGAATTGGAGCCTGTTAGAAGACACATTTCTATTTTTGTATTTTAGCAAAAATAGGGACTATCTGTTGCACATCAGGGAATTAATCAACTCTCTTGGATATAGTTCCAAAAAGCTACTGAGATGCTCAGTAAAAAAGCCCAACATTGTAAAAAATAAAATTAGATAAATATCACTTGTGAATAAAATAGAATTGATTGTGAAATGCTGTTTGGTCAGTTCTTATTGTTTGCTGCCCTCTTGTTTCCTATTCCTATCGCCCTCCTCAGGGAAGGTGTGTTTTACTAAGGAACAGAGCAGACAGACCCTCTGGATCTGGTTTTATTGATGGTTTTTATTGAACACACACTCAGGATGATGACAAAGATGTGTTATACTTTAAATGTTTAAATCATTTAAATCATAGAACATAAGACTCCTTTACCTCCCACCCCTGTTTTTTATGCGAAAACACAGACTATCAAATCCAGATCCTAGCTGCCTCATTGACACCCTTAAAAAGGATTTAGGGAAAGTAGGTTAGGGAAGAGGGATGGGAGCTAAGCATGAGTGTAATTCCCTGAAGTTGTGGCCTTGGCCTGATCCTGTGGGGGAGCTCTGGAGCATAGATTTCACCTCAGGGTTTTTCTAGTCTTGAGGCAAAGGAGCTGGGCTTCCATATTCAGCCATCAATGGGTATGGTCCCAAGGTAATTATGAATTTCTGCAAATACTGACAAAACAGCTTCATTTGAAACAAAGCAAACAGAAGTTGGGAGATAGACCCCGGAGCTGAGACTGGTAGATACACTGACAGCATTGATCACTATAGTTTGTAATTCTTTCATTCTAGGTTTGACAATCTTGATCTACAGACAAAAGGTCTAGTAACAATCAGTAGTGGTGGAGGAAGAGACTCTCAGGTGAATTGTTAGAGTAGCCCACAGAATTCAAACAACCTCTTCCCTAAGATTCTAGAGAAATCAGCCTGGCAGGAATATGGCTGCATCTCCTTACATAGTATAAAACCCCCCCAAAACTTTAGGCCCTAACTAGTTTGGCTCAGTGGATAGATCATCGGCTTGAAAACTGAAGGGTCCCAGGTTCGATTCCAGTCAAGGGCATGTACCTTGGTTGGGACCACATCTCCAGTAGGGAGTGTGCAGGAGGCAGCTGATTGATCTTTCTCTCTCATCAATGTTTCTAACTTTCTATCCCTTTCCCTTCCTCTCTGTAAAAAAAAAAAATCAATAAAATATAGTTTAAAAAAAAAACAAAAAACTTGAGGTAGAGATTAAAAAAAAAAAAAAAGTGCTATGGCACCAGCACTACAGGCAAAACATTTAAACCAGTCAGGCAGCCGAAACCGGTTTGGCTCAGTGGATAGAGTGTCAGCCTGCGGAGTGAAAGGTCCAGGGTTCGATTCCGGTCAAAGGCATGTATCTTGGTTGCGGGCACATCCCCAGTGGGGGATGTGCAGGAGGCAGCTGATCGATGATTCTCTCTCATCGATGTATCTAACTTTCTATCCCTCTCTCTTCCTCTCTGTAAAAAATCAATAAAATATATTTTAAAAAATAATAAAATAAACCACTCAGGCAGTCCTTGAGATGCTTACACTACACAGAGTTGGTAAACGAGAGTCATGTGTATAAAGCAAGTATGAGCGACACTGTGTAATTAGAGACTATTAGATTCTGAGAAAAAGAGAATGACTTCCTTTGTCTACACTTTTTCAGAGACTCACAGTATAAGGGGTGATTAAGGTGAGATCAAGCCAATGCTCACAGTCATTGTGTCAGATGATAACTGTGTTAAGACTGAAAGCTGTGGGAACAGATCACAAGATAGTGTCTTAAGTACAGTGATAAGGGTGCACTTTGGGGGTTATTTGGATGCTGTTAATATTTTTTAGTAGAAAGCTGAATTGCTGTATTTCATTGACTCTAAGATGCCACAAATACTATTTTATTTAGCATTAAGAAAGGGAAATCAGCCTGGCAGGAATAGGGCTGCATCTCCTTACATAAAATATCACCTATTTTATTGCGATACCATCAATTATAAGACATATCCCAATTGCAGAAGTGTTATAATCTATCTTAATAATAGAGGAATATTCAAATTGTCCAGGACGCTGTCACAATAATGACTGAGCAGCAGGTTGCGTGGGGTGACAAGGACGACATGGGGGTTAGTGAGGGACGACCAAATGACTGAACAAGCAGGCTGCATGGGGCAACCAGGCAGGCAGGGGGGTTAGTGAGGGATGACCAAACGACTGAACAGCAGGCTGTGTGGGGTGACGAGCCAGCAGGGGTGGCACTTGGGGGCAACCAGGCCAGCATGGGGACAGTTGGGGGTGACCAGGCTGGCAGTTGGGGGGGGCAGTAAGGGGCAACCAAGCTGGTGGGAGGGGCAGTTGGGGGTGACCAAGCCGGCAGGGGGGATAGTTAGGGGTGACCAGGCCAGCAGGGGGGGCAGTTATGGGCAATCAGGCTGGCAGGCAGAGGCAGTTAGGGGTGGTCAGGCTGGTTGGGGAGGCGGGTAGTCAGGGATGATCAGGCAGGCAGGCAGGCAGGTGAGCAGTTAGGAACCAGTGGTCCTGGATTGTGAGAGGGATGTCAGACTGCCCGGATCAGCCTAAACCAGCAGTCGGACATCCCCGGGGTCCTGGATTGGAGAGGGTGCAGACTGGATTGAGGGAACCCCCCCACCCACCACCGCGCACAAATTTTGTGCACTGGGCCTCTAGTATGAAATAAATGTTAATTTTAAGATTGATGAAATGGGGCTACAAAAGACATGGCTTTTCTTAATTCTCATCTCTGGCTTTCCTTGGCTTTTATCTTTTTTTTTTTTTAATATAGTTATATTGATTTCAGAGAGAAAGGGAGAGGGAGAGATATATAGAAACATCAGTGACAGAAAGAATAATTGATTGGCTGCATCTTTCATGCCCCACACTGGGGATCAAGCCTGCAACCCGAGCATGTGCCCTGACCAGGAATTGAACCCTGACCTCCTGGTTCATAGGTTGATGCTCAACCACTGAGCCAGGCCAGCACGCTGTCCTTTGCTTTTAGAGGACAGACAGAAGAGCATCTATGTTTCCCCTTCTATAGTTCTTAGTGTTGTCAGTCTCTGCATTTCCTAAGGAGAGAGGAAAAATGATAACAAGAAGGCCTTTGGTTTCTCTCACTTCTATTTAGTACTAGCTCAATAGTATAGTGGAGGCCAATAATAGTATTTGAAATAGTAGCTAATATTGATCAGATGCTTAGTATGGATCTAGAACTGGATTAATTGCTTTGTACCCATTACTTAATTTAATTGTCATTTAATCCATTGAGTAAAGGCATTCGTATCTCTATTTTACTGATAGGTAAACTGAGATTTAAAGAGGTCAAGTAGCTGCAAAGTATCTGTGATGAAATTGGAGTGCAGTCTGTCTACCTCCCAAGTTTATGCTTTTAACCACTATATCAGGAAGTGATTTGATAAGACCTGATTCCTGCAAAGGAAAAAAATTAAGATATTTCATTTCAGTCAGCACTTACCAATAGCAACTTTCTTAGGGAATCTTTCAGACAGCAAAACATGGTTATACAGACTAAAGAGAAGGCCAAGTGACTCATCTTAAACTATGACTATATTTCTGATGTCACTATTGCATAACTAGTCTTTATACAGTCTTTGCGAATTATACTGCTGGATAATGGATTTTAAATTGCATGTCTAAGTAGACTAAGAACTCTGTAGTTAGTGGGTTATATTTAAGTGACCACAGATAAGATAAGGCACACAATTAAAGAGTATATTTCTTCCAAACCCCTAATTTGTGTTGGGATATTCAATTATCACCCTCTATGTGCAGGCATGAATTCTGATCCAGGAGCAATGAAGCCAGGCCCCGAAGTGTGCAGATTCAAAATTATTTATCAGTTAGTATTGCTTAACCCACACTTGACACAACTGCTTGCAGTCACAGACAATTTGGGGTTATCTGGCTTTAGAAGTTGGCTAATCCTTGAGGTAATGAGTAGAATTTTAGGATAGAAATGTCAGTTTTAGCATCTTAATGGGTCTCATTTGATCACCCTATAAACTGCACCAGCGATTCTCAGACTTTTAGGTCTCAGGATCCTTATACCCTTAAAAAATATTGAGGACCCTAAAGAACTTGTATATGAGGATTTTATCAGCCACAATTTTCCATATTAGAAATTAAAGTAGAGAAATTTAAAAAATATTTATTAATTCATTTAAAATAATAACTGCATTACTTGTTAACATAAATAACACATTTCATGAAAATAATGGAAACTATATTTTCCAAAACAAAAAAAAATTCAGGAGAAGGCATTGTTTCACATTTTTAAAAAATATATTTTTATTGATTTTAGAGGGGAAGGGAGAGGGATAGAGAGATGGAAACATCAATGATGAGAGAGAATCATTGATTGGATGCCTCCTGCGTGCCCCAATCTTGGGATGTGCCCTGGCTGAGAATTAAACTGTGATCTCCTGGTTCATAGGTCAATGCTCAACCACTGAGCCATGCTGGCTGGGCTGTTTCACATTTTAAAAGCCTCCTTGCCTTAGCTGGTTTGGCTGAGTGGATAGAGCATCAGTCTGTGGGCCAAAGGGTCCCAGGTTTGATTCCAGTCAAGGGCATGTACCTTGGTTGCAGACTCCTCCCAGGCCTGAGCCCTGGGTGGGACTGGTGCAGGAGGCAAACAATCCATGTGTTTCTCTCTGTCTTTCCTTCTCTTCCAGTCTTCCTAAAAAAAAGAAAAATCAATGGAAAAATGTTCTCAGGTGAGGTTTACAAAAACAAAACAAAACCCACAAACAAACAAACAAACAAACAAACACAAGCCTAGCCAGTTTGGCTCAGTGGATAGAGCATTGGCCTACAGACTGAAGGATCAGGATGTTGATGCCAGTCAAAGGCACATGCTCAGGTTGCTGGATCAATCCCCAGTTGGGGGTGTGAAGTCAATCAATGATTTTCTCTCATCTTTGATGTTTTTATCTCTCTCTCTCCTTTCCTCTCTGAAATCAATAAAAATATATTTAGAAAATAAAATAAAATAAAAGCCTCCTTAATGTCTTGTCTAATAGAAGACAGCTGAATTTTCAGATCTGCTTTTGCATTCAGTCTTTTATGATAATGCACACCATGTGTCCTCTGCAGGAGTCCAATATTCACTCATGAGAGAATGAATGTTTTTTCAAAAAGGCAAATGACATCTTAGTATTATTACGAAAATAATTTGACTTCATGAACTCTCTGTAAAGGGTCCCTGGACCACACTTTGAGACTACTGAACTGGCAAATGGGTTATACTAGTTCAAAGCTACTATTTGTAGAGCTAAAACAATATTAAAGATGATACTTTATAATGGCCAATGTTCTTCGAGTTTTTGTTAACATTTTTTTTCAATTATTATTGTGGCAAAATATATATAACAAAAGTTACAATTTTAACCATTTTAAGTGTACAGTTTAGTGGTATTAAATACATTCACATTATTTTGAACCATTACCACCATCCTTCTCCAGAACTTCCTCATCTTTCTAAACTGAAAATTTGTACTCATTAAACTGTAACTCCTCATTCCACCTTTCCCCCAGCCTCTAGAAACCACCATTCTACTTTCTGTCTCTATAAATGTGACTATTTCTCATGTGAGTGGAATCATACAGTATTTGTCTTTTTGTGACTGGCTTAGTTCACTTAGCAGTGACTTCAAGTTGATCAATATCATATAGCAGGTATCAGAATTTCATTCCTTTTTAAAGCTGAACACTGTTCCATTGCATGTATATACCACATTTTTTTATCTATTCATCTGTTGGTAAACATTTAGGTTGCTTTTACCTTTTGACTATTATAAATAATGCTATTATGAACATTGACCTACAAATGTCTGCTCATGTCTCTACTTTCAATTCTTTTTTTTTTTTTACCTTTTCTTTTTATTTATTTATTTATTTATTTATTTATTTATTTATTTTACATATTTTATTGATTTTTTTTATTGCCCCCCTCCCTCCCTCCCACACATCCCTTCCCTCCCCATAGTTTTATGTCCATTGGTTGTACTTATATGCATTTATACAAGTCCTTCGGTTGATCTATTATCTCCCCCTGATATCCCTACCCTCCCCACTGTAATTTGACAGTCTGCCTGTTGCTTTACTTTCTCTATATCTGTCTCTTGGTTCATCAGTTTATAATGATCTTTATCATCCACCGATGTGTGAGGTCATGTGGTGTTTCTTTCATTGATTGGCTTATTTCACTCAGCATGATGCTCTCCAATTCCATCCAGGTTGCTGCAAATGATGAGAATTCCTTCTTCTTTATGGCAGCATAGTATTCCATTGTGTAGATGTACCATAGTTTTTGGATCCAATCATCTGCTGATGGGCACCTAGGCTGTTTCCAAATTCTGGCTATTATAGATTGTGCTGCTATGAACATAGGGGTGCAAATATCCTTTCTGATTGGTGTTTCTAGTTTCTTGGGATATATTCCTAGAAGTGGGATTACTGGGTCAAATGGGAGTTCCATTTTCAGTTTTTTGAGGAAACTCCACACTGTTCTCCACAGTGGTTGCACCAGTCTGCATTCCCACCAGCAGTGCACGAGAGTTCCTTTTTCTCCGCAACCTCGCCAACACTTGTCGTTTGTTGATTTGTTGATGTTGGCCATTCTGACAGGTGTGAGATGGTACCGCATTGTTGTTTTGATTTGCACCTCTTGGACAATTAGTGACTTTGAGCATGTTTTCATGTGCCTTTTGGCCTTCCTTCTGTCTTCTTTTGAAAATATTCTGTTTAGGTCCATTGCCCATTTTTTAATTGGATCATTCATCTTCCTTTAACTTAAACATCAGTCGGGAAACCATAAAAATACTAGAAGCATCCACAGGCAGCAAAATCTCAGACGTATGCCAAAATAACTTCTTCACTGATACTGCCCCTAGGGCAATGGAAGCTAAAGAGAAAATAAACAAATGGGACTACTTCAAAATAAAAAGCTTTTTTACAGCAAAAGAATCCATCAATAAAACAACAAGAAAGCCCACGGTGTGAGAGATCATATTTGCAAATATTACCACTGATAAAGGTTTAATCTCCAACATTTACAGACAGCTTATACTTTCAATTCTTTTGGATATATACCCAGAAGTGGAATTCCTGGATCATATGGTAATTCGATATTTAAATTTTTTTTAGAAACTGTCATATAGTTTTCCTGTGTCAAAATTTTAAACACTAATATTTCCTGCTAAAACTTTTAAAATACATTTTTCATAGTACTAATTTTATTCTAGCGCTGAAATATTTTTTTATTTTCTTTAGATTTTGTCCAATAATTAACAAACATTGAAGGAGTAGTTCATGGATTTGATATCTACACTAATAAAAGAATAAGATGAAAATTGACCATATCTTCAAAACATTCACCAGCCAATCAGGAGTGAGTATGCAAATTAACCAACAAAATGGCGGGTTAATTTGCATATGCAGGCAGGCACAGCTCTGTGCCTCTGGGCAGCATGGGAAGGTGGAAAGGCGGCTCTAGCTGAAACCGGTTTGGCTCAGTGGTAGAGTGTCGGTCTGCGGACTGAGGGGTCCCAGGTTCGATTCCGGTCAGGTGCATGTACGTTGGTTGAGGGAACATCCCCAGTGGGGGGTGTGCAGGAGGCAGCTGGTTGATGTTTCTCTCTCATCAACGTTTCTAGCTCTCTATCCCTCTCTCCTCCTCTCTGAAAAAATCAATAAAATATTTTAAAAAAAAGAAAAGAAAAAGAAAGGCGGCTCCAGCTGGAGCGAGGTGGTGCTGGCAGCAGGGGAACGAAGGCCTGTACTTGCACAAATTTTCGTGCTTTGGGCCTCTAGTATAATATAAACAATGACGCGTTTTCTAGAAGATAGCTTTCTTAAAGCCCTAGTTTTCAAAAAGCTCTTAAACTAGAATGTGAAAGTTAAATTCTACTATTAAAAATAATAAAAATAAGAAACAGCCGAAACCGGTTTGGCTCAGTGGTAGAGCGTCCGTCTGCGGACTGAAAGGTCCCAGGTTCGATTCCGGTCAAGGGCATGTACATTGGTTGCGGGCACATCCCCGGTAGGGGGTGTGCAAGAGGCAGCTGGTCGATGTTTCTCTCTCATCGACGTTTCTAGCTCTCTATCTCTCTCCCTTCCTCTCTGTAAAATATCAATAAAATATATTAAAAAAAAAAAAAAAGAAACAATATTTGTTCTGCACTGAGTATGTTCCAGACACAATTCTAGGTGTTGGGATTTACCAGTCATCATATAGGAATCCTTGCCCTCAAAGGTGAGCTATAGCTAATTACAAAAGTTCTGAAATAGTGATCCTAAGGCCATGAGTGATCAATATATCTTCAGGTGAACTGGGGGCTGTCAGAAAAATCAATACTTCACCATTATGCCAGTGCCAATCCTTCACTAGCAGTACAACATTGGGCAACCTTAGGAGACAGTCCCAGTACCATCCTGTCCAGCCAAGAATTTAAGGAAAGATATCCATGAAATGCTAAATGCCTCTGCTTTCCAACACCCAAAACTCTAAGGACCAGAGGAGAAGTTTCTAAAGTTTTTTCTAAAAAGAACAGGGGAAAAAATAAAGAAAAAGCTTTTCAAAGGGAAGGACTGGGCCGTGGTTCTATCAATAGATATGTTCGTGCTTCCTCTACCCACCTTCTTCCACCTTCCCTCTGAGGTTCCGCAGTCTGTTTTATGTAATAAATTCTTATTTTATAAAAAATGTGCTAGCACAAAGAACTCTTACGTCTTTTCTCCATGTTATATTTTCCAGAATGCATTTGGCCTGCCATGTTCCTTTTCATATTACTGTTTTCTTTGCTAACTATATTTGCATAGTTGCTATCTGTTTTATTTTGTTTATGCTTAATGTTTATCTTTTCTTTTCTTCTGCTTATGCATAACATGAACAGATCTTTTCTAGACATGTTTTTCTCTGATATAGTATAGGTAAGTCTCTGTCAGCATTCTTTCTGCTTATGTGAAAAGTGTTATCACTTCTATAGCTATGTTTGAAGATTAATGTCAGGAACAAATTTATTAAGAACCCTGAAATGAGAAATGAATGAATGGAAACCCAAAAATTTCCTAGTTTCAGAAGTCTCTCTGCAAATATGAATTATGCTGACAGAGCATAGTCATGTTTTTGTTTTTAAAAATGGACAATTAAGGGCAACTTGTATTAAGTATACATATAACTAAGTAATGTTCATTAAAAAAGCCTTGTCTTTATTTTTCAGGTTGCAAAAATAATGCAACCTCAAGAGTAAAGAAAAGTGTGTCATACAACCTTGCTCTCCTTACTGCTACTACTAACTGGACCACAACTATGGAGACTGGACTTTGGTTAGAGGTTTATGATATAGTCTGTGTAAAAGCTCTGCCCAGCAAAGACCCCCAATATTGCATAGTGAATGTCCCAAACAATCAGATTCTCTTTTTGAGGGCATTTGAACTTGAGACGTAAGAGAAATAGTTTGGTAATATTAGGAATAGTAGAAGCAGAGTTAGAGTATTCCAGTCTCCTTAAAGGCAGAGTACAAATTGGAATGGAAAGTTTAATGTTGCTTTAGTGATGACAATACAATTTAATGTCTTATGCCTTAAGACTTTCTAGTTCTGGGATTATGTCATCCTTATAAGCCATGCTGTTATGTCTCAATAAAACACCATTATAATTGTGGTTTGAAACTTAAGAGTATAACTTTAAAAAAAATTTAACTTGTTTCTGATTTTTCACTACTATATACCTGGTATGAACAACTTCATGCACATAGCTTTAATCTTCTGTAAAATTTTTTTCCTAAATTATTTCTAATTATAGCCTAAGCTCCCCAAAGTAGACTTAATTTAGATTTCAGAAATAAACATTATGAGTTTTGCTACTTATGTTGCCATGTTACTTTCCAAAAGGATTAAAGGGATTTATCAGCAAGATTTAAATATAGATTTCACTATACTCCCATGTATTATTTTTTCTGTTAATTTTATATATTCAATTGTATCTCAAAGCTTTCTTAGTTTGAATTTCATGATTTCTATCAAGTATCATTGAGAAAAAAATTTTAAATACTTTATTGATTTCACAGAGGGAGAGAGAATCAAGGATGAGAGATAATCATTGATTGGCTGCCTCCTGCACACCCCACACTGGGGATTGAGCCCACAAGTAGGCCATGTGCCCTGACCAGGAATTGAACAGTGACCTCCTGGTCAATGCTCAACCTCTGAGCCACACTGGCTGGGCTCATTGAGAGAATTTTGATGAACTTCGTGCAGACCCAAAAGTACATATAGCTAATTAATTATAACTGAAGAGTAGGGACAAAAGACTTTTTTCAGGTATGCAAATACTAAGATAGTTTATTTTTTTATTTTTTTAAATATATTTTATTGATTTTACTCAGAGAGGAATTGAGAGGGAGAGAGAGTTAGAAACGTCAATAAGAGAGAAACATCGACCAGCTGCCTCTTGCACACCCCCGAATGGGGATGTGCCCGCAACCAAGGTACATGCCCTTGACCGGAATCGAACCCGGGACCTTTCAGTCCGCAGGCCGATGCTCTACCACTGAGCCAAACCGGTCCTGGCCTAAGATAGTTTATTATCTATAGACATATTATGAAAGAACTACCAAAGAATGTACATCAGTAAAGAGAATGAATCCAAAAGGAGTGAGACATGGAAAGACACTAAATTTAGGAAAAATCACAGCTGCATTTTAAAAAGTGTACAATTGTCCATTTAGCCTCTGGAAATACATTTCTATTTCATGTCAAATACAATGTTGAAAGACAAATTCTTGTCTCTGCAAATGATTCCAGTAGACACCAAAGTTATAACTGTCATAAGACAGATAAAAAAATGTTTGGTTTCCTTCACATAATGCCTGGACTTGTACCACAAGTATCACAAACTCTTAAAAATGAAAATTATACATCCACACAGTCATAATTAAGCCTACAGCTAGGGCTGAGTAAAAAGAAAGGTCAGCTTTTAATTTGGACTTACCTGTTATAAATTCCAGTAAGTGTTAATACCTGAAGTGAGGTGGAATTCTCAGTATTAAGCAAGAATAAATGACTTCAATCTCCAAACATCCTAAATTTGGCCTGAGCTGAGTCTATCCTCATTACCTTTGACTTTTTGTAACCCTTCAACTTCTTTCTTGAATTAAAGGGTTTGAAGAAGGCTACAATACTTATTACTGTAAGCCTATATTTCTGTGGTTGTGATGGGTATATTAGCAGTTCTGAGGTTGACCTCAACTTTTAAATACCTTATCATTTGATATCTCATTTTGAACATGTTATTTTCTACTTGCACCTGCCATTATAATTTTTCTTTGTATGAGGTCAGGTGGTTACTTCAAGGTGAAAACCGTGGCTCAAATGAACGTTAGTCATTTCAGGCTAAGCACAGAGCATTTACTCAAATAATTTAGAAAATTTTAGTTGACTTAAGAAACACTGCCTGATGCTGCAATTTTTAACCATGACATCTCCCAGGATGCTGATGAGGCGGTATGAGTGTAAGACCTGGTACCTATCTATGCGGAATCTATAATCTGCTGGGGAGATGAGATGTGGGAACTGTATGGGGCCAGTTTATAGTTGTCCCTACTGACAAGTTAGAGCAGTTTGGACTTGATCTGAAAGTTGGCTTTCCAGAGTAAGCAAGTGATGTGCCAAAAAAATAATGTTTCAGTGAATGATACAAGTATAATCTGAACATTATCTTATGATCTTTGCAATTACTGCCAGTTCTTTATGATCCATATCAAAGGTCTTTACCTATTGTGGGAATTAACTTCAACAGCTATGTAGACTATAAACTGGAGCCAACCTGTCATTCAGCATGCTTGTGGCCTGCCTTCCCCACCAACTGTTAACACGCTCTTTGAAATGCAAATTTTGATATTTGTCTAACCAAAACATAATTAGAATGATAACATTGTCGTCAAAATCATAAAATCCAATATAAATGATTTCCTCACATTTCTTCCTTTTTGCCTAAAATCTGCACCTTTTTGGCATTATAAACCACGTTCTTTTATGGCTTCTTTATGATATAACACCATCCTGTTTTTCATTTTTAATTATAAAAAATAACACAAGGAAAATATCATTGTGATCTCATTGTGGGGAAGGGTTTCCTAAACAAGATACACAAAGTGCAGTCCACAAGGCAAAGAGTCAGAGCTGTGTATGGCTGCATATGTCATACACTGCACAACTCCAGGGGTGAGATCTTTTTTTTCCCCTAAATATATTTTTATTGATTTCAGAGAGGAAGGGCGAGGGAAGAAAGTGATAGAAACATCAATGATGAGAGAGAATCATTGACCAACTGCCTCCTGCAAGCCCCCTATTGGGAGGCATGTGCCCTTGATCAGTATCAAACTTGGGACCCTTCCGTCTGCAGGCTGATGCTTATTTCACTGAGCCAAACCAGCTAGGACTACATAGACCTTAATGTGAATGCTTTCCCCAGAGTTTTGTGATGTGATGACACCATCAGCAAACTGAAGACAGGGGACAGAGTGAGAGAAGGTATTTTCAATGTCTAAAACCAGCTAAGAATTAATATCTTTAATAGCATGTCCAATAGTAATATAATATAAGCTACATAAGTAATTTTAAGTTTTCTAATAGCTACATTACAAAAGATAAAAATAAATGAGTAAAATAAATTTTAACAATATATTGTACACAATACATCTAAAATACTATCATTTCAACATAGCCTATTTAATATAAGGATAATATGCAAGTTGACCATCACTCCAACACACAAGATGGCTGCCCCTTGTGGTCAAAGATGGCCGCCCCCATGTGGACACAAGATGGCCACCACAAGATGGCCAACAGGGGAGGGCAGTTGGGAGGCACCAGGTCTGCAGGGGAGGTTCAGTTGGGGGCAATTGGGCTGGCAGGGAAGCAGTTAGGCATTGATCAGGCTGACAGGCAGCAAGTGGTTGGAAGCCAGGAGTCCCGGATTGTGAGAGGGATCCCAGATTGGAGAGGGTGCAGGCTGGGCTGAGGGACACATACACTGCCCACCCTCCCCCACCCCTCACTCCCCCATGCACAAATTTCATGCTTTGGGCTTCTAGTAATAAATATAAAATTATTAATAATTTACAAGGTTTTTGTACTGAGTCTTTGAAATTGGGTATACACTTCCAGTACATGTCAGTTTGGACTAGCCATATTTCAATGAGATACAACTTTATATCCATCACATTGGCACCTAACAATATGTCATTAGCATCACCCTGTGTGTGTTATATAGATCTATCTCATATTTTTTCAATATGTGCACAGAATTCCTTTGTAAACACTGCAAAAATGCACTCTTGCCCGCATGCCTCTTTCTCCACCTGCTTTTCTACATGCCATCCCTTGAGACGAAAGAGGAGACTACTTAGACAAAATAAAGGAGAAAGGGCTCTGCTGTCCCAACAACATGGTCATGCTGTTATCTCCCAAATGGCAATTTACGGTTTATGACGGCTTTCGCGTTTCATGTGATCTTCGCACAAGTCTGTGCAGTAGATAGGCGAGACGGTTAAATTATCCCATTTCACAAAGTCTCAGAGATATTAAATGACCTGACTCATGCCTCACAGCTACGTAGGGGGAGAGTGAGGTTAGAATCCCCGTCGTCTGACTCGTAGCCCACCGCTTATTACAGCGCAGACAGCTGCTCCGCTGCCGCAGGTGGGAGGAGAAGAGGACTAACTGAATAAAACCTGTGCCACGCATGATTCCCCGGGGCCTCGGGATAGTGGTTGTCAGGAATGTGACCCGTCAGCCAGCTGGTGTCACGGGGAGCAGTGCTGGGTGGGTAGTTTTTTTTATATGGTGAGAAACAAAGAGAGCGATAGTCTCTCCACGTGCTTCTAGGTGGATCAATGACTTCTGCCTATGCAGCAGAGAGAGCCATCGTGTGCCTAAGCACGGATATTCTTAAAACGCAAGGCTGGGATTCTTAACCCTCTCTGTACATAGCAGTCACTTGGAGAGCTTTAAAAAAATAATTACCCTGGGGCCTCAGGCCGCAGGCAGTCTGACTCACCTGTCTGGAAGGGGCAAGCTTCTCAGGTGATCCTAATGTGCGGTCACCGTTAAGAATCACAGCGGGGCGGGCAACCTAGATTGTGAGGGAAATGAGGTTTTATTACGTTTCTGGGAAGAAACATTTCCCCGCTTTCCTGCAAGTCTGCCCCATTAGAAGGATTTCGAACTGCCTAGATGTTTGTTGCTAACTGGCCTGATAGGTCGTAGAAGGTTCAGCAAACAGGAGAGAGGAAATAGAGCCAGAGCCTCTATTTGGGGAATTGGAGGCCAGGGTGGAGGAGACCTGTCACAAAGTGGGAAAAATCAAGATTTTCTTCCTAAGGAAAATTCCGTAAAGTAGAGTGGCTTTTTCTTTTGAGTAGACAATAGCCAGGTTGGTGGGCAATCTTTCCCGGGGAGGGGGCACGTGTCTTTCCCAGGCCCTCCACAGTCCTGTTTAACCCCAAGCTCACCTTCAGGGCTCAGCTGTAACTCGTTTCATTTCAGCTTCTGCTTGTAGTTCTGGGGTCTCAGACCCTGGGCCCAACACTATACTCTGAACTTCAGAATAGCCTGTAGCTAACATGGCACCCATTTGGAGAATATTAATCTCTTAACTAGGAGCCAACACTTGAAAGATACAGCTGAAGTGGGCTGAAGTCACCATAAGTAACCCTTAAAGCAAATTCGGTATTCTCTTTACTCTAAAAATGTAGGAGAAACTTTCAGGTCCTGATTGTCCTGAGTGAATGGTTACTCAAAGATCCCAAGACAGGCAGTAGCAAGAAAATAACCTGGAGCCCTAGCCGGTTTGGCTCAGTGGATAGAGTATTTGGCTCAGTGGATAGAGTAGGGGTGTCGAACTCAATCAGAGAAGGGGCCAAAATCTAAAATCCAGCCTAAATCGCGGGCCAAATGGTTTACTGAACAGTCATAAACTGACAATGTCATAAACTGACAGCGGAGTGCAGTGATGACAGCGCGGTGCGGGCCACATTGCAAGGCCTGGCGGGCTGGATTTGGCCCGCGGGCCTTGTGTTTGACACATGTGGGATAGAGCATCGGCTCGCGGACTGCAGGGTCCCAGGTTCAGACACAAACAGCTGATTGATGTTTCTCCCTCATTGATGTTTCTAACTATCTTTCTCCCTTCCTCTCTGTAAAAAAAATCAATAAAATATCTTTTAAAGAAATAACCTAGATTTTACTTTTAAAGAACTAACGTAGATTTTGCTTCCACAAACATTATAGACTTAAGGAACCATCTTTAAATATTACATGGTTTATATCTCCAGACAGGGACTGTGTATGACTTCTTCCCACTCTGGAAAGAAAATGCCACGGGGTATGAATGCAAAACTACAACCAGAAACAAAGGCACTGAATGCGAGTAGATGGAAAGGATCTGACAGAAACCAATAGCTCTCAAGATAAAATCTAAATAGGTAGAGAGGAGCAACCCTTACACAAGCAGCTTAGTAAAAGAGAGATAAGTTGTTGTACCCATGAATTTTTAAAGACAAGCCTGTGGATAAATATCAAATTAAAGGCTTCTTAAAGGGCCGAAACTGGTTTGGCTCAGCGAATAGGGCATCAGCCTGCGGACTGAAAGGTTCCAGGTTTGATTCCAGTCAAGGGCATGTACCTTGGTTGCGGGCACATCCCCAGTGGGGAGTGTGCAGGAGGTAGCTGATTAATGATTCTCTCATCATTGATGTTTCTATCTCTCTCTTCCTTTCCCTTACTCTCTGTAATCAATAAAAATATATTTAAAAAAAAAAAGACACAATCTTAAAAAAAAAAAAAAAAAGGCTACTTAAAGGGAGGATAATCAACCATCTCAGTTTTCTTAAAACTGTCCCGATGGAGCAGGCCAGAGCATAAATGTCCTGATGTCTCTCCTTCCTCCTCTGACCTCTACTAGTGCTTCCCACTGGCCACACCCGCCACAAATGAGAAGGAAGAAAGCCATAGATCGGCCTCCTGGGGTTCAGAGCAGGAGAGAAAAATATAGAGAGTGGATCTGAAGGACAAATGGAAACTATCTGACACAGAAAGAAAGAATAAGTGTCTATACCTCTGTTGATCTATGGAAAATAAGGGGGATAGAACAGTAGCTGTCACCCAAACATAAGGCTTTGGGGAGAGAAACATGAATAAAAGCGATAACAGATTTGACCTTGGGATTCAAAATGCTGAGGAGACAGAGACTCCAAATTGTTTAGGTACATGTTGTCCAATAAAACTTTCTGTGATGACAGAAATGTTTTATATCAGCCCAGTGCTGTGACTGTTGAGCAATTGAAATCTGAGAATGTAAATTTTAAATTTTATTAAATTCTATATATATTTTTTTTTTAACTGAAAGAGACACTGGTGAGGAACTGCCAGGCTCTTTTCCAAAGATACTGATTGGATGATGTAGGGGTATGTGCAGAGGTCATCTATCCCAGAGTACTGTTGCAGCTGGATAGAAGCCAAAATGAATTGTATTTCACAACACTCTCAGCCTTATCTTAACTGCTATGAAACATTTTTCACTGATGACTATTTCTTCCTTCTTAAACTGTCCTTTGTTTTGGCCTTTTATGATACCACTAGAGGCCTGGTGCACCAATTTGTACACTGGTGGGGTCCCTCTGCCTGGCCAGTAATTGGGGCCAATGGAGACCATGGGATGTTGGCCAGCAGCAGGAGGTTGGCTGTGGGAGTGAACTGACCACCAGAGGGCAGCTCCTGCATTGAGCATCTGCTCCTGGTGGTCAGTGTGTGTCATAGCGACCTTGTTCGGCCAATAAGTTGTAAAGGTTGCTTAGGCTTTTATATATATAGATATCCTCTGTGTGTTTTTTTTTCTCTTATTTTTTCTGTCCATTCCTTCTCACTGTCTTTTGCAGGCTGGTCTTCACTTGTTCCTTAAATGTATCTCAGTATGTAAGGATACTTTGGTCTGCAAATATCAGAAAACCCAACTCAAAAAGATTTGAAAAATAAGGAAATTTATCTCACATCATAAAAAGTCCAGAATTCAGGTGACTCAAGGGTTGCTTCACTCAGCAGCTCAACTGAGTCACTGAGGTCCCAAGTTCTTTGACATATTTCTTCTCTGGAATCCTTCGTGTGTCAGCTTTGCCCTTGGACTAATTCTTTTCATGGCTGTAAGACAGCTGCTTTAATTCCAGACACAATGTTCAAAAGAAGATGTTTCCTTTCCTATAAGTCTTGCTAGAAAGCTGTCCTAGAAACCCCAGAAAAACTATTTACATCTTGTTGGCCAGAGTTGCACATATGCCCATGCCTACACTAATCCCTAGCAAACTAACCATGATCAGCTCAGACTGGTGGTTTTGTAACTTTGCTGCACATTTGGGTCACCTGAATTTTTTTTAAATCTTGATGCCCTGATCTAAATAAACTACAATCTTTGGGGATTCACAGAGATTATGCAACCATCACCATGGTCAGTTTTAGAGCATTTTTATCATTCCCCGAAAATGTTTTTTTCCCCGTTTTGTGGGTTGTCTTTTCACTTTCTTGAGGATATTCTTTGAGACACAAAGGTTTTTAATCCTCATGAAGACCAATTTATTTTTTTCTTTTATCACATGTACTTTGGTGTCATATCTAAGAAACCATTGCCAAATCTGAGGTCATAAAGATTTACCCCTATGTTTTCTTCTAAGAGTTTTATAATTTCAGCTCTTATATTATGTCTGTGATCCATCTTCAATTAATTTTTGTTTATAGTGTGAAGAAGGGGTCCAATTTAATTATTTGTAGGTGGATATCTAGTTGTCACCACACCTTTTGTTGAAGAGGCTATGCTTTCCCCATTGAATTGTCTTGGCATCCTGTAGAAAATCAACTGACTGTAAATGTGGGGTTTGTCTCTGAACTTTCAGTTCTATTCCATTGATCTATATGTCTATTATCACTGCAGTACCTCGATTACTATAATTTTAGAGAAGTTTTGGAATCAGGGTGTGAGTCCTCCAACTTTGTTCTTCTGTAAGATTGTTTTGGTGATTCTGGGTCACTTGCATTTTTATTTAAGGCTTAGCTTGTCAATTTCTGCAAAAAAAAAAGAAAAAAGAAAAAAAAAAAAAGCCAGACTGGAATTTTGATAGGGATTATATTGAATCTGTAGATTAGTTTGAGAATTGATTATTCTCAACAATAGTAAGTCTTCTGATCCATGAACACAAGAAGTTTTTCCATTTTTTGGATCTTTTAAGTTTTCTTTTAACAATGTTTTATAGTTTTCAAAGCTTACAAACTAATGCTGGGTGTTTGGAGAGTGGGTTGTTGTTAGGTGTATGTTTAGCTTCCCCTAATGCACATGAGTTTCAAGGGAGAGAGGAAACTCCAAATACAGGCATACCTCTTATTATTGAGCTTTGCTTTATTTTTTTTTTTTTATTTATTTTTTTTTAATATATATTTATTTATTTATTTATTTTTTAAATAAATTTTTATTGTTCATATTATTACAAATGTTCCTTCCCTCCCCCCCTCACCATTGCTCTCCTCCACCAGGTTTCCACCCCACCCTCTGCCCTTTCCCCACTCCCCATTGTCCTCATCCATAGGTGCACAGTTTATGTTCAGTCTCTTCCCACGCCCCACTCTCCCCTTTTCCCCAAGAATCATCAGTTCACTCCCCTTCCATACCTCTGATTCTATTATATTCAACAGTTACTATTGTTCATCAGATTTTTTTTTTTTAATTTCCTTGGTTTTTAGATTCACTTGTTGATAGTTACGTATTTGTTGTTCATAATTTTTATCTTTGTTTACTTTCTCTTCTGAAAGAACCCCCTTCAGCAATTCATATAATTCTGGTTTGGTGGTGATGAACTCCTTTAGCTTTTTTTTATTAGTGAAGCTCTTTATCTGACCTTCGATTCTGAGTGATAGCTTTGCTGGATAGATTATCTTTGGCTGTAGGTTCTTACTATTCATCACCTTGAATATTTCTTGCCATTCCCTTCTGGCCTGCATGGTTTCTGTTGAGAAGTCAGCTGACAATCGTATAGGTGCTCCTTTATATGTAACTACCTTCTTTGCTCTTGCTTCTTTTAATATTCTCTCTTTGTCTTTTGCTCTTGGAATTTTAATTATGAGGTGTCTTGGTGTGGTCCTCTTTGGATTCCTTTTGTTTGGAGTTCTGTGCGCTTCCTGGACTTGTAAGTCTAATTCTTTCACCAGGTGGGGGAAGTTTTCTGTCACTATTTCTTTCAGTATGTTTTCGATATCTTGCTCTCTCTCATCTTCTGGGACCCCCATAATTCTGATGTTGGTTCGCTTGAAGTTGTCCCAGAGGTTTCTTACATTATTTTCAATTTTCTGGATTCTCTTGCCTTCTAGCTTCTGTGGAGGAGTGTCTTCTGGCTCTTTATGTTCCAAATCTTTGACTTGATTCTTGCGATCTTCCCTTTTGTTTTTAGGACTCTGTAAAATATGTTTTATTTCAGACAATGTATTCTTTATTTCTTGTTGTTCCCTTATTATTTCTTGATGATCTCTTTTCATATCCTCATAGGCCTTATCCATCTTTTCTAGGAAATTCTTGAAAAACCTTATAAGCGTAGATTTGAACTCTATATCCAGACGCTTTTTGTCCTCCATTTCTTTTGTTTGTGATTTATTTTGTTGTCGCATTTCGCAGTTACAGATGGGGCGAGGTTTCAGGGTGGAGCCTGCAGCTTTGGCTTCCGTCAGCCCCGCCCTATGCGGGTCCTTCAGTGCTCGCTGCTGGCGCCTCTGAGAGAAAGGTGCCCTCGATTTTCGCCTGCTGCCAAACAGTCTATGCTCTCCCCCAATGAGCCCGGTATTGGGGTTCAGTTCAGTTTGAAGTGGAGTTGGAGGTGGCGTTCAGAGCAGTCTGGAGCCCCAGTCTCCTTCCGGCCAGGGCAATCCCGCGGCACAGTGGACCGTCCCTTCTCTGCGCGCCGCAGGGACCTCCTTTCGCCGCGGCTTCCCCGGGGTCCCGCCTTACAGCCCGGCTCCCTATGGATGAGCCTTGGTCTCCTGGGTCTGGGGAACTGGGGTTCAGAGCAGTCGGGGGCCTAGCACAGTCCGAGTTTTATCTCCTTTCCGCTAGGGAACTCCCGCCAGGCGCCAGGCACTCCGTCTCCCCCTCCTCTCTGGCTCCGTCCTCTCCGCGCGCCGTGTCTCCGTACCTTGGGCTTTTCCAGCTCCTCCGCGCCTCCTTCTGGTTTTGTCCTTGCTTCTCGCTGTAGAATTTCCAGTCAGTCAACCTTCCTGTAGTTCTGGGCAATGTCCGTTTTATATTTTAGTTGTATTTTATTGAAATTGTTGTGTGCGGCTGCGGCTAGGTCTTCACCTGTGCGCAGCCATCTTGGATCCTCCGAGCTTTGCTTTATTGTGCTTCATAGATGTTGTTGCATTTTCTTACAAACGGAAGGCAAGACCCTCCACCAGCAAAAACTTTATTGTTAGTTGTAATCAATATCTCTGAGGTATGCCTCCTGCTACACTTATCAGGCTCTCCCAGGATTCCTGGGCTTTGCTCTGATGGTAAGTATCCTGGGGCAGGCCTATAGTTCCTATAACTCAACCAGTATTCATTCAGCTAATCTCTCCTATTACAGCTAATCTCAATATCTATAAAGATTCTCTCCGAACTCTAGTACCTGGCTTGGGGGGAGGGTGATGGGGAGAAGGAAAAGGAGCAGCACCTTTAGCCCAATGACCTTGCATGGATTAGAAAAGGGACCTTATACCATAAACTGATGAACAAAAACAGATCCAGAGAAAGAGAAGCAGAGATCAGACTTTCAAACCTCAGAGGGAAAGTAGGGGAGGGTGGGAGTAAGGGGAAGAGATCAACCAAAGGACTTATGTGCATGCATATAAGTGGCCATGGACAATAAGGGGTTGGGGGCATATGTGGGGAGGGGTTTGGGATGGGAATGGGGGGATGAGGACAATTTGTGATATCATAATCAAGAAAAATTAAAAAGAAAAAAAAGAAAAAGGACCTTACTCCTTAAGATACTTTACTGCCACCTGCTGGAAAATTGTGATAATTCTATAAATGTCCAATGAGTGTGGAGTGAATGGTGCCCCCTGTAGTTGTGCAATGTACATTTAGCTCAGTTGTAAAGAGTGTTCCCAAGAAGAAAAAGTCTCAACAGCCTTTGCTTCTGTGCATCCCTTTTAGTGACTCCTTTTCTACCCTCTTTTCTCATATTTTGATTACATGTAGATAGACAAGGGATTTACCTTTTTGTATATCCTGCAAAGATGTATTTAGCACATTTCCTTCCAATGTGGAAATCTTTATCACCCTTTGTCTTAAACTCTGTGGCCTTAGATGAAATTCTCAAATGATGGAAAAATCACATTTTGCATCTTATCATTGCCCTTGGTTAGCTGTTAGGCAGAGTGTCTAGGTCATTTATGAAGAATCCAGAAAATAACAGCGCTTTAGAAGTACAAAATAGCTACATAAACTTTCCTCCACTTACAGAGTTAGGAGTAAACAAACTTACCGTGGATAAGAATGTATCAAAGAATCTAAAAAATCCCAATCATATTTAAAGCCATGTACATAGTAAATATTTGATGAATGAATGAATGAATGAGAAATGGAATGAATAAATGACCAGATGGAGGCCATCTCAGAATCTGAGAGTCATTTGTTATCATTCATCAGAGTATTTCTGTGAGAATATGCCTCATACCTGTTGTATTAGTTTTTTAGGCCTGCCATAACAATTTACCACAGACTGGATGTCTTAAAACAACAGAAATGTATTCTCTCACAGTTCTTGGGGTCAGAAGTCCAAAATCAAGGTGTTGGCAGGGTTGGTTCTTCCTGGAAGCTCTGAGAGAGAATCCACTCCTATCTTCTGGTGGCAGCTAGCAATCCTTAGCATTCCTTGGCTTGAAGCTGTATAACTCCACCCTCTGCTTCCATCTTCACATGGCTTTTCCTCTGGGTCTCTCTTGTATCTAAAATCTCCTTCTCTTTTCTCTTTTAAGGACATTGACATTAGATTTAGGCCACCCTAAATCTAGGATGATCTTACCCTGAGAATCCTAAATATGTCTGCAACGACCTCTTTTCCAGATAAGGTCATATTCATAGGTACCAAGGGTTAGAACTTAGATGATCATTTTGGAGGGCCATCATCCAGCCTGCCATTCCAGTGAAAATCACTCAGACTGTGGTCCATACTTGTGTCCTGCAATACAAACGAATGACTTCCCCCTAGTTGCTTTTCAACAGACAGTAGGATCCTATTTGGCCAGTAAAAGTGTGGCTTTGACTTTCTACCAATGTCACCACTCATCACTGTACCCACACTAATGAGGTCATAGGGACCTTGCATGAGAATAAACTAAAGGAAATCGCAAATAGAAAATCATCTTGTCCCAAACATTCTCAGAGGTACAGTCATCAAACAGATGTAAAAAAAAATTGACAGTCTTGCCGAAACCGGTTTGGCTCAGTGGATAGAGAGTCGGCCTGCGGACGGAAAGGTCTAAGGTTCGATTCCGGTCAAGGGCATATACCTTGGTTGCGGGCACATCCCAGTGGGGGGTGTGCAAGAGGCAGCTGATGGATGATTCTCTCTAATCGATGTTTCTAACTCTCTATCCCTCTCTCTTCCTCTCTGAAAGAAAATCAATAAAATATATATATTTTTAAATGACAGTCTTTTTGAAAATACAGAGAAACAAGAGGCACCCTGGAAGATTCCTTCCTTGTTAGCTCAATGTTTTTTCCTGATACAGTATAATTTTGTATTCTTTAATTTTTCCATACCAACAAAAAGATAAACCTCTCTTACCCCCACAGCCTAGAGGGGCACTGTGTACTAGTTATTATGTATTTGAGTACAAGACTGGCTCTCCTAAGATCCTTTCCCATCTCAAGAACCAGAATATTCCCAATTTATGCAAAGTATCTCTGCCTGACTTCCCTTGTTATAACACCTGGCAGGTGGTTATGGAAGATGTTTTCTGCTCAGAATCATTGATTCTATTCAAAGTGAAAATTGAACGGTTTTGGCCTGAAGGCAAAAGGTTTTAGTTCTTCCTCTTTGCTTTCCCTTACACAATGACCTAGAAAAATAGAGACTCGAATGGATGTGAACTAGGATTATATACCTGCAAGTGAGGTCAGACCTCAAAAGTGATCATTTTGAGGTTAATGGGGTATCCTAGGATTTTTTTGTTTTCTCTTTTCCTATGGCCATAAAAACTGCCTACAGGACTGGCTGCAGCAGTATTTATCTGAACCTTTTGGGAAAGAAAGTCCATGCCAACAAAAGGGCCCTCTCTTTTCACTGGCATCTGCTCAATCTTAAATTCAGCACCTGTGTTGGAAAAATTGGACAGATACATGAAAGAAAGAAAGAAAGAAAGAAAGAAAGAAAGAAAGAAAGAAAGAAAGAAAGAAAGAAAGAAAGAAAGGAAGGAAGAAAGGAAGGAAGAAAGACCACCAACTTATACCATACACAAAAATAAACTCAAAATGGATAAAATACTCAAATGTAAGATGGGAAAGCACAAAAATCTTAGAAGAATCCATAGGCAGCAAAATATCAGACACCTCTCATAGCAATATGTTTATAGGACCTAGAACAATGAAAACTAAGGAGAAAACAGACAAATGGGACTACCTCAAAATAAAAAATTTCTGCACAGCAAAAGAAACCATCAACAAAATAACAAGAAAGCCCATTGTATGGGAGAACGTATTTGCCAATGTTACATTAGATAAGGATTTAATCTCCAAAATTTATAGGGAACTCATACAACATAACAAAAGGAAAATAAGCAATCCAATAAAAAAATGGGCAAAGCCCCTCACCGGTTTGGCTCAGTGGATAGAGTATCGGCCTGCAGACTGAGGGGTCCCAGGTTCAATTCCAGTTAAGGGCACATGCTTGGGTTGCAGGCTTGATCCCCAATGGGGGGGAAGGGGGGGAGTGTGCAAGAGGCAGCCAATCAATGATTCTCTCTCATCATTGATGTTTCTATCTCTCTAACCCTCTTCTTTCCTCTCTGAAATCAATAAAAATATTTTTTTAAATGGGCAAAGGACCTAAATAGACACTTTTTGAAAGTGGCCATACAGAAGGTCAAAAAGCATATGAAAAAATGCTCAAAGTCACTAATCAGCTGAGAGATGCAGATCAAAACGATGAGATACCATCTCACACCTGTCTGAAAGGCTATCATCAGCAAATCAACAAATGACAAGTGCTGGAGAGAATGTGGAAAAAAGGAACTCTGGTACACTGCTGGAGGGATTCGGACTGCTACAACCACTGTGGGAAACAGTATGAAGTTTCCTAAAAACATTAAAAGTGGAACTCCCATTTGACCCAGTAATCCCACTTCTAGGAATATAGCCCAAGAAATCAGGAACACCAATCAGAAAGAATATATGCACCACTATGTTCATAGCCCAATTTACAATAGCTAAGATTTGGAAACAGCCTAAGTCCTCATCAGCAGATGAGTGGATTGAAAAACTATGGTGCATCTACATAATGAAATACTACGCTGCTGTAAAAAATAAAGAACTTTTAACATATGCAACAGCATGGATGGACCTGGAGAGCATTATGCTATGCAAAATAAGCCATTCAGAGAAAGATAAGTATCCCATGATCTCACTCATTTGTGGAATATAATTAACAATATAAACTGATGAACAAAAATAGATTCAGAGACATAGAAGCATTGAACAGGTCATCAAACCACAAAGGAAAGACAGGGAAGGGTGGAAGGGGAGTTAAGAAATCAACCAAAGGACTTGTATGCATGAATATAAGCATAACCAGTGGACACAGTAAGGGGGTGAGGGCCTGTGCTGGGGGGTGGGGAGGAAGTGGGCTGGGAGAGGTCAATGGGGTAAAAAGGAGACATGTGTAATACTTTCAACAATAAAATTTTTTTAAATAAATAAAATATAAATAAATAAATACAGCACCTACATTCAATTATGCATAAAGTGGCTAGTTTCAGAGCAGCCAAAGCAGGAATGAAATTAACTTGGTGAATCTCAAAACACCACCATATGGGGAATCCATCCTGTGCTCACAGTAGGTAACAAAAGTTAGGTTTGTCTAAGATGAGATGGAAGTGATCAGAAAGAGAAGGACCAGTCAAGGAAAAGGAATGACATGAGTCATAGGATACTTTTGGAACGTGAAACAAATATTTCACCTCTGTGGTTTTGTTCCTTGCAGAATTTGAAGATGCAAAATATAATTCTCTCAACCTTAGCTCACTATCCTGGTTGCTTCCCCTAATGTTGGTTTCTATAAATGGTCTACTGTCTTTACCCAGGCTGAGAAAGACAGATTATATACAGGTCAGGAGAGATTAAGGATTGGGTGATGATGGAACCCAGGTCTGCAAATGGGCTTGTGAGCTCCCTTTAATTACAAGGTAGACTTGAGCATTAACAGTTTCCTTTCTCAAGAAATTCCACTAGAAAGTGTCTCGTCCTTAATAGAACTACTGCTCCATTCAGGCCACTCTAGTCCTTCTGTGTATCTCAGCTCATTCCTTAATGGTGATTCCTCCTCCAAGTCCTTCATTCTTCCAATCCCCACACCAGGTGTCCATCACACCTGTCTTCCCATTCCAAATTATTGCAGAGTGCCACCTGATTCCTGGAGGGTGGGAAGCATGCAGAGGGGAATGGGTATGGCTCCAAGCTTATCTCCTACATTCTCTCTATCCCATGGATAGAATGTAAAAGCATGAATCCCAACCACATGTTAAGCAAGTCTCTCTTCTATATTTTACTGGCCATAATAAAATTTATCTGCCATAAAACACCACAGGTGGTTTATACTTTCCTTCTAGTAACGGGCTGTAGGAGTCACACACTCTCATTAAACTATTCTCAGCAGTGTACACAGTAACTTCAGTTTATGGCAGTGCCTACCTGCAACAGCTGCCTGATATTCCCCTCTCAGAAAAGAATGTTCTTCTCTTGTGCTTCCTTTGCTATTTTGTGTACAAACTTCTTTTTATACACGTTCATGGTTTGTCGGAATCATGCTGTCTACACCCTCCCTTTTCCTCGCCGGGTTCAGAGGCTTGGGGGTGATGCGAGTCCTGGGCTCCCCCCTCTTTAGTGGGTTCTTTGGTCCCCCTATGCTTTCTCTTCTCCCGTTTCCTGCTCTCCTGTCCCTGGCATCTCCCACCTGCCTTTTCTTATCTCTGTCCTCCTTGCCCAGCCTTATAGCACCCCCTCAGAAGTGTGTTTAGCAGGAAGAAGCTGCCTGTCTAGTTTCTTCTTTGGCTGTCCAGTTGACCCTTGAACAATGTGGAGGTTAGGGACACCAGCCCCCATGCAGTTGAAAATCTGTATTTCACTTTTGACTCCCCCTAAACTTAAGATTGGTTCCAGGACTATCACAGATAGTAATAAAATCAACGGGTGCTCAAGTCCCCTACATAAAATGGCATAGATCAAGGTATATGTCCATCCCCCTGCATCCATGAATCACAAAAGCAGGTCAAAAATCATTCAGATATTTATGTATTTCATTTTTTAAATTGGTTTCTTTTTATTTGTTTATTTTTTTAATATATTTTATTGATTTTGTACAGAGAGGAAGGGAGAGAGAGAGAGAGTAAGAAACATCGATGAGAGAGAGTCATCGATCAGCTGCCTCTTGCACACCCCCTACTGGGGATATGCCCGCAACCAAGGTACATGCCTTTGACCGGAATTGAACCTGGGACCTTTCAGTCCCCAAGCCGACACTCTATCCATTGAGCCAAACCGGTCCCGGCTTTTTTTATTTGTTTAAATATGTTTATTTATTTGGAAGGGAGAGGGAGAGAGAGATAGAAACATCAATGATGAGGGAGAATCATTGATTGGCTGCCAAATGCATGCCCCAAAATGGGGATGGAGCCCACAACCCCAGCATGTACCCTTGACCAAAATTAAACCCAGGACCTTTCAGTCTGAAGGCCAATGCTCTATCCATGGAACCAAACCAGCTAGGACCATAAATAAACAGATAATTATTGAGGAAAAAAATCCACATATAAATGGACTACACAGTTCAAACCTCTATTGTTCAAGATTCAACTGTAGTTGTAGCTTTTGGATAGGATCTGACATTTCTGTTGCAGTAACATTTCATGGAGGACAATTGGGCACTAAGGAACAGAGAGGGGAAGTTGGTCAAAGAAAGAAGAGTGAAGGGGTGGACCCCAAACAAGCTAACGTGGGGTACTTGGGAGTTAACCCTAAGAATAGACACACTTTTATGCCATTTATCATTTAGAAAATGCTTTTCACATTTGTTACCTGAATTATTTGGAGCATCCGTATGCTTCTTCACATGTTGTAGGTGAGGAAACTGGGGCTCTCCATTAAGAATGATAGAACTGTGGAGATGCAGCTTGTAACAGCAGAATGGGGACTTGGGACCTCAGCTCTGTTCCTCCGTTGGCCATTCCATAGCACCAGGAAAGGTGAGGAGGGAGAATCAAGTCATACAGGCTATGCTCCCCACAAATTTAAAAAAACCAGAAAGTCAAAACTGCATTATTGTAATTAGTTTTTCTTATGGTAATCAGGTAATTTAAAAATTAGTCAGGATTGTTAGAGCACCACACTGTGAATTGTTGCCCAAATTGGGAATATCTCTTAATAGTCAAAAGAATAAATAAAAGTGTGAAAGAGTAAATGTGCTTGAAGATACGTATGAGATAAGTGTGCTTAAATTTTAAAAATTCCTGAGACATTGACAGAGTACTAGACCTAATTTATGGCAGAAAGCTCTCTGTCCAGAACAGCTTTGCTGTAGTCCTGCATAGAGGCAGAAAGATGGACGTGGAGACCACTCAAGGTCGCCTTCAGCAAGTCAGGAAGGGTGGACATATTTATGGGTCATTTTTGTAATTTCAAAAATCTTGCAGATCCTAGTCTCCCTCCTTTCTGTGCTGACGACGTGAACTACTTGTTCTCCTTTTCAGCGCCTCAGATCCACCAGGGCAAATGCTCTGAGCAAGGAGCTCACTGGATGTAAACAGGCAGCCCTGCCTGACACTGCACTTGGAAAGCAATCATTTTTAAGAGTTTTCAGGTGGGCGAAAGAACCAGCAGGACAAACTGACACGGTGGCCTCCGCGGCCAACCTGAGGGGAGTGCGTTCCCAACAGGAACCTGAGCCGACGCTCTGGCCCGGGAGGCCTCTGTTTTGCTGGAATCCTGCCCCGATTTAAAGGTCAGATTGCAGCTCTCCTGAAAAATATTCGGTAATAGGCTGCACTGCGGAACTGAAAATTCCAACAGAGCACCAAAGTGTCTGAGATAAGAGAGCTCTTTGTAAATTAAGGAGAAAAATAAAGGACATCAGCATAATCCTATCTCTCAGCCCAATCTGGATAACGTGGAAGGACTTCCAAATAACACCGCGTAACTCCTTCTCTGCCAGAAGTACAAGAATCTGCCCTGAAAGGCATATTCCTTTTTCCCCCTCAGCAAAGCAAGTAGCAACACCTCATGAACTTACTGTTTAAATGGCGGGGGGAATGAAGGAAAAAAGTAGAAATGAAAATAAAGTGAAAAAACAGCAAGGAAGTGACCCACTCTTAAACACCTAAAAAAATTGCAACGCCCATATTGGCTTAAATAATCCCCCCCCCATTGTACCTTTACTTCCCTCCTTCCCGAGCCCTGCCCAAGGTTTGCAGGTGCATGCCCCGGGGGGGGGGGGGGGGGGGGGGGGGGGGGGGGGGATGGACACCAAAGGGCAGCACCTGCTCAGGGCTGCCCGGGGAGCTGAGAGCTGCCCCGCTTTCTGCCGCTTCTGATGTCCGCCAGAGAGAGGGGCCATCGTAGGGCTTGGGAAAACAATATTGGCTATATTCATAATGCCTGCCACGTATCCGGTATCTGTTATGTGCCAGAGCCTTACGTACATTAGCTTACTTAATTCCCACAACCACATTCCACGGTGGGTTTCATTGTCCTTACTTTCTAGATGGGAACACCTTGTCGTCTCGAGGGCCTCCGTTTCAGATTTCTAGATAGCAGTTTCTCTGGCAAGAATATAGTTTTTGTTTTTTGTTTTTTTTAAAGGTACAAGCAAGAAGCTGCTCTAATCCGCGTAGATTCATATGGAAAGACAAGAGACCGTACCTCCACCTCAGAAGAGACAAAGCAGGCAGAGGGGAGGCACAATCTCAGAAGTCAACAACTAGGTTACCAACGAGAACACCTCGTCCAGTTCTCCGCTGAGAACAGCTGCGTTTAGGTTTCCTCAAAGTCTCTCCGTGACCCAGGGAGCTATGAGTTTCATTTTTATAAAGGGTTCATTTCACCAGAACAAATGGTGACATCGATGAGCAGTCAAATTTTTGCCTCTTTCTGGACTAAAACAATAGCTTTTCCTCACCTTTTTAAAATCTTATAATGTCTGGGCATCCTGTTGAAAAAACTCCATTCCTTGCCGAAACCGGTTTGGCTCAATGGATAGAGCGTCGGCTTGGGGACTGAGAGGTCCCGGGTTCGATTCCGGTCAAGGGCATGTTGCACCTTGGTTGCGGGCATATGCAACCAAGGGGGTGTGCAAGAGGCAGCTGATCGATGACTCTCTCTCATCGATGTTTCTAGCTCTCTATCTCTCTCCCTTCCTTTCTGTACAAAATCAATAAAAATATATTTTAAAAAAAGAAGAAAAAAAAAGAAAAAGAAAAAACTCCATTCCAAAGATTAGAAAACTGAGATTTAGAGGCTTAATATCTTGCTCAAGATCTGCCATGACATGAGCCCAAATCTTTAGGTATACATATTCCATGCATTCTTCATTGTGGAACGCTGCCAAATTAAACTTCTATAAACTAAAAAAACTGAGAGACATCCTATATAATAGAAAGGTAATATGCAAATTGACCATTACTGTAATACACAAGATGGCCGCCCCCATGTGGTCAAAGGTGGCTGTCCCCATGTGGCCACAAGATGGCTGGCAGGGGAGGGCAGTTGGGGGCAATCAGGCCAGCAGGAGAGGACAGCTGGGGGGGACCAGGTCTGCAGGGAATGCAGTTATGGGTGGCCAGGCTGGCAGCAGAGTGCAGTAGGGGATGACCAGGCCTGCAGGGGAGGGCAGTTAATGGGGGACCAGGCCTGTAGGTGAGGGCAGTTGGGGGAACCAGGCAGGCAGGGGAGGGCTGTTAGGGGTGACTGGGCTGGGCTGGCAGGGGAGGGAAGGTAGGGGCAATTTGGCTGGCAGGGGAGTAGTTAGGTGTCAATCAGGCTGGCAGGGGAGTGGTTAGGGGGTGATCAGGTTGGCAGGCAGAAGCGGTTAGGGATAATCAGGCAGGCAGACAGGTTAGCGGTTGGGAGCCAACAGTCCTGGATTGTGAGAGGGATGTTCGACTGCCCATTTAGGCCTGATCCCACTGGGCAGTCAGACATCCCTTGAGGGGTCCCAGAATGGAGAGGGTGGGCTAAGGGACACCCCTGCCCCTTGTACTAATTTCATGCACCGGGCCTCTAATTCCTTAATAAGGCCTCATGTTTGAATATGCCCCTGTGTATTTTTTTTTTTTTTTTTTCTGTAGAAAAGAAACTAGCCCTAAATCTCCACGTGACTATAGGTGGAAAAATAAGTACTGATGAATTCTACACCATTGGAGCTTAGAGGTATAAGCAAATTCTAGTTATTATTTAATCCAAATCCATCATAAATTTTAAGTATAAGGAAAAACTCAGAAAAGCCTTATTTAAAACAAAAACATGACTTTAGATAGAGATAATGCTATTTTCATTGACACATTATTGATACATGAATATATTGAGACAAAAATTATATTAGGATAAGATATCTCTGAGGCCATGTCTGGTCCTTTTTATATTAATGGTAAAATGACAGGTTCGAAATATATGTTAGGATGAAGGTGAAAAAGGTTACTTTATGAGGACTGAAAATAAAATTAAAGTTTTGGCTTTCATACAAGGTTTGAATTTGTTTTGTAGATTCTTCCTTATACTTAGATTTAGGGTTTAAATGATTCCATGTGACTCTTATAAAAATAGAAGTTTTAACCAAGCGCTGACAAGCAAAATATAAACAAACATCTTTTTCCTTTAGGGACTAACCTAGCTATAGTTTTAGCTGGAAGTTCAGTAATGCATACACACATAGATGGCAAGGAAATCTAGCTTCTAAGAAACTTAAAGTTAAGTTGTAATGTCCTTTTACAGCTGGATAATAAATAGTATGGGCATGAGTCATAGATGGAGACCTCAGTTTATCAAATGTCAAAAGATAGGACTGTTTCATACACTGCCAAGAAAAGGAGCCTTAGAAATCTTATCTAACTCTGCCCCCGTAGGTCCTTAGCCAAATCATTTAGCTTCTTGGTTTCCTCATTGGTAAAATATGATGGTTACTCTCGGTCATTGTTAACCTTGTAACTAATGTGTGTTTAGTACCTAAGTCTCCAAAGCTCTCCTCTGTGCATGGTTCAACTAAACCCTTTAATTCTGCGAGGTGAGGATGATACTCATTAAACAGATGGAGAGACGGAGGCTCACCGAGGTAAAAATACGCGACCGAAGTCCTGCAGTTTGTAACCGGTGGGGATAGGGTTCAGACCCAGCGCTCCAGACACAGTTCTGTGTGGGTGAGTGCACACCGCACCAACCACCTCTAAAAGTCCGATATAATAAAATGGTGTTTAGTCATTACTCAGTTATAACTGGGCTTTTAAAGCACCTTAAACACCATTCACCAGGTACAGCATGTTCTCTAGCCTGCAGGACTGAATGCTCTTGTGATTCCACGGTGGGAGCATCCAATTAAGTACTAAGTTAATAGCCAACTTTATAGCCAAGCTAATAAGAAAAGCCACTGTACACTGGCTCCATCTTGTCACATCAGCCACTTTTAAGACTTTGTGCTGATTTATGTCCCCTGGTATTTGCTGGAACCTCTACTACACATGTGTCAAACACAAGGCCCGCGGCCAAATCCAGCCCGCCAGGCCTTGCAATGTGGCCCGCACCGCGCTGTCATCACTGCACTCCGCCGTCAGTTTATGACATTGTCAGTTTATGACTGTTCAGTAAACCATTTGGCCCGCGATTTAGGCTGGATTTTAGATTTTGGCCCCTTCTCTGATTGAGTTCGACACCCCTACTCTACTAGGTTACTGGGCGGGAAAATAAAAGCCTTCTCCCATTGTTTTGTTACTAAGATGTGTTAAGTCACAATGGTAGCCAACTTGTTTAAGAAACTATGCTAGTTAAGCCATGGCTGGTTTGATTCAGTGGGTAGAGTGTCGGCCTGTGGACTGGAGGGTCCCTGGTTCAATTCTGGTCAGGGCACATGCCTGGGTTGTGGGCTTGGTCCCGAGAAGGGGACATGCAGGAGGCAGCCAATCGATGGTTCTCTCTCATCATTGATGTTTCTCTCTCTCTTCCTCTCCCTTCCTCTCAGAAATCAATAAAAAATATATTGAAAAAAACTATGCTAAATTAGTGTCTCCAAGTTCTTCCTCAGATATTTGACCCCAGGCATTTGTAAATCCTAAGAAGCTATTACTTCAGCAGTTCTTGGTTTCCACTTGAAGGTGAACCAATTATTACATTTGTGTAGCATATCTTTGTATTTTTTCAAAGAGCTTGCACATTTCCTTTTATACTTACAAAACACCAGTTGTTCTCTGTGGTCTCCAAACAGCTATTCATTTATTTACTTAGGCTCTGGTTTTCTGTCTGCTTTTAACCCATTGGGACATTCTAAATGTTGAAGAATGAATACAAGAGGGCCACGGAACTTCCATGAAGATAATAGAATGAGGAACAGTAAAGTGTGCTATAATCCCCCTAAAGTCTGTAGTGCTTGGAAGCAACAATGATAAAATAGAGCAACACGTGTTTCAAAAGCTCTAAATCAACTTAAAAAATATAACTGAGGTTCAGCAAATGTGCAATTTGAAAGGATAAGAGAAAGTTGGTAGGGCCCTCGCTGGTTTGGCTCAGTGGATAGAGTGTTGGCCTGTGGACTGAAGAGTTCCTGGTTCGATTCCAACCAAGGGCACATACCTGGGTTGTGGGCTCGAACCCCAGTAGGGGGCGTGCAGGAGGCAGCTGATCAATGATTCTCCCTCATCATTGATATTTCTATCTCTCTCTCCCTCTCCTTCCTCTCTGTAAGTTGGTAGGAATTGGCAAAGAACATCTTTGCAGAAATGCCAATAACAAAGAGGAGGCCAAAATAAATTTATACTAATTATTTTTAAAAGACAAAATAAATAATTGAACACAACTTTACCAAAATGCATAAATGGTCAAAGAAAGAGAAGAGAATGTGGCATGAAGTTAATAGTTAGGTATCATGATTTACTCAGTAATCCTTTTTATAATAATGTTTTAAAGATTATTTGCAAGTCTTAGTTTTTACAAAGAAGAAACATATGCTTAGGGGGGAAATAGCTGAAGGCATACATACTACTTTATTAGCAGTAATTGTTAATTAAGGAGAGAATATTTATTTGTATGGGCTTTCATCTGATCTCACACAGAAGTTTCTAAATGTTCTTGAAATAAGTAAGTCTTCTCTTTCATTCATAAGACAGTAGGCTCAGTCTCCTTTAAAAATCCCAGCTGGAGTGCTACTGATCTGCTCGTGAACTTACCGTCCCTTGAGACGTTTTAAAATTCAGTGTGTTTCATTCGTGGGCCCGTCAGAATTTGGCTTTGTGCTTTTCTCATACATTCTAACGCGTGAGGGAGAAGGAAGAGAGGAGAGAATAAGGTCTAGAAGTCACAAAACGGAGGATAAAATATTATGGTCATATTTTAACTTATCCAGGAACAGAGCGAGGAGCATTTTAAATCGAATGTTCATCATAGTGTATTTCAGAATATTCAAGGCTTCCTAGCCATTTTGTATCTGGAAAGGCTCCAGAAAAAGCCCAACGTGGTTTATTGCCTTTTGGGGACTATCTGGCTCCGGGCTGGAGTTGTTTTCCTCATCTGTCCTCTCTGAGTGCACCTAAGTGGCCATCTAGTGGCTGGGTTAGGAATTGCAGCGTCCCTGTAACCCGGGGCAGTTGGGTCAATTCAAACGTGGAATGAGAGAAATTAGGTTTACAAGCCTCTCCCTAACAGAGATACTTTAATGACCCACTTTGCAAGTCTGTCTCTTTGTCCAGAAGCATCACTCCGAGAGCTTTAAATTCTCACATTGCCTAACGAGGGGATAAGCTGGAATTACATACATTGAACATACAAATGTAGTTTTTAAAGTTACTGCTATTGTTTTTGTTAGTCAAACCCTAGGACTAGGTCACTGAAGAGCCTTGTTAAGTGCAAGTATGTCATAAAATCAGAGATGCTAAGGTAGGCAGGTTGAGAAACTGATTTCAAGAATGAGGAAGAGGCTCTAGCTGGTTTGGCTCAGAGGATGGAGCCCCGGCCTGGCCCTCGGTCCAGGTTTGATTTCAGTCTGGGGCGCAGGCCCGGGTTGCGGGCCAATCCCCAGTGGGGGGTGTGCAGAAGGCAGCCAAGCTGTGATTCTCTCATCATTGATGTTTCTGTCTCTCTCCCTTTCCCTTCCTCTCTGATATCAATAAAAAGTTAAAAAAGAAAAAAAAAAGAATGAGGAAGCAGAGGCTCAGAGAGGTAAAGAGGAGGGACCTTCTGGGGCCTTATATATATTTTTCTTTTTTCTTTTTTTAAAATAAATCTTTATTGTTCATATTATTACAAATGTTCCTCATTTTTACCCCCCTCCATTGCTTCCCTCCACCAGATTCCCACCCCCCATTGTCCTCATCAATAGGTGCACAGTTTATGTTCAGGCTCTTTCCGCACCCCCCAATTCCCCTTTTCCTCGAGAATCGTCAGTCCACTCCCCTTCCATACCTCTGATTCTATTATATTCACCAGTTAATATTGTTCATCAGATTTTTTGATTCCCTTGGTTTTTAGATTCACTTGTTGATAGTTACGCATTTGTTGTTCATAATGCCTTTGCTGCTGGAGTCATACTGCATCTCTAAGTGACTCCCCCTCTAAAGGGTTAGAATGGGGTCTCTCAGGAGATCACACAGTTAAGTTGAATAAACACCGACTTCGGGGGCCAACGGTACCTGGCTATGAACCCTGGCTCTGCCATGTGGACTGTGTCACTCTGTGGGTCTCAGATCCACTTTTGTGAAATGGGGCTAGTGCCAGCTACCTTGCTGGGTAACTTTCAGGAGTCGTGACAGTGTCCACAACATGCCTAGCCTGGGCCTTGGCCCATAGGATGTTCTCTGTAAGTTGTAGAAGTTATTTTCAATAAAAAATTAAATAGAAGGTGAATATCATCTCCATAAGGTGTTAGAATATGTATTCAAGCACTAGTCACTTTCGAGCCCAAGAATTTATGCTTCTTTGTACTACCTTTCTTATAACTTTCCCAAGATCACACAGCTACTAAGTGGGAGGCCTTCTGTCCTAAGAGCAGTCTACTCTGTTGGGCTACATGACTCTGGGGTGGATGAGAGGGGAAGATGGGAAACTGTTCTTAAAAAGTGAATTGAACAAAAAACTGGAAGGCAAACAGCCCACCCCACCATTTTTCAGGGGATTAGACTCATAAATCATAAGGCATAAATAAGAGATGCTATTTGGAAAACCAGTTTCTTCATACTGCCAGGAAAGCAATAGATTCAATCCACATAGACAAGAAAAATCTGGGCTAGTGTTAGCACTTTGGGTTAAGTTTTCCCAAAGCCTTTTTTGTACCCTGGCTCTAGGCTTCTTTTTAAAATATATGTTTTTATTGATTTTAGAGAGAGAGAGGGAGAGGGATAGATAGATAGAAACATTGAGTAGCTGGCTCCAGCATGCCCCATACTGGGGATCAAGCCCACAACCTGGGCATGTACCCTGACGAGGAATCAAAATGGCAACCTTCTGGTGCAGGAGTCAATGCACAATCCACTGAGGCACACTGGCCTGGCAATTCTAGACTTTTTAACCTTTGAATTTCCAAAGAGAGACTTGTTGGAGACTTGTGGGAGTGGGACTTCTCACTTTTTTAAAAAAATATATTTTATTGATTTTTTACAGAGAGGAAGAGAGAGGGATAGAGAGTTAGAAACATCGATGAGATATGAACATCGATCGGCTGCCTCTTGCACACCCCCTACTGGGAATGTGCCCGCAACCAAGGTACATGCCCTTGACCGGAATCGAACCTGGGACCTTTCAGTCCGCAGGCCGACGCTCTACCGCTGAGCCAAACCGGTTCCGGCTGGACTTCCCACTTTTACTCTAGGCTCCCCTCCTGCCCCCTGTTGAAAGCTTACTTCCTGAGGAAACAAACACCTATAAGCAGTGTCTTTGTTTTAGGCCTTGTCCACTGTAGCCAGACTCACTTTTTGAACGTGCTTATTCTCTACAGCTGCTCAAATGCTCTATCTTGGCCCATACAACTTTCATATTGGATGAAAAACAAACGGTATGAATTTAGCTCGCTATAGCTGAGGCCTTAATTAAAGGACAGAAATACCAGCAGCTTCCTTCGGCAAGCAGCAACTTATTGTATTTTCGTATTTTCCCCTGTTCAGACTGAAGCCTTTGGTAAAAACCAACATTACAGCCCACGCCCACACAAAAACCTCAGATTTTAGTCATATGTCTCACAATGACTAAAGGATGTTACATCATTTCTTTGTTTACTAAACAGAGACATTTCCTGAAACACAGAGACCCACTGCAAAAGTTTGCCTAAGCCAGTGGTTGGCAAACTCATTCGTCAACAGAGCCAAATATCAACAGTACAACGATTGAAATTTCTTTGGAGAGCCAAATTTTGTACACTTAAACTCCTTCTAACGCCACTTCTTCAAAATAGACTCGCCCAGGCCGTGGTATTTTGTGGAAGAGCTACACTCCAGGGGCCAAAGAGCCACATGTGGCTCGCGAGCCACAGTTTGCCTACCATGGGCCTAAACCACTTGGGGATGATCTGAAATTGGATCTCCTTACTTGGTTATCCCATTAGCGGATATTTTTCCTCCTTGGGCAGTGGGCCTGTTTTTTTTTTTTTTTTCCACAGGCAGAATACGAAGCACTTGACTTCTGTTTGTGATCCCAAGAAGCCCGATGTTAGGTGCTGTGGAAACAATGGCACACTCAGCATGAGAAATCTGAGGAGACCATACCAAAAGGACTATTTACAACGATAAACAGGGTTTTGGGGGAACATAACAAGGGATTGGACAGTCTCCCAGAGTTAGTAACTGCAAGCAAAGGAAAGGGAGCAGGTAGTGCCAGCAGTGGTTTCAAACTTCTCACGCATCAGAATCTGGGCCTCACCCTGGGCCTCCTGCCTCAGTGTGTTTGGGGTAGGACTGGGGCGTTTGTGTTTCTCACAAAGTCCCTGGCGATGGAGAGGGAAAACAGAGTTTGCACCCCCAAAATATGCTTTTTCAGATACTGATTACTTTAAGCTGGTTATTTTTAGGAGACAAAAGACTCAGAAAGGACCTTGACCCTCTCCCTTACCTGCCTACAGGAATTTAGAGATCCTGTTTCAGGGAACTGTTATCATAGATGAAAAGTACAGTTTAGTAGGGACTGAGTGTGATAGACAGGGAGGGACCTCGAAAGGTTGGTCAAAGTCCTCTGTGTGTCAGATGTTAAAGATGACCCAGCAAACGTTTGTTTACCTAACTCATCTGAACTGCCTTCCTGCCCTTTGAAGTTCCAAACTACAACTCCTCCCCCTCCCTTCTTAGCTCAAGGTGGCAATGTAAGCCTCCACTGCCCGATTTGTCCTTTTCCCCCTTAGTCTTGTGGAACCCCTGTATGTACACACATAATAAACTTGGTTATTTTCTCCCGTCAATCTGCCTCATCTCAATTTGATTATTAGACCAGCCAGAAGAACTTAGAAGGGCAGAAGGAAGATTAATTTTCCTCCTGCACAAGGGCCATGTTGCTGGGCTGGGAGAACACAGTATGGAGAAGGCAGTGTGACGTGAGCTGTACCTTCTGGAGAGAGGAGCAGCCAAGCTGGGGAGACCCAGCAAAGAGGATGCTGGGGGGATCCAATCCAATCAGAGGAACAGCTGTCCCTCCAATCCCCTCTGTTGCTACTCATCCATTAAACTCAACCAGCAGCCAAAAGACAAGGGAGACCATGAGTTTCAGTTCGGAGAGAGCAGCCTGCAGGACACAGAGCAGAGTGGAGAGTGAATCTGGAAGAGCAAATGGCAAATAGCAGCACTTTCACCCAAAATGTCTTCCTGTACCTCCTCCTCACCATTTTTTCATACTATGTTATCTTTCTGTCATGCTTTCCAGTGTACATGAACATGCACGTACAAGGTATTGTGTGATTCTCACAGTAACCCCACAAGGAAGGTGGAAATGATAATTTATGCTAATAAAAGGGTAATATGCAAATGATCAGGATGCCCTCACGCATAATGACCAATCATGTGGGGGTTGAGAGCTCAGCAGGCGCAGGTGGGCGGGGACTTGCAGCCTCGGGGGCCAGGGGTGGGGCTGTGGCCTCCTCCGGCTCCAGCCTACCTCTTTGGGGCAATCCATTGAGGAGCCTATCTCTTTGGAGTGATGGATCGCAGGGCTCCCACACTGTGACAGGGCACAGGCCAGGCTGTGGGACCCACCCCCCTCGAGTGCATGAATTTCGTGCACTGGGCCACTAGTTTACAAATAAGGAAACTGAGGCTCAAAATGCTGCACTTGAACTCAAATTTTCTCGTTCTCAATTTGGAGCTCACACCTGGGATATGAGGGAGTCTGGTAGTGATGCTGGTCTCTCCACCCCAGGCCCCTGTGAGCTGTCTCTCCATCCCTCGTGTGCAAGCCCCTCAGGCTGCATTGTCTTCTAGAAAAGGTGCCTCCCTTCCTAACCGAGGAGCTCAAGGGCATTGGGTGAATTGCATCTCCAGCTAGATTCATTTCTTTGAGTTATTCTCTGGTTTTCAAACTTTCCTGTGGCAAGGTTACTACTTAAAGTATTGATTTGGGGGATTTGAAAAGTCCAATAAACCACACTCTTACCCCTCTGTGTTCTGAACCTTGTGAGAAACAGACACAAATCAGACACATGGAGATAAAAATGTCAGCTTTAATGGGGTGAGGCCAAGGTGGAGGAGACAAGCAGACTCTCTAAAACTCACCCCCTAGACCTTCTGGGGAAGCAGCAGTGTACATGTATGAGGGGATCGGGGCTGGATGTACCTGTCTGGTGGGCACCCAGGCGAAGGTGCAGAAGGGGCCGCAAATGCTCAGCTCCTCTCCCAGTGCCTCCTGAGATGGGTCCCGCCTTCCCTGGGGAGAACCGAGAGGGGAGAGACAGGAAGGTAAATGCTCTTCACAATTTTAAAGTGGAAGTTTCTATTCTACGGAGCGAGGAGAGGGAGACAATGGCTTCCCCCAGCAACACTGCCCCTTGGGGAACATCTTGCACTTAGCGGTGTGTAAGAACAGTTGATGTGACTGCTTCTGTCAGATGATCTAGGTACCGAATTTTTATTTTTAAAAACTCTTTACTGTTGAAAGTATTACGTATATCTCCTAGGTACTGGATTTTTAAAGACTTGACTCTCTTTAGTACCTTAGTAGAGCTTTGGGCCTCAACAGTACTATCATCGATCGGCTGCCTCTTGCACACCCCCTACTGGGGATGTGCTCGCAACCAAGGTACATGCCCTTGACTGGAATCAAACCTGGGAGCTTTCAGTCCGTAGGTCGACGCTCTATCCACTGAGCCAAACCGGTTTCGGCAGTACCATCGTCTTTAACATGATTCATTTCTGGTCCCTCGATCACTTTCCACAATGCTTTGGGATCAGGGCCTATTTGAATATTGAGAAAGTTCCCATGGTTTCCTTCTGAGAAGATTCCCTGCTTATCAACTCTACAGCCTATCTCTTTTTCTTGTCCAGGATTAGGTAGACTATTGGGAAAAGTCCTTACAAAGTCTTCCTGGGAACTGCATTTTTAACACAAGTGTCTGTGGGAAAATACTCTCCAAGCACAGAGGGGGCTCTGTTTTTGCCGCTACTTATTTCCCAGGCTCCTTGGGGAAAAGAAAGTATGACAGGTCAAACCTTTCCACAAGTGAGCACCATTGGACTGTACAAATGCATGGCGTGGATTAGAATTTTGTTTCATTGATTACATAGCTCGAATTAGGTTAGACACAGACCCTGGGCTCTGGAGGGCTCCTCGGTAAAGATTTTCATTGTGAAGGGATTTTTTGAGGAGGAGTTTACCTGCTAAACATAGCTCTCTCCCAGCTGATGTGTTTACCAGGCTGATTCAGAGCCGGAGCAGGAGTGGGAAAGCTCTGTGTACACAGTCTGCTGGCCCGCAGTCAGGGCAGATGAAGAAAACACAGGCAAAGGTCTGTGTGAAATGTGCATCTGAGTCACAGAGGGAGAGGAAGAAAATAGCATGTGTCATTCTGAAAAAGCTACTCTCGGGGCAGTTTCTTTTGGCTGTACCTGCTGCTTCTCCCCTGGAGAGTCACAGGGCCTCACTTGGCTCTTCCTGTCGCATTTTCAGACTCAGAAGAAAGCCGCCTTCAGACAAATCCCTTCTTCTGCCCAAGAAAGAAAATAAAAGGAAACCGAGAGTCCTGGTCTCCGAAGAACCTGGGTTGGGTTTTGAATGAACACAGGAGAGTGCCCTGCCTTCAGGGGCTGGGAATGCCTTCGGTCACAACTGGGACTTGCTCCTCTGGTGCCCCCCATGGGAATGAGGGTGGACCTGCGTTCTTCAATGTTGCCTAAATCTCCACCATTTCAGTCCCTGCAACTCTATCCAGGAAGTCTCCCTTTCTATTTCTTGCCTTTCAGCCTGGATAGTTTCCTCACCAACTTCTGGCCATTCTCAAGGCTGATCTCTTGAAAGTTTTTTCTGGTTGTTCTTCTAGACCCTCCTCAGTATTCTATTTCTAAAAAAATTCTTTCTCTTTCCATTTCTGCAAGCATCTCTGGTCACTAAGTCCCAGAAAAAAGACTGGAACAAGCTGTCAATCAACAATGGACTAGTATTTCTAAAATTCGTTAAAAGTTTTTATCATTTTATTAAAATGTAATTTATATACCATAAATTTCACCCATTGTAAGTGTATAGTCAATTATTTTTAAATAAATTTATAGTGCTGTGCAACCATTGCCAACAATCTAGATTTAGAACATTCCCCAAACCCCATAAAGTTTCCCTCATGAGTATCTGCAACCAATCCTCAATTTCACCTCCAGTTTCAGGCAATTATGACCTGATTCTCTGGTCACAAGAAGCAAACAAAATTATAAAATATTAGTGGCCTGGTGCACGAAATTCATGCATGTGGGGGGGTGGGGGTGTAGGGGAGTGTTCCTCAGCCCCGCCTGCACCCTCTCCAATCTGGGACCCCTTGAAGGATGTCCTACTGCTGGTTTACAGGGATCGGGCCTAAACCGGCAGTCGGACATCCCTCTCACAATCAGGGACTCCTGGCTCCTAACCATTCACCTGCCTGCCTGCCTGATTGTCCCCAACCACTCTGCCTGCCGGCCTGCTCATCCCCAAATACACCCCCTGCCAGCCAAATCACCTCCAACTGCCCCTCCCCCCCCCCCCCCCCCCCCAGCCAGCCTGCTCATCTCACCTGATCCCCCTGCTGGCCTGCTCACCTCCCACCTCCCCTCCCCACTGGCCTGCTCACCCCCTACTGCCCCTGCTGGCCTGCTCACTCCAAACACACCCGCCCCCCCATCATGATCACTTCCAACTGACCCCCACTGATGACCTGCTCACCCCCAACGGGCCCCCAGGCTGGTCTGCTTACCTCCAACAGCCCTTAATGTCCCATCCTGGCCTGATCACCCCCTGGGAAACCAAAGTCCCAGCCCCTCCTTTTTTTCTTTTTCTTCCCCCCCCCCACCCCCCCGAGCATTTCCTTAAGTGGAGGCCAGAGCTGCTGGAAGCAAGTATCTAGGATTTATTTATCTTCTATAATTGAAACTTTGTAGCCTTGAGCAGAGGCCAGGGCCAGCCAGGGCGGGAAGCTTGGCTTCCTCCATTGCCAGGGGCAACCCAAGCCTCCTGCTTGCTTCAGCTCCATGGCCGCCCGCCCTCTTTATTGGGTTAATTTGCATACTCGCTCCTGATTGGCTGGTGGGCATGGCTTGTGGGTATAACAGAGTGATGGTTAATTTGCATGTTTCTCTTTTATTAATGTAGATGAGTTTTTGCAATTGGCTTCTTTCATTTAATATAATGTTTTTGAGTTTCATTTGTGTTGTAGCATGTATCGATGCTTTATTGGTTTTATGGCTGAAAGATAGTCAAGTGTATGGGTAAACCACATTTTATTTATTCATTCATCAGTTCATGGATATTTGAGATGTTTTCAGCTTTTGGCTATTAGGAATGGTACTGCATTGAACATTTATGTACAAGTCTTTGTGTGAACATACACTTTAATTTCTCTTGGGTAGATACCTCGTAGTGAAATTTTCAGGTCATATGGAAAGTTTGTTTAAAAAACTACCAAGATTCTTTTTAAAAAATATATATATTTTATTGAAATTTTTTCAGAGAAGAAGGGATAGGGATAGAGAGCTAGAAACATTGATGACAAAGAAACATCAACCAGCTGCCTCCTGCACACCCCTTACCAGGGATGTGCCCACAACTAATGTATATGCCCTTGACTAGAATCAAACCTGGGACCTTTCAGTTCACAGGCCAACACTCTATCCACTGAGCCAAACCGGTTTTGGCTACCAAGATTCTTTCACAATGTGACTGTTCATTTTGCATTCTTGCCAGCAATATGTGATTTCCCCACATCCTCTCCAACACTTGTTATCATCTGTCATTTTTATTAAAGCCCCAGTGGGTAATAAGATGTAATGCTATCTTATTGTGGTTTTAATTGGCAGTTCCCTAATGACTATTGATCTTGAGAATCTTTTTAAGTGCTCTTTAGCTATTCATATATCCCCTCTGGTGAAATGTACATTCAAATGTTTCACTCAGTTTTTGATTGGATTGTTAAACTTTTTATCAGTGGTTCTTGGTATATTTTGGATACAAGTCCTTTATCAGATATATAATTTGTGAATATTTTCTCTTAGTCTGTCTTTTCTTTGCAACTTATTAACAGTATCTTTTGAAGCACAAACATTTTCATTTTGATGAAGACCAATTTATTATTTTTGTAGGTGTGAACTGTGCTTTTGATGTCATATTTAAGAACTCTGCCTAGCCGAAACTGGTTTGGCTCAGTGGTAGAGCGTCGGTCTGCGGACTGAAAGGTCCCAGGTTCGATTCCGGTAAAGGGCATGTACCTTGGTTGCAGGCATATCCCCAGTAGGGGGTGTGCAAGAGGCAGCTGGTCGATGTTTCTCTCTCATCGACGTTTCTAGCTCTCTATTTCTCTCCCTTCCTCTCTCTAAAAAAAAAAAAAATCAATAAAAAAAAAAAAAAGAACTCTGCCTAGTCCAAGGTCATAAAGATTTAAAAATATATATATTTTATTGATTTTTAACAGAGAGGAAGGGAGAGGGATAGACAGTTAGAAACATTGATGAGAAAGAAACATTGATCAGCCGCCTCCTGAACACCCCGCACTGGGGATGTGCCTGCAACCAAGGTACATGCCCTTGACCAGAATCGAACCCTGGACCCTTCAGTAGGCCAGCTAATGCTCTATCCACTGAGCAAAACTGGCTTTGGCAAGTCATAAAGATTTTATCCAATGTTTTCTCTTAGAGCTTTTGTAGTTTTACTTTTACATTTAGGTGTAAGATCCATTTTGATTTAATTTTGTATATGATGTGAGGTAACTTTTTTTGCACATGAATTTCAAATTGTCCTAGCATCATCTGTTGAAAATAATGTTTTTCTCCAAACTGTAAGCTAGTTCCTTGAAAATCAATTGACCATAAATGTAAGACTCTAATACTGTTCCATTAATTCATATGCCTATCTTTATACCAATACCACACTGTCTTGATTACTGTATGTTTATAGTAAATTTTGAAATTGGCAGTTTTAAGCTATCCACATTTGTTCTTCTTTTTCAAAATTGTTTTGGATATTCTATATTTTTATTGATTTTTTACAGAGAGGAAGGGAGAGAGATAGAGAGCTAGAATCGTCGATGAGAGAGAAACATCAACCAGCCGCCTCTTACACATCCTCTACCGGGGATGTGCCCTCAACCAATGTACATGCCCTTGACCGGAATCGAACCTGGGACCTTTCAGTCCGCAGACCGACGCTCTACCACTGAGCCAAACCAGCTTCGGCTGTTTTGGATATTCTACATAAAATTTAGAATCAGGTTGTCTGTTTGTGCCAAAAGGCTGCTACAGCTTTGTTAGAATTTATAGGTCAATCTGGGGGAGATCTGCAATCATAATATTGGTTGTTGTCAATCCATGAACATAGAATATCTATCCAGTCACTTAAGTCTATTAGTATCTACCCTGTTTCCCCGAAAATAAGACAGTGTCTTATATTAATTTTTGCTCCCAAAGATGCGCTAGGTCTTATTTTCAGGGGATGTCTTATTTTTCCATGAAGAAGAATATGGTACACATTTATTGTTAAATGAAAAGAAAGGAAATTTATTACCTGTATACGGTACGGTAGTACGGTAGTTGGCAACACAAACCAGACAAACTGTGAATCCTACAGTATCAAGAATTTACTCATTTATTCAATGACAATCATGTCATCATCTTCTGGAACATCATCATAACAATCCAATTCCTGAATTTCCTGCTGAATTTCTTGTGACTCCATTTCTTTCAGAATCAGTGAAACAAATCTCTCATGTTTAGCCTGGTGGGGGGGCTTATTTTCGGGCGGATGCCTTATATTTCACTCAGAAGGAAACCTGTAAGTAGGTCTTATTTTCGGAGGATGTCTTATTTTTGGGGAAACACGGTATTCTTATAGAGAATACACTAGTTTGTCTCTCCTTCCCGCCCCCTGCTCCCTGGCTGTCCTAGGACCACTGCATCTTCTCTTCTTAAGCAACATGCACCTTATTCACATTCAGAGTCACTTCTCTACCCTATTTTTAGCTCAGTAAAGTTGCCCTCCTTCCTGACTGGAAGATACAGAGAACACCCAGTTCTAGAGGGTTTAATTTACTAGGTGCAATCCCTGTGATAGTATGGCTTTCTGAGCGAAATTACCTGGGACAGAAGGAAAGATGGGAAAAGGAGGAAGAAGAGTCCATATTTACGGGAAAATGGACAGTCCAAAATTATAAGCTTAAAAAAGAACATCCATCCTCCCTCATTTCAAGGCAAGGCTTGGAGCCAGAGTCTCAAACAGGAAGCCACAGGCAACCACTTACTTCTCTGTCAATAGCACGAAAGTATGGGGAAAGGAAGTAGGGTAGGGTGTTGACAGAAGCTCCAGGCTCAAAGTCTACCCCTAAGGCTGTGTGACTTTGGTCAAGTGACTTCCAAAGCCTGAGTACAATATATGTATGTATGTATGTATGTATGTATGTATGTATGTATGTATGTATCTATCTATCTATCTATCTATCTATCTATCTACCTACCTACAAAATTAGGTAATTAGATGGGTTGATAACCTCCAAATTTTCTTTGAATTCCCATATCCCATCTTTCTAAATGTCAGGAAGTCCTGCTATATAATTTTATAGCTTTTCCTACCAAGAATTTCACTTCTGGGCTTTTGACATTTGTTCCTTGGCTTTATTTTAAATTTTTTACTTTTAATGTAGAAGCTTGAGGAGGAATTGCAGGAACTGATGAGAATCCAACGATCTTTGTGTCTGGGTCACAGGGTAGAAAGCTCTGGAAGTTGCTCCAGCAACTTCTTCATAACCTGGTCCATTGGAATAGTTTTGTCTTTTAACCAAATCTCTCTTTTCTAAGAATTCCTTTGTCTTTTCTTGCAACCATTCACCTTACCCCTAAACTCTTTCAATGTTCACTAGCTTATACTCATATATCAATTGATGTGAATGATAAATATAATGATTATTTAAACAAATAATCGAGCACCTACTATGTACTAGATAAACAGTTTTCAAACTTTGTGATCTCAGGATGAAAGGGCAGGGCGGGGGCTAACTCCTGATTCTCCATTTTGTAACTGGACCCTAGCCCTCACCCAACCAATCAGGGTCAGCCAAAGCAGTGACATCACCACCCCTATAAAACCCCTTGATCTGTTGAAGCTCACTCTCTTCCACCACGCCGTAGTCGGTGTAAGTGGGACAGAGCCCATACTATCATGAAACAGACTTTCTGCTGTTGCATTGGACTCGGCTCCCTGGTGGTCCTTGGGGATCATGAAATCTGGGCATAACAAGGACTCTTCTAAATGCTTAAAAATTGGCTGAGACCAGTTTGCTCAGTGGATAGAGCGTCGGCCTGCGGACTGAAAGGTCCCAGGTTTGATTCCGGTCAAGGGCATGCACGTTGGTTGTGGGCACATCCCCATTGGGGGGCGTGCAAGAGGCAGCTGATCGATGATTCTCTCTCATTGATGTTTCTAACTCTCTATCCCTCTCTGTGAAAAATCAATAAAATATATTTTTAAAAAAATAAAAAAATAAATGCTTAAAAATTATCGAGGGCCTCCAAAAGCTTTTGTTTATATGGGTTATATCTATAGGTATTTATTGAATTAAAAAATAAAATGGAAAAAAATAAATAAAATAAAATGGAAAAAACTGTTGGCTCAGAAAGAAACTCACTACAGACTGATTCATATGCCTTTCAGCATAATGATTTTTGCTTGTCTCATTTTTTATTCTTATAAGTATATTTCCAGTAGGAATGATCTCACTCATCTAGGGGAAATGGTGAACAACTTAGACTGATGAACAAGCACAGACCCAGAGATAAGGAGCCATGGGTCAGGCTGTTGGATCTCAGAGGGAGGGTGGGGATAAAAGGGAGAGATCAACCAAAGGACTCGTGTGCATACATATGGGCCTAATCAGTGGTCAAGGACAATAGGGAGGTGGGGGCATGAGTGGGGAGGGGTTGAGGGTTGGAATGGGAGGTTGAGGACAAATATGTGATATCTTAATCAATAAAGAAATTTAATAAAATAAAATAAATAAAATAAAATGGAGAGAAATTTAAGTCATTAATTGACTTTAAAATAGCCACAATAAATCCATTATGTTAGTGTAAAAAAACCATTGAAACCTGTAAAGAATTTTTGTGAGTTTATTTGAGCCAAACTGTTAACATCTGCTGGGAAGCAGAACTTCAATGAATTGAGATAATGCTCTGGAGATTGGTGGGTTACATTTGTATTTATACATTGCAATCAAAGGAAAGGGATGTAGGTAGGTTATATGAAATCCATTGGTGATACCCAGAGAGGTGGGAGACAGCAAAGCAGGGAAGCCCCTGGGATTGGATAAAAAGTAAAATGATGGACACATACTTAGGTGGGTACAGGAATAATTAACATAACAAGGAAGAAATTTGGTGTCTGCCCTGGCCCCCAGAAAAAGGGAAATTGCAAGCTACCCAGACATTTCAAGGGTATGTTACCTTAGATGCAAAAAGACAGAAAGTCTCAGTTAAGGTAAATGTTGACTTTGTCAGTGAAAATACTGGCCTACATGTAACTACTCATAACTGCTTTTAGTTGAAGTTTAATTTCAGACCATCTTTTGTGGTTACTTTAGGTTTCTGCATTTGCAAGACTGCCATGCAGGCCTTCCCTGAGCTTGTCAGGTTAGCATTGAAACAAGAATTTTAGGGGAACATTGGCAGGTTTAGGGAATTTTTAGAATTGTGGTCCATGGGTTGGGGGGGAGGGTGTGGGAAACATAGGACTACAGATGGGGAGAAGTTACATTTCCATAAAACAAGGAAGCAGAAAGTACATCTCCATAACATGAGGAAGCCAGGCACAGGGAGTAGCAACAGTTGCATTTACATAAGACCAGGGAGCTGGAAGTAGCCAACAAGGTCTGTATTTACAAAATAAAGAAGAGGTCTGGTGTGGCCAGGCCCGGAGCAGCGGCTGCCAGGCTGGGAGCGGCCAGGCCCAGAGCAACAGCTGCCAGGCTGGGAGCGGCCAGGCCCGGAGCAGCCGGGTCTGGTGCGGCCAGGCCCGGAGCAGCGACTGCCAGGCTGGGAGCGGCCAGGCCCGGAGCAGCCGGGTCTGGTGCGGCCAGGCCCGGAGCAGCAGCTGCCAGGCTGGGAGCGGCCAGGCCCGGAGCAGCCGGGTCTGGTGCGGCCAGGCCCGGAGCAGCAGCTGCCAGGCTGGGAGCGGCCAGGCCCGGAGCAGCCGGGTCTGGTGCGGCCAGGCCCGGAGCAGCGGCTGCCAGGCTGGGAGCGGCCAGGCCCAGAGTAACAGCTGCCAGGCTGGGAGCGGCCAGGCCCGGAGCAGCCGGGTCTGGTGCGGCCAGGCCCGGAGCAGCGACTGCCAGGCTGGGAGCGGCCAGGCCCGGAGCAGCCGGGTCTGGTGCGGCCAGGCCCGGAGCAGCAGCTGCCAGGCTGGGAGCGGCCAGGCCCGGAGCAGCCGGGTCTGGTGCGGCCAGGCCCGGAGCAGCGGCTGCCAGGCTGGGAGCGGCCAGGCCCAGAGTAACAGCTGCCAGGCTGGGAGCGGCCAGGCCCGGAGCAGCCGGGTCTGGTGCGGCCAGGCCCGGAGCAGCGACTGCCAGGCTGGGAGCGGCCAGGCCCGGAGCAGCCGGGTCTGGTGCGGCCAGGCCCGGAGCAGCAGCTGCCAGGCTGGGAGCGGCCAGGCCCGGAGCAGCAGCTGCCAGGCCCGGAGCAGCCGGGTCTGGTGCGGCCAGGCCCGGAGCAGTGGCTGCCAGGCTGGGAGTGGCCAGGCCTGGAGAAGCGGCTGCCAGGCTGGGAGCGGCCAGGCCCGGAGCAGCCGGGACTGGTGTGGCCAGGCCCGGAGCAGCGGCTGCCAGGCTGGGAGCGGCCAGGCCCGGAGCAGCCGGGCCTGGTGCGGCCAGGCCAGGAGCAGCGGCTGCCAGGCTGGGAGCGGCCAGGCTCGGAGCAGCAGCTGCCAGGCTGGGAGCGGCCAGGCCCGGAGCAGCCGGGTCTGGTGCGGCCAGGCCCAGAGCAGCGACTGCCAGGCTGGGAGCGGCCAGGCCCGGAGCAGCCGGGTCTGGTGCGGCAAGGCCCGGAGCAGCAGCTGCCAGGCTGGGAGCGGCCAGGCCCGGAGCAGCCGGGTCTGGTGCGGCCAGGCCAGGAGCAGTGGCTGCCAGGCTGGGAGCAGCCAGGCCCGGAGCAGCGGCTGACAGGCTGGGAGCGGCCAGGCCCGGAGCGGCCAGGCCCGGAGCGGCCGGGACCGGAGCAACCGGTCCCAGAGCAGCTGGGTCGGGTGCGGCCAGGCCGGTAGCAGCAACAGCCAAGTCCAGAGCAACTAGGTCGGGAGCGGCAGTGACCAGACCCGGAGCAGCTGGTTGTGGAACGAACCAGAGCAACAGAGGCCAGGCCCGGAGCAGCCAGGCCCGAAACAGCTCGCTCCTCGCCTGTACCTGCCCACGGCTGCCTCTCAGACATGGCTGGAAACTTTTGCGGGAACTTGAGGGTCTGCTGAATCAAGTGATGAAGGCTTAGATCTGGATGTGTTGAGTTAGTATAGCGCTGGGGTGTTGATCTGTGAGTGCCTTGGGTGGGGCCTGGATAAGGATGGTTGACCTATTTGAAAATGTCTTTTGTGTGAAGTGTATCATTGGGCATGTGGAGGTATTATTGATATGAGAAAATGCTAAGTAACAGATTTACTATCTGAAAAGGGATTTACTATCGGGGAAAGGGAGGGAGGAAGAGACTGAACATAAACTGTGCACCTATGGATGAGGACAATGGGGGATGGGGAGGGGGCAGAGGGTGGGGTGGGAACCTGGTGGAGGGGGGAAGAAATGAGGAACCTTTGTAATAATATGAACAATAAAGATTGATTTAAAAAAACAAAAAAAACAAAAAAAAACAAAATAAAGAAGAAAGCCCAGAAAGAAAAGAGCAACGAGGGAGGAGGGCATCACATGCCCCCTGTGGTGTTTGACCTTTGAGTTCACAGTTCATGAATTGCTATAGTAACCAGTCTAAAAGAATAGTGACCAATCAGAGGGGACATCAAGGCACCAGGATCTGTAACCTTTATAAACCACTAGGAGCCTGGTGCATGAAATTCATGCATATGGCAGGTGGGGGAGAGGACCTCAGCCTCACCTGCACCCTCTCCAATCTGGGAGCCCTCAGGGCATGTCCTACTGATAGCTTAGGCCTGCTCCCCATGATTCTCTGCCCTCTGCAGACCTGCCTGCTTGACGCCACCACAGGCCCTGATGTCTGCTCTCTGTGGGGGCCCTGCTGTCTGTTTGCTCGATGAGGGGGACTGCTTGCCCCTCGCTGCCACGGCCAGAAGCAAGCAGGGCCCTGCTGTCTTTCGCTTGCTGGGGCGTCTTACCTTGCCCCCAGCTGCTCGTTGCCTGTACACGTGCACACTGCCATGTTTATTGGGTTAATTTGCATACTCCTGATTGGCTGTGGGTGTTGCAGAGGTGTGGTCAATTTACATATTTGTCTATTATTAGTATAGATGGAAACAGGAAGTCGGCGGGACCTTTTCCCCCTCTCCACATGGGAGTCCATTCTGTGGGACTCTTTCCCTCTCCCTACATGGGAGTCTGTACTTGTTCTTCAATAAGTTTCTACCTTTGCTGTACTATCCTCTGTCCATGGATTCATTCTTTGATTCCAACTGCCAAAGAATCTGGGTTCCAGTCCAAAAATTCCGTTTAAGCACGTGGCTCCTTCTGACCACAATTACATGTCAACAACTTAAAGGAAAAAAGGGGTATATTTTCAAAACAGAAAAAACTTCAGTGAGAGGAGTGGCATTGTTCTTCAATTTTGCAAAACTCTTTACTGTTAGTCTTTATATAAGACAGCTGGATTCTCATGCCTCATTCTGCATTTAATCTTTTGCTTTAGGGTTTGTATGTTTCCTGGGGCTGCTGTAAAAAAATTGGCTCAAATTAAGAACACAAGGTGCCTTAGCTAGTTTGGATCAGTGTTAGAGCATTGGCCTATGGACTGAAGGGTCCGGAGTCTGACTCCAGTCAAGGACACAAGCCCAGGTGTGGGCTTGATCCCCAGTAGGGGGTGTGCTGGAGGCAGCAGATCAATGATTCTCTATCATCATTGATGTTTCTATATCTCTTTCGCTCTCCTTTCCTCTCTAAAATAGAGAAAGAGTACAATCTAATAAAAAAGCAATATGCAAATTGACCATACATCTGCTATACCCACAAGCCATGCCCACCAGCCAATCAGGAGCAAGTATGCAAATTAACCCAACCAACATGGCATCCAGCCATGGAGCTGGAGCAAGCAGGAGTCTTGAGTTGCTCCTGGCGATGGAGGAAGCCAAGGTTTCCCTGGCAGGCCCTGGACTCCACTCAAGGCTACAAAGTTTCAATTATAGAAGATAAATCCCAACAAAAATGGAGGCAGCCACAGAGCAAGCAGGAGGCTTGACTCCGCTCAAGGCTACAAAGTTTCAATTATAGAAGATAAATCCCAACAAAAATGGAGGCAGCGACAGAGCAAGCAGGAGGCTTGACTCCGCTCAAGGCTACAAAGTTTCAATTATAGAAGATAAGTAAATCCCAGATACCAGGGCCTCCGTTTGGGTTGCTGGGGGGTGTGGCCAGCCTGCAAACCACCACAGGCCCCTCACCCAGGCCATCCTACACCCCAAGGGAACCCTACCCTGAACAGGGACACCCTTCAGGGCAAATCAGCTGGTCTCCACCATGCACCAGGCCTTTATTCTATGTAATAAAAGAGTAATATGCAAATTGACCATCATTCCATCACACAAGATGGCTGCCTCTAAATGGACACAAGATGGCTGCCACAAGATGGCCAGCAGGGTAGGGCAGTTGGGGGCGACCAGGCCGGCAGGTGAGGGCAGTTAGGGGTGACCAGGCCGACAGAGGAGGGCAGTTAGGGGCAATCAGGCTGGCAGGGGAGCAGTTAGGCATCAATCAGGCTGTCAGGGGAGTGATTAGGGGCTGATCAGTCTGGCAGGCAGAAGCGGTTAGGGGCAATCAGGAAGGCAGGCAGGCGAGCAGTTGGGAGACAGTAGTCTTGGATTGTGAGAGGGATGACGGACATCCCTCGAGGGGTCCAGATTGGAGAGGGTGCAGGCTGGGCTGAGGGACACCCCCACCCTGCACAAATTTCGTGCACCGGGCCTCTAGTCCTATCTAATAAAAGAGTAATATGCAAATTAACCATCACTCCACGACATAAACGGCAGTGCCCATAGCCACAAGATGGCGGCATCCAGTCCTCTTAGCCCTGCCGGAGTCCCTAAGTCTGCCCAACGGGGGCAGTGTCTAGCTGGGAGGCGCCTGCCCCCCAAGCAGTGATCCCTGTCCAGTGGTGGCAACTTGGGGTGTCCCTGGCACAAGCCCAGCTGATCCCAGCAGCCTGGGCTGGGGTCTCAGACCTGCTGGCTGGCACCCCCAATGTGCGATCACCTGACCAGAGGCGGCAGCCTGGCCTGAGGTCTCAGGCCTGCAGAGCCACACATCCCCGGGGGGCAATCTTCAGGCCAGCGGCAGCAGCCTGGGTGGGGGCCGTGCACTGGCACCGTGCTATCCCTTGGCCGAGGTGACAGCTTGGGCTAGGGTCTCACACCAGCAGGGCCTCGCACCCAAGCTGCACGATCCCCTGGCCTCAGAGGCAGCCTAGGCTGGGGTCTCAGCCTGGCTGGGGCCTGCTCCCCCAGCCTCGCCATCCCAGGCCAGGCTGAGATGGCAGCCTGGGGTGGGGTCTCAGCCTGGCCACAGCCCGATCCCCTTCAGTGGTGGCAGCCTGGGGTCACACCAGCCAGTCAGATATGGAGGAATTGTAAATGTTTCTTTTTAAAAATATATATTTTTATTAGTTTTTTTTACAGAGAGGAAGGGAAAGGGATAGAGAGCTGAAAACATCTATGAAAGAGAAACATTGATTAGCTGCTTTCTGCACACTCCCCACTGGGTATGTGCCCCCAACCAAGGTACATGCCCTTGTCCAGAATCAAACCTGGGACCCTTGAGTCTGCAGGCCAATGCTCTATCCACTGAGCCAAACCAGTTAGGATTGTCCAATATGTTAAAGAAAAACCCCTATCTAATAAAGAGAGAATATACAAGGGAGGGCATTTGGGATGACCAGAGTATCAGGGGAGGGCAATTGGGGACGATCAGGCTGGCAGGGGAGCAGATGGGAAAGACCAGGCTAGCAGGGGAGCAGTTAGGGGGTGATCAGGCTGGCAGGCAGAAGCAATTAGGGGCAATCAGGAAGGCAGGCAGGCAAATAGTTGGGAGCCAGCAGTTCTAGATTGTGAAAGGGATGTCTGACTGCCTGTTTAGATCCTAAAGGGATCCCAGATTGGAGAGGGTACAGATGGGGCTGAGGGACACCTCCCCCCCTCCTGTGCATGAATTTTGTGCACCGGGCCTCTGGTTTAAAACATAAACACAAAAAATAAGAACACAAGAAATGTTCTCCTATAGTTCAGGAGGCCATAGGTCTCATGTCAGTTTCACTGCACAGAAACCAAGGGATAGGCAGAGAAGCACTCCCTCTGGAGGTTCTAGAGGGAAATTCATTCCTTGCTTCTTCCAGCTTCTGGTGGCTGATGCTAATGACTGAGAACACTGGCCAGGGCAAAATTGGATTAAAAAAAAAAAAAAAAAAAAAAAGTGAGTGTGTGGTGGTAAAAAGTACAGTCCAGAGCTTCTGCCTTGATTTGTGTTAAGCTGCCAGTGTTTTTTTTTGTTTGTTTGTTTGTTTTTTTTTAAATATATTTTATTGATTTTTTACAGAGAGAAAGGGAGAGGGATAGTAAGCTAGAAACATTGATGATGAGAGAAACATCAACCAGTTGCCTCCTGCACAACCCCCACTGGGGATGTGCCCGCAACCAATGTACATGCCCTTGACCGGAATCGAACCCGGGACCTTTCAGTCCGCAGACTGATGCTCTATCCACTGAGTCAAACCGGTTTTGGCAAGCTGCCAGTGGTTTTTAAATACCGTTAGTGCAAATACCATAGTTCTTTCAAGATAAACTATGATATTTTAAAAAAATTGTTCAACACTTATTTCTGCACCTGTGTCTAGTGCCAAGCATTTATATAAAAGCTCTTCTTCAGGGATTTGTTGTTGCTTGTATTTGATAGATACAAACAAAGCCACAAGTATAGCTACATCTATAATTATATAATTGTCTGTCTGAAAGGCAGTATAATTCTGCAGATGAGATATTAATCCAGTCTTTGTGTTTGAAACAAATTTCCTAATTTGGTGCATTACTGCATCTTTGGAGAATAGTACTGCCACAATTTCTTTGACTTTTCATGTCCCAAACAATCATTGAATAATGTACAGACTTTAAAAAAATTTTTTTTAGTAATTGATTTTTTTACAGAGAGGAAGGGAAAGGGATAGAGAGTGAGAAACATTGATGAGAGAGAAACATCAATTAGCTTCCCCCTGCACACTGCCCACTGGGGATGTGCCCACAACCAAGGTACATGTTCTTGACTGGAATCAAACCTGGGACCCTTGAGTCCACAGGCCAACACTCTATCCACTGAGCCAAACCGGTTAGAGCAATGTACAGGCTTTATTAGTGTCTCAGTTACTGTGTGCTCTTCTCTAGCCAGTGCAATACAATCTTTTAACCTGAGAGAAGCTTCCGTTTTGTTTTTTTTCCTTTCTAGTTTGAAAAGTGGAAACACAAAAGTTTTGGCATTTAAAGATCTTGTCATGTTTAAAATCTTAAATTCCCTTTCCTTTAAACTGAATTATTGGTCGCAAAATCATGCCTCAACTTAACTGGAACCATAATACCGTTTCCCCGAAAATAAGATAGTGTCTTATATTAATTTTTGCTCCCAAAGATGTGCTAGGTCTTATTTTCAGGGGATGTCTTATTTTTCCATGAAGAAGAATATGGTACACATTTATTGTTAAATAAAAATAAAGGAAATTTATTACCTGTATACAGTACGGTAGTATGGTAGTTGTCAACACAAACCAGACAAACTGTGAATCCTACAGTATCAAGAATTTACTCATTTATTCAATGACAATCATGTCATCATCTTCTGGAACATCATCATAACAATCCAATTCCTGAATTTCCTGCTGAATTTCTTGTGACTCCATTTCTTTCAGATTCAGTGGACCAAATCTCTCATGTTTAGCCTAGGGAGGGCCTTATTTTCGGGGGGATGCCTTATATTTCACTCAGAAGGAAAGCTGTAAGTAGGTCTTATTTTTGGAGGATGTCTTATTTTTGGGGAAACACGGTAGTATTTGAAACTGTCTTGTTGAATAAGACAAGATAAATTGTGAGCATTCCTAAGGCCAAGGAAAAGAAAGAAGCTTTTGTTATGCTTTCCTTACTTATTTGCAGTTTCCCTCAGATTCTACCCTTTACCCAAGTGAGGGAATTCTCTGGTACTGATGTCAAGGTAATCTTTTCAGCATCTTTAGATGTGGGAGGGTTGAGAAAGCAAGTCTTCTTCTAATCTCCCTTTTGTAAGCCAATGAAATCCTAAAAACAAAACACAATTTTATTTTAGAATAAGACAATGTCTAACAGGAGAACAATTTCAGGTAAAATTTAAATATTTAGAAAAGTTTTCAATAAATTTAAAAATATTCTTCTAAAACAAGTCAACAAAACAGACCTTTTTCTTGTGTTTCTGTTTAGGTACTAGGACAATTTAGGGATTTCAAAAAAACATTTGTTGTACTAAAAAGGTTACAGAGATTAGGAATAAGTGAAGATAGTGCATAAGATCACACTAGGAGTACTGAGGACAAACTGAGTTAGTTTCTGAAAACTAACATCACATAGATACTAGAGGCCCAGTGCACCCATAGGGTCCCTCGGCCTGGCCTGTGTGGATTGGCCGAAACTGGCTCTCCAATATCCCCTGAGGGGTCTTGGATTGAGAGAGGGCCAGGGAGGAACCACTGGAGGGTTCCAAGGCTTGTCGGAGGACTTGCTCAGTCCCGATTGGCCGGACCCCAGGAGCAAGCTAATCTACGTCTGCCCCTTGGTGGTCAGTGCCCTTCATAGCAACTGGTCCAATGGTCGAAGGAATGGTTGGCCATTTTGCATATTAGGCTTTTATTCATATAGGATATACATATATGATGTTAACCTTAGAAAATTCTACAAAACACGACTTTCAAGGACACATTTCACTTGCCAATAGAGTGATTGTATGTTAGCTATTCTCTTAAAAACTTCTCTGGACACTGGGGAGAGGATGAGAGTAAAAACAACAAATAACATTTAAGTAAGATAAATATAGTTGTGACTTCATGGAACCCCAGGAAGGGTCTTAGGGACCCTCAGAAGTCATCAGACCGCACTTAAGAACCTCCCTGTGGGGAGATACATATTCATGCACAGCAGTGGCGGCTGTGATCACTGGGAAAGAGCTGGGACAGGGACACCCATCCCGGCTTGCCTGCGGGGCCAGGTCCGCTCCAGGAGGCTGACCATGACCCTGCAACCCGCCAGCAGGAGTTGTCGGGGCGGGGCTGGCCTCCGATCCCTCGCTCGTCCTGGTTTCCTAAATCCCGGAGGAGAGAGAGGGATGGACTCGCAGGGGAGCCTGCCATCTGTCACTCAGCACCGCCGGGGCCCCGCATGGCCCGGCCCCTCGAGGTGCGGTGCAGGGAGTGAGCGGTGGCGCCCCTGGAGGCGGCCTCGGCGGCGCGAGGCTGCGAACCGGAGAGGGAAGCCAAGGAGGACGAGGTGTAGGAGGGCCGGGTCCGAGCGGCCACCGGGGAGGACCACCAGGCGCGGTACCCCGGCGCGGCCGCTGAAACCGCCCTTTCCTTCCCGGCCCGGAGTCAAACCTCGCGCGCAGGCGGTGCGAGCGCCTCTCCCCGCGGCCTCTCGCGCCCCCACGCGGCCGCTGCCGGGAACTGCACTGCGCTTGTCCGCGAGGAGCACCAATAAAGATTTCTTCTTCAAACAAACAGGAAGTGCCTACGGAGGCCGGGCGGGCGGCGGGCCGGGCCGGGCATGAAGCCGGGCGGCGGCCGGGGCGCGGGCGGCGGCGGCGATGAGCGACATCGTGGAGAAGACGCTGACGGCGCTGCCCGGGCTGTTCCTGCAGACGCCGGGCGCGGGCGGGCCGGCGGCCGCCAGGGCGCCCTTCTCCTCGCGGCTGGGCGGCCTCATCCGCGGCATCACCGCGCTCACCTCCAAGCACGTAAGCGCGGGCCGGGCCGGAGGTCCGGGCGCCGGGAGGCCCCGCGCGGGGACGCCGGTGTCCGCCCGCCGCGAGCCCGGGGCTGGCCCTCCGCGGGGCTCGGGCGGCGGGTGTCGGTCCATCCCTGCGTCCGTCCGTCCGTCCGGACGCGGCACGTTCCTGCCGGAGGACTGGGACCTGGGAGGCCGGTTTCCATGGGCCCTGACTGACACCGACTCCTGATCGGCGGGCGGATCTCTAAATTCTTGAACCTGCTTGTGTTTCCTGAACGTGGAGGTGGGAAAATACCCATGCGTGTTCCATAGGCTGTTTGGGTGAGACGACAAGCGAGTGGAAATCTGTAACAAGCGCAGAACAAGTGTCAGCACTCACCGCCTGCAGAGTGCCTTCCCTCCCCAGTTCCTTCTCTGCCCCGGTTCCTCTGTCGCCAGATGTCACCCACTGGAGCAGACCCTGTTGTCGAATATCTGTGGGGAGCTTGAGGTGTTTAGTTAGACCGATGCGTAGGGCAAAGAAAAAAAAAGCATAATTCTTCCAAATCGTACACATCGCTGCGGGAGTCGCTGCCTCAGATGGGCTTGGAAGATGAGCAGTTATTTTACAGGCGATTAAGTTCCCGCAACTTTGGGTAGTTGCACAGGTTGTGTGAGATACTGATTCAAAGCTTCAAGGAGCTTATATCTTGACAAAGATCACTGTTACTGTGTGAAAAGTAACTTAGCTTATGTCTTAACAACATATGTTACTGTGTCATAATTTGTCCGGATATATTTATGAAAGAGGTTATGTGGAGGAGACACTTTCTCTTCCCAAGGAATGGGCCATTCATTTAGGCTTGGACCAGGGTAAGGTATACCATGATATAAGTGCAGGAGAGAGAAAAAGGCAAAGAGGGAAGGCTTTTCTTCAGAGTGCTCTGCGTGTTTAAAAAGTTCTTTTAAAACTGAAATCAGATGCTGCTGAACTGGGGAGGGTCTGCTTCACATTAAAAGTTCATTGTTTGTGGACTTAATGTTGTCTTAACGTTTTTGTCCTTTGCTAATTTTTATAAGATTCTGAATGAATGAAATAAAAAAATTTGGTCCCAAACTGAGGTTTGAAACTACAAGTATACGTAAAGTATCTATATGAGGTAGTGCTTACCAGTAGTTCTTGGTTAGCCACCAAATGGATACCTGCTAATTCAATGTGTAATTTAAAGATAGCATTATATTAGCCAAAAGTGGGGCAAGTTTTCAGGTGCCTTTAAGAAGGTACGATAAAATACAGCCAAAACCGGTTTGGCTCAGTGGGTAGGGTGTCTGCCTGCGGATTGAAAGATCCCGGGTTCGATTCCGGTCAAGGGCATGTGCTTTGGTTGCAGGCACATCCCCGGTGGGGGTGTGCAGGAGGCAGCTGATTGATGTTTCTCTCTCATCGATGTTTCTAACTATCCCTCTCCCTTCCTCTCTGTAAAAAAAGAAAAAAAAAATCAATAAAATACATTTAAAAAAAGAAGGTAAATACAATTCAGAGAATAGAAGTAAACACATTGATATATTTATTGCGTGTTAGAGATGAGAAGTGAGGGAAAGGGTATGAGAAATAAGGGAAAGATAGAGAAGAAAATAGTAAGGGAAACAGACTCATTTTGTTTCTGCCTTCCCCTGTTTCTCTATTCCATGAAGGCCTTTTAATTTTAAGGGAAAGATGTGAGAACTTTTTTGTTGGCCAGTACATGAAGAATTTTTTCTTTTTCTTCACTGTTAAGAAAAAAAAATTTTTTTCTACTAAACTATCTTTAAGGGGTCAGAAACTGAGTGAAGAAAAGAGAGAGATGGGTTAGACTTGGAAATATTTCTTTCCAATAATGAGTCTGAGGACTGGATAAAAGCCTTTAAGCAAATTCTTATAACGTTCCTTTAAAATAATGTTTATTTTTATTGAAAGCATTATAAATTATATTTTCCCTTTAAAAATACTGTTACAGCTCGGCCAATGCTGCTCAGTGGTTGAGTGGTTGAGATTTGACCCATGCACCAAGAGGATGCCTATTCTTTTCCCGGTCAGGGCACATATGGAGACCCCTTTCACGTCCCACGTGGCTCAGGGTTCCTGTTCAGGGTTTGGGTTCTGGCGAAGGGCCACACGCAAATTAAAGAGAGACTAGAAGAATTGGTGATATGGGGACCAGGCGGAGCCCACCTCTAGTGGAGGATTGCCACTGGGCTCTGGCCTTGCTATCCCTTTTATTAAGACAATGGGATACACCCATTACCCTTAAAAAAAATTATAAATATATATATATTTATATATATATTATTGATTTTTTACAGAGAGGAAGAGACAGGGATAGAGAGTTAGAAAAATCAATGAAAGAGAATCATTGATCAGCTGCCTCTTGCACACCCCCTACTGGGGATGTGCCTGCAACCAAGATACATGCCCTTGACTGGAATCAAACCTGGGACCCTTCAGTCCGCAGGCTGATGCTCTATCCACTGAGCCAAACCGGCTTCGGCTACACCCATTACCCTTAAGCAGGTTTAGGATACCCCCATAGCTCTTAGGCAGGTAATAAGTGGATTATCATATTAGTAAGGATTTACATGATTACAAGATGGGAAAGTTGCCTCAGGAACCATTGTCTCAATTAGGTAGGGAGTGGTTGGCTCTGACCTTTCAGAGCTTCAAGGTTGACCAGCCTTTTACATCTTTCTATTAGTGAGACAGTGGTTGGTTTCTGGCAGGCACATGCCCGGGATTCAGGCTCGATCCCAGTAGGGGGCCTGTAGGAGGCAGCTGACCGATGTTTTTCTCTCTATCCCTTTCTCTAAAATTAGTAAAAACATATTAAAAATAATTAAAAAGTTTTAAAAATACTGTGTAATTTAAAAAGACAGTTGTTCATGCATTTAAATATTCTCATTTTTTCAGGAGGAAGAGAAACTAATCCAGCAGGAACTAAGTAATCTGAAAGCAGCGGTTTCTGCTCCTACAACAACACTGGTAAGTTTGCATAGTCAGTGCCAGCACATTTGGAATTTGAAATCTGGTCCACTGTGGACTCCATAGTGACATCTAATTGATCACTTGCTAAAATCTAATTTATCACTATTAGTTATGGATGGTAGTAAGTCAAATATTAAGTTTAGCCTTTTATTATTGACTGACTGCATGGAGCAAGACTTGATGTTGACTAATGTCAATTTAGTGCCAATGTGATGATACTATCTGATAAAGAGTGAATATGCTAATTGACCAGCACACCCTCGCAAAGATGGTGGCACCCACAGTCAATAAAGACGGAATATGCTAATTGACTGCAATGCCCTCAAATATGGCAGGGCCCACAGCCACAAGATGGCGGTGCCCAGTCCCTTCAGCTCCGCCGGGGCGGCAGGCATGTGGCACGGCCGAACCCGCCCCCAGGTGTGTCCGGCCGCTTCGTGCGGTTGTCTTAGGAGTCCCCCAGTCCCCTTAGCCACCCAGAGCCAGCCTGAGGTGCAGGCAAGCCTCAGATGGTGGCTGCCCAGCCAATACCCGAGGTGCAGGCAAGCCTTGGATGGTGGCTGCCCACTCGATGCCCAAGGCACAGTCAAGACTCAGATGTCGGCTGCCCAGCCAATGCTCAAGGCGCAAGCAAGCCTTGGATGGTGGCTGCCCAGCCGCCCAGGACCACCTGAGGTTCAGGTAACCAGGCCAGCCAACGCTTACACTGCCGGCAGTGGCAGCAGCAGAGGTGTGATGGGGGCGTTGCCTTCCCCTAATTGCCAGGTTGCATCCTGCCCCGGAGAGCTCTCAGACTGTGAGAGGGGGCAGGTGGGACTGAGAGACTCCCTCCTCCAGGGCATGAATTTTCATGCACTTGGCATCTAGTAATTATATACCGTAAATGTGGCAATACTCCTGGGACCCCAGTGCTGATCTTGCTGTTTTAATGTTGTGCTCTGGGAAAAGGTGAGTATATATCATTTAAAATAATATTTTCAGATCCAAAGTGACATATTGTAGATCTCATTTTACTGTTATATATCTTGGATTGTAGGTTTATAGATCTTGTAGTATAGGTTGACTGACTGACAAGATTAGAAAATGGTTTTCTTGCTATAAAACTAAGTATATTGCCTAGCAGCTAAATCACAATCCAGTTGTTTTTAAACTTGGTTCCACATAGTTAGACTTTTCAAACAGCATTAATTTCATCAACTTTTTTTTGGTGATTCTCACCAGAGAAAATGCAATCATTTATTTATTTTAATTCTCACCTAAGGATATTTTTCTTTTCTTTTTTTTAGAGAGAGTGGAAGGGAGAGGGAAAAACAGAAATATTAATGTGAGAAAAATTTATTGATTGGTTGCCTCCTGCATAAGCCCTGACCAAGGCCTGTGTCGAGGAGGAGCCTGCAATTGTGCCTTTGACTGGAATTGAACCCAGGACCCTTCGGTCCGCAGGCCAACCTTATCCACTGAGCCAAACTGGCTAGGGTTCAATTTTGTTTTTAAATGTGAAAAATATTTTGTTACAGAAATTATTACCAACTTGTAGGAATTTTATGAATACTCAGTTGATAAAATATATTAAAATAATTGGCATTCTAGAAGCCAACTCACATTACTATGGGCAATATTTTGTCTGAGGATCGATCATATATCTCACATTATGCCCAAGTTTTACATGAAGGTCATCTAGAATTATAAATAGCTACAGTTGATTTATTTTATAGTATTGCAACTAACAAAATATTGAAATTATTTTACTAAAATGAATACTGTTGGTAGTTAAGTTAGGGAGAAACTTTTATTTATAAAGTCTGACTTAAGGTGATTAATTTATATCACACACACACACACACACACAAACACTCACTTTTTTCAATGCCAGGATTAAAAGATTTCCTTGTTAATTGATTGCAACATAATAAAAAAATAAAATATTCTATTTATTTACACAGTTACTGGATATTTTTCTTTTCAGAAAATGATGAAGGAATGTATGGTGAGACTTATATATTGTGAAATGCTTGGATATGATGCTTCCTTTGGCTACATACATGCAATCAAGTTGGCACAACAAGGAAACCTTTTAGAAAAAAGAGTAGGTATGTATGTGTTCAAGACTTAATGTTGTCCTTAAAGTTCCAATTACTATATAAAATGAATGATGACAGGTATCATTCATATATATATATATATATATATATATATATATATATATATATATGAAAGCCTAAGCAACCATTATGACCAAACAACCGGTCGATCTGTTGATATGATGTGCACTGACCACCAGGGGACAGATGCTTAACACAGGAGCTACCCCCTAATGGTCAGTGCGTTTCCACAGTCAACCTCCTGTGGCCCCTCCCCCCGGCCGGCCAGCTCTGATCACCCCAATCGGAACCTCCTGACTGTCCCTGATAGTCCCTGATTGGTCCTGATCAGGACTAGGCGAGTTGTCCCAATCAGCCCCAATTGCCTGCTAGTTCAAGGGACCCCCCACCTGTGCACAAATTCATGCACTGGGCCTCTAGTATAGTATGTTTTTAGAACATTGCCTTGTAGTTTCCAAAAATTTATACATGTAATAGTACTTTAAAACTCAGAGCCAATAAATAAAGTCAGTTTTCCTGATTCATAGCATTTTGGAGTTATAGAGATTAAAAAATGCCTGTTGTTGCAATGGTGGTTGGATGACTATATACATATATATATATATATATATATATATATATATATATACACACACACACACACATATATATGTATACGACAAATGAGTTTGTCAAAACTCATTAAAGTAGGCCTGGCTCAGTGGTTGAATGTCGACCTATGAACCGGGAGGGTATGGTTCAGTTCCCAGTCAGGTCACATGTCCGGGTTGTAGACTTGATCTCCAGCAGTTGGTGTGCAGGAGGCAGCTGATCAATGATTCTCTCTCATCATTGATGTTTCTATCTCTTTCTCCCTCTCCCTTCCTCTCTCTGAAGTCAATCCTATCTGATAAAAGAGTAATTTGCAAATTAATCATTACTCTGCCACACCCACCAGCCAATCAGGAGTGAGTATGCAAATTAACCCCAACCAAGATGGGTGTGGCCCCTGAGCAAGCAGGAAGCTTAGGTTTCCCAGGCAATGGAGGAAGACAAGCTTTCCACACACCCTGGACTTAGGCCTCCACTTAAGGCTACAAAGTTTCAATTATAGAAGATACATAAATCCCAACAAAATTGGTGGCAGCCACAGCAGCCACGGAGCAAGTAGGAGGTTTGGCTGCACTCAAGGCTACAAAGTTTCAATTATAGAAGATAAGTAAATCCCAGGGCCTCTGCTTGGATCACTGGGGGGCGTGGTGAGCCTTCAAACCACCACAGGCCCCTTGCCCAGGCTGCTCCATACCCCAAGGGAACCCCAACCCTGACCTGGGACACCCTTCAGGGCAAAGCAGCTGGCCCCCACCTGTGCACCAGGCCTCTATCCTATCTAATAAAAGAGTAATATACAAATTGACTGTCACTCCAATATACAAGATGGCTGCCCCCATGTGGTCAAGATCCTGCCCCCATGTGGACACAAATTGGCCACCACAAGATAGTCAGCAGGGAAGGGCAGTTGGGAGGGACCAGGCCTGCAAAGGAGGGCAGTTGTGGGCAATCAGGTCAGCAGGGGAGGGCAGTTGGAAGGGACCAGACATGCAAGAGAGGGCAGTTGGAGGCCATCAGGCCTGCAGGGGAGGGCAGTTAGGGGTGACCAGGCCGGCAGAGGATGGAAATTGGGGGGCGACCAGGCCTGCAGGGAAGGGCAGTTGTGGGGGACCCAGGCCTATAGGGGAGAGCAGTTGTGGGGGACCAGGCCTGCAGGGGAGGACAGTTAGGCACAAACAGGCTGGCAGGGGAGCAGTTAGGCATCAATCAGGCTGGAAGGGGAGTGGTTAGGGGGTGATCAAGCTGGCAGGCAGAATTGGTTAGGGGCAATCAGGAAGGCAAGCAGGCAAGCAATTGGGAGCCAGCAATCCTGGATTGTGAGAGGGATCAGACCTAAATAGGCAGTTAGACATCCCTTGAGGGGTCCCAGAGTACAGAGGGTACAGGTTGGGCTGAGGGACACCCCATTCCCGTATGCACAAATTTTGTGTACCGGGCCCCTACTCTATAATAATAAAAGTGTAATATGCTAATTAGACCAGACAGCTAAACAACCTTCTGGACAACCTTCTGGATGAAGCTGGGACTGTGAGGGCCACCCCCGTTGCATGAATTTCCTTTTGTGCATTGGACCTCTAGAAAAAATATATTTTTAAAAAAACATCATTAAACAAAAATGGGTGAATTTTCTTGTGTGCAAATTAAATATACCTTAGTAAAGCTAATTTTTAAAAGTCAGTTTAACCTTATGAGCTTAATGATCAGAAACGTTTCTTTATAGAATAAAACTGAAATTGACTTGAATAATTTTAAATATCCTGTTCTTAGTTTCACATATGTTAGCTATGAGGATTAGAGGCATCTATTTATTTATTAAAAATTTTTATCTATTGATTTGAGAGAGAGAGAGCGTTTTGTGTGTTTCACTTATTTATGCATTTATTGATTAACTGTATGTGCCCTGATGGGTATCAAAGCTACAACCTTGTAGTATGGGTGACGATGCTCTAACTAACTGAGCTACCCGGCCAAGGCCTAGAGGCATTTAAATTTATTTTTTTTTGTCTATAATCAACCTTTAGGGCTATTAGGAAAAATTCTTTCAAGGACAACACAGATAGCCAGTAACACACTATTAACTCTAGTAGCTCTTAGTTTTTGAGTAACTCTGTGTTTGGCTACAGGACAGAAAATGTTTTGATAGATTGTATAGAGATATGCACAAAACATAGTTTATATTTCTAGTGTCTACACAACTTTAAGTTGTTATACAGTCTCTTTTCCACTTTAGGTATATCCTGTGAAATAGTAATTCTGAAAGATTTCAGGATGAAGAACTCATGAAATCTTCCTTACTAGAGGTTTTGACCTTCATATTTTACAACTTGTTTTCATATTTACCTACAACTGGTATCTTTGACACTTAATTTTGGAATATATGATTGCTTTGTTTCAATTCTTGGGAAACATTGTGATGAGACTTTTCCCTTCAAATTTTGTAGGTTATTTGGCAGTGTCTTTATTTCTACATGAAAGTCATGAACTGTTACTTCTCCTTGTGAATACAGTTGTAAAGGTACTGTACTGTATGTTGGTTATTATGAAGTTGGTAATTACAATATTTCTGCAGGCATCTGACATTTTTCCTTAGTCATATTGAATTAGATATTTTTGGAAGAAGGTAGGTTTACAGAATGGGCATAGAAAAATATTTTTATTATTTATTTTAGAAAGATCTTTTAGATCAGTGTCTGTATCTGTAAGATGGAGATAATAATAGAACTTAACTAAGTTGTGAAGGTTGGATGAAACACTATATAAAGTAGTAGTAGCTACTGCTGCTGTTATTGTAAACTTATAACACATCTCCAGACTCTTAGTTCTGGGTATTTACATGTTGTTGTCTCTTTTTATGGGATCTGTTCTAAAAGGATGGAGATGTAAACTGAATCATTATTTTAAATTCTAAAAGTAATCCTCCTTCTATATAATAAAAACCTAATATGCTAAGTGTCCAACTGTTTGATGGACTGTTCAACCAGTCACTGTTACGTGCACTGACCACCAGGGGGCAGATGCTCTGACTGGTAGGTTAGCTTGCTGCTGGGCAAGATGGGCTGGACACGCCCTGGAACCCTCCTGCAGTCCCTCCCCTGCTCCAATCATGCACCAGTGGGGTCCCTCAGCCTGGCCTGCATCCTCTCACAATCCAGGACCCCTTGGGGGATGTCAGAGAGTTGGTTTCGGCCTGCTCCGTGCAGGCCAGGCCGAGGGACCCCATTGGTGCCTCTCGTAGAATATAATTGGAACTGGAATATACAGATACTAAAAACATAATTTAATCCATACACAATATTTTTTCCTATTAAATTAAAAAAATTATTTCTTTAGAAAATATTTTTATTGATTTTAGAGAGGGAGGGAAGGGGAGAGAGAGATAGAAACATAAATGCTGAGAGAGAATAATTGATTGGCTGCCTCCTGCATGGGGATTGACCCCACAACCTGGGCATTTGTCCTTGACCCGAATTGAACCCAGGAACTTTCTTTCCACTGAGCCAAACTGGTTAGGGCTCCTGTTTAAATTTTTAATCAAAATTGGTAATGAAGGATAATTGAATTGTTGAACATTTAAAAAAAAAATATATTTGATTTTTTACAGATAGAAAGGGAGAGAGATAGAGAGCTAGAAACGTCGATGAGAGAGAAACATCGACCAGCTGCCTCTTGCACACCCTACCGGGGATGTGCCCGCAACCAATGTACATGCCCTTGACCGGAATCGAACCTGGGACCTTTTAATCTGCAGACTGACTCTCTACCACTGAGCCAAACTGGCTTCGGCTTGTTGAGCATTTTCATGTTTACTTTGTGTCAGTATTTTGATGTGTGGGTCTGTGTGTGTGTAGTACTTTCTGAACTTTTAAGTTTTATACTCTATTGAGATTACTAGTAGCTTAAGTTTTTCCAAGCTTTTAAAAATAGTTTTTCATTTTCTGTTAGAATGATTAATAAAAAATTTGTGCATATTTAAGTATGTATAAATTTATGCCTTTTATTGTATACTAGAGGCCTGGTGCACAAAATCGTGCACTGTGGGGGAGGGTGTCCCTTAGCCTGGCCTGCGGCTTCTTGCAGTTCACCTGGTCCTCCCCCAAGGATTGGGCCTAAGCCAGCAGTCAGATATCCCTCACAACCTGAGACCCCTTGCTCCTTACTGCCAACCTGCAGCAGAGGTGGGAGAGACGCTCGCTGCAGCTGCTGTGCTCGCCAGCCGTGAGCCCAGTTCTGAGTGGTGCTCCCCCTCTGGGAGCGCACTCACCACCAGGGGGCAGCTCCTGCATTGAATGTCTGCCCCCTCTGGTGGTCAGTGCATGTCGGGGCAACTGGTTGTTCCACCGGTTGTTCTGCCGTTTGGTCGATTTGCATATTAGGGTTTTATTATATAGGATATTTGAGAATTACTTCCTTTTAAACTTTCACTCATTGTTTAACAAGGACAATTTATAAAGTTGGCTTGCTATTAGTTTAGAAAAGTTTTAAAAGCTGTTCTAAAGGAGACTACTTGGGCCAGTGTCAGAACAGAAATACAATTTCCTTTTGGATCAATTGCTTTTTGGCTGTGTTTATTTGTTGACTGTTCAAGCAAATAAAACAGACATATATATATATATATATATTATATAAAAGATGAGCTAAATATACAACTTAATTATAAAGTTAGGAGAAAACTATTAAGTAAGTGGGGCCGTTGCAATGTTGTGCTCGTTATACCTAATTTCGAACTTTGGACTGAATGTTTTCTTTGCATAATGATTGTGTCAGGACTTGCAGAGCACTAACCTGGTGGAAGTATGTATGGCACTTACTATCGTTAGCCAGATTTTCCCTCAAGAAATGATTCCAGCTGTTCTTCCATTAATAGAAGATAAACTTCAGCATTCTAAGTAAGTAAATCCTTTTTGGATAGGTGTATATACTATATATTTCAAAACAAAAATTTGCACTAAAATTTATTATAACTTACTTAGTTCTACCAAGATAGAGGATATCCTTTGTCAGATAAAATACAAAAATCCCTGATAGTGTTGTCCTTTATTTTTATGTGGGTTTAGAAAAATACCAGGCAGCTTTCTGAAGTTAAACTGAGAGGCAGTGTCAGGAGTCCTTGGCTTTCCTCCCACTTCTACGGCTAGCCAGCCATGGGCCTGGTTTTCCCTTGGTTGTGTGGGGTTGCTTGAAGCTCCTTAATTCTGACAAAGTTGTTTGAGGATAAGGTCAACTAATGGAAAACGTTTAGAAATTGTTGACTTACAGTTTTTTTAATTTTTTTAATCTTCATCCGAGCATATTTTTTCCATTGATTTTTAGAGAGAGTGGAAGGGAGAGGCAGAGAGAAACACTGATGTGAGAGAAATACATCGATTGGTTGCCTCTCGCACACCCCCAACCAGGGCTGGAACCCTGCAACTGAGGTACGTGTCCTTGACCAGAATCAAACCCTGGACCCTTAGCCCGCAGGCCAACACTCTATCCACTGAGCCAAATCGTCAAGGGCTGTTTGTTTTTTTAAAATATATTTTTATTGATTTCAGAGTGGAAGAGAGAGTTAGAAACATCAATAATGAGATAGAATCATTGGTCAGCTGCCTCCTGCACGCATGGGGATTGAGCCCGCAGCCTGGGCATGTGCCCTGACCAGAATCAAATCATGGCCTGTTGGTGGTTCATAGGTTGATGCTCAACCACTTAGTTACATCAGCTGAGCCTGGTTTTTATTTATTTTTAATTAAAAAAAATATTTTATTGATGTTTTACAGAGAGGAAGGGAGAGGGATAGATAGTTAGAAACATTGATGAGAGAATCATCAATCAGCTGCCTTTTGCCCACCCCCAACAACCAAGGTACATGCCCTTGACTGGAATCAAACCTGGGATGCTTTAGTCTGCAGGCTGATGCCCTACCCACTGAGCCAAACTGGCCAGGGCCTGGTTTTTATTTTTAAAGAAATAGCTAAAATGATAGTTTCACTAAGAATGGTAGAATAACTTTATAGGTTTTTTCAGACTTGTTATAATGTTTTTTTCAATGTCAGACCAGTGTTAGAACAAATGCTGGGTAATGACAATTAATTACTGGAAATATATTAGCTTTTCTTAGATAATTATAGGTTGATCTGATCATAGCAGAACATATTTTTATATACAACTTTCATGCCACCACTCTTGTGGTAATCATACATACTGATTCTTTATATGAAACTAGAGGCCTGGTGCACAAAATTCATGCATGGGTAGGGTCCGTAGGCCTGGCTGGTGATCAGAGCCGATTGGGGCCTTTTGGCTGCCAGCTGTGACCTTCCTTCCCTGGCTGCTGGCTGGGGCCTTTCTTCATCCCGCACTGCCCACCTAATGGTCAGTATGCATCATAGTGAGCGACTGAATTCCTGGTCTCCGGTCAAACTCCTAAGGGGACACTTTGCATATTAGCCTTTTATATATATATAGAGCACATGTGTCAAACACAAGGCCCGCGGGCCAAATCCAGCCCGCCAGGCCTTACAATGTGGCCCGCACCGCGCTGTCATCACTGCACTCCACTGTCAGTTTATGACATTGTCAGTTTATGACTGTTCAGTAAACCATTCGGCCCGCAATTTAGGCTGGATTTTAGATTTTAGCCCCTTCTCTGATTGAGTTCGACACCCCTAATATAGAGTCTTCTGAGAATTGATTTTTTTTTTACTTATCGCTTCCCATTTACCCTTTTAATTTTTTTCTTACTGTTTCCCATCTACTCTAATTTCAAATCCTGGACTTCTGTCTTCTACTAGTTAAAGTTTAGACTTGAAACTGATTCTGCAGTTATGGCTATATCTATTCCATTTTATGGAGTGAAGCTAAAAAATATGGGACAGAGCTACAGGTAGGCTAGTGGATGTCACAAAGAAGATGTGAGACAGGGTTTGGACTTGACTTTGAATCCCTGCTGAATTTTGCAGGCCAGACTTAGAGCTTGAATCCAGGTCTCTTGAGGTCTCGTGTTAGTACCATCACTTAGAGCCAGGCTTAGGCATTCCTGATCCTGTTCAGAGTTTGTTTTTTTCTGACCTCATTTACCTATCAGACTAATATTGATTAATACTCACTAGCAATACATTGGGATGTTGTTTACAGTCACCATAGTATTAATGCTAATGACAAGTATGTTGTTAATTTTTTCTACGTGAAAATAATTTTTCAACATGGCATAGTTTGGCAAAGTAAGTTGCTTGTTAATGGAATTTAGCAGAAGCTAGATGACCATTTGCTAGGAATCTTATGAAAGGAATTATTGAATAGAACAGAGGAGTGCTTTGAATAATCTCAATTTTTATATTCTCTGATTTTAAGTAATAGTAGTATATAAAAGTAAAAGCAAGTATTTTTCTTTTGTGCCAGTTGCCGCTGTGAGCAGTGTCAGCAAAGTCAGTGGCTATGAGCTATGTAGACATGGCATGAGAGAATAATAAGGAATATAGTACTCTCTTGGAAACTGCATTATGGACATAGAGTAGGAGCTCTATTTTTACTTCTTGTGTGCTAGACATTATCTGTGACAAACTAAGTGCAAGACTTGTGTATATTTTCTTTTTCATTGTAAAGAGATTTTTGAAATATGAACTGAGCAAGGAGGGGAGTAACATCATTTACTGTGAATCCTTTCCTCCTTTGCCCCCTTAAAATATTTGGGTTATGCTTGCTCATAATATAAAAAAAGAAAGATAAAAAGCTAGAATGTTAAAGAGACTTAATATTAATAAAGACTTGCATATTACTAGCTGTAGTTACCTCTTACTGATTTAAACTTACTGTTGCTTCTTTTCCCAATAGGGAATTAAGGAATTTATTTATCTTTCTTGTTGTTCTGGTTTTCAAAGTAATATGTGCTTGCTATCCCAAAATTCCATTCTATATAATAGGAGAGGAATATGCTAATTATCTGTTACACCTTGAGGCGTAATGACCAACCACATAATGACCATATCACTGATCTACAGGAGGGTGGGGCAGTGAACTACATGCAGGCTGCAAAAAGCTGCAGGAGGGGGCAGGGCAGAAAGCTATGAGAGGGGGAGGGAGGAGGGAGGAGCTCCAGGAGGGCGGGGCAGTGGGCGGAGAGCTATAGGAGGACAGCAGATACTGGTGCACACATGTGTGCGCAGGGATAGTAGTAATTAGATAATTATATAATATGGGTAGTTAAAGTCTCAACATCTAACCTAGAGAGAACGACTTTTTATAGTTTGGTGGATTAGAATAAAGAAATTAATAATAGCCCTGGCTGGGAGTTCAATTGGTTAGAGTGTTGTCCCCATAAGCCAAGTTTGCAGGTTTGACGCCTAGTCAGGGCACATACAAGAATCCACCAATGAATGTAAAAAGAAGTGGGACAAACAAATCAATGTTTCACTTTCTCTCTCCCTTTTTTAAAATATATATTTTTATTGATTTTTTACAGAGAGGAAGGGAGAGGGATAGAGAGTTAGAAACATCGATGAGAGAGAAACATCGATCAGCTGCCTCTTGCACACCCCCTACTGGGGATGTGCCTGCAACCAAGGTACATGCCCTTGACCGGAATCAAACCTGGGACCTTTCAGTCCGAAGACTGACGTTCTATCCACTGAGCCAAACTGGTTTTGGTTGTTTTCTTTAAAAAAAAAAAAAAAAAAAAAAATATATATATATATATATATATATATATATATATATATATAAATAAATATGTATGTATATATTATTGATTTTTTTACAGAGAGTAAGAGAGAGAGAGGGATAGAGAGTTAGAAACATCGATGAGAGAGAAACATCCATCAGTTGCCTCTTGCGCACCCCCTACTGGGGATGTGCCGGCAACTAAGGTACATGCCCCTGGCTGTGGCTGTAATAGAACCTGGGACCCTTCAGTCCGCAGGCCAACACTCTATTCACTGAGCCAAACCTGTTAGGGCTCTCTCTCGTTACCTCTACTTCTCCCTCCCTTCCTTTCTCTCTAAAGTCAATAAAAATAAATTTTAAGAAAGGAAATTAGCCAAAACCAGTTTGGCTCAGCGGTAGAGCGTCGGTCTGCGGACTGAAAGGTCCCAGGTTCGATTCTGGTCAAGGGCATGTACATTGGTTGCGGGCACATCTCCGGTAGGGAGTGTGCAAGAGGCAGCTGGTCGATGTTTCTCTCTCATCGACGTTTCTAGCTCTGTATCTCTCTCCTTTCCTCTCTGTAAGAAAAATCAATAAAATATATTTAAAAAAAAAGAAATTAATGAATGTATAATTCTCTTTTTAGATTAAGGGGATAGCTAATATATTGAAATCATTTCGTCTGTAATCTTTTCAAATTAAATGCCCGAAAATTCAGATCGTTTGTTCAGATTTCATTTTTTATCTATAGGGAGATTATACGAAGAAAAGCTGTTCTGGCATTATACAAATTCCATCTCATTGCTCCTAATCAAGTACAACATATCCATATTAAGTTTCGTAAAGCACTTTGTGACAGAGATGTTGGGGTCATGGCTGCTTCCTTGCACATATACCATAGGATGATTAAGGTAAGTTGAAAATTTCAGTAGTTGACATTAGAAATATATAATTATGGCATAAAAAAATCCTTTCAGATTTTTCAGTCAAATGCTTAATTTGAAGTTTTTATTATTGACTTTTAAATAGTAATCTTTGCAAGTTGTTGATAACTTTAGTAGTAGGCACATCATAGAATTAGGCTTTTGTTTTTTTTAAATTCTCACCTGAGGATATGCTTTTTTTCATTGATTCTAGAGAGGGAGAGACAGAGAGAAACATCCATGTGATTGGTTGCCTCCCTTATGCACCCTGACCAGGGATTGAACCCGTGACCTGGGTATGTGCCCTGACTGGGAATTGAACCTGAGAGCCATCAGTAATCCAACCATTGAGCACACCTACCATGGCAGTCTTTTTTTCTTTTTTTTTTTTAAATATATTTTATTGATTTTTTACAGAGAGGAAGAGAGAGGGATAGAGAGTTAGAAACATCGATGAGAGAGAATCATTGATCAGCTGCCTCTTGCACACCCCCTACTGGGAATATGCCCGCAACCAAGGTACATGCCCTTGACCAGAATCGAACCCGGGACCTTTCAGTTCACAGGCTGACGCTCTATCCACTGAGCCAAACCCGTTTTGGCTCCTTTTTTTTTTTTTTTTTTTTTAATACAACATTTTTTTCATGTTACTGAAGAAGCATAGAAAAATGATAGGTAGGAAGTGTTTGAAATGTTCAGATTTGTGGCTTTTTAAGTATTGATTGTGTTTCATACAACTTTATGGGATGCATAGGAGCTTATAGAAATGAGGAGAGCCTATTGGGGTTGCGAAAGGTAGAGACTAGTGTTGATGCCATACAATGGTACTGTATCAGAAAAGCTAGGGGGGTTGAATGGTGTGGTAAAAACATTTTCTAATTGATTACATGGATTTCTACTAATTCAGCCCCAGTGAATTGCCTGAAACACTTTATATCTGAAAGTATGTATTTGTGAGAGATTTCTTGAGTATCTCATAATGAAATGGAATATGCTGTTGAATTTAATTTAAAATTATAGAATTGAAGGTATCTTTAATGCATTGTGTTCTAGAACATTATGATATAAATAGATATTTGATATTGAATCTTATTTTTCCTCTAACATTTACTAAACTTTGCAAGAGCTATTATTTCCTTTCAAAAAAATGTGTCCTTGATATATAATAAAATTACGATGACGAATCTAGTGTTCATTTTGAGGAATATGTATTTAATTCCCCCAGGCCAAGAGATTAGTCAGATATATAATCAAGGTACACTCATTCAGAACCCCAACATACTTAAGTATTATATGACTGATTAGTTTTTTAATAGACAGATTCACTGACTTTGGAGTGTTTAAATGTTTGAGTAATCTTAGCTGTGCTCTTCCACCCAGAACACATTTAGCTAATTTACATAAGACATTTGCAAAGTTTAGAGATTGAAAACAGGTCTTAGTTTTCCTCAAAAGTAGAATTATTACATCCCTTTTTCAGTATTCCAGTTCTTTTTACCTTTAAAAAAATATATATTTTATTGATATTTTACAGAGAGGAAGGGAGAGAGAGAGAGAGAGAGAGAGAGAGAGAGAGAGAGAGAGAGAGAGAGAGAGAGAGAGAGAGAGAGGGCTAGAAACGTCGATGAGAGAGAAACATCGACCAGCCGCCTCCTGAACACCCCCTACCAGAGATGTGCCCGCAACCAATGTACATGCCCTGGACTGGAAACGAACCCGGGACCTTTCAGTCCGCAGACCGACGCTCTACCACTGAGCCAAACCCGTTTCCGCTCTTTTTACTTTTTTACTTATTGCTGGTATTGATTATTAAAGCTTCTATATAAGATGTAATTATAAGAACTTTTGAAATATGATTATACTGTGTGTGGGAACAAGTAGGGAGTGGTGGAAGCTTTTTGGGGGATGATTCAGCTTTGGATTGGTAGCCAGTGGAGTTTCATCATGGAAGAAATTAAGCAGATTAGAACACTTTCATTAAATGTGAACATGGAATTTCTAAGTCAAAATGTATTAAGTTAGATTCCATATGGCATTTCAACCAAGTCTATTTTATATGGTATTAAGACATTATTATTAACGGAAGGTTTTTGGTTTTATTTTTTTTGGATGTAGGAGAATTCATCTGGATATAAAGATTTGACTGGGAGTTTTGTAACGATTTTGAAGCAAGTAGTTGGAGGAAAGCTCCCAGTAGATTTCAATTACCACAGTGTTCCAGCACCATGGTTACAAATCCAGCTCTTGAGAATACTGAGACTTCTAGGAAAAGATGATCAAAGGTAAACTTAAGTAAATTTGTTAGTAACTTAGAGGTTTCAAGATAAGCCAGATTCTCCTAATGCTTTGGGTTTGCTTACTAGTGATAAATAAACCACTTTATAAGAAGTATATAATTCAGGTTGCTGGGATAATACTGGCTCTCTGCTTATCTAAATCCTATTCTCAGTGAAAGGTACCAGTGAAGCTTTATGTTTTCTCTGAAGCTTTCTTAGTCATTCTACTACAGAGGTTGGGAAACTTTTTTTGTCAAGGACCAGATAATAAATATTTAGGCTTTGTGAGCTATCTGTTGCCTGTTGCAACCATTCAACTTTGCTGTTGTATAGCTCAAAAGCAGTCATAGACAGTACACAAACAAATGAACACAATTAATAAAAAAATCTTTTTATGGACATTAAAACTTGAATCTCATACATTTTATGTGTTGTGAAATGTTATTATTTTGACCCCTCACCCCCATTTAAAAATGTAAAAACCATTCTTAGCCAGCAGCAATACAAAATTAGATGACCAGCTAAGGGAGCCTGCAGACTATCGCTTGCTGACCCTCAGCTCTAATTGGATGTGAGTGCTTCACCTTAATTTGTTTGTCTGAATACTCCTTTAACCAGTAATTTATATTTTATGGGTATCTTTCCTATTAAATATATTTCAAACTTACAGAAAAATTTCAAGAATAGTAAAAGGAGCTATTTTATGCCCTTTATCTAGATTTATTCATTGTTTGCGTTTTCTCTCTTTCTGTATGTGCATGTGTGCACACATTATTATTTTAAAACTCACTATTTTAATTTTTTTTTTTTAAGAGAGAGTGGAAGGGAGGGCAGAGGAGGGGGAGAGACAGATAGATAGAGAAGCATCAATGTGAGAGAGACATCAATTGGTTGCCTCTCACATGCACCCTGACCCAGGCTTGGGATTGAGTTTGCAACTGTAGTTCATGCCCTTGACCAGAATCAAACCTCAGGGCCAATGCTCTAACTGCTGAGCCAATCCAGGTAGGGCACACATTCTTTTTATTTTTTTTCTGAACTATTTGAGAGCAAGTCCAACTAGATTTTATTTCCCTTGAGAGTAAGGACCATGGCTTGAGTCCCTGAAGAGTTTCAGTGTTCTGATTTTATGAGATTCGGTTCTCTTTCTTGCAGTAGGATTCATTTACATTCTGATTCTTAGCCTATCTTTACAAAGGGATTATCCTTGAGGCTGTCACTCCTGGTAACGCCTTGTCAGCAACTTGTCAGGATCCATTTGCCCTTTGCACTCCTGATAAGTACTAACTTGGCTGTGTCACTCTTGGTGTATTGCTAGTTTATTTTTTTCTGTGTTTATGAATCTCAATCCTGATTGAAATATAGGGATCTGATGGAGCAGACACACATGAAAAATGCTTGTCCTAAATACATTTTATTTTATGTAACCCAACCTATCTTGTTGTGGAGCTCTAGTTAGAGTTCACTGGAATTCTCTTTTAAAACCACTAATTTCCTAGTAATGCACCCAGGCCTTACTGGTCAAAAAAAAGATTTAATGCCATCAGATGTTTTCAGGAAGGAACTTTGAGGCTTTTAGTGAATTTACTAAATGTAGTAACTCATCATCTTCCCTTTCTTTCATGGATGAATTTGGAGAATACATACAAAGATGACTAAAAGCGCTTACCTTCAAAGGGCTCAGTTGAATGGAAACTAGGCACAATTAAAGTGAATAAAGATTGGAACTCTTACAATGTTGTGGAACATTAAAATGTTTTCTCCTTTGTTGTCCCAACTCTAATGAGATTTTATATTAACATAAACCTTATATTTCTTTAGAAATGATTAATTCAATGTGGCAAAGAAAAATGTTATTTTATAACATATTCTAATGTATTTAATTGAAAGAAATAATTTACTAATTTATCATTTATTGATGGATCTTTATATCTATTGTTTGAGTATTTTCTTGTGTTTTACAGCATCTTGCTTCTTAGATTATTTATATTTAGCTTGATCATGTCTGCAAATGTTTCTATGTTTCATGTGGTTAAATATGATTTATGCCAGATATTGGCTTTTATAATTAAGAAACTAGATTGTAATCCAGGTGTAGAATTACTAAATTGGGCGGGGGAGGGAAAATTTGTAACATCTACTATATGGTTATTGTCTGTGGAAGAAATGCTTACACAGTAAAATGGAGGATTTTAGAATATGGTTATGGATTCTCACTGGGTATTTATACTTTGGTCAAGATGGAATCAAAGTATACACTCCAGATTGAATTTGATCGCTGTGTATTTGGAGAGAAAGAAGACATTTTTGATAAAGATATACATGATTTTTGTGTAGCCCCAGTTTATTTTGATGTTTTTGCTTGTTTGCTTTACTTTCTCTGTAAGACTACTATGTGCATGCTAGGTTGAAGTAGCTTTTATTTCTGTTAGTAGTTTTTGAATTTGTAAAACATTTAAAAATACCAGCTGAGAAGCCATAGTTTTCACCTTGGCATTTTGTAGGGGACTTTTCTAGGCAGGAGGATGAGTGCTAGGACTCTGTAAGGCACTGCCTTTCTTACAACATCTCCCTCAACCCAGTTAAAGCAACAGTAATAAGTGATCATAATGGCTTAGGAATGGACAAATTTCTCAATTCTCTTTATATTTAACACAAATGGAAGCTAAAGTTTTCTTTCTGAAGAAGTGCATGTTGCTCATAGACTAGTGTTGTTTTTTAAAAAATATATTGATTTTTTACAGAGAGGAAGAGAGAGGGATAGTTAGAAACATCGATGAGAGAGCATCATCGACCAGCTGCCTCTTGCACACCCCCTACTGGAGATGTGCCTGCAACCAACGTACATGCCCTTGACCAGAATCGAACCTGGGACCTTTCAGTCTGCAGGCCGACACTCTATCCACTGAGCCAAACTGGTTTTGGCTAGACTAGTGTTTGAATATTTTTTACAAAATTATGTGGTTTAAATACAGATAATGTGCTGTCTGGAATAATCTGGATCTGACAGGTATTACTGTAATAACTTGGAACAGGTAGAAATATCTTATTATAAAGAAAACTATAAAAGATAGTGTGTTCAACCAAGCAAAAGCCTGACTTGTAAACTAGGTACAAGTTTAGGAAAGAGTTGATTGACATGTTTAGTTAAACTCATGAGAAAGAACAAATGGGACTTTTAAAAAGTGAAATTCCCATCGCTTCGTAAAATGAATTTTTTCACTTTTCTGTAGTTCTTTAGTTTTAAAGAGAGAGAAGTTTGACAAACTATGTTTATTGGGTTTTAATACTATAATTTTACTGCAAATAAAATATCTTTTAAACAGGACAAGTGAATTAATGTATGATGTTCTTGATGAATCCTTACGAAGAGCCGAGTTAAATCACAATGTCACATATGGTAGGTAACATGTGAATGCTACTCTAACGACTAACAGTATTTTTCAGTATCATAGCTGAATCTGTGTAGAATACTACCAATTCCAATAGAATTTTATGTCAATTTTTAAGGTGATTCTTTGGGTTATTATTTTTCTTCCTTTTAAAAAAAATATTTTTGTTGATTTCAGAGAGGAAGGGAGAGGGAGAGAGAGAGAGAGAAACATCAATGATGAGAGGGAATCATTGATTGGCTGCCTCCTGCATGCCCCACACTGAGGATCGAGCCCCCAATCCAGGCATGTGCTCCTGGCTGGGAATCAAACTGTAACTTCCTGGTTCATAGGTCAGTGCTCAACCACTGAGCAACACTAGCTGGGCGGGTTATTATTTTTCAATGGGAGTATTGAATAGTGGAAATAATTTGAAATTATGGCATTATTTTTAAAAATATATCTTTTTTTTTTTTTTTTAATCAATCTTTATTGTTCATATTATTACAAAGGTTCCTCATTTCTTCCCCCCTCCACCAGGTTCCCACCCCACCCTCCGCCCCCTCCCCATCCCCCATTGTCCTCATCCATAGGTGCACAGTTTATGTTCAGTCTCTTCCTCCCTCCCTTTCCCCGATAGTAAATCCCTTTTCAGATAGTAAATCAGTTACTTAGCATTTTCTCATATCAATAATACCTCCACATGCCCAATGATACACTTCACACAAAAGACATTTCCAAATAGGTCAACCAGCCTCATCCAGGCCCCACCCAAGGCACTCACAGATCAACACCCCAGCGCTATACTAACTCAACACATCCAGATCTAAGCCTTCATCACTTGATTCAGCAGACCCTCAAGTTTCCGCAAAAGTTTCCAGCCATGTCTGAGAGGCAGCCGTGGGCAGGTACAGGCGAGGAGCGAGCTGTTTCGGGCCTGGCTGCTCCGGGCCTGGCCTCTGTTGCTCTGGTTCGTTCCACAACCAGCTGCTCCGGGTCTGGTCACTGCCGCTCCCGACCTAGTTGCTCTGGACTTGGCTGTTGCTGCTACAGGCCTGGCCGCACCCGACCCGGCTGCTCTGGGCCCGGTTGCTCTGGGCCCGGCCGCTCCAGGCCTGGCCGCTCCCAGCCTGGCAGTTGCTGCTCCGAGTAAAAATATATCTTTATTGATTTCAGAGAAGAAGGGAGAGGGAGAGAGAGAAGCATGATGAGAGAGAGTATCATTGATCAGCAACCCTTTCACATCCCCCAACTAGGGATTGAGCCCGCAACCCAGGCATGTGCCCTTGGCTGGAATCGAACCTGGGACCCTTCAGTCCACAGGCTGATGCTCTATCCACTGAGCAAAACCGGCTAGGGCTATGTCATTACTTTAAATGTTGACCTAAATTCATTTTTATTTGTCTCTCTTTTAAGACTTTATTTTTTAAGAGAAATTATCTTTTTATTGAAAATATTCATTAACTTAGTAGACCTGTTCCAGATTTAATAGAATAGTTCTTAAATACATCAGTTAGTCAACTAGTTGTGAAATATTTAAAACATTTCTGTTGTCAGGCCTTGTGCAAGATACTTGGAATACAGCTGTGAATAAAATAGTGTTATCATTTAGCTCACTGATTAGACAGGGCCAGTGCTGTAAATGTTATAAAGGAGGATTACAGGGTGCTGTGGGGAGAATACAGCAGCTAGTCTTAGGTGAGGGGGAGAACAGGGAAGATTTTTATGAAAAAACGATATTTAAGAACACAACTGAAGGATAAGTAGGATATAGATGGTATATATATGGAATAATAATAGTATTTTGTGAAGAGACAGTAGTTCTTATATACATTTTATGTAATTTGAAAAAGTAATTTAGTGATAGGAGACAAGTTTGAGGGGAGAAAGGGGGAGGAACCAGAAAAGTAACCAGAAACACTTCCAATCATAATAGCCAGAGGGAGGAACTATTAGTTCTTTATTGATCAATGTGAGAAAGCTGGGTGAAGAAATTGGGATATTTAAGAAATAGATATAAAACAGTGTGAATTTTGCATATTATGCAGAAGGGTAGAAGAGGCATTGAGAGATATAACTCAAATGAGAAGTCATTTCTTAGATCTGGTGAAGTACCGTGAAGATGGGGGTGAAGAGTGTTGCTGTTTCTTTCAGACAGTGATAAACTGTTGCTCTTTAAGAATAATGGTTGTAGAAGTGTAGGGTAGAGAGCAGAAATTGAACTAGTTTATTTTTTATTTATTTATTTATTTAAATATATTTTATTGATTTTTCACAGAGAGGAAGAGAGAGGGATAGAGAGTTAGAAACATCGATGAGAGAGAATCATCGATCAGCTGCCTCCTGCACACCCCCTATTGGGGATGTGCCCGCAACCAAGGTACATGCCCTTCATCGGAATCGAACCCGGGACCTTCCAGTCCGCAGGCCGATGCTCTATCCACTGAGCCAAACTGGTTTCGGCAGAAATTGAACTAGTTTAATTGAAATAAAAGAGCTTGACAAAGATGCAGTAGGAATAAGGAGAAAGGTTTGTGTGCATAAGCCTCATACAGGAAAAATAATGCAAATGATAGTGAATTGGGATAGTGAATTTAAAAGGATAGAGTTAGGTTTTGCATGTATAAATGGTGATTAAAGTCAGTAAGAGTGGTTTATTCACTTGTTCAACCTATATTTATTGAATGCCTATAAAACAAAAACCTTGATTTGTAAACTAGGTACAGATTAAGGAAAGAATTGATTTATATTTCTCCATGTTCAGAATGGGAGATTAAAGGAAGAATAAGGTAGACACAGCCCCTGCCCTTATGAGTATCTATCTCTATAAAAGCCTAAGCGACCATTGCAACCGAACGGACGACCAAACAGGCTGTGTGAGGCGACCCGGCTGGCAGGGGGGTTAGTGAGGGACGGCCACACGACCGAGCAGCAGGCTGCGTGGGGTGACCAGGCCAGTGGGGATGAGGGGGTAGTTGGGGGCAATCAGGCCGGCAGGCAGGTGAGTGGTTAGGAGCTGGTGGTCCAGGATTGTGAGAGGGATGTCCGATCCCAGGGATCAGGCCTAATTCAGCAGTCAGACATCTCCCGAGTGGTCCCAGATTGGAGACGGTGCAGGCTGGGATAAGGGGACCCTCCTCCCCATGCACAAATTTCGTGCACTGGGCTTCTAGTATAGTATAATGAACAGTTGACATTGTGTAGGATCCTGCTATGTAATGAGAAGACTAAGGGCCCAGAGGTAAGGATGACCCTTACTGAGGCAGATGGTTTGTCAGAAGATCCAGAGAAGTGTCAGAGTCTTTGCAGGCAGCTAAAGGAAGTTAAAAAGTTTTCCTTGAGATATAATCATTGTCTAGGGTAAAAATTGTAAAGACTCTCCAGGAATTCTGTTTATAATTAGTTAAGAATTTGTTTTTCTTGAAGAAAGCCCCCCCCCCTTTTTTTTTATAATCGCATTTCAGCTTCAATGTTTTTATAAGTAATATATGCACATGGTTCAAAATTCAAAAAAGTACAAAAGGGTATTCAGTGAACAGTAAGTGTCCCTTCAATCCTTATCACCCACCACCCAGTTCCCCTTTCTGGAGATAACCGCTATTACCTGTTCCTTTGATTTGCAGAATACTGTATACCTGATGAGATAGTTTTTAATGTTTTTCACTGGGACACCCTTCTCTTATTAAGGTTGCTAGAACAGCCAACACCAATAGTTCGCCTCTTTGTGTTTTTTTTAGTTTGTTTATTATTTATTTATTTATTTTAGTTTGCCTCTTTGTAGGCTGTTAGTCCAGCATATCACCTTCTACAGAAACTTTACAGTTTTGGTTGTTCTGTTTATTTCTATCATTATGCTTTTTATTCCATATTTATATTAATATTGTTTATAGATAACATGGGTTTTAACAATAGTACTCTCTAGTAATCGTAATATAAATATTTGATTGTTTAAGAATGTGAATTTTAAATTATAAACTTCATAAAGGAAGGGACTGTGTCTGTCTTATTCATCAGCATATCTCAGTATCTGGCACTGGATTAATCAATGAGTAATATGTTTTAACTGAGTGGAAGGAAGGGAAAGTTATACTTTATTGGTTATCTATTTGATTGAGTTTCAGCCTTAATATTTTCTAAACCACATTTTTATGAAAGTTTTATTATTATAATTTACCTTAGTGTCAAATCTGTCAGATATGTCAGAAGTATAAAATATAATTTTTGCCTTTAAGGAATTTATAATATAATGGAAGATATAACTTATTTATGAAAGCACAATACCAGTATAAGACAGAATGTAGAGGGATGGTACAGGGAGTCAGTACTGCAGGAATTCAGAGTTGATGGAGATCACAGAGCTTTATTTTTTATTTATTTATTTAAAATACATTTAAAAAAAATATTTTTTATTGATTTTTCACAGAGAGGAAGGGAGAGGGATAGAGAGCTAGAAACGTCGATGAGAGAGAAACATTGACCAGAGCTGCCTCCTGCACACCCCCCAATGCCCGCAACCAATGTACATGCCCTTGACCAGAATTGAACCTGGGACCCTTCAGTCCGCAGACCGACGCTCTATCCACTGAGCCAAACTTGTTTCAGCTACCGGGCTTTCGATGAGAGAGAAACATCGACCAGAGCTGCCTCCTGCACACCCCCCAATGCCCGCAACCAATGTACATGCCCTTGACCAGAATTGAACCTGGTACCCTTCAGTCCGCAGACCGACGCTCTATCCACTGAGCCAAACTTGTTTCAGCTACCGGGCTTTATCAATGTAACTAGAGGCCCGATGCATGTAAGGGCCTTGCCCAGCCCTTGCCCGCTGCGGCTGTGGCCCCTGCCCACTGCAGCTTTGTCCGGAAGGATGTCCAGAAGGATGTCTGGTCTAATTAGCATATTACGCTTTTATTGTTATAGATAGGACCCTAAAAGGTAGGTAGGATTTAGGTAGCCAGAAGGGATGTTGAAGAGAATTTTAGGAAGAGGGAACATGAGAAATGGTGCAGAACTGGAGATATTTCATACACTTTCAGAGAACACTGACTCACTGGCCTGGGCAGCTCATGGTGGGAGCAGGGGAAAGGCCATGTTGTGGAGGTGTCTTCATGGTAGCCAAAAGAGTTTGGACTTCACACTGAATAAATCTGGAGGTAGGGGAGATTTTTGGGCAGGGTACTGATAAGATGAGAATGACATTTTTAGTAGACTGGTAAATTGGGAGAATTATATAAAATGGATATAGATACCTTTTCCTGTTTTTCACCCTAAGTATACCTAAAAACCCTGGACATTATATATAAAATAAATGTAAGACTCTGAAAGGTGGAGAAATGAAGGTAGACATTTAGGGACCTTGGTACACAAGGAACGACACCTTGGTGAATATTGGGTTTTCTTTTTGCCTCGCATACCCCAGACAGCAACCTGGAAATGCCAACAGGTGCAGACAGAATACCCCAAGAATAACGACCATGTTTTATGAATGGACTCCAAGAAGAAAAGGGCAAGCAAGCAAGAAAAGTTTAGAGAATAGCCCCTCTATCTGTGGGTCCACCAGTTGCAGCAAAGGCTTAGAGGAGATCTGAGATTTCTACTCTCACTAGGTGTAAGGAGGTGCCCCAACCCTCCCGCTGGGCTGGTGGCAGGAAAGCCCAGGTCATTCCTGCCAGATGTTAATGGGGGCACGCCCCCTTCATTATCAGTGTAGATAATGTGGGAAGCCTGGATTTCGCTTTATCCAGGAGTAGGAAGGAGCAGTGTACCGCTCCCTCCCTTGCTGGGCTGGTGTTAGAGGAAGCTAGCGAAGGCCACCCCCTCAATGCCAGTGGAGACAACATAGGGAGCAGTAATGAAGTATCCCTTCCTCTCCCAGGCAGGGTAGTGTTAGCAGCTACTCGCACCTCCCACCCAGAATGAGTCAGAATTCCCTCCTCTGAAAGTGTCATAGAGGCAGCGTGGAAAACCTGGGCTCCATTGGGTGGTACCCCATCTCTGCCAGAGTGGTGTCAAGTAGACAGAGAGGTAACTTATTTAAAATGAAAGTAATGTCATCTGAAGGATAAGGTACCAGTAGAACTTCTTCAAATGTTGTGCATATTCCAAACCAATATATCTATGACACATTCACAATGTTGTGGGTGTTAGAAAGCTATTAATTTTTAATCTGGTAATTTTTACTTGATGATATTTTGGTTAGAACCTGGGTTGCTCTGGAAGAGTAAATAAAGCTCCAAGCTATTCTATCTAGTGAAGAGGGAATATGCTAATTGACCATCACTCCATCACAAAGATGGCTGCACCCACAGCTGAGGCCAAGTTCCCATAAGAAGCCTTAACGAGCAATCTGTAGGGACCTGAGGCTACCCCCTCCCCCGCCCCCGTGGGGTTTGACAGGGGACCTAAGGCCATGCCCCCACCTGGCAAGGCTTGATGAGGGATTTCAAGGTGCGCTTCCCATCCTGGTGCTGGGCTAGGGGACCTCAGGCTGCTTCCCCTGCCCCCGCGCCAGGCCAGGGCACCTCAGACCGTATCCCCCTCCCGAGTGGGGCTTGACAGGGGACCTCAGGCCATCTCCCCACCTAGCAGGGCTTGACGGGGACCTCAGGCCTCGCCCCTACCCCAATGCCAGGCCTGGGGACCTCAGGCTGTGACCCCTGCCCTGGTGCCAGGCCAGGGAACCTGAGGCCATGCCCCTCACTCGGCGGGGCTTGATGGGGGTCCTCAAGGTATGCTTCCCGGCCTGGTGCTGGGCTAGGGGACCTCAGGCCGCACCCCCACACCAGCACCGGGCCAAGGGACCTGAGGCTGCACTCCCCTTCCTGGCCGGGCTTGACGGGGAACCTCAGGCTGTACCCCCCACCCAGCGGGGCTTGTCAGGGGACTTCAAGGTGCAACCCCAGTGCTAGGTCGGGGGATCTCAGGCCGAGCCTCCCGCCCAGTGGGGCTTGACGGGGACCTGAGGCTGTGCCCCTCTCCTGGTGCCGGACAGGGAGACCTGAGGCTATGCCTCCCTCCTGCCTGGTGGGGCTTGATGGGGGACCTCAAGGCATGCTCCCCATCCTGGTCTGGGCTGGGGGACCTCAGGCCACACACCCCGTCCTGGCAGGGCTTGACAAGGGTGGAACTGGCTGGGTCTGGATCTAGCCCAATGGCTGGGTGGCGGCCAGGTCTGGGTCTCATGCCATTTTGAGGCGCATGTCGGTGGCCGGACACTTGACTGGGTCCTGTGGTGAGCCCCAGACTCTGATAGGAGGAAGGTTTTTATATACATTTTACTAATTTTTTTTCATCTCTGACACTTCTATTATAAAGGGCAAATAGCGATATTAAATTATTTCCTCTAATCCCCTTTTAATGTGCCATTAGTGTTTTTATATTTAGAAATCTTCAGAAACACATTTCTCTCAAACATTGTGGAAAGACCACTTTTATGAACTTATATTCGGATTTTGTAGAGTTGGAGAATAAAAGGACTTAGTTCTAGGTGAGAAAATAATTTAAACATTTAAATTCATTTTCAGCTCATTTACGCCAAAGCTGACTAGTAAATGCAGTTTTTGAATTACTAATTTTACCTATACTAGCTTTCCAGAAATCTTACAAGCATTTATATAAAAGTTGAGATTTCAGATGAGTAGTAGTAAGAAGTTTTTGTGGTAAAATTGGAGAGTTCTGAATGGCAGGAATCCAATAAGGAAGAAATGTCAATTATGATAGAAAATGGAGCATCACAATTTTTAATCTTGCTCAGGGCTGTCACATTATTAGTTCGGGGTTTGGCAAACTTCTTAAAAAGGGAACTGGATAGTAAATATTTTAGGCTTTGTAAGTCACATATGTTTCTGTCACGTATTTTCCTGTGTGTGTGTGTGTGTGTGTGTGTGTGTGTGTGTGTGTTTACAACCTTTGAAAGTCTAATTAGAGCCAGGCCACATGGCTCAATGGTTGAGCTTCGACCTATGAACCAGGAGGTCATGGTTTGATTTCTGGTCAGGGCACATGCCTGGCTTGCAGGCTCCATCCCCAGTGTGGGGTGTGCGGAAGGCAGCCGATCAGTGATGTTTCTCTCTCATCATTGATGCTTCTATCTTTCTCCTCCCTTCCTCTCTGAAATAAATAAAAATATTAAAAATAAATTGTAATTATACACTTGAAAGTAATATAATGTTTTATGTCAATTATATCTCAATTAAAAAATGTAAAAACAATTCTTAGTTCACAGGCTTGCAAAAATAGGCTGAGGTTAGCTGGTTAAGGCTCAGTTTAGTTCATAATGTTGTAAAGTCAACTTTTTCATAGCACAGAATAGATATTTTATAGTGAGGCATCCGAATATACAAAGTATCTTTTTAAGTTCAGTTAACTTACTTTGTAGGTTTTTCTTAAAAAAAAAAAGTTTGTCCTCTTTTTCCTCCTTTTTTTTTTTTTTTTTTAATCCTTACCTGAGAATATATTTATTGATTTTAGAGAGAGGGGGAGAGTCAGAGATAGAGACAGGCATCAATGTGAGAGAGAAACGTTGATCAGTTGCTTCTCCTATGCAGCCCGATCTGGGATTGAACCTGCAACCTAGGAATGTGCCCTTACCGGAATCGAACCCACCTTTTTGGTGTATGGGATGACACTCCAACCAGCTGAGCCACCTGGCCAGGGCAAGTGGCTATTTTTTATACTTGCCTATCAATTGAGGCACACATATATACTGTGTAAGAAAAACTTTATATAAACCCTTCTTTTTTTAAGTCAGTTCCATTCTTAATTAGCACTTTATATTTCTGATTTCTCTATCAAAAGGGTTTATATAAAGTGTTGTGTTTTTTTTACACAGTATTTATGTGTGCCTCAATTGATAGGCAAGTATAAAAAATAGCTAGTTGAATATTCAGAATCTATCATGCATGCAAAGAAGTGTTCGATTGTTATGGTTTTTTAAACGTTTGAAAATAGAGAAGTGATTCTGTCAGGGACACTTGATATGCTTCAACTTGCACTAGAACTGCTTTTAAGGCTGCAGAGTCTGCCTCAGTTCTCATGCTATGATTGCATAGGCCATGCTGGACTTGGTAGTGCCTCCCTGATTCTTCTTTACTGTGGCAAAGCTCCAGCTCCATGACTGATGCTCTTGAAAAGAGTTTGAAAAATATGGTAGTGTCACTTTGATCATCTGTCATAGGTATATTTTTGACCATATAAGAAAATCATATTGAACACTATCAAGGTGTTCAATAAATTGTTTTATATTCTTTGTGGTTAATTTTTAAAGAGGTGATTTTGAAGATTTTTGAGCAGAGGCTTTACTTTGAAATAAATGCTAAAGTATCCCAAATGATTATATTGAAAAAATCACATATAGAGTTTTTTTCTTTTAAATATATTTTATTGATTTTTTACAGAGAGCAAGGGAGAGGGATAGAGAGCTAGAAACATCGATGAGAAGAGAAAATCAGCTGCTTCTTACACACCTATTATTGGGGATGTGCCCGCAACCAAGGTACATGCCCTTGACCGGAATCGAACCTGGGACCTTTCAGTCTGCAGGCCAATACTCTATTCACTGAGCCAAACTGGTCAGGACTAGAGTTTTTGTATACAAATGGTAGAAATGTCCAGAAAAGAAATTATTTTAAATAAATTGTATTAAAATAAATTACTTTAGAGCATTGAAATAGAAATATCTACTTATATAGGAATAATGAAAATGTTACCTATGGCCGAAACTGGTTTGCCTCAGTAGATAGAGCGTTGGCCTGCAGACTGAAGGGTCCCGGGTTCGATTCCGGTCAAGGGCATGTACCTTGGTTGCGGGCACATCCCCTGTAGGGGGTGTGCAGGAGGCAGCTGATCGATGTTTCTCTCTCATTGATGTTTCTAACACTCTATCCCTCTCTATTCAACTCTATAAAAAAATCAATAAAGTATATTTAAAAGAGAGAGAGAGAAAGAGAGAGAGAGAGAGAGAGAGGGGAAATGTTACCTATGTGTCATTGGACTGTGAGCTCCTTGAGGGGGGGAAGGGTTTTTTCTGTTTTGTTCACTGCTGTATCCGTACTACTAGAACAATGTCTGGCACATAGGGGTGTTCAGTAAATAGTTGTTGCATGAATTAATGCATTATTTTTATCTGTTACTATTCAAAATTCTCTTTAAATTGTACTGTTAACATATATAATTGTAAAAACTGTATAAGTCTGAAAACAACGTTTATATCTATGAAAATTTTCCAAAAAGAGATTTTTGACTACAACTGGCCTTCTAATTAGTTTGCTTTGTTATGAGTTCCACACAAATATTTTTTTTCATTATGCCTTAACATGATCCCTGACATTTTTATGTTTTCTTTCTCTAGCCATTCTGTTTGAATGTGTGCATACAGTCTATTCTATTTATCCCAAGTCAGAATTACTTGAGAAGGCTGCCAAGTGCATTGGGAAATTTGTCCTGTCACCTAAAATAAATCTCAAATATTTAGGTAAGATGATTGGTTCTTTTGACAAAAATTACAAAGAGAGCTTTTGAAATTTGCTGGGTATTTGTTGCAAGTCACTTCATATAATGTGATTTTGCTTTTAGGACTGAAGGCTCTTACCTATGTTATCCAACAGGATCCCACTCTGGCTCTTCAACACCAGATGACAATAATTGAATGCTTAGACCATCCTGATCCCATTATTAAAAGAGAGGTAAGCTGATGTTTTGAATTATATATTACAGTTTTAAAACTTTTTGTTGCCATTATGGAGAGAAATTAAAGTGGTGGGCAGTGTGTGTGTGTGTGTGTGTGTGTATGTGTGTGTGTATTTTAACTTTTGAGAGCATTTTATTCTTTCTGCTAAATTTAAGAAACTTTTCTAAAAACTTCTTGTGTCAGTATTCACAGGAATGGTTTTAAATTATGAGTTGGAGGAATTAGGTCCAATTTCCTGTATAGACTCAATAATATCTTTTTAGTCCAAGATATTATATCAATAGAAGACCTGCATTTTATTCCTAGTTTTTATTAGTACCATTTTGAGATATATTATATGATGATTAATAATCTTTAATTGTTCTCTATAATACTTGTAAAATGGGATAATACATTCCCTATTACATATGTAGGAATGTATGAAAACATGATTTTAACTTCTTGGAAGGAAAGGTATATTATTTGCTTAATCTTTTTCAACTTTTTCCGGTATCTATATAAATATTTTTGTTAATTCTCATGTAGAGAAATCACTCTATATCTTCATTTAAAATGGTACATAGGAAGTTAAGAAGAATGGATAGTTTTATTTCTGATTTTAAAAGTACTAAAGATAAAAGGGGCCACTAAACATGTAACTTACTTAGAAGCAATGAGTTAAAGTAGTTATTGAGAGAACATTGTATTGCATTAAACAATTGTAATTTTTAAAACATTATGAATTTTAAAAGGTACTGTGTTTGAATTAAAACTATTCTTATTATTTATATATTTATTCTTACCTGAGGATATATATATTTTTTTCATTGATCTTCATAAAGAGAGTGGAAGGGAGGGAGGAGGAGAGAGAAAGAGAAAGAAAGAGAAACATCTGTGTGAGAGAGACACATCAATTAGTTGCCTCCCACACATATCCCGAACCAGACCAAGGATCAAGCTGGCAATCGAGGAACGTTCCCTCGACTGGAATTGAATTCGAGATTCTTCAATCTGTGTGTCAACGCTCTATTCACTGAACCAAATGAGCTACAGCCATAATTAATTTTTTAAACAATAGTTTTATTTTTCTTAAGTTCTTTTTATTTCTAATGGTTACCATTATTAAGTCCTGTGCATTTTTTGCATACCTATTAAATGGCCTGTTCAGGAGATCTACATACCAGTAAAAATGAAATAATCAACTGTGTTATAAACATGTTATTGTATTCATTGGTGTTATCATGTATAGTTTTATAATACTGTTTTTATTTCTCTTTCTTAAATAGACACTGGAACTTCTTTACAGAATTACTAATGCACAGAATATAACAGTGATTGTCCAGAAAATGCTTGAATATTTACATCAGAGCAAAGAAGAGTATATTATCGTTAATTTGGTTGGCAAAATAGCTGAGCTGGCTGAAAAATATCCTTTGTTTGAACCATAATCATACAATGCCTTTAGTTACACAGTGATTTAAAATGATTGGTATGGACATGTTCACTTGCAAGTTGAGTTCAGAGACCCAGCATAATTTCCATTCCTGATATTCAAGCCTCTCTGTCAAAAATAGGAAATTGTGTAGACTTCTTAGGGGATGGCTTTTTTCCTGGCTCTTTTCATTCATTTGGTCAGTATTATGAGCAAGAAGATACAGGAATGTCTACCTGATTTCTCTATCAGTCCCTCCTTGTCTTTGACTTTACTTCCTGCTCAGTTTCTTTTCTGAGTTTTTTTGTTTTGTTTTTAGGGGTGTGTGGGTTGGGTGGAGAAATCAGGATGCTAACATCTATCCTTTACACTGCAGAGGTTGGCAAAAGTAGTTTTGCATTGTATGGAAAATAATACAATCCTATATAATAAAGAAGTAATATGCAAATTGATCATCACTCCAACACATAAGATGGCCACCCCCATGTGGTCAAAGATGGCTGTCCCCATGTGGACACAAGATGTCCGGCAGGGGAGGGAAGTTGTAGGTGATCAGGCCAGCAGGGGAGGGCAGTTAGGGGCAAGCAGGCTGGCAGGGGAGCAGTTAGGTGTCAATCAGGCTGGCAGGGGAGTGATTAGGGGGTGATCAGGCTGGCAGGTAGAATTGGTTAGGGGCAATCAGGCAGGCAGTCAGGCGAGCATTTGGGAGCCAGCAGTCCTGGGTTGCGAGGGATGTCTGCCCGTTTAGGTGGGATCGGGCCTAAATGGGCAGTCAGACATCCCTCGAGGGGTCCCAGATTGGACAGGGACCCATCCCCCCTTCACGAATTTTGCCCACCGTGCCTCTAGTAATTAATAATAATAATAATAATAATACCAGAATAAACTGTTTTGCATAGATTTACAACTATAAATCTATTTTTGCTTACCCCTGTATTGTTTATATTAGAAATTATCACAGTAAAGTAGTTGGGAACTCCATTCACATGATACTTTTCTTCACATTCGTGTTTTGTTTTTTATTTAATATATTTTATTGATTTTTTACAGAGGAAGGGAGAGGGATAGAGAGCTAGAAACATCAATGAGAGAGAAACATTGACTAGCTGCCTCCTGCACACCCCCTACTGGGGATGTGCCTGCAATCAATGTACATGCCCTTGACCGGAATTGAACCTGGGACCTTTCAATCCGCAGACCGATGCTCTATCCACTGAGCCAAACTGGTTTTGGCCACATTAGTTTTTTAAAAGTCAGAGGAACTTCTGGTTAAGACTCAATACTTCAGACAACATAAATTTATTATCTCATAGTTTCTGTGGGTCAGGCATATAGGCATGGCTTAGCTGAATTCTCTGCTTAGGACCTCTTAAGGTTGTATTCTCATTAAGATGTCTGTTGTTAAAGCTAAGGAAGAATGAATGAATAATGTTAATTAAATTATCTTGGAAATTGCTTAAATCCTAGGCAGTGCTCTAGGTTTGGCCAGAAAAATGATAAAATATTAGAACTGAAGAGGAGCAGATTAGATAGGAGGTTAAATAACTTGTTCAAGTAGACAATTCACAACATTCAGTCTCTCTGAAGTGTATATTATTTCCCAATATCTATTGTCTGTAATTTGCTGAAACATTTCTTTTTTTTTTTTTTTTTTTTTTTTTTTTTTAAATCAATCTTTATTGTTCATATTATTACAAAGGTTCCTCATTTCTTCCCCCCTCCACCAGGTTCCCACCCCACCCTCTGCCCCCTCCCCATCCCCCATTGTCCTCATCCATAGGTGCACAGTTTATGTTCAGTCTCTTCCTCCCTCCCTCTCCCCGATAGTAAATCCCTTTTCAGATAGTAAATCTGTTACTTAGCATTTTCTCATATCAATAATACCCCCACATGCCCAATGATACTTCACACAAAAGACATTTCCAAATAGGTCAACCAGCCTCATCCAGGCCCCACCCAAGGCACTCACAGATCAACACCCCAGCGCTATACTAACTCAACACATCCAGATCTAAGCCTTCATCACTTGATTCAGCAGACCCTCAAGTTCCCGCAAAAGTTTCCAGCCATGTCTGAGAGGCAGCCGTGGGCAGGTACAGGCGAGGAGCGAGCTGTTTCGGGCCTGGCTGCTCCGGGCCTGGCCTCTGTTGCTCTGGTTCGTTCCACAACCAGCTGCTCCGGGTCTGGTCACTGCCGCTCCCGACCTAGTTGCTCTGGACTTGGCTGTTGCTGCTACAGGCCTGGCCGCACCCGACCCGGCTGCTCTGGGACTGGTTGCTCCGGTCCCGGCCGCTCCGGGCCTGGCCGCTCCCAGCCTGACAGCCGCTGCTCCGGGCCTGGCTGCTCCCAGCCTGGCAGCCATTGCTCCTGGCCTGGCCGCACCAGACCCTGCTGCTCCGGGCCTGGCCGCTCCCAGCCTGGCAGCTGCTGCTCCGGGCCTGGCCGCTCCCAGCCTGGCAGCCGCTGCTCCGGGCCTGGCCGCACCAGACCCTGCTGCTCCGGGCCTGGCCGCTCCCAGCCTGGCAGCCGCTGCTCCTGGCCTGGCCGCACCAGACCCGGCTGCTCCGGGCCTGGCCGCTCCCAGCCTGGCAGTCGCTGCTCCGGGCCTGGCCGCTCCCAGCCTGGCAGCTGCTGCTCCGGGCCTGGCCGCACCAGACCCGGCTGCTCCGGGCCTGGCCGCTCCCAGCCTGGCAGTTGCTGCTCCGGGCCTGGCCGTTCCCAGCCTGGCAGTCGCTGCTCCGGGCCTGGCCGCACCAGACCCGGCTGCTCCGGGCCTGGCCGCTCCCAGCCTGGCAGCTGCTGCTCCGGGCCTGGCCGCTCCCAGCCTGGCAGTCGCTGCTCCGGGCCTGGCCGCACCAGACCCGGCTGCTCCGGGCCTGGCCGCTCCCAGCCTGGCAGCCGCTGCTCCTGGCCTGGCCGCACCAGACCCGGCTGCTCCGGGCCTGGCCGCTCCCAGCCTGGCAGCCGCTGCTCTGGGCCTGGCCGCACCAGACCCAGCTGCTCCGGGCCTGGCCGCTCCCAGCCCGGCAGCTGCTGCTCCGGGTCTGGCCGCTCCCAGCCTGGCAGCCGCTGCTCCGGGCCTGGCCGCACAAGACCCGGCTGCTCCGGGCCTGGCCGCTCCCAGCCTGGCAGCCGCTGCTCCTGGCCTGGCCGCACCAGACCCGGCTGCTCCGGGCCTGGCCGCTCCCAGCCTGGCAGCTGTTGCTCTGGGCCTGGCCGCTCCCAGCCTGGCAGCCGCTGCTCCAGGCCTGGCCACACCAGACCCAGCTGCTCCGGGCCTGGCCGCTCCCAGCCTGGCCGCCGCTGCTCCAGGCCTGGCCGCACCCGACCCGGCTGCTCCGAGCCTGGCCACTCCCAGCCTGGATGCTCCGTGCTTGGCTACTGCTGTTCTGGGCCTGGCTGCTCCCAACCCGACTGCTCTGGGCCGGGCTTCTCCAGGCCCAGCCACTCCGTGTCTGGGTGTTCCTGGACTGGCCACCCTGGGCTTGGCCGCCTCTGCCTCAGGCCTGGCTGCCACTGCCCCAGGTCTGGCTGCTCCAGTGCTGGCCGTTGATGCTCTTGTTCTGGCTGCTGCTGCTCTGGGGCCTGGCCACTGCTGCTCCGGGCCCAGCTGCCACTGCCTTGTGCCTGGCCACTCTAGGCCTGGTCGCCGCTGTTCCAACATTCTGTCCCTTTTTTCTCTTTTTTTTTTTTCTTTTAAAAAAACAAAACAAAACGCATTTATGTTGCAATGTTGGCTGGTGCGTTGAGTTCTGACTAGTCTTTGATTTTTCAAGATCTTCTTTGTATTCTTTCTTAAGTAATTTTACTATCATTTGCTCTCACTTGATTTCTTCACATTGAGAACTTCTTTGGTTTCTTCCTCCTTGTCCTGGGAGCTCAGCAGGTTGGCCTGTGGCACCCCTTTGTTCTCCGCGGGCTCCCGCGCTGCTCCAGCCTGTTGCCGGGGTCGGCGCCGCCCAGGAAGCAGCCCCCGTCCTTGGCTCCGTTGCCAGCGCTCAGCAGTCGAAGGCTCAGGGGCACCCCCCCCACTGGGGGCCCCGTCGCCCGGCTCCTTGCTGGCGCCCGGCTGGCCGGTGTCCGGCAGGGGCTCCTGCTCCTCGTGGCGTTCCTCCAGTCTGGGGCTTTCTTTCTCCCTCCCACTAGGGGAGTCCAGGATCAGAGTCAACAGACTGTCCTCTGCGCACAGTGTGCGCGACTCCGGGGGCTCGGCCTTTCGCCGCGCTCCCAGGACTCCACCTCACAGCTCCGTCTCCCCTGCCCGAGCCTGGGTCCCCAGGGACTGGCCCAGACCTGGAGTTCGGGGCGGTCTGGACTGAGGCTCAGAGCTGCCGCCGGAGGCTTTGTTTCTTCCGGCTAGGGTAATCCAGCATCAGAGTCAACATTCAGTCCTCTGCGCGCCATGTGCGCGCGACTCCGGGGGCCCCGCATTTCGCCGTCCCCCGGGATTGTCTCCCCCTGCCGGAGCCTGGGTCCCCAGGGTCTGGCACATAACTTGGGGCTCAGCGCTGCCGGTTCGGGGGTTCAGCCCAGGCTGGGGGTTCTATTTCCTTCCTGCTAGGGAACGCCAGGCAGCACCCAGCCCTCTCCTCCTCTCCGGCTGCGACCTCTCCGCGCGCGCGTGCGTGCGAGCGCGCAGCATGTCTCCGTACCTTAGGCTTTTTTTCAGCTCCTCTGATTTTCCTTCTGGTTTTCTCCCTCCTTCCTATTGTAGAGTTTTCAGTCAGTCGACTACCTGTAGCTCTGGGCAATGTCCACTCTACATTTTAGTTGTATTCCCTTGAAATTGTTGTGAGCTGCTGCGGCTAGGTGTATACCCGAGCAGCCATCTTGGATCCTCTGCTGAAACATTTCTTTCATTTACTTGCCATTTATTATTGGATGCCTGTTATGTACAAGGCAGAGTGCTAGAAAAATTGACCTGAACTGGTTTTTAAAGTTTATTCAATAAGATTTATTGAACACCTATTTTATATAAAACTGGAATATAGGACAATTTATTGGCAGAGGTTAAAGGTAAAAATGCCAAACTAGGATGAATTGGTTGTTTTTAAAAGGTTGATGCAGAAAGGATAATTTTACTAAGTGGCATTTGGAAGTGTACTTATTCTTAACACTGTGGACACATATGCTCCTGATAATGCATGGTTTATTCAGACAATGAATGCTGTGTTTTCAGTAGGAGGAGATGTGATGCATCCTGATATTCCCAATAACTTCCTGAGACTGCTAGCGGAAGGTTAGTAAACTATTGCATTCTGTAAAGTAAAAGACTTTTAAATTAAAAGTTTTTACTACAGAGTCCTTAGAGAGTTTAATGAAAATGATATATCAATTTCTTTGTAGGTTTTGATGATGAAACAGAAAATCAACAATTAAGGCTTTATGCAGTTCAGTCTTATCTCACTTTACTAGATGTGGAAAATGTGTTCTATCCACAGAGATTTCTTCAAGTTATGAGTTGGGTGAGCAAAGTACATTCAATCATAAATGTTTTTAAAATTAAATTTTTATAAAAGCAAATGCTAACAATATATTTCCTTCAGAAATCATTCAGTTCTATTCAGCTGACTCCTTCAGCTGTCAGTTCCCCACTAGCCCCAGTGGCCAGCTCCCTTCTATCACTTAACTATTTACTTGTCTGCTCATTCTCCCTGCTATCTCACTGTCTAGTCTTTTAAACATGGGTATTTGTTTAGATTTCTCTGTCTACAACACGTTTGTTGTGTTTCCTTTGTGAATCTATATTTGAATGTGTGAATACTCATGTAACGATGACATATTACAGCCAGTTAACAATGGCTGTAAAATAATGTTACCACAGACTTAATGCTTAAAACAACATAAATTTATTATCTCATGGTTTCTGTGGGTTAGGAGTATAGACATGGCTTACTGGGTTCTCTGCTTAGGGCCCCTTAGAGTTACAGTCAACGTATTGGCTGGGACTGCTGTCTCATCTGACATTTGACTGGTAAAGAGTCTACTTCCAAGCTCAGAAATCAGCTTCTTCGGCTGTAAAATTGTAGGTTCCTAGAATGACCTTTAGTTTCCTGCCATGTGGGCTTCCCAATATGGGTGTTTGCTTCATCAAAGCAGCAAGGGAAATCATCTCTTTGTAAGATGTAAGTCACAATTTTATGAAATTTAATCATATATAATCACATATATCCCATCATCTTTGTGTATTCCTTCTTATGCATATGGGTATTTATAGCGGAGATTTGGAGAAGTACAACTTTTGGGTCAAAGGATATGCACATTTTAATATTTTTAGTTTTGCCAAAGCTTAGCATGTTAACTTAAATTTTATCCAGACTTTTATTTAAGAATTTTAATTTTCTTATCTATGGGAAAGTTGAAAGACTAGTTATAACAGTACCACTATACTTTTCTTCTAGATTCCCAGTTATTATTTACTTATAGAAGAAGGGAGAGGGGGATAGAAACATCAGCAATGAGAGAGAATCATTGATCAGCTGCCTCCTGCTCGACCCCTACTGGGGATTGAACCTGAAACCCAGGCGTTTGCCCTGACGGGGAATTGAATTATGATCTGGTTCATGGGTTGATGCTCATCCACTGAGCCATACTGGGCAGGCATCCAACTTATTATTTTTTATTTATTTATTTATTTATTTATTTATTTATTTTTTAAATATATATTTTATTGATGTTTTTTACAGAGAGGAAAGGAGAGAGATAGAGAGATAGAAACATCAATGAGAGAGAAACATTGATCAGCAACCAAGGTACATGCCCTTGACCAGAATCGAGCCTGGGGCCCTTGAGTCCGCAGGCCGACGCTCTATCCACTGAGCCAAACTGGTTTCGGCCCAACTTATTATTTTTAATCATCTTTGCTTTATTTTATCAACTCTTATACCTATATCTAGGTCTACTTCTATATAGTTTGTTTTACTGGAGCATTTAAAATTGAGTTGTAGACATCATGACACTTGACCCATAAAAAATTGAACATGGATCTCGTAAGAATGACATTATTCTAGATCAGCGTTTTTCTTTTTTCTTTTTTTTTTTTTTTAAATCAATCTTTATTGTTCATATTATTACAAAGGTTCCTCATTTCTTCCCCCCTCCACCAGGTTCCCACCCCACCCTCCGCCCCCTCCCCATCCCCCATTGTCCTCATCCATAGGTGCACAGTTTATGTTCAGTCTCTTCCTCCCTCCCTTTCCCCGATAGTAAATCCCTTTTCAGATAGTAAATCTGTTACTTAGCATTTTCTCATATCAATAATACCTCCACATGCCCAATGATACACTTCACACAAAAGACATTTTCAAATAGGTCAACCAGCCTTATCCAGGCCCCACCCAAGGCACTCACAGATCAACACCCCAGCGCTATACTAACTCAACACATCCAGATCTAAGCCTTCATCACTTGATTCAGCAGACCCTCAAGTTCCCGCAAAAGTTTCCAGCCATGTCTGAGAGGCAGCCGTGGGCAGGTACAGGCGAGGAGTGAGCTGTTTCGGGCCTGGCTGCTCCGGGCCTGGCCTCTGTTGCTCTGGTTCGTTCCACAACCAGCTGCTCCGGGTCTGGTCACTGCCGCTCCCGACCTAGTTGCTCTGGACTTGGCTGTTGCTGCTACAGGCCTGGCCGCACCCGACCCGGCTGCTCTGGGCCCGGTTGCTCCGGTCCTGGCCGCTCCGGGCCTGGCCGCTCCCAGCCTGTCAGCCGCTGCTCCGGGCCTGGCCGCACAAGACCCGGCTGCTCCGGGCCTGACCGCTCCCAGCCTGGCAGCTGCTAGATCAGCGTTTTTCAACCGCTGTTCCGCGGCACACTAGTGTGCCGCGAGATGTTGCCTGGTGTGCCGTAGGTGCAGACAAGACAAGAATTTTATAATTTTTCACTATTTTGTTTACTTAATATTTCATAATAAAGTAATTATAAAATACTTTCTTTGTGTTTATTTGATTCCTATTCAAGAGAATTACTTTATATATAGTCAATATAGGCACAGAGTTAAATTTTTTAACATTTTCTAATGGTGGTGTGCCTCGTGATTTTTTTCATGAAACAAGTGTGCCTTTGCCCAAAAAAGGTTGAAAAACACTGTTCTAGATAATGATAAAACCATTATTATACCTAAAGAAATATTAATTTATTAATATCACCTAAGATACAGTTTTTATTCACAATCCAAAAAAAAAAAAGTCTCCTTAAGGCTGTTTTTCTGCTCTTTCCAATCCTACATCCAGTAAGAGTTTGCAAATTCTATTTTTTTTTTTTATATCCTTTTAGCCTTTTATAATGAGCCTCAGTTTCTTTTTGATTTCATGACATTGATTTTTTTTGGATGAATACTATTGAGTTGTAGAATGTCCACATTTTTGAATTTCTCGGATTATTTCTGGTTTTGTTAATCATTTTTAGCAAGACTTCTACATTGGCAATCATATGTACTTTCTACTGCATCATATCAGGATGCATGTAATTCCAGTTCCTTCAATTATTGGTGATTGTAAGTTTGTTTGGTGAAGACATTGACTTTCAGACTTCTCCATTGTCAAGGAGTGCTTTCTCTAGTAATTTATAACTAATGTGAGGTGATTCTGTGAGGCTCTATGAACATCTTTTCCTCAGCTCTCTTTCTCCAGTGCTTTTAGCATTGATAATCCTTACACTAAATTGGTTATTATATTTGGTTGCCATTTGTTTTTTTCCTCCATCAACGTGACATGTCAATTTATTTATTTATTTATTTATTCATTCATTCATTCATTCATTCATTCCATATATTTATTTATTTATTTATTTATTTTTTTATTTTTTTTTTCTTTTTATTTATTTATTTATTTATTTATTTATTTATTTTTTACATATTTTCTTGATTTTTTTTTTTATTGCCCCCCTCCCTCCCTCCCACACATCCCCTCCCTCCCCATAGTTTTATGTCCATTGGTTGTACTTATATGCATTTATACAAGTCCTTCGGTTGATCTATTATCTCCCCCTGATATCCCTACCCTCCCCACTGTAATTTGACAGTCTGCCTGTTGCTTTACTTTCTCTATATCTGTCTCTTGGTTCATCAGTTTATAAAGATCTTTATCATCCACCGATGTGTGAGGTCATGTGGTGTTTCTCTTTCGTTGATTGGCTTATTTCACTCAGCATGATGCTCTCCAATTCCATCCAGGTTGCTGCAAATGATGAGAATTCCTTCTTCTTTATGGCAGCATAGTATTCCATTGTGTAGATGTACCATAGTTTTTGGATCCAATCATCTGCTGACGGGCACCTAGGCTGTTTCCAAATTCTGGCTATTGTAGATTGTGCTGCTATGAACATAGGGGTGCATATATCCTTTCTGATTGGTGTTTCTAGTTTCTTGGGATATATTCCTAGAAGTGGGATTACTGGGTCAAATGGGAGTTCCATTTTCAGTTTTTTGAGGAAACTCCACACTGTTCTCCACAGTGGTTGCACCAGTCTGCATTCCCACCAGCAGTGCACGAGAGTTCCTTTTTCTCCGCAACCTCGCCAACACTTGTCGTTTGTTGATTTGTTGATGTTGGCCATTCTGACAGGTGTGAGATGGTACCGCATTGTTGTTTTGATTTGCACCTCTCGGATACTTAGTGACTTTGAGCATGTTTTCATGTGCCTTTTGGCCTTCCTTCTGTCTTCTTTTGAAAATATTCTGTTTAGGTCCATTGCCCATTTTTTAATTGGATCATTCATCTTCCTTTTATTTAGTTGTATAAGCTGTCTGTAAATGTTGGAGATTAAACCTTTATCAGTGGTAATATTTGCAAATATGATCTCCCACACCGTGGGCTTTCTTGTTGTTTTATTGATGGTTTCTTTTGCTGTAAAAAAGCTTTTTATTTTGAAGTAGTCCCATTTGTTTATTTTCTCTTTAGCTTCCATTGCCCTAGGGGCCGTATCAGTGAAGAAGTTATTTTGGCATACGTCTGAGATTTTGCTACCTGTGGATGCTTCTAGTATTTTTATGGTTTCCCGTCTGATGTTTAAGTCCTGTATCCATTTTGAGTTTATCCTTGTGAATGGTGTAAGTTGGTGATCTAGTTTCATTCTTTTGCATGTGTCTTTCCAATTTTCCCAACACCATTTATTGAAGAGACTGTCTTGACTCCATTGTATATTCGTGCCTCCTTTGTCAAATATTAATTGAGCATAGTGATTTGGGTTGATATCTGGGTTCTCAATTCTATTCCATTGATCTATTTGTCTGTTCTTGTGCCAGTACCAGGCTGTTTTGAGAACAGTGGCTTTGTAGTATAGTTTGAAGTCTGGTATTGAGATCCCTCCTACTTTACTCTTCTTTCTCAGAATCGCTGTGGCTATTCGGGGTCTTTTATTGTTCCAAATGAACTTTTGGAGAGTTCTTTCTAGGTCAGTGAAATATGTCGTTGGTATTTTAATGGGGAGTGCATTGAACCTATAGATTGCTTTAGGAAGTATGGACATTTTGATGATGTTGATCCTACCAATCCATGAACATGGTATGTTCTTCCATCTCCTTACATCTTCCTCTATCTCTTTTTTCAGTGTCGTGTAGTTTTCCGCAAATAGGTCCTTTATTTCTTTAGTTAAATTTATTCCTAGGTATCTTAATTTTTTTGGTGCGATGGTGAATGGAATTGCTTTTTTAGCCTCTGTTTCTGTAGTTTCACTGTTGGTGTATAGAAATGCCATGGATTTCTTGGCATTAATTTTATATCCTGCTACGTTGCCAAATTCATTTATTAAGTCAATTAGTTTTTTAATGGAGTCTTTTGGGTTTTTTATGTACAATATCATGTCATCTGCAAATAAGGATAACTTTACTTCTTCTTTTCCAATTTGGATGCCTTTTATTTCCTCCTCTTGTCTAATTGCAATGGCTAGTACTTCCAGAACTATGTCAAACAGGAGTGGCGAGAGTGGGCATCCCTGTCTTGTTCCTGTTCTTAGAGGGAATGGTTTTAGTTTTTGCCCATTGAGTATAATGTTGGCTGTGGGTTTATCATATATAGCTTTTATTATGTTGAGGTATGATCCTTGTACTCCCACTTTTTTAAGAGTTTTTAACAGGAAAGGGTGTTGGATTTTGTCAAATGCTTTTTCTGCGTCAATTGATATGACTATATGATTTTTATCTTTCAATTTGTTTATGTGATGTATCACGTTTATTGATTTGCGGATATTGTACCATCCTTGCATTCCTGGAATAAATCCTACTTGGTCATGGTGTATGATCTTTGTGATGTTCTTCTGGAGTCGATTTGCTAGAATTTTGTTGAGGATTTTGGCATCTATGTTCATGAGGGATATTGGCCTGTAATTTTCTTTCATTGAGTTGTCTTTATCTGGTTTTGGTATTAGGGTGATGTTGGCTTCATAGAAGGAGTTCGGAAGTGTTCCTTCCTCTTGGATTTTTTGGAATAGTCTGAGGAGGATAGGTTTTAGTTCTTCCTTGAATGTTTGGTAAAACTCTCCTGTGAAGCCATCTGGCCCTGGGCTTTTGTTTGCTGGAAGCTTTTTGATGACGGTTTCAATTTCTTCCCACGTCACTGGTCTATTGAGATTTTTAGATTCTTCCTGATTGAGTTTTGGCAGTTTGTATTTTTCTAGGAATATGTCCATTTCCTCCAGGTTGTTTAGTTTGTTGGAATAGAGTTGTTCGTAGTATTTTGTAACAATCTGTTGTATTTCGGTGGGGTCTGTTGTTATTTCACCTCTTTCATTTCTGATTTTGTTTATTTGGGTCCTCTCTCTTTGTTTCTTGGTTAGCCTGGCTAGAGGTCCATCAATCTTGTTTATCCTTTCGAAGAACCAGCTCTTGGTTTTGTTGATCTTATGTATTGTTTCTTTGGTCTCTATGTCATTTATCTGTGCTCTGATTTTTGTTATTTCCTTCCTTCTGCTTACACTGGGCTTTTCTTGTTGCTCTTTTTCTAACTCTTTGAGTTGTAGAGTTAGTTCATCTGTTACCATTTTTTCTAGTTTTTTGCAATAGGCTTGTAAGGATATGAACTTCCCTCTCAAAACTGCTTTTGCTGTGTCCCATAGATTTTGGATTGTTGTGTTTTCATTGTCATTTGTTGCCAGGATGTTTTTAATTTCTTCCTTGATTTCTCTGGTAACCCAGTCCTTGTTTAATAGCATGTTGTTTAGTCTCCATGTATTTGATTTCTTTGGATTATTTTTATTGTAATTAATTTCCAGTTTTATGCCACTATGGTCTGAGAAGATGCTTGATATGATTTCTATCTTCTTGAATTTGAATAGACTCTGCCTATGTCCCAAAATGTGGTCTATCTTTGAGAATGTCCCATGTGCACTTGAGAAGAATGTATATTCTGTGGCTTTGGGGTGGAATGTTCTAAAGATGTCAATTAATTCCATCTGGTCTAGTGAGTCGTTTAGGATTGATATTTCT